>NW_027325360.1:1159062-1781562 GCF_036924035.1 Leuresthes tenuis | reverse complement strand
ATCCATCATCCATCCATCCATCCAACCATCCATCCATCCATCATCCATCCAACCATCCATCATCCATCCAACCATCCATCATCCATCCATCCATCCATCATCCATCCAACCATCCATCATCCATCCAACCATCCATCATCCATCCAACCATCCATCCAACCATCATCCATCCATCCATCATCCATCCATCCATCATCCATCCAACCATCCATCATCCATCCATCCAACCATCCATCCAACCATCATCCATCCATCCATCATCCATCCAACCATCCATCATCCATCCAACCATCATCCATCCATCATCCATCATCCATCCATCCATCCAACCATCCATCCATCATCCATCCAACCATCCATCATCCATCCAACCATCCATCATCCATCCAACCATCCATCCATCCATCTATCTATCTATCTATCTATCTATCTATCTATCTATCTATCTATCTATCTATCTATCCATCTATCCATCTATCCATCTATCCATCTATCCATCTATCCATCTATCCATCTATCTATCCATCCATCCATCCATCAGTGTGCACAGTTTCTGATAAACTCACAGTCGGGTGACAGCGTGTCGTAGCTGCTGCTGCAGACGTCTGAAGGCAGCTCATAAACTGTGGCAGCAGAGAAACAGAAATGTTCAATGGTCTGAAATTCAGAGGAAACAGATTCTAACAGCTCTCTGCTGGTACTGATGTTGGCATCTTGTGCACATCTGGGATATAAAGCGACTCACTGGATGATTCGGCCATGTTGTCAGTGCAGGAAACCTATGTGAGAGATTTTCACCTGGATGAACGCCTCGCTGTTAACAAAAGGAAAAGGTTCAGAGCACATGTTCTTGTTCTTATTTCTCTTCTGCAAAACTGATCAACTTTGAAAAAAGTAAATGTGAAGTTACAACATGTGAGGTATCAGATGCCCTGGATTTCACCATCAGCTTCACACCACAAATACAGTCATGTGAAAAAGGAGCTTTTACGTGTCAGGGCATGATAAAAATCAGCATCAATTCAACAACACATGACATATCAAACTGTGCCATTGTTTATGGAATAAAATCTGAGACACAGAAGCAGTGTGTGGAAGTAAAAAGAACTAGAACGGGTAGAGTTCCAGATTTAGACATTAAATCAATAGAAATTCACGTATTTTATACATGTACTGGATGGTGTTCATCAGAGGTTTGGTCAGTTTGTTGCTGCGCATCATCAGAGTAACAACGAGTTACATTTACCTGTAAGTTTTTGAAAAAAATATACTTCTAGGAGTAGTTTTAAATCACTATACTTTTTACTTCTTGAGAAGAAGAAACTGTACTCTTTCTCCACTAAATTAGGCTAAAATGAGCTTTGGTTTTCTACGCTTCTTTATTTTTATCCCCCCGCGTACATCTCATTTTAATGTTTTATTTTGACAGAGAGAGAGAGAGACTTCCGCCCAAAGGCTCTACCACGTGACTGTGTTCCACCAATCAAACGTAGCCGTGCAGTCCCTCGTCACGTGACCTTATTCAATCTCAGCGGCGGTGCGGGTTAGCTTTATAATTTACAGTGTTAGCAAACAAAAAAGAAAGATGTCAGAATCAGCGGTCGGTAATGCAGACTCAGAGGAGGAGGAACACCTTCGGCCTAATGTTGAAAGCACATTTACCTGCAAAAAGTGCGGTTTCTTGTGTTTCCACCAAAACAAACGGACTTTTCAGCAGTCAGAAGCTCAGCATCCAACAGGTAAGTTTCCTATTTTTGTTGCTGTGGTTAGTTTTTTAGGTTAAATGTTTAAACTTATCTTAAGTCTCTTTTAATGTCTTGATCTGCCTGTAGCCCCACAGATTGCTTCATTATTTTTAATTTGTTACCTGGATTATTTAAAAAAATATGTTGGTTTGATTTTATTGATTTTATTGATTGGATTAACTCTAATTTGCCTAAAGATGATTATTTTGTATTTTATTCTGTCTGATTGAATGATTGTGTTAACAAATAAATAAATAAAAAAATCAGACGTTACTCTTACTTATTATTTGGATGATTACTTTTTACTTTTACTTGAGAACAATTTTTGGCCGCTCTACTCATCAGTCTGGGAAGGGTTATAAGGCCATTTCCAGACTATCTGGAGTCCATCATTCTACAGAGAGAAAGATTATTCACAAGTGGAAAACATTCAGGACAGCTGTCAATCTTCCCAGGAGTGGACGTCCCAGCAAGTTCACCCCAAGGTGAAGAAGCCCAGAGCTACATCTCAGACTCTACAGGCCTCAGTTAGCATGCTAAAGGTTAAAGGTCACCCCAAGGGGAAGAAGCCCAGAGCTACATCTCAGACTCTACAGGCCTCAGCTAGCATGTTAAAGGTTAAAGGTCACCCCAAGGTGAAAAACCCAGGAGCTACATCTCAGACTCTACAGGCCTCAGTTAGCATGCTAAAGGTTAAAGGTCACCCCAAGGTGAAAAAGCCCAGAGCTACATCTCAGACTCTACAGGCCTCAGTTAGCATGTTAAAGGTTAAAGGTCATACATCTCAGACTCTACAGGCCTCAGTTAGCATGCTAAAGGTTAAAGTTCACCCCAAGGTGAAAAAGCCAGAGCTACATCTCAGACTCTACAGGCCTCAGTTAGCATGCTAAAGGTTAAAGGTCACCCCAAGGTGAAAAAGCCCAGAGCTACATCTCACTCTACAGGCCTCAGTTAGCATGTTAAAGGTTAAAGTTCACCCCAAGGTGAAAAAGCCCAGAGCTACATCTCAGACTCTACAGGCCTCAGTTAGCATGCTAAAGGTTAAAGGTCACCCCAAGGTGAAAAAGCCCAGAGCTACATCTCACTCTACAGGCCTCAGTTAGCATGTTAAAGGTTAAAGTTCACCCCAAGGTGAAAAAGCCCAGAGCTACATCTCAGACTCTACAGGCCTCAGTTAGCATGTTAAAGGTTAAAGGTCACCCCAAGGTGAAAAAGTCAAGAGCTACATCTCAGACTCTACAGGCCTCAGTTAGCATGTTAAAGGTTAAAGGTCACCCCAAGGTGAAAAAGCCTAGAGCTACATCTCAGACTCTCCAGGCCTCAGTTAGCATGTTAAAGGTTAAAGGTCACCCCAAGGTGAAAAAGCCTAGAGCTACATCTCAGACTCTCCAGGCCTCAGTTAGCATGTTAAAGGTTAAAGGTCACCCCAAGGTGAAGAAGCCCAGAGCTACATCTCACTCTACAGGCCTCAGTTAGCATGCTAAAGGTTAAAGGTCACGACAGGGTCAAAAAGCCAAGAGCTGCAGGAATAAATTAAGTACAGACTAACAACTTACTGTGACAAGCAGAAACAAGGGTGCAGGTGGCAGCTTTTCTCCCTCTCGTATTTGTAATAATTTGAATGTTTCGGCTCAGTAATTCTCCATCATGTTGGACTCTGGACTTTGGAGGATTTATCTGTTGATGTATTAACACACAGAGATATTAATCAGGCTTATTTCCTGCTGCAGAAAGTGTGTCCAGCTGCCCTGACTGTTAGTTTCCTTCTGCAGCTGCAGTTCTTACTCTAGTTTTAAAATGTTTTCTATCTCTTTGGAGCATAAATCATAAAGTTACTGAAGGAGTAGACGGCTAAACACATCTGAACAGATTAAAAACAACATGTTGAAAATCAAAGCAGTGCTGGTTTCTGAAAGCAGCCCCGCAGAATGCAGAAGAAGCTCCACATCTGTGTTCATTAGGCTGGACACATGGTCAGATTTCTGCTGAAAACTCACCTGAAATCCTTACAGCCTCGTTTTCTCTCCAAAGGAACATTCAGACCGGAGCTGAGCCGATGCAGAGGTGGAGCAGGAGAAGTTTCTGATGGAAAACAGCCACTTTAACCTAATAAAAGACACCAGGCTCAGACAGACCTGCCTCTCTCAGGATAAGAATGATGCATTCTGCCGCTGAGAAACAGCCAACAGCATTAATATTCAGATTTCCTGATCCGTGTCATTTTGGACCCGATCAAACATTAACAGAATTTACCCTGAAGCTCTGACACAAACGCCCTGTTTCAGCCGTTTTCCAGCGTTGCCGCTCACTTCTCCGTCTGTTATTCAGAGTAAATTCAGAGGAATGATGTCGGTAACTCCCTCAGATTGTTGAAGAAACTCCTTCTACAGACCCGTTAACTCTGACCTTGTTATGTTAAACTCTCAGTAATACCAGCGGGTGCAGGTAGAGTTCCAGGTGCCTCAGGTGTGTGTTAACATCACGCCAAAGAGGGAAGACACAGAAGATCATTCCTCCAGTTATGTTTGAAGGAAGCTGCCCTCCTTCCTCGTGTTAAACTTTAGAAACAAACACTTTACGGTCGACTGTAGGAAGAACTTCACAGAAAACCTCTAACAAAGCAGATCATCATGTTATATTCGTTCAGAATCGTCCCGATCCTGTCGGCTGTGTTGCTGCTTTGGTGTCTGAGGCTCAGGTGAGGCTCAGGTGAGGCTCAGGTGAGGCTGAGGTGAGGCTCAGGTGAGGCTCAGGTGAGGCTCAGGGGAGGCTGAGGCTCAGGTGAGGCTCAGGGGAGGCTGAGGTGAGGCTCAGGTGAGGCTCAGGGGAGGCTGAGGCTGAGGCTGAGGCTCAGGTGAGGCTGAGGCTCAGGTGAGGCTCAGGGGAGGCTGAGGCTGAGGCTCAGGTGAGGCTGAGGCTGAGGCTCAGGTGAGGCTCAGGTGAGGCTGAGGCTGAGGCTCAGGTGAGGCTCAGGTGAGGCTGAGGCTCAGGTGAGGCTCAGGTGAGGCTCAGGTGAGGCTGAGGCTGAGGCTCAGGTGAGGCTGAGGCTCAGGTGAGGCTGAGGCTCAGGTGAGGCTGAGGCTGAGGCTCAGGTGAGGCTCAGGTGAGGCTGAGGCTCAGGGGAGGCTGAGGCTCAGGTGAGGCTGAGGCTGAGGCTCAGGTGAGGCTCAGGTGAGGCTGAGGCTCAGGTGAGGCTCAGGTGAGGCTGAGGCTGAGGCTCAGGTGAGGCTGAGGCTCAGGTGAGGCTCAGGTGAGGCTGAGGCTCAGGTGAGGCTGAGGCTGAGGCTCAGGTCAGGCTCAGGTGAGGCTCAGGTGAGGCTCAGGCTCAGGTGAGGCTGAGGCTCAGGTGAGGCTGAGGCTCAGGTGAGGCTGAGGCTCAGGTGAGGCTCAGGTGAGGCTCAGGCTCAGGTGAGGCTCAGGTGAGGCTCAGGCTCAGGTGAGGCTGAGGCTCAGGGGAGGTGTAAAGAGTCCACGTCGCCTGGTTTGTCATCTCCTGGGTCAGAACCAGAGGCGTGGAGCAGAGTTAAATGATAAACATGTTAAATGCCACTGAGTGAAAGTGTCGGACCACTTTGTTTGGCTTCTGTTGCTGAAACTCGTTAACGCTGCTGAGTTACGACCTGCTGAGCTGGACTCTGGTATTTCAGAGCCTGGGGGCAGCTGATGCATGCTGGGACATGTCCTGCAGATCTCCTTATATTCTGGGTTTCAGCCCAGCTGCTTTACGACGGTAACTGATCACTTTGATTGTTGGAGCTTTGATACGTTCAGTTTAAATTCTGCACTTTCCAGCTTTAATTAACACCAGCTGTGACCTGAGAGATCAGCTGATGAGTGAATAACTGATGTTTCACAGGTTAAACACAAGGCTGCTGCAGTTTATTCTTATCGTCTGCGTCCAGTTCAACACTGACACACTTTGTAAGGTTCTCTGCTTGTTTTCTGCTTCCTTTCTGCTTCCTTTCTGCTTTTTCTCTGCTTCTTTTCTGCTTTTTCTCTGCTTTTTTTCTGCTTTTTCTCTGCTTGTTTTCTGCTTGTTTTCTGCTTGTTTTCTACTTGTTTTCTGCTTCTTTTCTACTTGTTCTCTACTTCTTTTCTGCTTGTTCTCTGCTTGTTTTCTACTTCTTTTCTGCTTGTTTTCTGCTTGTTCTCTGCTTGTTTTCTGCTTGTTTTCTGCTTGTTTTCTACTTCTTTTCTACTTCTTTTCTGCTTGTTCTCTGCTTGTTTTCTGCTTGTTTTCTGCTTGTTTTCTACTTCTTTTCTGCTTGTTCTCTGCTTGTTTTCTGCTTGTTTTCTACTTCTTTTCTGCTTGTTTTCTACTTGTTTTCTGCTTGTTTTCTACTTCTTTTCTGCTTGTTCTCTGCTTGTTTTCTACTTCTTTTCTACTTCTTTTCTGCTTGTTCTCTGCTTGTTTTCTACTTCTTTTCTGCTTGTTCTCTGCTTGTTTTCTGCTTGTTTTCTGCTTGTTTTGGGATGAAATTGTCGAAACATGTTTAAATTCCAGAGGATGATCTCTGCTGATCTCCTGTCGTTTCGTGATTTAATTTATGAGCCCGTGACATCAGAACTTCTGACGGTGCCAATAACAGATACTTGAGTCTATAAGAGGTAAAAACACCGGATAATAACAGTAATTCATGACCTTAAGTCTGTAAAACGGAGCTTCTGCTCGAAAAGAAAAGCTGAATATCCTGTGAGGACTGAGGCTAAAAGCCTCCCAGAGCCGATCGGCCCGGGTTCGGTTCACAGATGCAGTCTGAGAACGTTTATGGAAACAGAAAGACGGGGTTTTGGTTTAAGAAGAGGTGACACACTTCATCCAATCAAATGTGAGGAGGCTGCTCTGTTGTCATCAGGACCAAAAACACAAGCAGCTGGCATGCATCAGAGGTCAGAGGTCAGAGCCGGCTCCTGTTTACAGGTACGAGTCTGTCTTCAGGTGGGATTATTGTTTGATTTCTGTGAGGAAAGTCCACAAGTTTTCTCTGTTTATCTGAAGACCGACTCTTCCACGGATCGTTCATCAGCTGTGAGCTCCCCAGAACACGCCACCGGCTTCATGATGAAAGCAGATGTGGAACCATGCTGTGAGAGTTGTTGTCTGACCTTTAGAGGTCTGGATTCATCTTTGTGTTTCTGACAGATTAAAGTCCAGATGTGGACCTTGTTTACGCTCCAGTGTGGACAGAGTTGTCGTCTGTTCAAAACAAGCCCCTCTTCATAAAGTGGGCTGTTTCCACCTCTGGCTCACTCATCCAGATGTTTTTCCTTTAGGCTTTCAGCTCCTTAATGAGAGATGTGAGGGAGAACGAGGAGCAGCTGGGACTCAAAGCGGCGAAGGTCCTGGAACCCGTGGATTTATAGAGGCCTCTCCTGCAGCTCTGCAGGGTTTTACAGGTTGGTCACATCTGGGAGCGGAGGCCCTGCGTTCCTGCAGCGGCGGGACAGGCGTCGGCTTGTCTGCTGTCGGACGGACGCATAAATACGTGCAGACGCTGCCTTCACTGTCAGATGCCTGCAGGTGGAGCAACGAAGAGGAGGCTGAGAGACGGCAACATGGTCCCTGTGAGGCTGGTCGCCTTCGGCTGTGAGTATCCTCCCTGCTCCCGCTCAGCCGAGCCTCTTCTTCTGCCTTTTTTACGGGTTTAATCTGCTTCATGAATCTGTTTCTCTTTTCATAAAAGCAGCTTCTGTTAGTTAGTGTTCAGAAAGCTTCGTTCACTCCTGATTCAGAAGGAAAGTCCTGTCTCAGACGGTGATTCACAGTAACCTGATCCCATGTGTGTGCTTTCAGTGCTGGCTGCAGCTTGGTGTTTCACTCGTGTTGTCGGTAAGTTTTCCACACAACAGATTAAGTTGTATCTGCAGCTGTGTTTTTGGAGATAAAACTGTAGAAAGTCAGGTTGGCTGCTCTGAAGAAGCTGTTTATGTCTTAGTTTTAATACATTTTCATGAATAAACGCCTTTAAACTGGCTCAGAGGGAGTCATTTTTTCAAGAGATTGATAAATAAATCCTGAGATAGATAAAGAAGTCACTACAAATATATAGAATACATAAATAAAGAACAGATTTAATTCATTTCAGGGACATTTTCTTCTCGAACATTGACTTCAAACTTTAGGATGTGATTATCTGACTGAAGCAGAGACAGAACGGATCAGCCGGCAGGACACATTTAAATGTTGAATCTATGCAGATCTCTGACACTTTTCATTTTCATCTCTAAAATCTTAAAAGAACATCTTAACGTCCTTTAATCTGTGAACTGGCTGTAACTGGAACTGAAAATCAGCCCTTTGGGCCAGAAGTTGGCCCTGAATTAGAAACTGAGGGAAGAAGTTACATTAAAACATGGTGGAAAACACAAAGTTTCCTCACTTCTGTGCAGCTGTGTCAGGAGATCTGTTGGTTAAAGAGTGAAATGTCCCCGTTCATGTGAGCCTGAAGAGGTTAAAGGAAGATCAGCAGAGAGCCTCCGATCCAGTATAACACCCAGATGTGCAGCTCTGTTCGGTCACATGACCACACCCCTCATTTAAATATGAGAAGGAGAAATAAATGTTTCTAAGAACCGAAGAAGCCTTTCGGATGAGACGTGAAACGTCTTCAAGATCCAAGAAGAAGTCCAGCTGCTCTTATTCATCATTTTAGCTTTAAGAACGTCTATCTGTAGGTTGTATTAATGATCTAATCTGGGGCTGACTGAAAGTGATGTGATGATGCTGTGACCTCTGACCCCCGTGACCTCTGACCTCTGTGTGTTTGCAGAGGGAGAGGTCGTCTACGCGTGTCTCAATGACACGGTTCACATGTCGTGTGGTAAGTCCGTTTATTAGATTAATTACATTAATTAAAAACGCTCCAGCGTCAGTCGTCACCTGCTCTGCTTCCTTCTTGGTGCTCTGATTGGTTCTGTTTTGTTTTCAGGAGGCAGCTGTTATCAGACATAAAAACTTGTCTTTTAAACACCCAAATTTGAGCCTTAAACCCGTTTGAAGCTAAAAACACGTGTCGCTGGGACTTCTGTCCACATCAAACGCTTTAAAGCTTGTTTCCACCTGTTTCAGGTATTTATTCTCAGCTGTTAGCTGTTAGCTTCACATTAGCATACAAGTCTGTTTCAGCAGCTGGGTTTCTGTTCAGACTGCATGCAAAGAAGAAGAAGAAAGTGGATAAAAACAGTCCTCAAGGTGTTTTTTATTGTTTAAAAGACGAAGTCTGACCTGCTAACATGAAAACCATGTGGCTCGGCAGCTAACTGTGTTTCCTGTTGGCACCACTACTTCCTCTGCTGAACCGCAGCCTTTAATGGCATCATCTGTGAAACTGTTCTCCTGCAGACGCTGGCAGTAAAATAAACCTGGATCACATCCTGTATAAGGTCGGGGTGGGAACGAGGTGTGGAGAGGGAAAGCAGCACCCAGACGACGGGCCGGACATCTTCTGCTCCTTCCCCTGGGCTGAGATGGTGGTGGAGGATCTGTAAGCAAACTCAGTTAAACAGGGCTGCAAACAGAAAAAATCAGTGTGGAAAACATTTTCTTCTCCGTCCTCAAGTCTTTGAAGGACAGGAAATTAAATGGCTACTTCCAGAATTAAGGCGAGAAATGAACTACAACTCCCAGCATACATTTGGCCGATAAACAGCCAATCACAGAGCTTCATATTTATATCTAATCTGCTTTTGTTTAAACGTCTTTGAGGGCTAATCTGATTTAAATGTAGTACAAACCTGATGCATGCCTCTGACATCATCTTCTTTTTGGAAGCAGCGGAGGATCATGGGTAATGTAGTACTGGACATGTAAAGATTCAGATGGTGAAGAGCTTGTGTTTCTGCAGCTGTGCTAACAGGAGGTCCTGCCTGGTGCCCAACACTGAGCTGGTGTTCGGGGAGTATCCCTGTAAGGAGCAGACCAGGTACCTGGAGGTGTCCTACGCCTGTGTCAAACCAACTCCGCCGCCTCCTCCTCCGGCTCCACTCAAACCGGACTGTACGTATAAACCCACCTCACTGTGGTCAAAGATCTCACCTTTTATCTGCGCTCACATCCAGCCTCTCTGTAAATTAACTGTCCAGCACTGTGGAAAAGCCCTGATCCAGCCTCATTTCTGTCTATATTTGATCTACTGGAACACGTTCAAACATAAATAAGGTTAAAAAAAAGAGTTTGAACCGTTTTTAAAGGGCTTGAAAAGCAATATTTGGTCTGAAAACTTTCATTCTTCAACACAGCCTGAACCCTGTGGACTAAAAATGAGTGAAAAAGTGTGAAGAGAAACTCTGAAAGCTGGAGAACTGTGGAGCAGGACACTTTAAAGGCTGCAGGGAAGTCTTTTAGAGACGAGGCTGGTCAGGACTTTGCAGCAGGGCTGAACACACGAGTCCTGCTCTGAGATGCTGTAAATCTGCTCCTCTTCTTCCTGCTGATCTCTCTGTTTCTCTGCAGGTGAACCGAAGGAAACCAACGAAGCCTGATGACCTCTTTGGGCTCATTCCCAGCTTATTCGTCCCAAACTTTCTGTGGCTCTCAGATTTAATAACCAACTCGTAAAGAACACTTTATAAAAAACAGCTTATTTACTCCAGAAGGAATATTATACGTCAGTAAAACAATGACTAATTTCTCCTTTTCAAATAAAGATTCTTGTTTATTTCATGACTTTGTATCTTTAGTCTGAATGACTTCAGTCAGCAGTTATAATAAACTTTAATATAAAAAACAGTCTGACCTCAGTGTTCCATCTAAAGTCCTTCATTACAGGTGCGGTTTGATGTGGATCTGATCACATTCGGACCGTTAAATGTTCATTATGAGCTCATTCTTTTGATTTAAATCAGTTTTATGTTGAAAGTAACTCAGCAGGACAACTGAAACTATCAGAAATATGAACCAACTGGAAGTTAAGTGAGAGAAAAAGGTATCTTCATAAAGAAACTTCCTGTTTTTTACCTTTAAAACTCTCCAGCAGGTGGCGCTGTTCTAACAGTAAAGACAGTTTTTACTCTTTTTTTTTTTTTTAAACTTTAAATTATGAAAAAGTCTCACATCCATGAAACTGCAGATTCAGCATTTGTTAGGAAGGAGATGCGTAAGATAGAAAAGCACAACCAGTGATCCAGCTGCTACATCTGGAGAGACTTCACGGGTAACATCTGTGGGGAAACCGGCTGGAGAACCGACAGAGAAACATAACTGTGGATGGTGATGATTAACACCACAGGATGACGGCAATAAGCATGTGAAGGAGTGCAAAATGTAGGTTTTACATGAAATGGGTGTAATAATGGGTGCAGAGGGCTGCCACCGGGGATCAGACGCAGGCAGAGATGGACCCAACACCCCACGGAGCAGAGAACCCAGGCAGCGCGCAGCAGGAAGGGACCGGATGCAGAACTCTGAGCAAAAAACAAGATTTATTCCCAAAAAGCAAGGCAAGGACAGAAAGCTGGGCATCAAAAACCTTTAACAGTGACAAAAGTAACAAGAAAAAACAAGACGACTGTGGCTATGACGCAAAAATCTGACGCGACGTGACGTCACGCGATCCATGGAAGTGAGGTGAGGTTTCTGCTATGAAAAAAAAAAACATGACAGGAAATTTATCTAGAACCTGAAAACAAGACGTGAACATGACAGCACCCACTCAAAAGACTGCAGAGGTGGAGTCTCTGATGGAGCAGAACCGTCTCAGTCGCTTTGGGTTTATCTCAGTTACACCTTTAAGTGGAAAGTTTCTCCTGCGCCTTTATGTGTGAAGCGAGCAGATGTGCGCTTCTGTTTTGGGTTCTTTGTTGGATGATGAGCTGATGTTGCTGAGGTTTATTCCAGCTCCACTTTGTTCTCATTTAAGGAGTCTGGACGCTGTGTTTTTCCCCTCCCCTCCCCCTTGTTTTCCTCCCCTTTCTCCCCCTCTCTCCCCACTCTTTGCAACTCTTCAAAGTTGGCGCATGCGTATTTCGTTGTACTCATAAAAATGAAAATTAAGAAAATTTTATTATAGTCGTCTCAGAAAATATAAAGAATCAAACTTTATTTAGTCCAAAAGAAGCAGATTTCAGCAGGTGGATCAGATCCAAGTGTTGTTTATTCCTGGAAAGTACAATAAAAAGTATCTTAAAGAGGAAATGTGATGATAAAACTCAGACATAAGCTGCTGCTGCTGTGGCTGCAGAAGGTGTCAAACATAGAAGCAGGCAGAGAGATCTGTCAAAGCATGTGTTGTCACATGCAGCAGGTCTGTGTTACATGTTATTAACATTTCTGCAACTCTTTACATCATCACAGCTAAAGGAGCTGCTTTAAAAGTGTTTCAAATGTGCTTAAAAGGTGAAAAATATGAAGGTTTTTATCTTTCTGAAATATCAGGGTCTTATCTAACATCAGCCCATTTAAATCAGCACTTCTGAGGCTTCACGTCCCCGAACTCGGATTCATTTCTCCGTCAGTTTGAGAAGAAACGAAAGCGAAAGCAAAGTGAAACTCGTTCTAAAGTTGGAGCCCGTCGCTGTGGAGCCACTTTGGGTTTGAGCGGACCGCTGCGCGCAGGATGGCCGACTCCGAGTGTGCGCCGGTGGCCGTGGAGGGCGACTGGAGTCCGGCTCAGAACAAAACCATGAAGAACAAACTGCAGCTTTACTTCCAGAGCAGGAAGAAGTCGAGCGGCGGAGACTGCCGAGTGGAGGCGGAGGACGGAGCTGCCAGAGCCGCCGTTTATTTCCGATCAGAGGAGGGTGAGTGTCTGAATTCTGCCGAAATACAACAGCACGGATCAGTTTAAGAACCGGGAACTGACAGCAGGACACATGGTTGTTCCGGACGGAGGAGACAGAACCAGAGCTGAGTTTTACTGTAAGAAGTGGAGGAGGAAAGTAGCGTCCATTTTAAATGTTTTACGCATTTAAGATGCTCCTCTTTTTACGCATCAGAATACTGGAAAATAAAGTTTGGGCCTTTTATTCCACTCAAGTTTAATATAATCAACTTTTTTAACCCATAAAGTCAGTGATTATTTTCATCTTATGATCTTATTAACCAGGCAAATAAATAAAGCTGGTTAATAAACACACGGAACCTGTCAGCTGACTTCCCGGCATGCACCGCACCTCCCCAGCTCCAGTACCACTCCTTCCTGATGAGTCACAGCACGGAGCTGCTCTGCTGCACGACATGGATCATAAATGCTATCATAGAGTAGAAAATAACATCATAATCTGCGCTGGATTGTTTGGCCAGTCTGAATTTTATCCTTAACAGAGAGACTCAGTGAGGCAGAGGACTGTAAAAGCCTTAATTTCTTTATAAATTCTCAGTAAAACAGGAAACAGCTGCAGAGATTCACTGAAACGTGTTCAAACATGAATATAAATCCAGAATCTGAGGCAGAAACTTTGGGAATCACCTTGTTGCTGCAGAAATCCTATTTTCTGTCTGTCAAACTGTGTTTTCTTTGCTGTTTTTCATAGATGCAGCTAAAGAAATGGGAACAAATGATGTGTCTCTGTGACAAAGTGCCTAAAGATCCAGTTTAAAATGGCTTCTTTGCTAAGTTGTCTGTTCTGTGTCGACACAACACTGGTTCATCCCTTGAGTTAGGAGCCTTTTTTCTGCCTGAATGGGTCAAAGGTCAGAGTTAAGTGGCTGAACAAAGAAAAAACACTGAAAATGTTCAGGAACAAGGACTGAAAATGAGGGAAAAAGCAGAAAATGTCCAAAGAAAAACTGAAAGAGCTTCAGAAAGCTGCAGAACTATTGATCAGGACACTTTAAAGGTTTCAGAAAGCTGCAGAACTATTGATCAGGACACTTTAAAGGTTTCAGAAAGCTGCAGAACTATTGATCAGGACACTTTAAAGGTTTCAGAAAGCTGCAGAACTATTGATCAGGACACTTTAAAGGTTTCAGAAAGCTGCAGAACTATTGATCAGGACACTTTAAAGGTTCCAGGAAGCTGCAGAACTGTTGATCAGGACACTTTAAAGGTTTCAGAAAGCTGCAGAACTGTTGATCAGGACACTTTAAAGGTTTCAGAAAGCTGCAGAACTGTTGATCAGGACACTTTAAAGGTTTCAGAAAGCTGCAGAACTGTTGATCAGGACACTTTAAAGGTCACAGAAAGCTGCAGAACTATTGATCAGGACACTTTAAAGGTTTCAGAAAGCTGCAGAACTGTTGATCAGGACACTTTAAAGGTCACAGAAAGCTGCAGAACTGTTGATCAGGACACTTTAAAGCTTCAGAAAGCTGCAGAACTGTTGATCAGGACACTTTAAAGGTTTCAGAAAGCTGCAGAACTGTTGATCAGGACACTTTAAAGGTTTCAGAAAGCTGCAGAACTGTTGATCAGGACACTTTAAAGGTTTCAGAAAGCTGCAGAACTGTTGATCAGGACACTTTAAAGGTCACAGAAAGCTGCAGAACTATTGATCAGGACACTTTAAAGGTTTCAGAAAGCTGCAGAACTGTTGATCAGGACACTTTAAAGGTTTCAGAAAGCTGCAGAACTATTGATCAGGACACTTTAAAGGTTTCAGAAAGCTGCAGAACTGTTGATCAGGACACTTTAAAGGTTTCAGAAAGCTGCAGAACTGTTGATCAGGACACTTTAAAGGTCACAGAAAGCTGCAGAACTATTGATCAGGACACTTTAAAGGTTTCAGAAAGCTGCAGAACTGTTGATCAGGACACTTTAAAGGTTACAGAAAGCTGCAGAACTATTGATCAGGACACTTTAAAGGTTACAGAAAGCTGCAGAACTATTGATCAGGACACTTTAAAGGTTTCAGAAAGCTGCAGAACTGTTGATCAGGACACTTTAAAGGTTACAGAAAGCTGCAGAACTGTTGATCAGGACACTTTAAAGGTTTCAGAAAGCTGCAGAACTGTTGATCAGGACACTTTAAAGGTTACAGAAAGCTGCAGAACTATTGATCAGGACACTTTAAAGGTTACAGAAAGCTGCAGAACTATTGATCAGGACACTTTAAAGGTTTCAGAAAGCTGCAGAACTGTTGATCAGGACACTTTAAAGGTTTCAGAAAGCTGCAGAACTGTTGATCAGGACACTTTAAAGGTTACAGAAAGCTGCAGAACTGTTGATCAGGACACTTTAAAGGTTACAGAAAGCTGCAGAACTATTGATCAGGACACTTTAAAGGTTACAGAAAGCTGCAGAACTGTTGATCAGGACACTTTAAAGGTTCCAGGACAGGTTTCTTCAGACAGGAAGTCTGTTATTGTTCATTAGGAGTCCAACTGCAGACTGAATGATGGTGTTTGAATGGACCATCAGTCCTTTGGCCCTGAGGCCTCCTTCTGCTCGGGACCACAGCTGAGGATGTGCATCCTGACTTTCTTTGATGCATGAGGAGACTGAGCAGGTGTCCCAAAAAGCTTCTTTCCATGTTGGTAAATGTTTGACTTTCTTGTAAATGTTAAAGGTTAATTGAGCTCCACCCATGTTTCATTGTGGGTTTGATTCTGTGAGGAAGCATTATCTCTGCTGTTTATCTTCTTTCTCACCTGCTTTCTCCTCCTGACGTTTGATGAGAAATGGTTTTATTTGACGGGATGATTGAAGATATTTGACCCTGCAGCTGATCCAGTCCAGATATGTTTTAAGGCTGAGAAAGCCTCTGTTTTGAGTCAGAACGATCACAGATTACACGTAGGAAGACTTTTCTGGGGTCCAAAGACTCATTTTCAGGGAAATGTATCCTCAGAAGTACTTTTCTTTTATGTATCTGATGACATAAATTTAAATATGCAACAAATCTGTGTGAGAAAATGCATGAAAAACATGAACTCAGTGGCTGTAAAGCTCGTTCATGGCGCCTCACGTCTCGTGTTAATGGTCTTTAATGAAATATTTGGACTGTGTTTGTGAATGACACGAGGCTTTTGTTCCATGTGATTCCAGTGCGAGAGCGAGTCCTGGCGAGGAAAAACCACGAAATCGTCCTGGAGAAGCAAACCGTGACGTTACGACTGAGTTCTGCACCAGCGAGAGGACAATCAGAGGTGATTTATCTGCTCTTTAAAACCAAAAACAAAGTGGAAAAGGACACAACGAAAGCATCTAACTCAACTTCAGGATGTCGGCTTCCCGTAAATTAACTGAATTATTCTCTGACAAAGATTAAAAAAAAAATAAAAGGTTTTTAATTAAAAAAGTTTGGGAGGAGCTCGAGTTTAAGGTGATTAAATCTGAAACTAAACTATCATTTAATATCTAATTTCATCTTGATTTTAAGCAAACTAAAGAACATAAAACTGACCAATTGAAGCTTAACTTTCAACCCCTTTAATCTGTAGCTGAAAATGGACTAAAACGCTTTGTTGAATAAATAAAAACTGAATTAGGATGAAACAGGTCTCAACTAAAATAAAACCTTTGCCCAAATGAATAAAAACATCATATATATGACATGTAAAACCAGATGTTTTCCAGATGTTTTTCACTGTTGAATGAAACCAGTGAAAATGTCATTTAAATATATTATATAATACAGCCCAATTCAGGCCAGTTGGAGTTAAATTCATTTAAATTATAATCCAGTTAAATCCAATGAATTTCATTCAAACTTAGTTAAATTCATTCACACAGAGCCAATTAAAACAGTTTCTCTCTGAAACTCTGCTGTGCACAAATTATCTAATAAAGCAGATTGTGCAGTTTTAAACAGGTGTTTTAGTTAATGTAAGTATGTTGGTGGTTTGTAATAATAATAATAATAATGTAATAACACAGTGCTCGTGTTCCAGTTCTTCATACCTTTATGCTCCACATGAGGAAGATCATTTAGTCAAAAACAGAGAAATTAAGCTTAATCTTTAGTCCGTCTGACCTGAATGTGACCCGGTTCTTTTTAAGTGTAAACTTGCCCAACACTGAACAAGCAAACATTGTTTTTGATACAGTGTGTGTCTTTTATGGTTTTATTTCAGCTGATATGAGCTGCTGCCTCTCTCAGCCTGGAAAACGATACTTAAGTCAAAGAGTTTCTATTTCCTGGTTGAATAAAGGCCAAATAAAATGATATAGAAATGATGTGGATTAAAATAAGAATCATAAAGGAAATCAAATGTTTGATTTCATTACGGTTTTAATGGTCAAAATGTGGTAAAACAGGCTCCTAATGACAGTTGATCATATCAGTCAGTGCCAGATGTTGCTATGACAACACAACAGATAGTTTACTGTAGAAAACACACACAAAGGCCTCATATTTCTGCCAGAATTATTGTGAGATCTGTCTGAAATGTGCAGGAAAACTAAGTTTGGGTGTGGAGGTGTTTTCACCGCCTGGTGAACCCGGAGAACACATTATCTCCGTCATCAGATAATCAATGATGTGGCCGTCAGGCAGGTTTCAGAGAGCCGCACCCAGTCACACCAGCGTCCAAAACACACAAACAGCAGCAGCTGAACCCAGTCCACATTCAGGAATTTATCCTCCAGATCACAGAAGGACTTTAACCTCGTTTAACTGAGTTCTGTTAGCAGAACAGAGAGAGATGTTAGAGATGTACAACAATTACAAAAAGTTTGTGATGGATGATGGGAAAGACCCCGAAGTTCAGTCACTTCTGTTCAAGCTCCATCTCAGGCAGGTGGAGAAGGTGGAGAAGGTGTAAAAAACACGTTGTGTCTCAGGGAATCTATGATCCAAGATGACGATTCGCTGTAAAAACACGTTATAACCACTATATAACATGTTTGAATCACTCTGAGGTTGAGATGTAAGTTCAGTTGGACTTTTTGTATAAATATTAGATGTCAGTGTTTGACCCCTAAAAATGTTACTGTTCTCACAATAAAGTTAATTTATTATTTTATATGAGCTCTAATCCAGAGTTATTTAAATCAAACGAACTCTGTGTGATTAAAGCTTGTTTTGTGTTTTCTCATCAGATCCCAACGAGCAGCGACGGCGTCTCAGGTAAAAACCTTCTGCTTCTCTTCCTGTTCTGATCTCATTTACCTTTACAGGATTCCTCTGGAGGAGTTTTTCTGTCTGAAGCTTTTTTATCCAAACATGAAGACAAAGAAGTTCCAGCACAGCTCACAAATGTTGTGGATCATTTCTAAAAAGAGACTAAAATCCCCCGAATTCCTTCACAAATTGACCTGTTCAGTCGAAAATGTGGGAGCAGCTCATCAAGCATGAGTTTTGCCTGTTTTTAAAGAGGAGAAATGCAACTTTTAACTGGATGAAATACAGTTTAATCTGTGCAAAACTCTTCTTTGTGCTCAGCTGTGTCCATTGGTTGATATAAATGGTCTAAATTCTTCATTCTCAGACTCGACAGATTCAAAGAGTCCAAAGTCAGAATCTGAAGCTGGAAATGAAGCTTCAGCATCAAACCAAGAAGGTAAAAACAAGCTGTGGTTTCTGTGTTTGAGCCGTAAGTTGGTTTCATTATGTGAATATCTCAGTTCAGTCTTTCTTTCATTCCTTTGGGCTAAAGGTTGTGATTATTACAGCACATTTTATGAAATTAGCCAGTTTCAGTTGATTATTTGTTGGTAAATCTAAGAAAATATGAAGTAGTCCAGAAATCATGACTTGATTTTGTTCTCAACACAGCAAAATAAATCAACTTTCATCATTAATCTCAGCTTATATCTCCTGGAAATCGTCGAATAAAAAGGAAAACTTCTTTTTTCAAACAAATTTCTGCAGAATTCACTTTTTTTATGGATAAACTGATGTTATTGCCACACGGTGAACTTCTGGATGGTTTCTTTTGTGGTAAAACACAATAAAAGTAAAAGTCTGTTTAATTCTCCGCCTTCTGAACAGATCCAGGTCGATTCCTCCATTGAAAACAAGCCCAATGGAGGGCTTTGGTTTGTTTTGGAACTCATTTTTATTGAGTTTCTTTTGTTTTTTGGCTGTTTTTAGATGTTTTCCTTCTGTGCCGTTGTCTCTGCTCAGTGACAGCACATTAGAGTTAGTTTTCAGTACATCTGCTCCAGTATTTGTGCTCGTCTCCTTTAATCTAACACGAAAGCGTTTCCTCTCAGGCTCAAAGTCCGCTGCGAGCGCTGCGGTGGTGTTGGAGAAGGTCTCAGACAACATGTCCAGAGACCTGCTGCTCATGCTGGTGGAGAACCTCTCCGGGCTGGAAGAGAACGACTTCAGTCTGGAGATCATCTGGGAGTCCAACAGAGCCGTGGTCATCTTCAACGATCCTGCAGGTAGCAGCAGTTTAAAGCCGAGTCCCTTTCACTCTGATCTGACCTAATCATTGATATTAACCCCCCCCCCCACGAAGAGGAGCTCCCAGTTTATTTCCTTTTGTGAGGTTGAGAGGACAGGAAAGAGGGGACAACAAGCAGCGTAACACAAGAGAAACACAAGTTAATGACAGCAATGATGTCAGAGGGAGGAGAGGTGCATCATGGGAGCTCCCCCAGCAGGCTGGGCCTATAGCAGCAGAACATGGAGGGAGGAGAGGTGCATCATGGGAGCTCCCCCAGCAGGCTGGGCCTATAGCAGCAGAACTATGGGATGTTTCAGGCTCACCTGAGCCATCCCTAACTATAAGCTTCATCAGAAAGGAAAGTTTCAGCCTGATCTTAAAGGTAGAGAGGGTGTCTGCTTCTGGCTGCAGCATTTTGGATCAGCTGGAGTCTTTTCAGAGAATAAATTTAGCCAGATTTGTCCAATCCTGAAGCAACAGATGCGTGGAGCAGTTTCTCTGCATCACTCTGAGACAGGATGGTCCCGATTTTAACAATATTACATGGTGAAAGAAGGCAGAACCTGTTTTATATGAGAGTCAGAGGACAGATCCTGGTCAGAAATAACTCAGAGGTTCCTCTCTGTGGTATCAGGATGATAAAAAGTTACCTTCATATAATCTTTTACTCTTGAAACAGCCTTTTTCATGAGGAAAAGCTCCTCTGCTGCCTCGTGTTTTCTCCTGATCGACTGGCAGTCTTCCAGGTCCAAGAATAAATGGACCTGCGCTCATAAACCTGGACGGAAACGTTCTGAGACTGCTTCAGTTACTTCTAACAACACTCGTTGTTCCTACTGTCACAGATGTGGACAAGTTCATCCGTGTGGGTCAGAACAGCTCAAAGATGCAGAAGCACGGACTGACGGTTCGGCCGCTGGAGGCAGCAAAGAGCATCCGAATGGAGAGTCTTCCTCCGACTGTGGTTAAAGGTACTCAAGCTGTTACTGAGTATTCCAGGTTGATCTGAAACAGCTGCAGGAAGAATGAAATCGTGTGCAACACAGTATGAGATTATATTAATGTCACAGACAGTGTTTTACCTCAGAGACACAACTTTATTCCTGCTGCCGCACAGCAGCAAAATGTCAGAATATTAGGATGAATATACGATATATTGTAAAGGGTGGAAACGACAGAAGTTTCTCCTTAATTTCCAGCTTTCATGGAAACTTTAACAGCAACATCTGCAGGATTGTTCGACTTTTTCTTCCTGAAAATGAGCTGCATTGAAATCTATGCAGCATCTTATTTAAGAATTTAATCTGAAATCTGAGCTCCTGCTGGTCGACAGCTGGAATGTTTTAATCCTTTATGCCATTTTAGTGTTTCTGATTTCTTTGCAGAGATGCTGGAACTGTGGTTTGAGAAGAACTGGGTGCTGCCAGACAACGTTGTCATGATCCCCGAAGAACAAGCTGCCATCGTCTCTTTCAGTGACTCTGAAGGTTATTTATGTTTCTGTTTCTGTATTTATCAGACGCTTTTATCCAAAGCGACTTACAAATGAAGATATAACAGCTTTATATAAAGCTAACAATAAGCTACATAGAAGGAACCCAGGAGTCCGACTCTGTCAGAGGGGACAGAGCAGAGATAGGGTGCAGGCATAGAAGGAAGAGCAGAAAGATAAAGGGCAGAGATAGAGGGGGGAGGGAAGTACAAGGTAAGTGCTGGGATAGGAGATGCTCTCTGAAGAGCTGGGTTTTCAGGAGCTTCTTGAAGATAGACAGGGACGCCCCTGTTCTGGTAGCGCTCGGTAGGTCATTCCACCATCGTGGGACGACACATGAACAGAGTTTGGATTGTCTTAGGCGTGGTGTAGGAGCTGCTAGACGACAATCCTGGGACCAACGGAGGGACCCAGTTGGGACAGAAGCCTTTGCAAGAGCCTTCAAGTAGATGGAGCCGTTCCATTAAGCTCTTTGTAGCTAACATCAGGGACTTGGATCTGATGCTAAGGGCAGCCAGAGGAGTTATTTATGTTTATGTTTATGCATTTATCAGATGCTTTTATCCAAAGTGACTGAGGCAGGTAGGCAGATAGGATAAAGGGTCTTGCCTAAGGACCCCTACTGGAGGAAGTACCTTTCATGCAGGGGATTTGAACCCAGCCACATGAAAGGTGGCAATCTTACCACTACACTATCCAGTCCCATTTGTTAAGTTTTGCTTCTGAAACAAAGTTCATTCTAACTTGAAAACAAAGCATCGAGAAGTACTAATATGCAATGTTTGAACTACAGAACAGTAAAAACAGAACCAGAAGTAAATGTCAGAGTGTGTGGGTGACAGAAGCTTGAAAGATGACCAGAGTTACAGCAAATACTCACCTTTGCTTCTCTGTTCCCCGTCTCGCTGCAGTTGTGGAAAGCATCTGCGTAAAGGAAGACCACGTGATCCGGTCCATCCCGGTCAAGCTGTACCGGTACTACGACACCCTGAGGACCGCCTTGTACGGCAAAGAGCGGCCGGCGTGGAAGATGCCCGAGCCCTTCACAGAGAGCGTTAACCCGGTCATCTGGAAATTCCTGCTGATGAAGAAAGAGCTGAAAAGTATCAACAGTCAGATGCGTCCGCACTTCTGCAGCGTGGAGTTGGACGACCCCCAAGTGAGACTCAGCCCGCTCCCAAACTTCTTGAGGCAGAACGGTCTGACAGCTGAGGCTGTAGATAACTGGATGAAGACCACCCAAAAGGCCTTCTGTCGCCTCATGTCCCAGTACTCAGCCTTCGAATGTGTGGTGAACGCAGATGCTTGGAAAGCTGTGGAGAAAGACGTCCGTTCGGTTGTGAAGGAAGACGCCATCCCGGTCTTTGATGCCTCCAGAGGGGTAGTGACCGTCGCTGGCCGAGCTGATGATATAAAGCAGGTCAGAGCCCCCGTGGAGAACGTCATTCTCAAAGCAATGAACCTCATTGAACGCCACACTAAAAGTGTCACCGAGACGATGCCTTTGTCCCCTGCGTGGTTCTACATCCTCCAACAGGAAGGGCTCCAGAAAGCCACCCTGGACATCTCCCCTGAGATGAAGCTCTCCTACAGTGAAGACAAAGAGATGCTCAGCATCACAGGTTTTCCTGAAGAAGTGTACAAGACCAAGGCGTGGATCTTGGAGAGGAATGTGAATATGAGGAAAAAACAGCTAAATATCCCCACAGGCCTTCTAGACTACCTCAAAACGGTGGATCCAATGGACATGTCAAGGAATCTGTTCACTTCTCAGGGCATCAGTGCCATCTACTGTAACGACAGCAAAGGGATCGTCCTGCTGGGGAGTTCTGATAGAGTCCTTAATGACGCAGAGAGCAAGATGAAAGCAGATTTAGCCGTGCAGACTGTGGCTGTGGAAGACCAGGAAGTTATGAAACTTCCCAGCTGGATGGACCTGACCCAACAGCTGCTAGACACTTACAACTGCTCGACGAAGAAAACGGTGTTCATTCAGATCAACCCAGAGAGAAGAGACAAAGTAACTGTGGCCGGCTTTGGGAATCCAGTCAAAGAGGTCTGCAGCAGTTTGAGGGACTTTGTTAAGAACTTCTCCCGAGTTCAAGAAACCATTCGAGTTAAATCCTGCGCTGTCGTTCAGTTCATTCAGAAGAAAAGATCCCAGATTTGGTTGAAAACTGTCAAACATGATAACGTGTCAGTCCAGTTTGATCCAGAAAGGCCGAGAATCATCATCAATGGGGCCCGTGTTCATGTCCAGAAAGTCAAGTCCTTCTTTCAGGAACTCGCTGCGGCTCTTTGCGCTGATACCTTAATGGTGGACAAGCCTGGAGCTAAGAAGTATTTCCTGTCCGATGGAAAGATGTTTCTGTCTGCTATTATGAACGAGTTCGGCTGTGAGGTTATGCTTGGGTCAGAGATTCAAGATGAAGAGGAGGAAGAAAACTATGAGGACGAAACCAGCCTTTGTTTCTGCAAAGTGCAGACCGCCGGTGGGGTTCTGATATCTGTCAGCAAAGTGGATATCTGCAGTTTCCATGTCGACGCTGTGGTCAATGCAGCTAATGAGGAGCTGCAGCACATCGGCGGCCTGGCTTTAGCGCTGCTGAAGGCTGCGGGACCACAGCTGCAGAGGGCCAGTAATGATTATACAGCTAAACACGGAAACCTACGGCCCGGCGACGCCATCGTCACAGACGCGTTTAACCTCCCCTGTAAGCATGTGGTACATGCAGTAGGTCCACGATACTCTGGCAATGACAAGCAGACGTCTATAATGCGCCTGAGGACCGCGGTTAAAGAAAGTCTGAGCCAAGCAGCGGTGATGAACTGCTCTTCCATCGCTCTGCCAGCGATCAGCTCAGGTGTGTTCGGCTTTCCGGTTCAGCTCTGCTCGGAGACCATAGCCAGCGCGGTGCGGGAGCACTGCGACAGTCACCCAGGGGCAGGCTCAGTAACTGCGATTCACCTGGTGGACAACAATGATGACACTGTCAGAGTCATGGCCGCAGCTGTCAGCAGAGAGTTCGCCGACCTCGGGCCGACCGTGACACTCCCACAGCAGGCAGCCAGGAAGAGCGCCGGGGCTCATGGGTAAAAAAAAGAATCGCCGGGGTCTGTCCTTTTTCTTTTAGATGCGGGAAAACGTTTTTCAGTCTCATCTTTAAGCATCATTCTCTGCGGCTTTTGGTTTCCATTCAGCAAAGGGGATGAGTTTAAAAAAGAAAAGAAAACTTGAAAGACACGTTTTCATCAAGACTTTAAGGGGCGTGAAAACATCTTTGTGAATCTTTTCTGACCAGACAAAGATAAAAATGACTGATATGATAAAGTCATTCCACTGCCATCCCGTGGATTTCAACCTTAGTTGTTGTTTTTTCTTCTGTTGGACTGAACTTCTTCTTCTGAATTACGACTCGAAGAGAGCACACAGTTGGATTTATTCACTTCAAACCTGTTTCCTCTCCCACCTGTTTCCTCTCCCACCTGTTTCCTCTCCCACCTGTTTCCTCTCTCACCTGTTTCCTCTCCCACCTGTTTCCTCTCCCACCTGTTTCCTCTCCCACCTGTTTCCTCTCCCACCTGTTTCCTCTCCCACCTGTTTCCTCTCCCACCTGTTTCCTCTCCCACCTGTTTCCTCTCCCACCTGTTTCCTCTCTCACCTGTTTCCTTTTCCACCTGTTCCCTCTCCCACCTGTTTCCTCTCTCACCTGTTTCCTCTCCCACCTGTTTCCTCTCTCACCTGTTTCCTCTCCCACCTGTTTCCTCTCTCACCTGTTTCCTCTCCCACCTGTTTCCTCTCTCACCTGTTTCCTCTCCCACCTGTTTCCTCTCTCACCTGTTTCCTCTCCCACCTGTTTCCTCTCCCACCTGTTTCCTCTCCCACCTGTTTCCTCTCTCACCTGTTTCCTCTTCCACCTGTTTCCTCTCCCACCTGTTTCCTCTTCCACCTGTTTCCTCTCTCACCTGTTTCCTCTCTCACCTGTTTCCTCTCCCACCTGTTTCCTCTCCCACCTGTTTCCTCTCCCACCTGTTTCCTCTCCCACCTGTTTCCTCTCCCACCTGTTTCCTCTCTCACCTGTTTCCTCTCTCACCTGTTTCCTCTCCCACCTGTTTCCTCTCCCACCTGTTTCCTCTCCCACCTGTTTCCTCTCCCACCTGTTTCCTCTCCCACCTGTTTCCTCTCTCACCTGTTTCCTTTTCCACCTGTTTCCTCTCCCACCTGTTTCCTCTCCCACCTGTTTCCTCTCCCACCTGTTTCCTCTCCCACCTGTTTCCTCTCCCACCTGTTTCCTCTCTCACCTGTTTCCTCTCCCACCTGTTTCCTCTCTCACCTGTTTCCTCTCTCACCTGTTTCCTCTCCCACCTGTTTCCTTTTACACCTGTTTCCTCTCTCACCTGTTTCCTCTCTCACCTGTTTCCTCTCCCACCTGTTTCCTCTCTCACCTGTTTCCTCTCTCACCTGTTTCCTCTCTCACCTGTTTCCTCTCCCACCTGTTTCCTCTCTCACCTGTTTCCTCTCTCACCTGTTTCCTCTCCCACCTGTTTCCTCTCCCACCTGTTTCCTCTCCCACCTGTTTCCTCTCCCACCTGTTTCCTCTCTCACCTGTTTCCTCTCTCACCTGTTTCCTCTCCCACCTGTTTCCTCTCCCACCTGTTTCCTCTCTCACCTGTTTCCTCTCTCACCTGTTTCCTCTTCCACCTGTTTCCTCTCCCACCTGTTTCCTCTCCCACCTTTTTCCTCTCTCACCTGTTTCCTCTCCCACCTGTTTCCTCTCTCACCTGTTTCCTCTCTCACCTGTTTCCTCTCCCACCTGTTTCCTCTCTCACCTGTTTCCTCTTCCACCTGTTTCCTCTCTCACCTGTTTCCTCTCCCACCTGTTTCCTCTTCCACTTGTTGCCTTTTACACCTGTTTCCTCTCTCACCTGTTTCCTCTCTCACCTGTTTCCTCTTCCACCTGTTGCCTTTTACACCTGTTTCCTCTCCCACCTGTTTCCTCTCCCACCTGTTTCCTCTCCCACCTGTTTCCTCTCTCACCTGTTTCCTCTCCCACCTGTTTCCTCTCTCACCTGTTTCCTCTCTCACCTGTTTCCTCTCTCACCTGTTTCCTTTTACACCTGTTTCCTCTTCCACCTGTTTCCTCTCCCACCTGTTTCCTCTCCCACCTGTTCCTGTCCCACCTGTTTCCTCTCCCACCTGTTTCCTCTCCCACTTGTCGGCAGTAGACAGATGGAAGGTCAAATGAGGCTATAATGGTTTCAGACCTGCACAGCTGCTGTTTGTCAGAAAGCTTCAATGCTAACAGCTGCTGAAACTACGTTAGATGTTTTTGGTGATGGGGAGTTCCCTAAAGGACCACATTCTCACAGTTGAATGTGCTTTGCAGATATGAATGCTGTGAATTCTGTTTTGTGCACCTAAACCTGTTCAATTAATCAGGTTTTAAATCAGATGAACTTTCCATTAACTGTATTGTTTACCAGTGGTAACCAGCGAGGTCGAGGGAGAGGTCGCAGTCAGAGCCAGTCACCCGGAGGCCGTCGGTTTAGTGACAGAGAAGGTGGAGGAACAGGATTTCGAGGAAATTATCATAGTAACAGAGGAGGTCAGAGCCACGGGGGACCTACCAGGCATGGGGAGCAGGGAGGGTAAGGCTCCACATCTGCCTCCTTTTCATCACCCTTAACTTGGTTTAGCTCCTTTGTAAACAACTTTAAACCAGATTTAGCAAGATATAACAAGATATAACAAGATATAACAAGATATAACAAGATATAACAATAACAAGATAAAACAAGATAAAGCATAACAAGATATAACAATAACAAGATATAACAATAACAAGATATAACAATAACAAGATATAACGAGATATAACAAGATATAACAAGATATAACAAGATATAACAAGATATAACAAGATATAACAATAACAAGATATAACAAGATATAGCATAACAAGATATAACAAGATATAGCATAACAAGATATAACAATAACAAGATATAACAATAACAAGATATTAGCTTTCAGCTGCATCTCAGTGCTTCCTGCTAAACTTTTCACAGATTTTTGTCCCACCTTGGGTGGTTTAATGATGACGGTCCTGTTCTCTGATTGGTTGCAGGTCAGGGAGGCAGGAGCAGTGGACACCTGATGGGCTGAAGATCGTTCTCTGCAGAGGAAACATTCAGGACCAGACTGTGAGTGCCAACCCTTGAAAAATCATCATTTAGAGCTAAAGGTTTCTGTTAACTGTCGGCTCTTTTAAGCTGGTTACCATTTAAGACTTTGGTACACCTGAAGGTTAACTCTGCAACTCAGGTCCCACATTCATAGTTTAGCCCAAAATGGTTACGATACACTGTAGTCGGACGAGAGAAGAGGTTAGAGCATTCAGAGCAGAGACTCCCTCTACAGAGGGCTGAACAAGACCCTGAGATACCGAAACTCTTCCATGATGAATATTAATGATCTAAATAGAATTTAGATAGAAACAGAGACATGATGTAATGGCATACAGTAAAAACTTGGATGCAGACCACCATCAGTTTAACTCTTCAGCCGATTCTGGTCCTTCCTGTTTCCCCTTTTCAGAGGCTTCCTCATTATGAGTGGTGCAACACTGCCCCCTACAGGCTTTTTCACATAAATACTGTCGTTCCAGAGAAAGTTTGATTTGTTGAGACATCACACTAAAAGATCCAGTAACGCTCACTTCAAACATGTCTGTGACGAAGTAAAGAAAAAAGAAACTAAACCCTCATTTAAGGTTAATGTTTTTTTATGAGAAGTGATTTAATAACTTAGATCCAGAGAGCTTCATGTAATAGAGTTACATTCAGACACTTTGAGTCCTGATTTTACACACGATGTTGGGATTTCCATTTTCCACAGACTGATGTCATCGTCAACACCATCGCAGACAACATGAACCTGAGCCAGGGAGCGGTGTCCAAAGCCATTTTGGAGGCGGCCGGTCCCCTCCTGCAGAATGCAGTTCAGTCTGAAGCCGGAGTGACTTTGCTGCGAGACGGCGACGTCGTCATTACCGACGGCTTCAGACTCGGGTGTCGGAAAGTCTTTCACGCTGTTTGCCCTTCCTGGGGAGGCAGAGCCGGCCAGGCAGAGGGGGTGAGATTCTCCCTGCACTCACTTTCAAAGCAAATTACTGCGACATGCGTCATAAAAAGCCACAAAATGTTGGCTTTATGCGTCATAAAAAGCCACAAAATGTTGGCTTTATGCATCATAAAAAGCCACAAAATCTTGGCTTTATGCATCATAAAAAGCCACAAAATCTTGGCTTTATGCATCATAAAAAGCCACAAAATGTTGGCTTTATGCATCATAAAAAGCCACAAAATCTTGGCTTTATGCATCATAAAAAGCCACAAAATGTTGGCTTTATGCATCATAAAAAGCCACAAAATGTTGGCTTTATGCGTCATAAAAGCCACAAAATGTTGGCTTTATGCATCATAAAAAGCCACAAAATGTTGGCTTTATGCATCATGAAAAGCCACAAAATGTTGGCTTTATGCGTCATAAAAGCCACAAAATGTTGGCTTTATGCATCATAAAAAGCCACAAAATGTTGGCTTTATGCATCATGAAAAGCCACAAAATGTTGGCTTTATGCATCATAAAAAGCCACAAAATGTTGGCTTTATGCGTCATAAGAAGCCACAAAATGTTGGCTTTATGCGTCATAAAAAGCCACAAAATGTTGGGTTTATGCATCATAAAAAGCCACAAAATGTTGGCTTTATGCATCATAAAAAGCCACAAAATGTTGGCTTTATGCATCATAAAAAGCCACAAAATCTTGGCTTTATGCATCATAAAAAGCCACAAAATCTTGGCTTTATGCATCATAAAAAGCCACAAAATGTTGGCTTTATGCGTCATAAAAAGCCACAAAATCTTGGCTTTATGCATCATAAAAAGCCACAAAATCTTGGCTTTATGCATCATAAAAAGCCACAAAATCTTGGCTTTATGCATCATAAAAAGCCACAAAATGTTGGCTTTATGCGTCATAAAAAGCCACAAAATGTTGGCTTTATGCATCATAAAAAGCCACAAAATGTTGGCTTTATGCATCATAAAAAGCCACAAAATGTTGGCTTTATGCGTCACAAAAAGCCACAAAATGTTGGCTTTATGCATCATAAAAAGCCACAAAATGTTGGCTTTATGCTCTGAGCATTAACCTGGATCATTCATAGTTTGTATCGCTTCATTTTTTCTGTCTTTAGGCTTCAGTTGTTTTCTAACATCAGAAAAGTTCAGAGAACAACCACAAAAATAGCGATAAATTAGTGATAAATTCATTTTCAATTAAAAACATCTTCATATAAATGATTTTCCTCCAGTGAAACATTATAAAGAATAACTAATCTAGAAATATATCTTTAGTAAATTAAGCTACTGTGTTGATCTTTATCACTGATGTATTACTGCTGAAGTGTTTAAAGCTTAATTACTAAATAAAGGATAATGAAATGCAGTGATTCAGAACTCCATCAGAGCTGGAGGACAGGAACCTCAGATGTTCAGTAATACAGAACTGTGTCATGTGTTGATGTGTCAGGAGTTAACATCCATCATCACATACTGCCTGGAGGAGGCTGAGAAGCGTATGATGGCGTCTCTGTCCTTCCCGGCCATCGGTACCGGAAACCTGGGCTTTCCCAGAGACCTGGTGTGCAGAGTCCTGCTGAAGGAAATCCACTTGTTCAGTCGCAGGAGAGCTCCTCGCCATCTGAGGGAGGTGGTCATCATCGTGCACCCCAGCGACAGCCAAACCGTGGACGTGAGTTTAGTGTCAGGACGGCTACAGACACAGCTGAGTTCAGCTTAATCATCTGAATTCAGTTATTTAAAAGTCCCGTTTTGGTGTAAGAAATTAGCTTTTTATAGCAAACGTGTCTCTTTTTCTGCTAACTTTTCTGTGTCTCAAAGTGGGTTCACCTCTTACTGGGGTTAGTTAAGCTGGAAACCTCAGCTGCTCTGGTTCAAAGAGCTTTAAACCAGCCACTGTTGAATCTAACAGAATAAAACTTTCAAACCTACAGCATATTCAGCCATAAATCAGATGCTTTGCCTGCATCGGCTGTAGAAATGTCCCACTGTGATTGGTCAACTCAGCCTGTTCAGCAGCCACAGTCAGAGAAGCGGCTTTGACTTGCAGAGTTGATGAATCACTTAGTGAGAGCTCCATTGTTGGGATTATTCTGGCCCGATAACCAGAGGATTAGCTGGATGTGTTGAACCTGCTTCATGGTTCTGCAGAGATGTTTCATTCTGGACAGCTTGGACTGAGCTCCGTCACCTAAATATGGTCCGAATGTCCCCTGCTGTTGTGAGTTAGAATCAAAGCTCCTCATGAACTTTAAGGATTCTGTCAGTTAATGTTTGTACATCAGTTATTAATCTGTTAAATGAAAAGTCATCTGTTTACTTCAGGTTTTTGCTCTCATGTGTCCGTCATGCTACAGAGAGGCGTTTAAAACATTCATAGTTTAACGTGTTCAGGGACAGAAAATCACAGATAAAACTGCAGCCACCTGCGTTAATATCAAACTTGTCTGTCAGTGTTTCAGCAGAGAGTTCAAAGGTCAGAGGAGTTCGGGGAACGTCCAACATGAAGCGCCGAATTCCACCAAGCCTGCAGCTCAGCAGCCGCAGTCGCAGCTCTCCTCCGGTAAGAAACCCGCTTTTACAGGTTCACAACTGTTGGAAGATTTAAAGATAACTTTGAACATCAGCTTCTTGTTGGAGCTGATTTAGGAAAAAAGCATTTGAGGCAAATTTACAATGATTACATTTGCTTAATAGCTTTTTATTCTTATTCAAAGACTCATGCATTCATTTTGGGCTCCACTAGAATGCCTAAATGACATGAAACCGAACATCACTTTTCTGAAACTGTCCTGTTTTTAGCCACCTTAAGTTCACAACGCGCCCATTTTTACAGGCCCCGCCTCCTGAGAGGCACAGGCTGCTCTGATTGGTCAGCTCCCCATACTGTTTTACAGACAAAACGGTGATTATAATCAACAACGAATGAGACGAAGAAGAAAACGGCAACTTTGCAGATAAACTTCATTGTTGTTTCTTAAATCGTTGGCTGGAGACAGAACAGTCAGTCCAACCTTCGACTTAAGACAGCCAGATGATGTCAGTAATAGTTTAATCAATGATTTTAAAGACAGAGACGTCATGTTGATGGATGTTTACCTGATATGTTCAAATGTGTCCACGGAGAGCTCAAATGGTTATCAGTCGGAGCCAAAACTGACAGATGACTCCTGCTTTCTGTTCGTCAGTTAAACCGGTTGATGTTTGATTTCATTCTAGATTTACCTTCAAAAAAGAAGATAAATTTTCTGTTTCTGTGTGTTTCTGTGTGTCAGCCTCAGCATCCTTCAGCCAGGTATCATCCCCCACCCTCGGTGTGTATCGTATGCAGATGGGCCAGCTCACCCTCGAGGTGTCGTCGGGCGACATCACTAAGGAGGCCTGTGATGTCATCGTCAACTCCTCCAATCAAAACTTCAACCTTCAAGCAGGTGACTGTTGCATCTCAGGAAGGTTCATTCATCTCACTGCACTGAACGACTTCGTGCCGTCACAGCAGCTGCTCGTTTGGGGGCGTTATTGTCTGAAAGGAGCACTGACCAGGAAGGAAAAAAGCACGAAGAAGAAGAAAACCCAGCTCTTCCTGTTTCCTGTTGCTCACAACAAAACAAAGCACCAAATGTTTGCAGTCTCTGAGTTTCTGTTTTTACTTCAAACCTAACTGCTTTTTGACTGAAAGCTGCACAGTACAAGCAGCAGGCGAGGCAGTCCTACTGCCTCTTTGGTTCGTTAAATAGTCCGTTTGCCTTTCCCACTGTGAGCGAAACGCAACACGGTTCACTTGAAAGCGAACTGAGACCCTTGTTTTCAGGCCGACCAGAGTTAATTTGTTTGGTCCACACCAGAGTTTGGTTGAGCTTTCACATCAGGCCAAACGAGTCAGACGATCTGAGGAAACAAACTCTGGTCCGTTTAAAGCGTTCCAAACAGTTTTCCATACTAACTTAACTGAGGGTCAGACTTGTGCCCTTCTTGTGTTGGAACAACCTCGACTTTTAGCTTCAGTGTCCCTGCAAAGTCTGCGTCATACTGGGCCTTGTTCATAAAACTATGGAAAACAAATCCAAACATTTTGGTAGGTGTGTTGCTGGCCAGGAAAGAAACAAATTGCATCCACTGGTACAGGATCACTGCTATTTGGGAAGCGTCAGCTTGTCCTCACAAACAGAAAAACACTTTTTTTCAGAGTGTCGTGCTCTGAGAAGTCGTGGTGGATCACTCATTCCCTGCCGTGCAAAACAGACCCCATTAAAAGGGTTGTGCTGGATGTTTCACTCTCGTGAAATTAGTTCCTTTTGCATAAAAATTCTAAAACATTCATAAACCTCCTTTTTCTTTAGTTTTTGGCAAAGTTTAAAGTGATAACACAGCATTTTTTAGATAAGCCAGAAAACATGCAAAAACATGCTATTCGGCCTTTTAAGACAACATTTGTACCGTACTTACATGTGTGACCATCTCCTACAGAGACTTTAGAAGCAGCAAAATGTCTCTCACAGCGTCAGAAATACGTTAATAACTGGATTCTGCTGCATTTACACTAAGGACAGCGGTCCAGTTAAGTAGTTGGGTTGAAGAGAGCTTATTCAGTGAGTGATTTAGTCTGTTGGATTATTCAGAATATCCTCAGTAAGAATAGAAAGAGTGTCAGCGTTGGTAAAACACAGCGGTAAGAGTATCGGTAAGATTTGGACGATTGATTGTGGTTCTTTTTTCTCTTATTTCTTAGGAGTGTCCAAGGCGATCTTAGACGGCGCTGGACCAGCGGTGCTGCTTGAGTGCTCACAGATCGGTGTGTATCCCAAACTTTATTTATGCAATGAATATTTGCTCTTTTTCCAGCATCATCACTGTTTATTTAACAGATTTTTTTTTAAACATGCAGTATTTTGAGTTTTCATCACATAAAACAAGACGTTATTTATTGTTTCCACAGTTAAATATATTATTATTATGTTATTCTGACATGATAGATTACAGTTAAAAACAGGCTGATGGAACGCAGTGATTAACATGACTCTGTAACTACTTTGAGTTCATTTCTGCAGCAAATTCTAGATTAGTTTATATTTTCTAATGACCAATAAATTGGCCAATTTAAGAAAAAGAAAGTCCTATCTTTGAACCGACCGTCCAGGATGTACCCCGCCTCTCACCCGATGATAGCTGGGATAGGCTCCACCCCCTGCGCCCCTGAATTGGATTAAACGAACATAGAAATTGGCTGGATCTCTTTTTACTGTCTGTTAAAGAAGGTTTCAATCCTATTAACCAATTACTGTCCAACGTTACACTGGATCTTAGAAAATTCCCCAACTTTTTCCGAAAGGGGAATTATAAATTATATCGACTGACCTTTGGGGCTCTGGGCGGTTTAGCAGCTACTGCACATTACAGCCGGTCCAATGCTGCCTATTCAACTTCCTCTTTAAAGGCTCAGTGGAACAGTAATAGCAACATTTTAACTTTCCCCAGATTTTAACAGCTTGTCTGTAAAGTAAATTTCCAACATATTAGAAGTAAAATAATTTATCCAGATAAAATACTTTGGCTTCAGTTGAATACATCTCAAATTCAGAAAGTTGCTTTTTTATTGGCTTTTAAAAGATCAAAGAATTTTTTAATAAAATTGTTGTTCTTCATTTTGACTGCATCTGTCTCTTAAAATGTATTTTCCAAAAAGATTGTCCTTCCAGACTGTGTTAAGGATGCGTTTCTTTTATGTAGTGAATTCTCCAGGTCACCTGCCTTGTAAACTGATCATGACCTCAGCTGGACAGCTGCCCTGCCGAAACATCATCCACATCTTCGGCCAGAACGAACCTGCAAAGATTAAAGACATCGTTTACACAGTGCTGAAGAGTTGTGAGGAAAACAAGCTCACCTCTGTCGCCTTCCCAGCTTTGGGAACAGGTCTGTACAAACAAACGCATCACTGTTATCCACTTTAAGGCTAACAAAAGCCTCCGATGGGAGGTTCTTTTTTTCACTGTTCGGTCACAGCATTTACAGACTGGGTGCCTGGACATAATGACGTGTTTATTTTTCTGTGAAAAAAGTAAATAAGATTGGAAAGAGATGCGATGAAAGTCAATGACGTCTGTCAAGTAATTACAGGTGATTTCCCTTCAAATTTACGGAGCATATTCTTGATTCTTATGGATCGAACTATGAGCGATTATCCCGGACAAGCCCCCAAAGAGTTACACAGCAGTTATTTTTTACTGTTATGGCCCAGAACATCTAAACTGGCCTTATAATGGTGGGAAAGATTTGCCATTTTGAACAGATTCATTTTCTTGTCTTTATTGGACGCAGCTGTAAAGTTAAGTAGATAGAAGACAACCCTTATTCACCATTTAATATTTTCCTAACTTCATGAATTTAAATCAAATCACAGTATTATCTTGATAATATTATCACCTCTGTATTGATGTTTTTGCTTTTAACATCATGATCACTGTCTGGGATTTTGCAACAAGTAGGAAACGCTAACAGACCTTACTCTGAATAAGCTTCTGTCTTCTTATTGATCATCATCATTATCTCCATGCTGATCATCACCGCTGGCACTCGTTCGCCTTCTAGGTCAGGGAGGACTCAAACCTGCAGCGGTGGCGGACTCCATGGTGGAGGCGGTGGTTGACTTTGTGAGGAAGAAGAACCCAAAGTTTGTTTGCAGTGTGAAGATCCTGATTTTTCAGGCGGCCATGATTAATGAGTTCCACAACAGCATGAAGAAGCGGCAGGGGGAGGACTTGGAAGAGAGGAGCATCTTCGGCAAGATCAAAGGTAATTTAGAGTTTTTTAGTGTTTTTTTCTGCTGGCGTTTGGCCAGCTGTGTTTATGTTAGATTTATATGTTTTATCCTGTTTCAGACACGTTTACCTCACTTTTGGGACTCGGAGCGGATCTGCCCAGGACTGATGCCTCCACCCTGGAGAGGCAGGAGTTTGAGCCTGCGGTGTTTCAGCTGTGTGCTGACAACCAAAACGTCCGTATGAAATTATTTCTCTTTCAGCTGTGTTTGCTTTGAGTTGTAAATATAAAAAACAGCTTCCAGAGGTTTTCACTGAGATGACTTTTAGTCTGTGACTGACAGGAAGGACTGAGCAAGCTTCCTGATTTTTATGTGAAAAAGCAATATTTTAGGTATATAAATCAGTCTAAAAATACAAACTAGATGTTTTTTTTCTTTCTGTGTATTTGTAAAAGGCATCAAAGTCCAATGTCATTTCTTTTTCAATTCAATTAAATTTTATTTATATAGCGCCAGATTACAACAATTGTCATCTCAAGGCACTTAAGTAATAAAGTCCAATTCAAGCCAATTGGAATTCAAATCATTGTCATCATAATCCAATTAATTCATATGGAGACAATTCAAAAATAATATCCGAGCTAAGGAAACCAACAGATTGGACCGAAACTTGTCTTCAGTCCAATCTCCCGTCCTGAGCCTGAGGGACTGTGGAAAGGAACGACTCCCTTTAACAGGAAGAAACCTCTGGCAGAACCAGAACCAGGAAGAAACCTCTGGCAGAACCAGGAAGAAACCTCTGGCAGAACCAGAACCAGGAAGAAACCTCTGGCAGAACCAGACTCAGGAAGAAACCTCTGGCAGAACCAGAACCAGGAAGAAACCTCTGGCAGAACCAGGAAGAAACCTCTGGCAGAACCAGAACCAGGAAGAAACCTCTGGCAGAACCAGAACCAGGAAGGGTGGCCATCCGCCTGGACCAGCTGGGGTTTGAGAAGACAGAAAAGAGGGAAAAGAGGGGGGAAAAACACCATAACACCATTCAAAGGATACCTGCTGGAACAGGGAAACACAAGTTAATGACCACAATAATGTCACATGGACATAAAATCATTTGAGAAATTAAACAGGAGGAAAAAGAGCAAAGTGAGGAAAGGTGTGACAGATGAGGTCCCCCAGCAGTCTAAGCCTATAGCAGCTTAACTATGGGATGTTTCAGGCTCACCTGAGCCATCCCTAACTATAAGCTTTATCAAAAAGGAAAGTTTCAGCCTGATCTTAAAAGTGGAAAGGGTGTCTGCTTCCTGGACATTTACTGGCAGCTGGTTCCACAGAGAGGGGCCTGATAACTGAAGGCTCTGCCTCCCATTCTGCTTTTAGGGGCCTGATAACTGAAGGCTCTGCCTCCCATTCTGCTTTTAGGGGCCTGATAACTGAAGGCTCTGCCTCCCATTCTGCTTTTAGGGGCCTGATAACTGAAGGCTCTGCCTCCCATTCTGCTTTTAGGGGCCTGATAACTGAAGGCTCTGCCTCCCATTCTGCTTTTAGGGGCCTGATAACTGAAGGCTCTGCCTCCCGTTCTGCTTTTAGGGGCCTGATAACTGAAGGCTCTGCCTCCCGTTCTGCTTTTAGGGGCCTGATAACTGAAGGCTCTGCCTCCCGTTCTGCTTTTAGGGGCCTGATAACTGAAGGCTCTGCCTCCCATTCTGCTTTTAGGGGCCTGATAACTGAAGGCTCTGCCTCCCATTCTGCTTTTAGGGGCCTGATAACTGAAGGCTCTGCCTCCCATTCTGCTTTTAGGGGCCTGATAACTGAAGGCTCTGCCTCCCATTCTGCTTTTAGGGGCCTGATAACTGAAGGCTCTGCCTCCCATTCTACTTTTCCCTGCAGGCTGTGACTTCGGTGAAGAGGAAGATCAACGAGCTGATTGTGCGTGAGCAGGCAGAGGAAATCATCGCTGACCCGTACATTAATCAGCTGTCTCAGGCTGACATTGAAGAGCTGACGGCTCTGCAGAGGAAACTGACGGTCAGCATCCGTCTGGATAGAGGGGCAGAGGAGCAGAAGCCCAAGATCCACCTGGAGGGTCTGACCAGGGACGTCTTCACCGCTAAGGCTACAGTCAGGTCCGCAAACAGCGTGCACGTTTATAGCATTCACAAGCACGTAATGATGGATGCTCAGTGCTAAATGTGAACATGTTTTTCTTCTATCTGCAGTGACATCATCCGGAAAGTGGAGAGGAAGGAGAATTTCAACAGCAAAGCCATCCTGGTGAGTGGACTGGTGGAGTGGCAGTTCCAGCACCGCAGTGGGACAATGGTGCCCTTTGACCTTTATATCAACCTCCAACTGGAGGAAGCCTTGGAGAGAAAACGATCTGTGGAGATCCAAATCAACAATGAGACGTACACCGCCGACCCAGTGTCCAAAACAGCAGCTTCAAAACATGGGAAACAAAAAGTGGAGCTGCTTAGAAAAGACTTGAAAGGTGAGCGTGAGACTTCTTTTTTAAGATATGAAAGAATAATCTCAGCATTTAAAAGAATTCCTCCAGATGTTCCAAGGCCCACGACACTGGCTTGTTTGTGTCTTCCTCAGAGTTTCTGTAGCTACGTCTCTGTTATCACAGCCGGCAAAACACCATCGCTACACATCTAAAGCTGCCACAGTAAAACTATCTGTGTAATTTACCACTTCTAATTGAACTAAATGCTCTTGTTTTAAGCATCTGGCAGTTCTCTGCCTTCACACTGGAACGACATGAAGGGCGACATCGTGAAGCTGTTTCCTCTGACTGCTGGATCAAAGGAATACAGCGACGTGGAGGCGGGGCTTACGAACTCCGGAGTTATCCGAAACATCATCAGTGTATGTTCATATAAATATACATTTAAAACAGTATTGTCCAAAAGTCCTGATGCAGCCCTTATTTTACAACTGTCCTGTAACCTTTAAAGTGTCCTGATCAACAGTTCTGCAGCTTTCTGAAACCTTTAAAGTGTCCTGATCAATAGTTCTGCAGCTTTCTGAAACCTTTAAAGTGTCCTGATCAACAGTTCTGCAGCTTTCTGAAACCTTTAAAGTGTCCTGATCAACAGTTCTGCAGCTTTCTGTAACCTTTAAAGTGTCCTGATCAACAGTTCTGCAGCTTTCTGAAACCTTTAAAGTGTCCTGATCAACAGTTCTGCAGCTTTCTGTAACCTTTAAAGTGTCCTGATCAACAGTTCTGCAGCTTTCTGTAACCTTTAAAGTGTCCTGATCAACAGTTCTGCAGCTTTCTGTAACCTTTAAAGTGTCCTGATCAACAGTTCTGCAGCTTTCTGAAACCTTTAAAGTGTCCTGATCAACAGTTCTGCAGCTTTCTGAAACCTTTAAAGTGTCCTGATCAACAGTTCTGCAGCTTTCTGAAACCTTTAAAGTGTCCTGATCAACAGTTCTGCAGCTTTCTGAAACCTTTAAAGTGTCCTGATCAACAGTTCTGCAGCTTTCTGAAACCTTTAAAGTGTCCTGATCAATAGTTCTGCAGCTTTCTGAAACCTTTAAAGTGTCCTGATCAACAGTTCTGCAGCTTTCTGTAACCTTTAAAGTGTCCTGATCAACAGTTCTGCAGCTTTCTGAAGCTCTTTCACAGTTTTTCTTTGGACATTTTCTGCTTTTTCCCCTCATCTTCAGTCCTTGTTCCTGAGCATTTTCAGAGGAATGTGTTTTTTCTTTGTTCAGCCACTTAACTCTGAGCTATGAAGCATTCAGGCAGAAAAAAGGCTCCTAACTCAAGGAATGAACCAGTGTTGTGTCGACACAGAACAGACAACTTAGCAAAGAAGCCATTTTAAACTGGATCTTTAGGCACTTTGTCACAAAGACACATAATTTGTTCCCATTTCTTTAGCTGCATCTATGAAAAACAGCAAAGAAAACACAGTTTGACAGACAGAAAATAGGATTTCTGCAGCAACAAGGTGATTCCCAAAGAGCTATTAGCTGAAAACTTGGCATATCTCAGCATGGTGTGCAGTGTGTCCTTAAAACATTTGAGGAAACTGGACAAGTGGAGGACAAAAGAAGAAGTGTCAGGCCTAAAAAACTATCTACAGCAGGTGAACAGGATCTGAAAGTGATGTCCTTAAGAAAGAGGAAAAAATCCAGCTGTGACCTGACAGGACCTGAGAGATGCATCTGGACCTTCAGCTGATCCATCTACTGTTGGCCCAAGCCTCATCAGAAATGGGCTCCATGGAAGGGTGGCTGTCAAGAAGCCGTTCTTAAGGAAGGGAAACAGGGAGAAAAGGCTGAGCTATATCTCAGCATGGTGTGCAGTGTGTGAGGAAGTAAGACTTTCTGCAGAGGAAAATGTCGTATTTGAGCAAGTAAAAACATTAGAAACTTTGTGGTGGGTTAGTGTTGGTGTGGTGCAGCAGTTGGGAACTTTAATGCATTTGTTAAATAATAATACTCTTGTTTGAACAAACCAAATTATTAATCCCAAAAGATTCAAATATCTTCAGCCTCTGATTGAAGAAAATGACATTTGTAAAGTATTAAGTTATGCTGCCATGACCCAGTGATGGGAGAAGTCGTAGATAAATGTCACTGAGCCAAGCAAGTTTTCCTCACTTAGACACTAAATAAATGGGAGAAAAGAATCGGGTCAGAGCCGATGAGTAATGTGTTGTGTTTCAACTGTGTTGGCAGATCGAACGGGTCCAAAACGCCACGCTGTGGCAGAGCTACCAGCTCTTGAAGAAACAAATGGAGAAGAAGAACCAACACCAGAACAATGAGAAGCTGCTGTTTCACGGCACCAGTTCCACCTCTATTGATCTCATCAACAATAAAGGCTTCAACCGCAGCTACGCAGGACAACACGGTAACAAAGCCTCAGATCCATTTATCTTAGCTCAGTTTGTTCTGTTGCAGCCTTGTGTGCAACAATCGAATTGGGGGAAATATTTGTGAAATATTACAGTTAAAAAGCACCTTTTTCTGCAAAGAAATGTTTGTTCCTTGCAGCCAGAGATGCGTTCAGGCTTGATTAGACGAATCCTCCATCATTGGGTGTGTTTTCCAGATCTCGCTGCTGTCTACAGGGATGCCCCTAATACTGCCCCCCCTCACTTTAGAGAATTTCTTCTTCTTTGACTTTTTGTGTCACTGTTATGCAGATGATGCCCAACTGTACCTGTCGTCCGACTGTTGTCAGACCGCTGTTAAACTTTATGTATTTAGAAAACTGTAATTATCTCAGCCTCACTCAGAGGGTCTCATGCTGAGATTAACTGAGTTACAGCTACAGTTGGGTCCTTATCTGAGGGTAATTATCCTTGGATATATGGCAAAGATGGTAGAAGTACATAATTAAACAATAATTTCAACTAATAAACTAATTTCTAAAGCTTCTTAAAGATTTACGGCAGTTAGAAACACAGCTACTGGCTCTTAAAGCGTTCAGCCTTCAGATTAACCAAAACTCCTCTGAAAAATATTGATCGGTGGATATTTTTCAGTTTGGAAACGCGTCTGGTTGCTGTGAAAAGCTTAGAGGCAGAAATTCGAGTTAAATTTGAGGCCAAATGTTCTGCGTTTAAGATGATTGTGTTGAAAACTGAATGACGTCAATGTCGGACTGTTCCGCTTAACGTATTAAACCTTAAAATTAGATTAAAAAAAGACTAATTTCATGTAATTAATTAGCTCGAAAAACTTCTAAATAACTTTCTTATCAAGACAAAGAAAGTCAAGTTTGACTCGGATGAAGTCAGAGTCTCTCACAGAAAGCATCAATTTATCTAAAACAGCTGAGTTTTAAATATTAATTTGATAAACTGAAGCACAACAGATGTTCATGACTCATTCAGTGGGTCCACATGATGAGATTAACTGGATTACAGCTACAGTTGGGTTCTGCTCCTTATCTGAGGGTAATTATCCTTGGATATATGGCGGTGAATGAATGGAATCACTGGCACAAAGCATGTCACACCCCGGTACGATAGGTGGCGCTGTCCCCATTTCAGCTATCGCTAATAGAGCCACTTCCTGTTGGCGTCTTCACCACCAACAGCAACAAACTCAGGCATTCAGAAAGATGGCGAACGCAGAGCGAGATGAAGCTGCGTCCCTCTCCATCTGTGATGAGCTGGTTATGGAACAGACGATGCACAACGGCGCATTCTCCATCGCTTGTTTCTTTCTTTCTGACGACAGGAATATCGTCTCCTTCCACTTCAGGGTGACGATCGCGGGAAAAAATCTGGAGCAGAACGCTCGATCCGATCCACTGTCGTCTACTTTGGAATAGAGTTATCTCGGGTCTTAACCCGATCCGTTTCCTGTCAGATTAAGGCGTCTACATGAGCTGAATAACTCTTATTGTATAACTCAAGTCTTATTGTAATTTAGCCATTAATCCGATCTGATGGCGCTCATGTAACTGACTCTTTCTGCAGGCGCCATGTACGGTAAAGGCTCTTACTTTGCTGTGGACCCGGCCTACTCAGCAAGAAGTTACGCCCAGCCTGACGCCAGCGGACACAAGCGCATGTACCAGGCCCGGGTTCTTGTTGGAGACTACACCCGGGGAAGTGCTGGCATGATCGCCCCGCCTTCCAAATCTGTGAATGCAGCAGATCTGTATGACAGTGTCACGGACAAAAGTGCTCCAACCATGTTTGTTGTGTTCAATGACATCCAGGCTTACCCAGAGTACCTTATCACATTTATATAAACTCTCATTCTCCCAGTAATTCTACTGAGAGTTAACCTCTGTCATGGGTCTAATTTAGATTCAGCCAATGAAAACTGTCAAATATCGAATGCAACATAATGACTGTTAATGACTGTTAATATAGCTGCTATTTGCTTTAAAATAAGAATAAAAATCTGTGATCTCTGCAGGTATTGATTTGTCTTGTGATTCATGCTCCATTGTTGTGTTTCATGGCTGTAGAGTCAGTTCAAGAGTAGAAACATGCACCAAGAACTCGGTGATAAAATGAAAAATAGGTGTAAATTTATGCTCTGCAATAACTTTTAGTGCTGTTCTAGAGTCAGATATTTTACATCTTAAAAAAGAAAATAAAGAGCAGTAAAGCCAGTTCAACAAGTGTTGATGCCACATCCTTATTATAATGACCCAGATGTGCACAAAAGAGACCAAAAGATAACAGGGATCAGGAAAATACAGTCCGGTAGATATCAACTGCATCCACAGAACCTGTGGAGAACTGAGCCAGAGGGCTGGAGAGTTGGCATCAATCCAATCTCTAGAGCAGGGTTTCTCAGTCCTGGTCCTCAAAGCCCCCCGCCCTGCATGTTTTCCACGTTTCCTGCTCCAGCACACCTGATTTAAATGAATGGGGCAGGTTTTCAAGCTCTGCAGAAGGCTGAGGACGAATCATTCAAGCCTTGCACTTTGCAGTTGAGGATGTGACTCTGTGGCGCAACGGTAGCGCGTCTGACTCCAGATCAGAAGGTTGCGTGTTCAAATCACGTCAGGGTCAAGCTGCTTGCTGTATTATGTGCACTAGTATGTTATTTCTAACATATTAGAGAATAAAACTCTTTCACAAACTGTAAAACATCGATCCATGTGGCACAATACAGACATTTATTCTTGAAGAGGAAAAACAACATCATGTCTTCATGCTTCATCCGTCCAAACTCCTCTTTCTCCACATGGATGAAGGTGAATTTTCACTAGATTCCTCCTTCAGGCTGATCTTTGTCCCTCAGAGTGAGACTGAAGGTGATCCGGTGGTGAAACCTCATGTGACAACGTGGGATCAAATCTCAGCTCAGCAACTTCAGCCATGTTGTTGTCAAAGTGTGTTGGTTCAAAACAAATCAAAGCTGCAGAAACCAACCGGAGAAACACCATTTATAAGCTAAAACACAGAAAATGAGCGTTTAGGAGGCTCAGCTGGGAACAAATGTCTTGTTTTTTTATTTAAATTTATTTTAAATGTATGAACAAAAAAGAAGGTCCAATTTAGTTTATTTAGTCCTTTATTCGCTTTAAACATTGATGATAATCTCGCCCAGAGCACTGAATTAGGTACTCAAGTCTTTTCTATCTGCTGCAAGATCCAAGTTTCAAAGTAAGTAAAGTAAAGTAGTTGAAAAATAAAACGTTATATTCTATATTTACATGTTTGAAGTCAAATATATTGTGAAGAGCTAATTTAATACGGCTGAGGGATTTCTCCTCTTTCTCTTCCTCTGCTTCTCGCTTTCTTCCCTCTGAACTCAAACTGTTTCCAGACCGCAGCGGAACAAAGGCAGTTACCATGGAAACGCGCCCCTCCCCTCAGCTCTGGCTCAGCCAATCACAGCCGGGGGACAGCGCAGTGGGATTTCCATACAGTCTGGATAAGAAGAGTCTCTCTGCCGGCAGCAGATCATTCTTTGTTGGAAACAACCGGAGAAGAAAGATGCCTGAACCCGCCAAGTCTGCCCCCAAGAAGGGCTCCAAGAAAGCCGTGACCAAGACCGCCGGCAAGGGCGGCAAGAAGAGGAGAAAGACCAGGAAGGAGAGCTACGCCATCTACGTCTACAAGGTGCTGAAGCAGGTCCACCCCGACACCGGCATCTCCTCCAAGGCCATGAGCATCATGAACTCCTTCGTCAACGACATCTTTGAGCGCATCGCCGCCGAGGCTTCCCGCCTGGCTCACTACAACAAGCGCTCCACCATCACCTCCAGGGAGATCCAGACCGCCGTGCGCCTCCTGCTGCCCGGTGAGCTGGCCAAGCACGCCGTGTCCGAGGGCACCAAGGCCGTCACCAAGTACACCAGCTCCAAGTAAACAGCTCCCAGCTGCTAAAGCAACAACCCAACGGCTCTTCTAAGAGCCACCACCCGGCCCTGAGAGCTCAGCGTCCTGCTCTGATTACACATCATTACACAAACATTATTTCAACTTATCTTTATGTTAAAGGTCTTTAGATTGTCTTAAAGTCACCTGATGAAACGGGAATTATCTCTTTTAAATTTAATTGAATAAAATGCTTAATCTTCTGCACCTCAGTGTCTCCACTGCATTTAAAACCAGATGAGATTTGTTTAGCTGGTGTGGTCCATGTGAGCCTTTTGAAACCAGGCGGCCATTTTAGGTGAGTTGGCCTTGTTTTTGCAGGCATTTTTAGTGATTTAGGACTGTTAAGGTGAGTTTTTCTGCTGGTCCATCTTGTCCTGCCTCCACATCTGGCACCATCTCTACCTTCATTACCCCAAACCAGATCATTATCTGAGGGATTATAAAGCCTGAACGATGAAAAGCCTTTCAATATTTAAAGTGAATCGGCCAAAAAGAACTTTAGCTGCATTTTAAACTTATTTCTACAATTCACTGATGTTTTAAACTTAAATATAATCTTAACTTGAGTTTGGTTTATTACTGGACCTGTGTTTATTTATATTTTTAGTGATTTTTCAGCATTAAACCTGAGCAATGAGTCCCAAAATGTATTTTAAAAGATAAAAGTTTTAATTTAACTGTGAAACATTTCTTCTGCAATAAAGATAACTTTACTAATAAATCTGCCTAATTTTAAAGTGTTTTTCAGTTCATTCCCTGTTAGTAACCACAAATACAAGCCAAACATTGATAAAATGCATCTTAATAAGACGCAGCAGTAACGGTGGGTGGAGGTGGGGGTGGAGCATCTGGGCCCAGTGCAGCCAGGCTATAAAAGCCCCCCCAGGTTGGTCTCTGGGTGGCACCATCAGCACCACGTTACTGAATGCTGGTCCTCAGATGATGTTTATTCCTATAAATGGTTAATTTATTTGATCCAACAGGAACACCTTCCAGTTTTATATCAGAGCCTGTTTCTTTCCACTCATCTGTCCCAGTTCCAGCTACCTTCCTCTCTTGGACTGGGTCAGTAGAACTTCTCCTGCATAACATTTCACCTTTATCTTCTTCAACATCCAGGATATTTCCTGGCTAAGGTTCGTCGTCATAGTTTACATCAGATTGTCTCAGTTCTTCTGACTGGGTCATCGCTGGATACCTGGAGGTGATTGATTACTGGGTATCACCATATCTAACAGGGCCGAGGTGGGCCCAGATATCTGCTTTGATGCTTAGATGCAGCAGAAAGTCCCTGGTGGCTGTTCAGCTCCAGTGTGTGAAGTCGACCCTGCTGTGGACTGAATACTTACAGGAGACTTTAAAAGACATTAAAAACATTAATTTGTCTGTGAGGTTCCCCTCAGGCCCCATTAAAGATGGGCTGTGATCACACTTTTCTTCACAGGGACTCATCTCCATCATGAACTGTCTCCCAGAGACCACTGGGTGAAGAATATCTCTGTGGGAGGTCTCCAGAGGATAATTGTTCAGAATACAACAATATAAATGTGATTAGTCACATTAAAGGGGAACTCCGGCATTTTTAAACCTTATTTCTGGCATGAAATACGTTTATACCAGGAGATGAGTGTGTAGAAATCCGTCTATAAGCCCCCCGATAGCCGGCAATAACAACAACACAGCAGCTATGAGCTAACAGCAGCTATGAGCTAACAGAGCTATGAGCTAACAGCAGCTATGAGCTAACAGAGCTATGAGCTAACAGAGCTATGAGCTAACAGAGCTATGAGCTAACAGCAGCTATGAGCTAACAGAGCTATGAGCTAACAGAGCTATGAGCTAACAGCAGCTATGAGCTAACAGAGCTATAGCACACGTTAATTCATTCATTCTTCTTAAAGTATTGGTGAAATAAAGACAGATAATGCCTTATTTAGAGGCCGCATCCTCTAAGCCCCGTTCACTCCGTTATATGGATCTCCAGTTATCTAAATATCTTCAGAAGGACGCCGACTTTCACCAAACTGTTCTCTGTGAGTAGATGAACGTATTTCATGCCAGAAATAAGGTCTAAAAATACCGGAGTTCCCCTTTAAAGCTGTTCATTTGTTAATAAAGTGCCACCTTGAGTTCCCTGGTTGGGGGTCATTTCCTGGCTTTGGGGGGACTTTGTGGGCTTAAAGGAGGAATTAACTGAAACCATCTCACACTTTTCCTCTGTTTCCTCGTCTTTTCTCATAATTTATTTCTCTCTTTCTCTCTCCACCTCCTTTTCTCTTTATTTCTCTAAGAAAAACACCAATAAATGCTGGAAATACTTATTTGTCTCCTTAAGTTGTTACCAGTCCCAGCTGTTAAAGAGCAGAATGGTAACAGGGACATTTTTGGCTAAAGTTAGCGTTACGACTCAGGATGAGTAACGTTTATAACATATTTATTAAAATGCAACACATGACAAAGTGTCTTAATCTGTGTTTAAAGTGTCAGAACAGCAGGTTTGTTAATAACTACAGAAAATAAAGATTTTAAGGGTTTTAGCACAAAATACATCTGAGAACATTGAAATATGCAGTAAAACCCAAACATCAGGTCTAAATAAACTTATAGTTTTATCTTTTTAATTAAAATGTATTTTTCTTAATTCAACAAAGTTTAGTTTCTTTATTTTAATTGATGAATATTTCCTGATGAAGCTTTAAAGTTATATTTTAATGATCAACATTAATAATATTAAACATGTTTCCACCATAAAACTGAGGTTTGTAACATCCAGCATCAGCCAGCTGTGTTTCCACTGCTTATGTCTCCACTAATCAGATCAATTGATTACCCATCACACTAGTCTGTTTAGATGCTTCTAAAATATTATATATATATTATTATAATATAGACTCAGGTTGTTTCTGTTCACATCCTGTAAAAGTTGTTGGAACTCAGTCAGATTCGGACTGAAGGACTTTTACTCAGGCAGTGAACGAACTCACAGCTCATTATGATGCACTTTATATCCAGTTAGGCCTCCTTTATGAGACCTTTAACTGCTGATACCAGCTTCTAAGTTTATTTAACCAGTGATATGGTGTTTTATTATAATTTAACACCAGATTGAACTTAATTTTGAGGTTTTATGTAGTTTGTTGGAGCAGCATCAACATGAATGTGAGCACATGTCAGAATAGCTCAGAGGAAATGTTGGAATAGTTTGATTAAATAAAGTTAAACTCGGAGACAGATGTGTGGGAGGATGGTTGCTCTTCATCAGGAGTGTGTGGCTCTGAAAAGAGCCGTTGTGGGGCTGGTTTCCTCCAGCAGCAGCCAGCGGGCTTTACTTGGCCTTGGCCGGCTTCTCGGTCTTCTTGGGCAGCAGCACCGCCTGGATGTTGGGCAGCACGCCGCCCTGAGCGATGGTGACTCCCCCCAGCAGCTTGTTGAGCTCCTCGTCGTTGCGGACAGCCAGCTGCAGGTGGCGGGGGATGATCCTGGTCTTCTTGTTGTCCCGGGCAGCGTTTCCAGCCAGCTCCAGGATCTCAGCGGTCAGGTACTCCAGCACAGCCGCCAGGTACACGGGGGCTCCGGCCCCCACACGCACCGCATAGTTGCCTTTGCGCAGCAGCCTGTGAACGCGGCCGACCGGGAACTGCAGCCCAGCACGGGAGGAGCGGGTCTTTGCCTTGGCTCTGGCTTTGCCGCCGGTTTTTCCGCGTCCAGACATGTTTTCTCTGCGGGCTTTTCTGCTCAGTCACTCGGACAAAGTGTGACCGCAGCTGCGCAAAGCCTCCCTTTTATCTCCGGGGAGGCGGGCCGCTTCCTGCCCACCAACCCGGGAAGAGGCCTCCAGCAGAGCCGCAGAGGGCGGGCCGCTTCCTGCCCACCAACCCGGGAAGAGGCCTCCAGCAGAGCCGCAGAGGGCGGGCCGCTTCCTGCCCACAAACCCGGGAAGAGGCCTCCAGCAGAGCCGCAGAGGGCGGGCCGCTTCCTGCCCACCAACCCGGGAAGAGGCCTCCAGCAGAGCCGCAGAGGGCGGGCCGCTTCCTGCCCACCAACCCGGGAAGAGGCCTCCAGCAGAGCCGCAGAGGGCGGGCCGCTTCCTGCCCACCAACCAGGGAAGAGGCCTCCAGCAGAGCCGCAGAGGGCGGGCCGCGCTTTGCGCCAATAAGCAGCGCGCTTTCAGGCGGGAGCTGGCTCCTCGAGGCGGGGCTGAGCTCCAGGAGGAGCCGCTCTCCAATCAGGAGCCGGAGGTCCGCAGCAGCGTCACCGGTTCCCCGCCGGGGCCACAGTTTAAGAGCAGCGGCTCTCCTCTCACCCTCACACTGTTCGCTCTCTCTCAGTCTTTCTTGTGCGTGTTGACACAGAAACGATGGCAAGAACCAAGCAGACCGCCCGTAAATCCACCGGAGGCAAAGCTCCCAGGAAGCAGCTGGCCACCAAGGCTGCCCGCAAGAGCGCCCCGGCCACCGGCGGCGTGAAGAAGCCTCACCGCTACAGGCCCGGTACCGTGGCTCTGAGGGAGATCCGCCGCTACCAGAAGTCCACCGAGCTGCTGATCCGCAAGCTGCCCTTCCAGCGGCTGGTCCGAGAGATCGCTCAGGACTTCAAGACCGACCTGCGCTTCCAGAGCTCCGCCGTCATGGCTCTGCAGGAGGCCAGCGAGGCCTACCTGGTCGGCCTGTTCGAGGACACCAACCTGTGCGCCATCCACGCCAAGAGGGTCACCATCATGCCCAAAGACATCCAGCTGGCCCGCCGCATCCGCGGGGAGAGGGCTTAGACTGCCCCCCCACCGGGTTATAGCAACACAACGGCTCTTTTAAGGGCCCCACAACCCCCCCTGAGAGCTTCTTCCTCCGTTAGTTTCCTTCATATTTACTCAAATAACAACTAGATTTCTGACTGAAACCACATAAAGTCTCGTTTTAGCAGCAAATTTGATTCATTTCTTGATTAATTTTATCCAAAGTCGGTGTTTGCTGCCATCTTGTGGTCATTCATCAGAACTGCAACAGACTCCAAGGCTTTTTCACATTAAAACGGTAGAAATTTAAGTTAAAAACACATTTAAATGAAGGACTTTGTTCCTCAGCATGAACAGAAGTTACTCCACAGAGAAAATGATGGTTTTATAGCAGCTTTCCATCCTTTTCTGCTGATTTTATGACTTCTGTGTCATAAAGTCTGAGATGTGTCACATTCAGGTAAATTAGTGATTGTTTCAGTGTGTAGTTTTAACACAATTATTTCTAAATGTTCACTTAATCTAAGCAGGAGCTTCAATTACACCCAAAATCATCAACTGATGAAATCTTTGTGACGTTTTCTGCATTAAACAGTCAAAGCTGCTGTTCAGCAGCAACTAATTTCACTTTGAGGAACTCAAACTGATCCAAGTGAAGCCAGTTAGATTCAGTCCTTCGGTGTCCTGAAGCGTCGGTCTGAGCTCAGCGTTTCAAACTGACAGCTCAGCATCACACGGACCTTTCAGTGTTTTAGGCTCTTTCAGTGGGAATCGTGCGGATCTTCCAGAGAGGACAGAAGGCAGCTGATGATCTTCTGGGTGGTGTTGATGACCCTGTGGAGCGCCTTCCTTCCAGCAGCTGCCTTAAAATACTCTTTATGGAGCAACAATAAGGAGACAGCAGCAGCTTCCTGCTGCGAACTCTCAGCATCATGTGGACTCTGCTTCAGATTCAACGCCACAAACAGCTCTCAGAGAGCCCTGAACAGGAGGCAGAAGCCTCATTTAGCCACAATATCTGAGTGAACCTTGACCTTTAGCCCAAATGTATTCGTACTGATGCCTGTGCAGAGAAGGCGTCCAAAGCTGCTGCAGCACAAAGCTGAAGCTTTGCTGTGAATATTGGAATAAATCAGCTGCTGCACATTAAACAGCTGCGTTACTATTGTTCATTTCACTTCCCAAAGGGGAACTTTGCCTGCTGCTGGGTTGGGATTAACTCGGTATTAAGTTGTTTGGTGCGTTTATGAGATGAATTTGTTCATTTAGCTCATCGGCAGCTCAGTTTTAGCGGGTTTTAACTGGTGCCCCGTTTCACTTTGACTCGTTAACTTTGTCTTTAATCTCATTTATTCCCAAACAGCGCTTGTTCCCTGCAGTTTGGAGCCTCTTTGCTCATTAAAGCTCGCCGGCCTCTTATCAGCAGGTGGAAGCACGGCTGTAACCGTGCACACTTTAAATCAACCGTGTGATCTCGTGTTTATGCATCAGATGCTTTTATTCAAAGTGAGCAGGGTAAGGGGGTCTTTCCTGTTCCTTTCATGCAGGATTTGAACCCAGGTCACATGAAAGGTAGCAGTCCTGCCATCCAGCCCCAGTCTGAATGATCGTTTTTATGGTCCGAACCTGACGGAAATACGTTATTTAGCTTGGTTTGATGTGGAATTAGAGCTCCAGTCAAAAGATTCATGATGTTTCCTGCTCTGTAAAAACAGGCGATCAGACCAAAGCTGAAGGAGCTCCATGTTGCAGAAACCCAGCAGGTCCCAGACCAGCTGGTGAGGAGCAGAACCTGCTGGTTATATCCCAAAGCTGAGCAGCAGCTCTGTTCTGCAGCCTGCTGTAGATGTTTGGGTCTGTTGCAGAGGTCAGGGCTGCTGAATGTTGGCAGAAATCCTTCTACGGCAGCAGATTGTGTCCAGTTGGACGGAGATGGAGCCCCAGCGAGGAGAGTCAGAGGGAGGCTCTGAGATGTCCTGCTTTAAAGCCTCATTTCTGTGATCACAGCACACCTTCCCTGTGGGACACTTTGGATTCGCTCAGACGATATCAGGACATTTATTTCCATCCAGGGTTTGATTCTTTATTCAGATCAGAGCCACTGAAACAACCAGATCAACACAGAATGTGCTCAGATCCACATTCCACACAAAATGTGTTTTTAACACAGACTCAGGCGGTTATTAAAGGAAAATCCTGAACATGTGCAGCATCATGAACTCCATGTTGGTTCAAATGTTATAAAACCGATCAGAGATCAGCATGATGGAGGATTTTTATGCATTGATTTGAATAAAACTGGTTTTAATCCAAATATCTCACTTTTTATCTCAGACTTATTGAGTTTAGACAAAAAGGTCTTTTCAACTAAAAAAGACTGAAAATGTCAGGCTTCTCTCAGCTGTTTTGTGTTAATTTAGATCCAGTTAAAGGTTTTAAAACTTCACCTGTAAAATGATCATTATTAACCTGGATGGAGTCAAATCACTTTGTCTCTTTATCACAAAGAAAGAAGCTTTTATTTGCCATCTTCAGCCTGATGGTGACTAACTGCTGTGTTTAAGCTGCAGTTGTTGATTAATCTGTGTTTAGAGGAGACAGGAAGTCTGTTCCTGAGGATCATCTGTGACAGGAATATCCGCCCGAGCAGCGGCAGCGTCCGTGTGTTTACTTCCAGCTAAAACTTCCTCCGTTACAAGCCAACAAACCACAGCAGATCCACCGTTTCATCTCAGCTCTGTCCACAGATGTCTCTGCTGACGGGAACAAAGCTCTTATGTTCCATACAAAGAGGTTTGAGATATTCTAGGAGCCGAAATGTGGAGAAAACTCGCTGCGAGCCGCTCCAAGTGACCGAGTATCGGAGCGGTTTGAAGCCTCCTGGAACCGAGAGAAAAAGTCCTGGAAGCCGAACATGAGCTCAGTGTGGAGGGCCGAGGGTTTCCTTCCTGCTGCGGCCACACTTGTGTTGGAAAACGTTGGCTTTGGGGGGATTTAGTGTGGAAAAGGCTGCGGAGAAAACACAAGTGTGTCCCCATTAGAGGCGGCGGCAGAGCGGCGGAGCGCGTTGCCTCTCCACGGTTCTCATGCGCGTTATAAGTCCCGCCTCCTGCTTTGAGCTCGAGACGTTCAGACGAACAGCGACACACAAACATGGCAGAGGAAGCTCCAGCAGCCGCGCCGGCTAAAGCCCCGGCCAAAGCCCCGAAGAAGAAGCCCGCTCCCCGGGCCACCAAGGACGGACCCAGCCTCCCCAAGCTCATCGTGGCCGCCGTGGCCGAGTCCAAGGAGCGCAAGGGCATGTCTCTGGCGGCGCTCAAGAAGGCGCTGGCCGGGAACGGCGTCGACGTCACCAAGTCCAACAAACGGATCAACACCGCCGTCACCAAGCTGGTCACCATAGGAACCCTGAGCCAGACCAAGGGCACGGGGGCCTCCGGCTCCTTCAAGCTGGCCAAGAAGGAGCCCAAAGCCGCCAAACCAGCCAAGAAGGCGGTGGTGGCGAAGAAGAAGGCTCCCGTTAAAGCCAAGAAGCCCGCCGCCGCCAAGAAGACCACCGCGGCCAAGAAGCCCGCCGCCAAGAAACCCGCAGCAGCCAAGAAGTCCCCCAAGAAGGCTCCGGCCAAGAAAGCCGCCGCCGCCAAAAAGCCCGCAGCAGCCAAGAAGAGCCCCAAGAAGCCCGCCGCTAAGAAGCCCAAAGCGGCTCCGGCCAAGAAGCCCGCAGCCAAGAAACCTGCCGCCAAGAAGCCCGCAGCCAAGAAGGCCAAGAAGTAAACGGCTCCTTCATCCCACACCGAACAAAGGCTCTTCTAAGAGCCCCCACAGCCTCCCACAAAGAGCTCACTCCTCCTTTACCCCCCAACAACCAACATTCACCTCAAACTAACACGAAATTAACAGGACATCACAGCTGGAAAATGCACATTTTAAGTTGGTGTCCTGCAGAAATATCTCTTTATTTCCTCTTTTTGCTTAAAACTCATTCCTTTAATGGGGGGGTGTAATAGTTACAGGACTGAGCACAATCCCCTGCTTTATTCTTTCATTTATACACAGCTGCTGATTAAAGGAAAAACTGCTCACATTAAACAGGAATCAGTGCAAAAAGACAGCAGGAATGTGGTTAGATCATCTCAGGAAGATTCAGCGTGATCGTATAATAAGGTGAAACTATTAATGACCGTATTTTTCGGGTTATAAGGCGCATTAAATGAAACAAAAAGTCAAACTTTATTCAACTCACTTGTTGTACTGCGTGACTTCGTAAGCATGTCTCTGAACCCGAGACATTTTTGGGGGTTTTCATTAAACAGATATTGCAGGAAAAAGTCAGAAAGCGGTTGGTTTTTCTAGAACTTTGCCTAAGAATGGCAGGTTTGATATGGAAATGATAAAAATCTCAGGTTTTAAAACATCTTTTGCTCATCTTTGTTTTTCCTGTGAAAGGAGTAAAGATTTTAAATGCTCTGTTTGTTTATCTGAGATCTTCTGAACTTTAACTCTTTAAGAGAGCTGTTAAATCTTAATACACAAACTTGTACATATGTCTAGCTTTAAACCTTGTTTCTTTTTTTTATACTAATACTAGCTTTAACCAAAGTAAAGCACTTTACAGACTTTGCTGCTGATAAGATATGAGATAAATCTCTGATGAATATGATGTCAGTTTACATAAGTTTTAGTCAATCAGAAGTAATGAAGCATTACTTAATATGTTAAATTCTCCATTTCCGGCTTATGTTTATGATACACTTATATTTAGATAGACTTAGATATTATTGCAGAGGAGTTAATCTCAAATTTAGAAAATGTTTCAGTTTGGTTTGAAAATATGTATGTTAATATTATTGATATGTTTTCAGTAACTCTCTGGTCTCCTCATCTATCAAAAGTGTTTCACAGACTTATTACAGTAATAAGGTGGGAGTAATCAGATTTCTGTTACCTCATTACTGTAATCTGGTTACTTTAATAGGATCTTTCTTACTGTCCATCTACCCAGTTCAGTGTAACTGCAAACTTCACCATCATCTCAGAGCCTCGGGTAGGAAACACATCTTCTACAGATTTATGTCTGAGATGTTTCATGGGCTGTACCGGGGGTGCAACTAACTACTTTCTGAGGGGTGTGCAGACGCATGACTGGCACGCCCCATTCTTACCCATTCAATAATCAGTCTACAGTATTCGGATTACTGTAATCAGGTTATGAAGTATGTGCCGGACGATGTGACCGCAGCTGACCCCGAAGCACTTAGCTGTCGGTCTCACTCCGGATGGGCCAGATGTAGTGTTCCACAGCGTTGGTGGTATAGTGGTGAGCATAGCTGCCTTCCAAGCAGTTGACCCGGGTTCGTTTCCCGGCCAACGCAGTGTCCAGGAGACCCAGCAGAATTACTGAAAACATATCAGTGATTAATTAGAAATGGCTCAACAAGTCTTACTGCCCTTCTAATTTGTGGCCACATACTCTGTCCATGTGTCTCACGTACTCAGATGTTTCCATATCCTAATCCAGGGGTTCGCAAGCTATGGCCAGCCAGATGTGGCTCTTTTCACGACTGCATCTCGCAGATAAATCTTAGCTGACACTTCTTAACTCGGTCAGTAATGAAAAATTCCGCTGACATTTTAACACAACCGAAATCCCAGTGTTAAAAATAACGTTGAAAATATGAAACATCTTCCTGCATTAAGTAATAAGATTACAGTAATCTTTAAAAAGTAATCAGATTACAGTAATCTTAAAAAGTAATCAGATTACAGTAATCTTTCAAAAGTAATCAGATTACAGTAATCTAAATAAAGTAATCAGATTACAGTAATCTTTCAAAAGTAATCAGATTACAGTAATCTAAATAAAGTAATCAGATTACAGTAATCTAAATAAAGTAATCAGATTACAGTAATCTTTTAAAAGTAATCAGATTACAGTAACTTAATTAAAGTAATCAGATTACAGTAATCTTTTAAAAAGTAATCAGATTACAGTAATCTTTTTAAAAGTAATCAGATTACAGTAATCTAAATAAAGTAATCAGATTACAGTAACTTAATTAAAGTAATCAGATTACAGTAATGAGGTATCAGAAATCTGATTACTCCCACCTTATTACTGTAATAAGTCTGTGAAACACTTTTGATAGTGGCTGATGTTGCGTAGGTTAACATCTGTCTGCTGATGAACATCTGGTGAAAGAATATTTAGCGCAGCCACCCATGCAACATCTTCCTGCTTAGCCAAAACTTCTCACACGCAGAAGTGTGTTTCCATACAAAGAAGTGTCATTGAACCACTGCCATTGCGCCACAGAATCAGCTGCAGGTCTCAGGAAATAATCAAGGAGCCAATCTGCCCATGACCTAAACTCTCTGCTGCAGAGACTCTTTCTTACTGTCCATCTACCCAGTTCAGTGTAACTGCAAACTTCAGCATCATCTCAGAGCCTCGGGTAGGAAACACATCTTCTACAGATTTATGTCTGAGATGTTTCATGGGCTGTACCGGGGGTGCAACTAACTACTTTCTGAGGGGTGTGCAGACGCATGACTGGCACGCCCCATTCTTAACCATTCAATAATCAGTCTACAGTATTCGGAAATGGCTCAACAAGTCTTACTGCATTTCTAATTTGTGGCCACATACTCTGTCCATGTGTCTCACGTACTCAGATGTTTCCATATCCTAATCCAGGGGTTCGCAAGCTATGGCCAGCCAGATGTGGCTCTTTTTACGACTGCATCTAGCAGATAAATCTTAGCTGACACTTCTTAACTCGGTCAGTAATGAAAAATTCCGCTGACATTTTAACACAACCGAAATCCCAGTGTTAAAAATAACGTTGAAAATATGAAACATCTTCCTGCATTAAGTAATAAGATTACAGTAATCTTTAAAAAGTAATCAGATTACAGTAATCTTTAAAAAGTAATCAGATTACAGTAATCTTTCAAAAGTAATCAGATTACAGTAATCTAAAAAAGTAATCAGATTACAGTAATCTTTCAAAAGTAATCAGATTACAGTAATCTTTCAAAAGTAATCAGATTACAGTAATCTAAAAAAAGTAATCAGATTACAGTAATCTTTCAAAAGTAATCAGATTACAGTAATCTTTCAAAAGTAATCAGATTACAGTAATCTTTCTTAAGTAGTCAGATTACAGTAACTTAATTAAAGTAATCAGATTACAGTAACTTAATTAAAGTAATAAGATTAGAGTATCAAAGTGAGAGTAATCAGATTACAGTAATGAGGTAACAGAAATCTGATTACTCTCACCTTATTACTGTAATAAGTCTGTGAAACACTTTTGATAGTGGCTGATGTTGCGTAGGTTAACATCTGTCTGCTGATGAACATCTGGTGAAAGAATATTTAGCGCAGCCACCCATGCAACATCTTCCTGCTTAGCCAAAACTTCTCACACGCAGAAGTGTGTTTCCATACAAAGAAGTGTCATTGAACCACTGCCATTGCGCCACAGAATCAGCTGCAGGTCTCAGGAAATAATCAAGGAGCCAATCTGCCCATGACCTAAACTCTCTGCTGCAGAGACTCTTTCTTACTGTCCATCTACCCAGTTCAGTGTAACTGCAAACTTCACCATCATCTCAGAGCCTCGGGTAGGAAACACATCTTCTACAGATTTATGTCTGAGATGTTTCATGGGCTGTACCGGGGGTGCAACTAACTACTTTCTGAGGGGTGTGCAGACACATGACTGGCACGCCCCATTCTTAACCATTCAATAATCAGTCTACAGTATTCGGATTACTGTAATCAGGTTATGAAGTATGTGCCGGACGATGTGACCGCAGCTGACCCCGAAGCACTTAGCTGTCGGTCTCACTCCAGATGGGCCAGATGTGGTGTTCCACAGCGTTGGTGGTATAGTGGTGAGCATAGCTGTCTTCCAAGCAGTTGACCCGGGTTCGATTCTCGGCCAACGCAGTGTCCAGGAGACCCAGCAGAGTTACTGAAAACATATCAGTGATTACTTAGAAATGTCTCAAAATGTCTTACTGCACTTCTAATTTGTGGCCACATACTCTGTCCGTGTGTCTCACGTACTCAGATGTTTCCATATCCTAATCCAGGGGTTCGCAAGCTATGGCCAGCCAGATGTGGCTCTTTTCACGACTGCATCTCGAAGATAAATCTTAGCTGACACTTCTTAACTCGGTCAGTAATGAAAAATTCAGCTGACATTTTAACACAACAGAAATCCCAGTGTTAAAAATAACGTTGAAAATATGAAACATCTTCAAGCATTAAGTAATAAGATTACAGTAATCGTTAAAGTCATCAGATTACAGTAATTGGGTTAAAGTAATCGGACTACAGTCATTTATTAAAGTAATCAGATAGCAGAAATCTTTCAAAAGTAGTCAGATTACAGTAATCTAAATAAAGTAATCAGATTACAGTATTCTTTCAAAAGTAATCAGATTACAGTAATCTTACAAAAGTAATCAGATTACAGTAATCTAAATAAATTAATCAGATTACAGTAATCTTTCAAAAGTAATCAGTTTACAATAATATAAATAAAGTAATCAGATTACAGTAATCTTTCAAAAGTAATCAGATTACAGTAATCTTTCAAAAGTAATCAGATTACAGTAATATTTTAAAAGTAATCAGATTACAGTAACTTAATTAAAGTAATCAGATTACAGTAACTTAATTAAAGTAATCAGATTACAGCAATCTTTTTATAAAGTAATCAGATTTCAGTAACTTAATTAAAGTAATCAGATTACAGTAATGAGGTAACAGAAATCTGATTACTCCCATCTTATTACTGTAATAAGTCTGTGAAACACTTGATTTTGGCTGATGTTGCGTAGGTTAACATCTGTCTGCTGATGAACATCTGGTGAAAGAATATTTAGCGCAGCCACCCATGCAACCTCTTCCTGCTTAGCCAAAACTTCTCACACGCAGAAGTGTGTTTCCATACAAAGAAGTATTACTGAACCACTGCCATTGCGCCACAGAATCAGCTGCAGGTCTCAGGAAATAATCAAGGAGCCAATCTGCCCATGACCTAAACTCTCTGCTGCAGAGACTCTTTCTTACTGTCCATCTACCCAGTTCAGTGTAACTGCAAACTTCAGCATCATCTCAGAGCCTCGGGTAGGAAACACATCTTCTACAGATTTATGTCTGAGATGTTTCATGGGCTGTACCGGGGGTACAACTAACTACTTTCTGAGGGGTGTGCAGACACATGACTGGCACGCCCCATTCTTAACCATTCAATAATCAGTCTACAGTATTCGGATTACTGTAATCAGGTTATGAAGTATGTGCCGGACGATGTGACCGCAGCTGACCCCGAAGCACTTAGCTGTCGGTCTCACTCCAGATGGGCCAGATGTGGTGTTCCACAGCGTTGGTGGTATAGTGGTGAGCATAGCTGCCTTCCAAGCAGTTGACCCGGGTTCGATTCTCGGCCAACGCAGTGTCCAGGAGACCCAGCAGAGTTACTGAAAACATATCAGTGATTACTTAGAAATGTCTCAAAATGTCTTACTGCACTTCTAATTTGTGGCCACATACTCTGTCCATGTGTCTCACGTACTCAGATGTTTCCATATCCTAATCCAGGGGTTCGCAAGCTATGGCCAGCCAGATGTGGCTCTTTTCACGACTGCATCTCGAAGATAAATCTTAGCTGACACTTCTTAACTCGGTCAGTAATGAAAAATTCAGCTGACATTTTAACACAACAGAAATCCCAGTGTTAAAAATAACGTTGAAAATATGAAACATCTTCAAGCATTAAGTAATAAGATTACAGTAATCGTTAAAGTCATCAGATTACAGTAATTGGGTTAAAGTAATCGGACTACAGTCATTTATTAAAGTAATCAGATAGCAGAAATCTTTCAAAAGTAGTCAGATTACAGTAATCTAAATAAAGTAATCAGATTACAGTAATCTTTCAAAAGTAATCAGATTACAGTAATCTAAATAAATTAATCAGATTACAGTAATCTTTCAAAAGTAATCAGTTTACAATAATATAAATAAAGTAATCAGATTACAGTAATCTTTCAAAAGTAATCAGATTACAGTAATCTTTCAAAAGTAATCAGATTACAGTAATATTTTAAAAGTAATCAGATTACAGTAACTTAATTAAAGTAATCAGATTACAGTAACTTAATTAAAGTAATCAGATTACAGCAATCTTTTTATAAAGTAATCAGATTTCAGTAACTTAATTAAAGTAATCAGATTACAGTAATGAGGTAACAGAAATCTGATTACTCCCACCTTATTACTGTAATAAGTCTGTGAAACACTTGATTTTGGCTGATGTTGCGTAGGTTAACATCTGTCTGCTGATGAACATCTGGTGAAAGAATATTTAGCGCAGCCACCCATGCAACATCTTCCTGCTTAGCCAAAACTTCTCACACGCAGAAGTGTGTTTCCATACAAAGAAGTGTTATTGAACCACTGCCATTGCGCCACAGAATCAGCTGCAGGTTTCAGGAAATAATCAAGGAGCCAATCTGCCCATGACCTAAACTCTCTGCTGCAGAGACTCTTTCTTACTGTCCATCTACCCAGTTCAGTGTAACTGCAAACTTCAGCATCATCTCAGAGCCTCGGGTAGGAAACACATCTTCTACAGATTTATGTCTGAGATGTTTCATGGGCTGTACCGGGGGTGCAACTAACTACTTTCTGAGGGGTGTGCAGACACATGACTGGCACGCCCCATTCTTAACCATTCAATAATCAGTCTACAGTATTCGGATTACTGTAATCAGGTTATGAAGTATGTGCCGGACGATGTGACCCCGAAGCACTTAGCTGTCGGTCTCACTCCAGATGGGCCAGAGGTGGTGTTCCACAGCGTTGGTGGTATAGTGGTGAGCATAGCTGCCTTCCAAGCAGTTGACCCGGGTTCGATTCTCGGCCAACGCAGTGTCCAGGAGACCCAGCAGAGTTACTGAAAACATATCAGTGATTACTTAGAAATGGCTCAAAAAGTCTTACTGCACTTCTAATTTGTGGCCACATACTCTGTCCGTGTGTCTCACATACTCAGATGTTTCCAAATCCTAATCCTTACTCAGGATTACAGTGATCCAAATAAAGTAATCAGTAACTTAATTAAAGTAAGTATTAAAGAAATAATTGTGTTAAAACTACACACTGAAACAATCACTAATTTACCTGAATGTGACACATCTCAGACTTTATGACACAGAAGTCATAAAATCAGCAGCAAAGGATGGAAAGCTGCTATAAAACCATCATTTTCTCTGTGGAGTAACTTCTGTTCATGCTGAGGAACAAAGTCCTTCATTTAAATGTGTTTTTTTACTTAAAGTTCTACCTTTTTAATGTGAAAAAGCCTTCGAGTCTGTTGCAGTTCTGATGAATGACCACAAGATGGCAGCAAACACCGACTTTGGATAAAATGCATCAATAAATGAATAAAATCTGCTGCTAAAACGAGACTTTATGTGGTTTCAGTCAGAAATCTAGTTGTTATCTGAGTAAATATGAAAGAAACTAACGGAGGAAGAAGCTCTCAGGGGGGGTTGTGGGGCCCTTAAAAGAGCCGTTGTGTTGCTATAACCCGGTGGGGGGGCAGTCTAAGCCCTCTCCCCGCGGATACGGCGGGCCAGCTGGATGTCTTTGGGCATGATGGTGACCCTCTTGGCGTGGATGGCGCACAGGTTGGTGTCCTCGAACAGGCCGACCAGGTAGGCCTCGCTGGCCTCCTGCAGAGCCATGACGGCGGAGCTCTGGAAGCGCAGGTCGGTCTTGAAGTCCTGAGCGATCTCTCGGACCAGCCGCTGGAAGGGCAGCTTGCGGATCAGCAGCTCGGTGGACTTCTGGTAGCGGCGGATCTCCCTCAGAGCCACGGTACCGGGCCTGTAGCGGTGAGGCTTCTTCACGCCGCCGGTGGCCGGGGCGCTCTTGCGGGCAGCCTTGGTGGCCAGCTGCTTCCTGGGAGCTTTGCCTCCGGTGGATTTTCGGGCGGTCTGCTTGGTTCTTGCCATCGTTTCTGTGTCAACACGCACAAGAAAGCCTGAGAGAGAGCGAACAGTGTGAGGGTGAGAGGAGAGCCGCTGCTCTTAAACTGTGGCCCCGGCGGGGAACCGGTGACGCTGCTGCGGACCTCCGGCTCCTGATTGGAGAGCGGCTCCTCCTGGAGCTCAGCCCCGCCTCGAGCAGCCAGCTCCCGCCTGAAAGCGCGCTGCTTATTGGAGCAAAGCGCTTTGAAAAAGTCCCTGAAAGGGAGCGCGGCCCGCCCTCTGCGGCTCTGCTGGAGGCCTCTTCCCTGGTTGGTGGGCAGGAAGCGGCCCGCCCTCTGCGGCTCTGCTGGAGGCCTCTTCCCGGGTTGGTGGGCAGGAAGCGGCCCGCCCTCTGCGGCTCTGCTGGAGGCCTCTTCCCTGGTTGGTGGGCAGGAAGCGGCCCGCCTCCCCGGAGATAAAAGGGAGGCTTTGCGCAGCTGCGGTCACACTTTGTCTGAGTGACTGAGCAGAAAAGCCCGCAGAGAAAACATGTCTGGACGCGGAAAAACCGGCGGCAAAGCCAGAGCCAAGGCAAAGACCCGCTCCTCCCGTGCTGGGCTGCAGTTCCCGGTCGGCCGCGTTCACAGGCTGCTGCGCAAAGGCAACTATGCGGTGCGTGTGGGGGCCGGAGCCCCCGTGTACCTGGCGGCTGTGCTGGAGTACCTGACCGCTGAGATCCTGGAGCTGGCTGGAAACGCTGCCCGGGACAACAAGAAGACCAGGATCATCCCCCGCCACCTGCAGCTGGCTGTCCGCAACGACGAGGAGCTCAACAAGCTGCTGGGGGGGGTCACCATCGCTCAGGGCGGCGTGCTGCCCAACATCCAGGCGGTGCTGCTGCCCAAGAAGACCGAGAAGCCGGCCAAGGCCAAGTAAAGCCCGCTGGCTGCTGCTGGAGGAAACCAGCCCCACAACGGCTCTTTTCAGAGCCACACACTCCTGATGAAGAGCAACCATCCTCCCACACATCTGTCTCTGAGTTTAACTTTATTTAATCAAACTATTCCAACATTTTCTCTGAGCTACTCTGACATGTGCTCACATTCCTGTTGATGCTGCTCCAACAAACTCTACATAAAACCTCAAAGTTAAGTTCAATCTGGTGTTAAATTATAATAAAACACTACATCACTGGTTAAATATGGTTATAAATATGTTTTAAACGTTACTCATCCTGAGTCGTAACGCTAACTTTAGCCAAAAATTTCCCCGTTACCATTCTGCTCTTTAACAGCTGGGACTGGTAACAACTTAAGGAGACAAAGAAGTATTTCCAGCATTTATTGGTGTTTTTCTTAGAGAAATAAAGAAAAGGAAGTGGAGAGAGAAAGAGAGAAATAAATTATGAGAAAAGACGAGGAAACAGAGGAAAAGTGTGAGATGGTTTCAGTTAATTCCTCCTTTAAGCCCACAAAGTCCCCCCAAAGCCAGGAAATGACCCCCAACCAGGGAACTCAAGGTGGCACTTTATTAACAAATGAACCTTATTTCTGGCATGAAATACGTTCATCTGCTCACTGAGAACAGTTTGGTGAAAGTCGGCGTCCTTCAGAAGATATTTAGATAACTGGAGATCCATATAACGGAGAGAACGGGGCTTAGAGGATGCAGCCTCTAAATAAGGCATTATCTGTCTTTATTTCACCAATACTTTAAGAAGAATGAATGAATGAACGTGTGCTATAGCTCTGTTAGCTCATAGCTGCTGTTAGCTCATAGCTCTGTTAGCTCATAGCTCTGTTAGCTCATAGCTGCTGTTAGCTCATAGCTCTGTTAGCTCATAGCTGCTGTTAGCTCATAGCTGCTGTTAGCTCATAGCTGCTGTTAGCTCATAGCTGCTGTGTTGTTGTTATTGCCGGCTATCGGGGGGCTTATAGAGGGATTTCTACACACTCATCTCCTGGTATAAACGTATTTCATGCCAGAAATAAGGTTTAAAAATGCCGGAGTTCCCCTTTAATGTGACTAATCACCTTATATATTGTTGTATTCTGAACAATTATCCTCTGGAGACCTCCCACAGAGATATTCTTCACCCAGTGGTCTCTGGGAGACAGTTCATGATGGAGATGAATCCCTGTGAAGAAAAGTGTTCACAGCCCATCTTTAATGGGGCCTGAGGGGAACCTCACAGACAAATTAATGTTTTTAACGTCTTTTAAAGTCTCCTGTAAGTATTCAGTCAGGGTCGACTTCACACACTGGAGCTGAACAGCCACCAGGGACTTTCTGCTGCATCTAAGCATCAAAGCAGATATCTGGGCCCACCTCGGCCCTGTTAAATATGGTGATACCCAGTAATCAATCACCTCCAGGTATCCAGCGATGACCCAGTCAGAAGAACTGAGACAATCTGATGTAAACTATGACGACGAACCTTAGCCAGGAAATATCCTGGATGTTGAAGAAGATAAAGGTGAAATGTTATGCAGGAGAAGTTCTACTGACCCAGTCCAAGAGAGGAAGGTAGCTGGAACTGGGACAGATGAGTGGAAAGAAACAGGCTCTGATATAAAACTGGAAGGTGTTTCTGTTGGATCAAATAAATTAACCATTTATAGGAATAAACATCATCTGAGGACCAGCATTCAGTAACGTGGTGCTGATGGTGCCACCCAGAGACCAACCTGGGGGGGCTTTTATAGCCTGGCTGCACTGGGCCCAGATGCTCCACCCCCACCTCCACCCACTGTTACTGCTGCGTCTTATTAAGATGCATTTTATCAATGTTTGGCTTGTATTTGTGGTTACTAACAGGGAATTAACTGAAAAACACTTTAAAATTAGGCAGATTTATTAGTAAAGTTATCTTTATTGCAGAAGAAATGTTTCACAGTTAAATTAAAACTTTTATATCTTTTAAAATCCTGCAAAAAGGGACATTCTGGGACTCATTGCTCAGGTTTAATGCTGAGAATTAAGTGAAAAATAACTAAAAATATAAATAAACAGGTCCAGTAATAAACCAAACTCAAGTTAAGTTTATATTTAAGTTTTAAACATCAGAATTGTAGAAATAAGTTTAAAATGCAGCTAAATATCTTTTTTGGCCGATTCACTTTAAATATTTAAAGGCTTTTCATCGTTCAGGCTTTATAATCCCTCAGATAATGATCTGGTTTGGGGTAATGAAGGTAGAGATGGTGCTGGAGGTGGAGGCAGGACAAGACACACCAGCAGATTCAGCAGAAAAACTCACCTAAATCACTAAAAATGCCTGCAAAAACAAGGCCAACTCACCTAAAATGGCTGCCTGGTTTCAAAAGGCTCACATGGACCACACCAGATAAATAAATCTTTATTTATCTTAATTATTGTAAGACACTGAGGTGCAAAAGATTCAGCATTTTATTCAATTAGATTTAAAAGAGATAATTCCCGTTTCATCAGGTGACTTTTAGACAAACTAAAGACCTTTAACTCCAGGAGGAGCCGCTCTCCAACATAAGTTGAAATATTTCTGTAATGATGTGTAATAAGAGCAGGACGCTGAGCTCTCAGGGCCGGGTGGTGGCTCTTAGAAGAGCCGTTAGGTTGTTGCTTTAGCAGCTGGGAGCTGTTTACTTGGAGCTGGTGTACTTGGTGACGGCCTTGGTGCCCTCGGACACGGCGTGCTTGGCCAGCTCACCGGGCAGCAGGAGGCGCACGGCGGTCTGGATCTCCCTGGAGGTGATGGTGGAGCGCTTGTTGTAGTGAGCCAGGCGGGAAGCCTCGGCGGCGATGCGCTCAAAGATGTCGTTGACGAAGGAGTTCATGATGCTCATGGCCTTGGAGGAGATGCCGGTGTCGGGGTGGACCTGCTTCAGCACCTTGTAGACGTAGATGGCGTAGCTCTCCTTCCTGGTCTTTCTCCTCTTCTTGCCGCCCTTGCCGGCGGTCTTGGTCACGGCTTTCTTGGAGCCCTTCTTGGGGGCAGACTTGGCGGGTTCAGGCATCTTTCTTCTCCGGTTGTTTCCAGCAAAGAATGAGCTGCTGCCGGCAGAGAGACTCTTCTTATCCAGACTGTATGGAAATCCCACTGCGCTGTCCCCCGGCTGTGATTGGCTGAGCCAGAGCTGAGGGGAGGGGCGCGTTTCCATGGTAACTGCCTTTGTTCCGCTGCGGTCTGGAAACAGTTTGAGTTCAGAGGGAAGAAAGCGAGAAGCAGAGGAAGAGAAAGAGGAGAAATCCCTCAGATGTGCCCCCCCATTACATTTAAAACAAATTTAAATAAAAAAAACAAGACATTTGTTCCCAGCTGAGCCTCCTAAACGCTCATTTTCTGTGTGTTTTAGCTTATAAATGGTGTTTCTCTGGTTGGTTTCTGTAGCTTTGATTTGTTTTGAATCAACACACTTTGACAACAACATGGCTGAAGTTGCTGTGCTGAGATTTGATCCCACGTTGTCACATGACGGCTCACCACCGGATCACCTTCAGTCTCACTCTGAGGGACAAAGATCAGCCTGAAGGAGGAATCTAGTGAAAAGTCACCTTCATCCATGTGGAGAAAGAGGAGTTTGGACGGATGAAGCATGAAGACATGATGTTGTTATTCCTCTTCAAGAATAAATGTCTGTTTTGTCCCACATGAAGCGATGTTTTACAGTTTGTGAAAGAGTTTTATTCTCTAATATGTTAGAAATAACATATTAAAGCACATATTACAGCTTGACCCTGACGTGATTTGAATTGTCATCTCATGTGCCTTGAGATGACAATTGTTGTAATCTGACGCTATATATATAAAATTGAATTGAATTGAATTGAAAAAGAAATGACATTGGACTTTGATGCCTTTTACAAATACACAGAAAGAAAAAAAAACATCTAGTTTGTATTTTTAGACTGATTTATATACCTAAAATATTGCTTTTTCACATAAAAATCAGGAAGCTTGCTCAGTCCTTCCTGTCAGTCACAGACTAAAAGTCATCTCAGTGAAAAAACTCTGGAAGCTGTTTTTATATTTACAACTCAAAGCAAACACAGCTGAAAGAGAAATAATTTCATACGGACGTTTTGGTTGTCAGCACACAGCTGAAACACCGCAGGCTCAAACTCCTGCCTCTCCAGGGTGGAGGCATCAGTCCTGGGCAGCTCCGCTCCGAGTCCCAAAAGTGAGGTAAACGTGTCTGAAACAGGATAAAACATATAAATCTAACATAAACACAGCTGGCCAAACGCCAGCAGAAAAAAACACTAAAAAACTCTAAATTACCTTTGATCTTGCCGAAGATGCTCCTCTCTTCCAAGTCCTCCCCCTGCCGCTTCTTCATGCTGTTGTGGAACTCATTAATCATGGCCGCCTGAAAAATCAGGATCTTCACACTGCAAACAAACTTTGGGTTCTTCTTCCTCACAAAGTCAACCACCGCCTCCACCATGGAGTCCGCCACCGCTGCAGGTTTGAGTCCTCCCTGACCTAGAAGGCGAACGAGTGCCAGCGGTGATGATCAGCATGGAGATAATGATGATGATCAATAAGAAGACAGAAGCTTATTCAGAGTAAGGTCTGTTAGCGTTTCCTACTTGTTGCAAAATCCCAGACAGTGATCATGATGTTAAAAGCAAAAACATCAATACAAAGGTGATAATATTATCAAGATAATACTGTGATTTGATTTAAATTCATGAAGTTAGGAAAATATTAAATGGTGAATAAGGGTTGTCTTCTATCTACTTAACTTTACAGCTGCGTCCAATAAAGACAAGAAAATGAAGGCCAGTTTAGATGTTCTGGGCCATAACAGTAAAAAATAACTGCTGTGTAACTCTTTGGGGGCTTGTCCGGGATAATCGCTCATAGTTCGATCCATAAGAATCAAGAATATGCTCCGTAAATTTGAAGGGAAATCACCTGTAATTACTTGACAGACGTCATTGACTTTCATCGCATCTCTTTCCAATCTTATTTACTTTTTTCACAGAAAAATAAACGCATCATTATGTCCAGGCACCCAGTCTGTAAATGCTGTGACCGAACAGTGAAAAAAAGAACCTCCCATCGGAGGCTTTTGTTAGCCTTAAAGTGGATAACAGACGTTTGTTTGTACAGACCTGTTCCCAAAGCTGGGAAGGCGACAGAGGTGAGCTTGTTTTCCTCACAACTCTTCAGCACTGTGTAAACTATGTCTTTAATCTTTGCAGGTTCGTTCTGGCCGAAGATGTGGATGATGTTTCGGCAGGGCAGCTGTCCAGCTGAGGTCATGATCAGTTTACAAGGCAGGTGACCTGGAGAATTCACTACATAAAAGAAACGCATCCTTAACACAGTCTGGAAGGACAATCTTTTTGGAAAATACATTTTAAGAGACAGATGCAGTCAAAATTAACAACAATTTTATAAAAAAATTCTTTGATCTTTTAAAAGCCAATAAAAAAGCGACTTTCTGAATTTGAGATGTATTCAACTGAAGCCAAAGTATTTTATCTGGATAAATTATTGTACTTCTAATATGTTGCAAATTTGCTTTACAGACAAGCTGTTAAAATCAGGGGAAAGTTAAAATGTTGCTATCACTGTTCCACTGAGCCTTTAAAGAGGAAGTTGAACAGGCAGCATTGGACCGGCTGTAATGTGCAGTAGCTGCTAAACCGCCCAGAGCCCCAAAGGTCAGTCGATATAATTTATAATTCCCTGGTTAATAGGATTGAAACCTTCTTTAACAGACAGTAAAAAGAGATCCATCCAATTTCTATGTTCGTTTAATCCAATTCAGGGGCGCAGGGGGTGGAGCCTATCCCAGCTATCATCGGATGAGAGGCGGGGTACATCCTGGACGGTCGGTACAAAGATAGGACTTTCTTTTTCTTAAATTGGCCAATTTATTGGTCATTAGAAAATATAAACTAATCTAGAATTTGCTGCAGAAATGAACTCAAAGTAGTTACAGAGTCATGTTAATCACTGCGTTCCATCAGCCTGTTTTTAACTGTAATCTATCATGTCAGAATAACATAATAATAATATATTTAACTGTGGAAACAATAAATAACGTCTTGTTTTATGTGATGAAAACTCAAAATACTGCATGTTTAAAAAAAAAATCTGTTAAATAAACAGTGATGATGCTGGAAAAAGAGCAAATATTCATTGCATAAATAAAGTTTGGGATACACACCGATCTGTGAGCGCCGTCTAAGATCGCCTTGGACACTCCTAAGAAATAAGAGAAAAAAGAACCACAATCAATCGTCCAAATCTTACCGATACTCTTACCGCTGTGTTTTACCAACGCTGACACTCTTTCTATTCTTACTGAGGATATTCTGAATAATCCAACAGACTAATTCACTCACTGAATAAGCTCTCTTCAACCCAACTACTTAACTGGACCGCTGTCCTTAGTGTAAATGCACCGCAGCAGAATCCAGTTATTAAAGTATTTCTGATGCTGTGAGAGACATTTTGCTGCTTCTAAAGTCTCTGTAGGAGATGGTCACACATGTAAGTACGGTACAAATGTTGTCTTAAAAGGCCGAATAGCATGTTTTTGCATGTTTTCTGGCTTATCTAAAAAATGCTGTGTTATCACTTTAAACTTTGCCAAAAACTAAAGAAAAAGGAGGTTTATGAATGTTTTAGAATTTTTATGCAAAAGGAACTAATTTCACGAGAGTGAAACATCCAGCACAACCCTTTTAATGGGGTCACACATGTAAGTACGGTACAAATGTTGTCTTTAAAGGCCATACATCAGCCAAAAGTGTTTCATAGACTTATTACAGTAATAAGGTGAGAGTAATCAGATTTCTCTTACCTCATTATTGTAATCTGATTACTCTCCTTTCGTTACTGTAATCTGATTACTTTAATTAAATTACTGTAATCTGATTACATTTTGAAAGATTATTGTAATCTGATTACTTTATTTAGATTACTGTAATCTGATTACTTTATTTAGATTACTGTAATCTGATTACTTTTGAAAGATTACTGTAATCTGATTACTTAATGCATGAAGATGTTTCATACTTTCAACGTTATTTTAACACTGGGTTTTATCTTCTGTTAAAATGTCAGCGGAATTTTTCATTACTGACTGAGTTATGAAGTGTCAGCTAAGATTTATCTTCGAGCCAGATGCAGTCGTGAAAGAGCCACATCTGGCTGGCCATAGCTTGCGAACCCCTGGATTCTGATATGGAAACATCTGAGTACGTGAGACACACGGACAGAGTATGTGGCCACAAATTAGAAGTGCAGTAAGACTTTTTGAGCCACTTCTAAGTAATCACTGATATGTTTTCAGTAACTCTGCTGGGTCTCCTGGACACTGCGTTGGCCGGGAATCGAACCCGGGTCAACTGCTTGGAAGGCAGCTATGCTCACCACTATACCACCAACGCTGTGGAACACCACATCTGGCCCATCTGGAGTGAGACCGACAGCTAAGTGCTTCGGGGTCAGCTGCGGTCACATCGTCCGGCACATACTTCATAACCTGATTACAGTAATCCGAATACTGTAGACTGATTATTGAATGGTTCAGAATGGGGCGTGCCAGTCATGTGTCTGCACACCCCTCAGAAAGTAGTTAGTTGCACCCCCGGTACAGCCCATGAAACATCTCAGACATAAATCTGTAGAAGATGTGTTTCCTACCCGAGGCTCTGAGATGATGGTGAAGTTTGCAGTTACACTGAACTGGGTAGATGGACAGTAAGAAAGATCCTATTAAAGTAATCAGGTTACAGTAACTTAATTAAAGTAATCAGATTACAGTAACTTAATTAAAGTAATCAGATTACAGTAATGAGGCAACAGAAATCTGATTACTCTCACCTTATTACTGTAATAAGTCTGTGAAACACTTTTGATAGATGAGGAGACCAGAGAGTTACTGAAAACATATCAATAATATTAACATACATATTTTCAAACCAAACTGAAACATTTTCTAAATTTGAGATTAGCTCCTCTGCAATAATATCTAAGTCTATCTAAATATAAGTGTATCATAAACATAAGCCGGAAATGGAGAATTTAACATATTAAGTAATGCTTCATTACTTCTGATTGACTAAAACTTATGTAAACTGACATCATATTCATCAGAGATTTATCTCATATCTTATCAGCAGCAAAGTCTGTAAAGTGCTTTACTTTGGTTAAAGCTAGTATTAGTATAAAAAAAAAGAAACAAGGTTTAAAGCTAGACATATGTACAAGTTTGTGTATTAAGATTTAACAGCTCTCTTAAAGAGTTAAAGTTCAGAAGATCTCAGATAAACAAACAGAGCATTTAAAATCTTTACTCCTTTCACAGGAAAAACAAAGATGAGCAAAAGATGTTTTAAAACCTGAGATTTTTATCATTTCCATATCAAACCTGCCATTCTTAGGCAAAGTTCTAGAAAAACCAACCGCTTTCTGACTTTTTCCTGCAATATCTGTTTAATGAAAACCCCCAAAAATGTCTCGGGTTCAGAGACATGCTTACGAAGTCACGCAGTACAACAAGTGAGTTGAATAAAGTTTGACTTTTTGTTTCATTTAATGCGCCTTATAGCCCGAAAAATACGGTCATTAATAGTTTCACCTTATTATACGATCACGCTGAATCTTCCTGACATGATCTAACCACATTCCTGCTGTCTTTTTGCACTGATTCCTGTTTACTGTGAGCAGTTTTTCCTTTAATCAGCAGCTGTCAATAACTCGGCTCCCTGAAGTCCTTCATAAAGTTACAAAACTCTTGTAAAAAGCATCATATGGATGGATGTGTATAAATGAAAGAATAAAGCAGAGGATTGTGCTCAGTCCTGTAACTATTACACCCCCCCATTAAAGGAATGAGTTTTAAGCAAAAAGAGGAAATAAAGCCACAGATATTTCTGCAGGACACCAACTAAAAATGTGCATTTTCCAGCTGTGATGTCGTGTTAATTTAGTGTTAGTTTGAGGTGAATGTTGGTTGTTGGGGGGTAAAGGAGGAGTGAGCTCTTTATGGGAGGCTGTGGGGGCTCTTAGAAGAGCCTTTGTTCGGTGTGGGATGAAGGAGCCGTTTACTTCTTGGCCTTCTTGGCTGCGGGCTTCTTGGCGGCAGGTTTCTTGGCTGCGGGCTTCTTGGCCGGAGCCGCTTTGGGCTTCTTAGCGGCGGGCTTCTTGGGGCTCTTCTTGGCTGCTGCGGGCTTTTTGGCGGCGGCGGCTTTCTTGGCCGGAGCCTTCTTGGGGGACTTCTTGGCTGCTGCGGGTTTCTTGGCGGCGGGCTTCTTGGCCGCGGTGGTCTTCTTGGCGGCGGCGGGCTTCTTGGCTTTAACGGGAGCCTTCTTCTTCGCCACCACCGCCTTCTTGGCTGGTTTGGCGGCTTTGGGCTCCTTCTTGGCCAGCTTGAAGGAGCCGGAGGCCCCCGTGCCCTTGGTCTGGCTCAGGGTTCCTATGGTGACCAGCTTGGTGACGGCGGTGTTGATCCGTTTGTTGGACTTGGTGACGTCGACGCCGTTCCCGGCCAGCGCCTTCTTGAGCGCCGCCAGAGACATGCCCTTGCGCTCCTTGGACTCGGCCACGGCGGCCACGATGAGCTTGGGGAGGCTGGGTCCGTCCTTGGTGGCCCGGGGAGCGGGCTTCTTCTTCGGGGCTTTGGCCGGGGCTTTAGCCGGCGCGGCTGCTGGAGCTTCCTCTGCCATGTTTGTGTGTCGCTGTTCGTCTGAACGTCTCGAGCTCAAAGCAGGAGGCGGGACTTATAACGCGCATGAGAACCGTGGAGAGGCAACGCGCTCCGCCGCTCTGCCGCCGCCTCTAATGGGGACACACTTGTGTTTTCTCCGCAGCCTTTTCCACACTAAATCCCCCCAAAGCCAACGTTTTCCAACACAAGTGTGGCCGCAGCAGGAAGGAAACCCTCGGCCCTCCACACTGAGCTCATGTTCGGCTTCCAGGACTTTTTCTCTCGGTTCCAGGAGGCTTCAAACCGCTCCGATACTCGGTCACTTGGAGCGGCTCGCAGCGAGTTTTCTCCACATTTCGGCTCCTAGAATATCTCAAACCTCTTTGTATGGAACATAAGAGCTTTGTTCCCGTCAGCAGAGACATCTGTGGACAGAGTTGAGATGAAACGGTGGATCTGCTGCGGTTTGTTGGCTTGTAACGGAGGAGGTTTTAGCTGGAAGTAAACACACGGACGCTGCCGCTGCTCGGGCGGATATTCCTGTCACAGATGATCCTCAGGAACAGACTTCCTGTCTCCTCTAAACACAGATTAATCAACAACTGCAGCTTAAACACAGCAGTTAGTCACCATCAGGCTGAAGATGGCAAATAAAAGCTTCTTTCTTTGTGATAAAGAGACAAAGTGATTTGACTCCATCCAGGTTAATAATGATCATTTTACAGGTGAACTTTTAAAACCTTTAACTGGATCTAAATTAACACAAAGTAGCTGAGAGAAGCCTGACATTTTCAGTCTTTTTTAGTTGAAAAGACTTTTTTGTCTAAACTCAATAAGTCTGAGATAAAAAGTGAGATATTTGGATAAAAACCAGTTTTATTCAAATCAATGCATAAAAATCCTCCATCGTGCTGATCTCTGATCGGTTTTATAACATTTGAACCAACATGGAGTTCATGATGCTGCACATGTTCAGGATTTTCCTTTAATAACCGCCTGAGTCTGTGTTAAAAACACATTTTATGTGGAATGTGGATCTGAGCAATTTCTGTGTTGATCTGGTTGTTTCAGTGGCTCTGATCTGAATAAAGAATCAAACCCTGGATGGAAATAAATGTCCTGATATCGTCTGAGCGAATCCAAAGTGTCCCACAGGGAAGGTGTGCTGTGATCATTTGGGCTAAAGGTCAAGGTTCACTCAGATATTGTGGCTAAATGAGGCTTCTGCCTCCTGTTCAGGGCTCTCTGAGAGCTGTTTGTGGCGTTGAATCTGAAGCAGAGTCCACATGATGCTGAGAGTTCGCAGCAGGAAGCTGCTGCTGTCTCCTTATTGTTGCTCCATAAAGAGTATTTTAAGGCAGCTGCTGGAAGGAAGGCGCTCCACAGGGTCATCAACACCACCCAGAAGATCATCAGCTGCCTTCTGTCCTCTCTGGAAGATCCGCACGATTCCCACTGAAAGAGCCTAAAACGCTGAAAGGTCCGTGTGATGCTGAGCTGTCAGTTTGAAACGCTGAGCTCAGACCGACGCTTCAGGACACCGAAGGACTGAATCTAACTGGCTTCACTTGGATCAGTTTGAGTTCCTCAAAGTGAAATTTGTTGCTGCTGAACAGCAGCTTTGACTGTTTCATGCAGAAAACGTCACAAAGATTTAATCGGTTGATGATTTTGGGTGTAATTGAAGCTTCTGCTCAGATCAGTTCTCAAAAAGAAAACTTAGATTAAGTGAACATTTAGAAATAATTGTGTTAAAACTACACACTGAAACAATCACTAATTTACCTGAATGTGACACATCTCAGACTTTACTGACACAGAAGTCATAAAATCAGCAGCAAAGGATGGAAAGCTGCTATAAAATGATCATTTTCTCTGTGGAGTAACTTCTGTTCATGTTGAGGAACAAAGTCATTCATTTAAATGTGTTTTTAACCCAATTTTTTACGTTTTTAATGTGAAAAGGCCTTTGAGTCTGTTGCAGTTCTGATGAATGACCACAAGATGGCAGCAAACACCGACTTTGGATAAAATTCATCAATAAAATGAAACAAATCTGCTGCTAAAACGAGACTTTATGTGGTTTCAGTCAGAAATCTAGTTGTTATCTGAGTAAATATGAAGGAAACTAACGGAGGAAGAAGCTCTCAGGGGGGGTTGTGGGGCCCTTAAAAGAGCCGTTGTGTTGCTATGACCCGGTGGGGGGGCAGTCTAAGCCCTCTCCCCGCGGATGCGGCGGGCCAGCTGGATGTCTTTGGGCATGATGGTGACCCTCTTGGCGTGGATGGCGCACAGGTTGGTGTCCTCGAACAGGCCGACCAGGTAGGCCTCGCTGGCCTCCTGCAGAGCCATGACGGCGGAGCTCTGGAAGCGCAGGTCGGTCTTGAAGTCCTGAGCGATCTCTCGGACCAGCCGCTGGAAGGGCAGCTTGCGGATCAGCAGCTCGGTGGACTTCTGGTAGCGGCGGATCTCCCTCAGAGCCACGGTACCGGGCCTGTAGCGGTGAGGCTTCTTCACGCCGCCGGTGGCCGGGGCGCTCTTGCGGGCAGCCTTGGTGGCCAGCTGCTTCCTGGGAGCTTTGCCTCCGGTGGATTTACGGGCGGTCTGCTTGGTTCTTGCCATCGTTTCTGTGTCAACACGCACAAGAAAGCCTGAGAGAGAGCGAACAGTGTGAGGGTGAGAGGAGAGCCGCTGCTCTTAAACTGTGGCCCCGGCGGGGAACCGGTGACGCTGCTGCGGACCTCCGGCTCCTGATTGGAGAGCGGCTCCTCCTGGAGCTCAGCCCCGCCTCGAGGAGCCAGCTCCCGCCTGAAAGCGCGCTGCTTATTGGCGCAAAGCGCTTTGAAAAAGTCCCTGAAAGGGAGCGCGGCCCGCCCTCTGCGGCTCTGCTGGAGGCCTCTTCCCTGGTTGGTGGGCAGGAAGCGGCCCGCCCTCTGCGGCTCTGCTGGAGGCCTCTTCCCGGGTTGGTGGGCAGGAAGCGGCCCGCCTCCCCGGAGATAAAAGGGAGGCTTTGCGCAGCTGCGGTCACACTTTCTCCGAGTGACTGAGCAGAAAAGCCCGCAGAGAAAACATGTCTGGACGCGGAAAAACCGGCGGCAAAGCCAGAGCCAAGGCAAAGACCCGCTCCTCCCGTGCTGGGCTGCAGTTCCCGGTCGGCCGCGTTCACAGGCTGCTGCGCAAAGGCAACTATGCGGTGCGTGTGGGGGCCGGAGCCCCCGTGTACCTGGCGGCTGTGCTGGAGTACCTGACCGCTGAGATCCTGGAGCTGGCTGGAAACGCTGCCCGGGACAACAAGAAGACCAGGATCATCCCCCGCCACCTGCAGCTGGCTGTCCGCAACGACGAGGAGCTCAACAAGCTGCTGGGGGGGGTCACCATCGCTCAGGGCGGCGTGCTGCCCAACATCCAGGCGGTGCTGCTGCCCAAGAAGACCGAGAAGCCGGCCAAGGCCAAGTAAAGCCCGCTGGCTGCTGCTGGAGGAAACCAGCCCCACAACGGCTCTTTTCAGAGCCACACACTCCTGATGAAGAGCAACCATCCTCCCACACATCTGACTCCGAGTTTAACTTTATTTAATCAAACTATTCCAACATTTCCTCTGAGCTATTCTGACATGTGCTCACATTCATGTTGATGCTGCTCCAACAAACTCTACATAAAACCTCAAAGTTAAGTTCAATCTGGTGTTAAATCATAATAAAACACCATATCACTGGTTAAATAAACTTAGAAGCTGGTATCAGCAGTTAAAGGTCTCATAAAGGAGGCCTAACTGGATATAAAGTGCATCATAATGAGCTGTAAGTTCGTTCACTGCCTGAGTAAAAGTCCTTCAGTCCGACTCTGACTGAGTTCCAACAACTTTTACAGGATGTGAACAATAGTTAATGTGGCTCCAGGGTGGATTCAGGCCTGGAAATGTGCTTTAATAAAGGTTGATGCACCTCAGAACAGAGTCCGAAGCAGTTTTAAGGATAAAAGCTTTACTAGTGTTGCTTTAAGGGGTTTCAACCTTTTTCATATCAAGGGCCATTTCAGTTTTTATAAAGTCCTCCGAGGCCAAACTATTATGAACCGAAAAGACCAAAAAGGTCCATAACCACAGTGTTACTAAGCCTCATGTTGCTGCCTTTCCACACGTCAGACTTAATGTGAGAGCGGTTTCTCTTTGGCGAGGCGTCTGATGTCAGCTGCCAGTGATGCTGGTGCGACTCAAAGCTGCTTTTCTGAGTTCAGGTCAGCGAGTCTCTTTGAAAAGAACTGCTGGCAGCGGCAAGTCGTCCCGAACAGAGATGCAAAGCATGTCTCCTCTGGATGGGAAAGTCCTCGGCATGAATGAACAGTTTGTAAAAGTCCAGCACAGAGAGGTCGCTGCACTTAGCTTTGAGTTCGTTGTTGTTTTGCAGCTCATTTCCATTTGGAGGTTGTCTGGACATCTGATGGTTTTACATTAAACGCCAAACATGTCCTTTTTTTCCTTTCCAGGCTTTCGCTCTTGCAGGGTATGAAAGTACTTTTGTTTCCTCTTTCCATTTCTCTTTTTCAGAGCCTTAACTTCACTTTAAATGATGTCACATTTGAAAGCAGAGAGCTGGTTGGGACCCTGCAGCTCGATGTTTATACTATTATAAATAGTATTATAAATAGTATAAACATGTAAATGTGTGGTTAATACTATTTTATACAGAATCCCAACTTTCCGTCAGCTCCCTTCCTGTTTACTTCCTGTTTCCACTTCTCCTTGGATGCGTTTCTTTCATTCGTCTCGTTTCCTCAAATTGTTCCTCTTGTCGTAACTGCCTGTTCCCTCCCTCTTTGAGAAATGTTACGTAAAGATAAAAGTGAAAGTAAGAACATCCAGACTGCAGACTGACACGATTCTTTCAAGTCCGTCTTTACTCTTTCATCTGAACCGGACAATCTCAGGTAAGTCAAACACACTGAAAATAATGATGAGAACTGATTAACAGCATTGGGTTGATAACGTTGATAACAGCATAATAGGTTTAATTCTTTAAGATTAGAATCAGTTACGGTCTGATGGGGAGAGCAGGATATTCAGGACGTGTCTCGTTTTTCACTCTTTCATACAGTGAATGAGCACAAAACATCAAGAACTAAACCTTTGGTTATATTTTCATAAACTGCATCTTTACTCCTCACTGACACGGTTACAAACAGCGTCACACACAACTTACCTTTTCAACAGTTAAGATGGATCATCTCTGAACACAAAACGCAGTTTCAAACCAGATTTAGAGAGTAACAAACAAACAATTATCTCACAAACTTAAACTCAAGTTTGGACTCAGTTCTGGGACAAAGGAAACTGACCATGTTTCTATTTTCAGTTTAAACTCCCCAAACGGGCTAAAAGGCTGCTACTGTGAAGTATTGTGGGTGGAAATATTATCAGTTATCATCGTTTCCTCATCTCAGAAAACTCCTTCTGAAATACTGAGATTACTCCTGAAATACTGAGATTACTCCTGAAATACTGAGATTACTCCTGAAATACTCAGATTACTCCTGAAATACTCAGATTACTCCTGAAATACTCAGATTACTCCTGAAATACTCAGAGTCCTTCTGAAATACTCAGATTATCCTGAAATACTCAGAGTCCTTCTGAAATACTCTGATTACTCCTAAAATACTCAGATTACTCCTGAAATACTCAGATTACTCCTGAAATACTCAGACTACTCCTGAAATACTCAGAGTCCTTCTGAAATACTCAGATTATCCTGAAATACTCAGAGTCCTTCTGAAATACTCAGATTACTCCTGAAATACTCAGATTACTCCTGAAATACTCAGATTACTCCTGAAATACTCAGATTATTCCTGAAATACTCAGATTACTCCTGAAATACTCAGATTACTGCTGAAATACTCAGATTACTCCTGAAATACTCAGATTACTCCTGAAATGTCCTTCTGAAATACTCAGATTACTCCTGAAATACTCAGAGTCCTTCTGAAATACTCAGATTACTCCTGAAATACTCAGAGTCCTTCTGAAATACTCAGATTATTCCTGAAATACTGAGATTACTCCTGAAATACTCAGATTACTCCTGAAATACTCAGATTACTCCTGGAATACTCAGATTACTCTTGAAATACTCAGATTACTCCTGAAATACTCAGATTACTCCTGAAATACTGAGATTACTCCTGAAATACTCACAGTCCCCTGAAATACTCAGATTATTCCTGAAATACTCAGATTACTCCTGAAATACTCACAGTCCCCTGAAATACTCAGATTATTCCTGAAATACTCAGATTACTCCTGAAATACTCAGATTACTCCTGAAATACTCAGATTATTCCTGAAATACTCAGATTATTCCTGAAATACTCTGATTATTCCTGAAATACTCTGATTATTCCTGAAATACTCAGATTACTCCTGAAATACTCACAGTCCCCTGAAATACTCAGATTACTCCTGAAATACTGAGATTACTCCTGAAATACTCACAGTCCCCTGAAATACTCAGATTATTCCTGAAATACTCAGATTACTCCTGAAATACTCACAGTCCCCTGAAATACTCAGATTATTCCTGAAATACTCAGATTACTCCTGAAATACTCAGATTACTCCTGAAATACTCAGATTATTCCTGAAATACTCTGATTATTCCTGAAATACTCTGATTATTCCTGAAATACTCTGATTATTCCTGAAATACTCAGATTTTTTCCTGAAATACTCAGATTACTCCTGAAATACTCAGATTACTCCTGAAATACTCAGATTACTCCTGAAATACTCAGATTACTCCTGAAATACTCTGATTACTCCTGAAATACTCACAGTCCCCTGAAATACTCAGATTACTCCTGAAATACTCTGATTACTCCTGAAATACTCTGATTACTCCTGAAATACTCACAGTCCCCTGAAATACTCACAGTCCCCTGAAATACTCAGATTACTCCTGAAATACTCAGATTACTCCTGAAATCCTTCTTACTGGCTTCCTTGTCGGTTACTGAGTTCTCTGTATTTTGCAGTGTGATGGCAGGACAGAGGGACAGAGGGAGGACTCAGCTGCTCCTGATCATCTTCAGCCTCTGCCTCACGGAAGAGTTCGGTATGAGACTTTCTGACATTTTTCTAACATAAAGTAGAGGTTAAATTTGTATTGTGGTACTTTTTTAAGCCCGAATCCCATTTTTATTCACTCTGAAGGAACATTGTTCTTCCAGGACCTCTGTTACCTTATAACAACAAAGAAGGTAGCTTTCAGTGAAGGTTTTCAGCTCTATATTTCACCAAAATGAACCCAAACCTGATCATTACCTAACCCTAACCAAGCAGCCGTGATGCCTAATCTTATCCAAAAGAAAACAGTGAATGAAAGAAAAGGAGGGAGGGAAACACTGTAGCTACTCTTGAAACAGAAGCCCATAGCTTTGATTTCCAGCCAGAAAATATGTTCAGGAATCCTGAAAGTAGAAACACAAGATACACAAAGATGAAGATTTTCTCAGTCAGATACTGTCCAGATTAACAAGGTCCACATCAGATGTTGGGGGACCAGAACTAGAGTGGAAAATACCACTTTGTTGGACTCTGGACCAACAAATAGTTTAATTCCCAACGTCGACTTCAACTTCTGATCCAGTGGTGTTCCGTTTGTCATCAGAGTCTACTGCAAAACTAAGGAAAAATGAGGTATAACAAAGATGCTGCTTCAGGGAGGCGGGATATACCAATTCAATTCAATTCAATTCAATTTTATTTATATAGCGCCAGATTACAACAATTGTCATCTCAAGGCACTTAAGTAGGGACTGTGGAAAGGAACGACTCCCTTTAACAGGAAGAAACCTCTGGCAGAACCAGAACCAGGAAGAAACCTCTGGCAGAACCAGAACCAGGAAGAAACCTCTGGCAGAACCAGGAAGAAACCTCTGGCAGAACCAGAACCAGGAAGAAACCTCTGGCAGAACCAGGAAGAAACCTCTGGCAGAACCAGAACCAGGAAGGGTGGCCATCCGCCTCGACCAGCTGGGGTTTGAGAAGACAGAAAAGAGGGGGGAAAAACACCATAACACCATTCAAAGGATACCTGCTGGAACAGGGAAACACAAGTTAATGACCACAATAATGTCACATGGACATAAAATCAATTTTGAAATTAAACAGGGGGAAAAAGAGAGGAAAGTGAGGAAAGGTGTGACAGATGAGGTCCCCCAGCAGGCTGGGCCTATAGCAGCTTAACTATGGGATGTTTCAGGCTCACCTGAGCCATCCCTAACTATAAGCTTTATCAGAAAGGAAAGTTTTAAGCCTAATCTTAAAAGTGGAAAGGGTGTCTGCTTCCCAGACATTTACTGGCAGCTTATTCCACAAGAGAGGGGCCTGATAACTGAAGGCTCTGCCTCCCATTCTACTTTTAGAAACTCTGGGAACAACAAGTAAACCTGCAGTTTGGGAGCGAAGTACCATCATCCCACCATCTGAGAATGGATACCAAACCCCATTAGAGTAGTTTTATACCTTCACAAAGGTATCCATCCTCCCAAAGCTCACAAAGCATAAACTCCAGAGATGACATATGATTTTCTTTGGTTGGATAGTTTCGCTCAAGATGAGTAAGGAGGCGCCAGCAAGGACCGCTTTCCTGTTTTTCATAGATGCAACTAAAGAAATGGGAACCAATGGTGTATCTTTGTGACAGGCTGCTAGTCACAAAGTGCTTAAAAAAACAAATTTCTCTGAAAATGGTCAGACACGAGGAACCGAAACTTTTTTTTTAAAAGAAGCAAGAAATACGACTTAAAACCATTTCAAAAGATTACAGGAAGGTCAAAGCTTTGTGATGCAGTCTGGATTGAGGCCTGAGGTCATCTATGTGCCATTGAGAAACCCTTCCTGCTGTTTCCTCCTTTTCCTCAGAAGAAACTCCCAGAACACTTGAAAGTATTTATCAAACTGTTTTGACTTTGCAGTGGTGAAAGAAGATGAGTGGGAGGAGCTCGGGCCTGACATCGCTGCACTTCATCGCCTCCAAGGATTGTCGGAGCGCATCTTTCATGAGAGGCTCAACAACCCCTCAGAAACCAGGTAACTTAGAGCTGAATCTAAATGACTATATTTAATCCACAACTGACCCTAACTAACCCTGACTGACCCTAACTAACCCTGACTGACCCTAACCCTGACTGACCCTAACTAACCCTGACTGACCCTAACTAATACTGACTGACCCTAACTAACCCTGACTAACCCTAACCCTGACTGACCCTAACTAACCCGGACTGACCCTAACTAACCCTGACTAACCCTAACCCGGACTGACTCTAACTAACCCTGACTGACCCTAACTAATACTGACTGACCCTAACTAACCCTGACTAACCCTAACCCTGACTGACCCTAACTAACCCTGACTAACCCTAACCCTGACTGACCATAACTAACCCTGACTAACCCTAACCCTGACTGACCCCAACTAACCCTGACTGACCCTAACTAACCCTGACTAACCCTAACCCTGACTGACCCTAACTAACCCTGACTAACCCTAACCCTGACTGACCCTAACTAACCCTGACTGACCCTAACTAACCCTGACTAACCCTAACCCTGACTGACCCTAACTAACCCTGACTGACCCTAACCCTGACTGACCCTAACTAACCCTGACTAACCCTAACCCTGACTGACCCTAACTAACCCTGACTGACCCTAACTAACCCTGACTAACCCTAACCCTGACTGACCCTAACTAACCCTGACTGACCCTAACTAACCCTGACTAACCCTAACCCTGACTGACCCTAACTAACCCGGACTGACCCTAACTAACCCTGACTAACCCTAACCCGGACTGACTCTAACTAACCCTGACTGACCCTAACTAATACTGACTGACCCTAACTAACCCTGACTAACCCTAACCCTGACTGACCCTAACCCTGACTGACCCTAACTAACCCTGACTAACCCTAACCCTGACTGACCATAACTAACCCTGACTAACCCTAACCCTGACTGACCCCAACTAACCCTGACTGACCCTAACTAACCCTGACTAACCCTAACCCTGACTGACCCTAACTAACCCTGACTAACCCTAACCCTGACTGACCCTAACTAACCCTGACTGACCCTAACTAACCCTGACTAACCCTAACCCTGACTGACCCTAACTAACCCTGACTGACCCTAACCCTGACTGACCCTAACTAACCCTGACTAACCCTAACCCTGACTGACCCTAACTAACCCTGACTGACCCTAACTAACCCTGACTGACCCTAACTAACCCTGACTAACCCTAACCCTGACTGACCCTAACTAACCCTGACTGACCCTAACTAACCCTGACTAACCCTAACACTGTAACTAATCATGATTCTACCGTAAACATACAACAAAGGTCTTTGCCATTCATAGAGTTAGGGACACATCAAGAAGATTTATAGCAAACCAGTTTAATTAGGGCAAACTTTTCTAACATTTTCTGCCTTTTTTTCGGAGCTGCATTTCCTCTTTAATGTTGCAACAGAAATCCTACCATAGACTACAATCTGTCAAGTTAAACAATAAAATCTCAGCAGAAATATTATTGTAATCTACCAGAAATATACAAATTGATCAAATACTTTAAGGGCTGTGAAGACTTCATTATGCTTACTTTCCAACATGATTTTAATGTTAAAAAACAATGTGTTTCAAAATGGTAATAAGGAATGTATTCCATTTAGGGAAGCAGCCTACAGCCAGTCAAGAATCAGACGATCTGTGGACAGGTAAGAAACCTTAACTTTGTTTTGATTTTGCCAACAAAAGCTCACCTAAATAACTCACATCTGATCATTAACGTCTCTTTCTGTACTGTGTATATTGTCATTAACTGAAATAATATGATTAGAATTGACTTATCAATCTAATCACTTGATTGTGGGAAATAGATTGTATGCAGTTTTTTTGCCCTTCAAAGACAAAAAATGGGGGAGCTGAACGATCGGCTTTTTTCCATTTTGAATCAATGCAGTTGCACCATTGATCAGGAGTACCTTGGAAAACTATTTTCCTGCAAAACAGCCCACTGCTGCATCCAGAAATGCAACCTGAAACTATATTAAACACCATTTCAGTTATCTTATTCACACTTTCCATTAACATGCTGGTGGAGTTTGCTGAAGTTTAGTGTAGAGGGCCCCTCCGAGTCCAGCATCGCACAACCACCAATCGAGGCCTTTATGGGAACCCGACAGTGACAACAACATCTGCCCCGGGAAATGGGTGGATCCTTCAGGTCTTGAGGAGTTCACCACCTGGGCTCAGATGAGCTTCAAACCAGCAATCTCCAGGTCACTGGCACTAAGAAAGGAAATGTCATCGACATGTTTCACTTTACGCCCACCAACACCCAGATACCATCCATCACAGGGAAACTAGTGAAGGGCCTCAGGAAGATGTCTGCAGTCTGAGGGACAGCACCTCCATCCATGCAGCTGAGCAAGAGCTGGAAACCTGGCTAACTGCAACTACCAGGCCTACCAGGTAAGTTTAAACCCTGGATATACCAGTATTGAATTCTCCCATGGATCCTCTATCCCCTCTTGGTCCTCAACGTCTTGATGTCTACCATTGAGAGCCTTGAGAGGAAGATCAGTAGGATAACCGCGGAGCCTGAGCAGCATTGCCCTGTATGGTCGGAACAACAAGCTGAGACTCCCCATCAGCAGCCTGAATGAAGAGTTCATATTTATCTGTACTTGGAAGGGGCTGCAATACTGAGAATCCCGAGATCCAAAGTCACTCAAGCAGGCGTTGAGATCTGGACAGGATGGAAATGGAGAGTAGCTGAGGCCGTGGATGTTGCTGAAGCAAGGCTAAGGCACAGGGCATTGGTGGGCACAGTGTGGTAGGGCTGGAGGGGGAAGCAGCTCGACACCTCACTATGACAGAGCACAGGGGAATGATGGGCAGTTGCTGGTCAAGAATGAGATGAGCATTGATTGAAGAGGAGAGATCCAACAAGATTATTTCAATGAGGCAACAGGAAGCCTGGACAATATGGGAGTGTGAAGTCTCTCTGGCGTAGCTTTGGAAAACTAAATGGTGTTGATTAAATGTCTAATTCAAGCTGTCTACAATGTTCGCCCTTCTAATTCTGGGGAAACCAGAGTCACCATCTTGCCTGAAGAGACAGACCCTGGAGCACATCTTCAGTAGCTGTTTGACAGCCCTGGGAGAAGAATGCTACTGCTGGCATGATCAAGTCCTGAAGGCTATTGCTGACACTATCTACAGTGGGAACAGCCGCTCCAACCATCTCTGCCCAGTGAAAAAAACCATTGCATTCATCAGAACAGGGGAACAGCCAGCGGCAGCCGCCAAGTCCACCTGTGAGCTACAGCACAAGCCTGGGAGCTGAGAGTTGACCTGGGGAAGCAACTGAAGTTCCCAGGAAGTGCTGCCACAACTGCACCAAGGCCAGATAGCCGATCATCAAACTGGATCGTCATCTTAGAACTGTTCCATGGGAAGACTACATTGACGAGGCCAATGAGAGATAGAAGGTGAAATACACCAAATTAGTGGATGATTGGGTGGCAAACAAGGTGCAAGCACATTAAGGTTGGCTGCAGGGGGCTTGCAGACCAGTCCTTCTGTAGCTTTTAACATAGGCATAGGCATCGCTGGGGGCAGTTATCTCGGGGTCTTAATTCGATCGCAAGTAACCCGATCCGATTTCTTGTCAGATTAAGCTTGTTACATGAGCTGAATAACTGAGTCTCAGGGACTGGATAGATACACTAGATAGTGTAGTGGTATGATTGCCACCTTCCTGAGTTCAAATCCCCTGCATGAAAGGTATTACCTCCAGTAGGGGTCCTTAGGTAAGACCCCCTTACCCTACATGCCTACCTGTAAGTCGCTTTGGATAAAAGCGGCTGCTAAATGCATAAACATATTATAATTTTGCCATTAATCCGATCCGATTGGCTGCATGTAACCGCACTAAATGAGGCAGTAAAAGTTCCAAATAAATAAATAGACAGTTTTCTCACATCTGTTACTGTTGTATTAACATAAGCTGAAATGAATGGAAACATCTCCAGGACAAATATGTTATCTAAAAGTTTACTGCTTTAATGTTTGCATGTTAACTTTTCATCAGGTTGGATGTTCACCAAAACCCTGCATGTTTGCTGGATGGATTTAAGAAGTGTGAGAACTTCACATCTTGTGTCATGGAAAACCAGCAGGTTGGTAACTTTTGAGAAATGTCAAGCAGAAGTGAGATGAGATGAACCAAAAACCTTACTTTTAGAGTTGTCTAAATGAGAGAAAGTATGTTTTTGAACTGCAAAATTCTCTTTTTGATAAGTTTTAATGATAAATTAATATATTGTCACTTGTTCCTAATGAACACAAATGAACCCCAAATCTTCAGAGAAAGGTATGAAAATGCAGGGCTTTGGAAAAATGGGTGTCCAAGAATAGGGGAAGAAGTGTTTCAGACGTTTTCATTTAAAAAATACAAACATATTTTATTATTATTATCATTTCCCCCCCCTGAGATGAACCCATTCACACCCTGTGCAAGAATCATCTAAAATCTACACTTGACACAACAACCTACAACCTGAAGGTTTTCTGGAAAACGAGTTACTCAACAAAGAAGCAAAGAAGGTCAACAATAATAGGAATCAAGAATACCGACAATATGTCTGTCCAACCACAGAAGCGTTGGTGTGGCGGAGGGACATTTGGCACCAGAAGGGAAACAAAGAGGAACGTTTGATGGGTTATGTGGGAGCGCTAAAACAAGAAAAACATCAGTGCTTTTTCTGTGATATGCCTGTGCTTTATTTTCCAGGATCTTGAGACCCTCTTGGCACATATTGAGAACCAGAAGACGGATGATTGGTTGCTGTCAGCTTCAGAGATCTCTCGCAGCTACAGCCTGAAACTTCTGGTCATGACTGACAAGGAAAAGTCAACGCATGACAGAGTCCGTCAGGAATACAGCGTCGATCCAGATTACTCAGTAATAGTCGGTGAGGAATGTCTGTACAATGAATCCTGTGTACCAGAAGTAGGCAGCAACACTGTAGTGAAAATATTTGGAAGTGTTTCAGAGGATGGACAAACTGTGTCTGGTCTTTCTGGATCATCACTTGCTAATCTGATACTGAAAAGTCGAGTGGAAGCAGCAGCAGTTTTCTCTCTCGATGGAAACACAACCACAGAGTTCCACCATAACTTCATCAGAGTTTTTATGCTCCGTGGCCTGAAGGCAGCCTTAGAAACCGACCTGGAGAATCAGCAGATTTACCAGGTGATGGATCAACATGACTCAGTTTCCAGCTACAGAATTCCACAAAGAGCCGTTGATCACAGCTCTCAGTATGACCACCAGCAGATAATCATGTTACAGGATGATGAAACGGTCAGAAAAGCTGCTACTTATCTTTATGAGAAGCATCCAGCAGTTAGCTCGGTCTATGTTCTGGATAACAACCAAAGACCAAAACTGGTTGCTGGTAAATCAGAGCCTCTGTCAGAGAACAGCCGGCTGGTGCTGGTGGGCCATGGAGCAGGAGACGCCTCAGGAGAGATGAGACTGTCAGGGTACAGAGCCCAAGATGTGGCCAAGATCATCCAAAGCACCTCCAGGGTCAGCGACAGAATCAAAACAACAAGTGTTGTGGGTTGTGAGGTTGGGAAGGATAAACCGTTTGTAGAAACTCTGGCGAAGGAGCTCCATCAAGCCGGCATTGAGACAAAGCTGCACCTGAGAAATTCTTTGGTCCAGGTTCAACACACGGGAGAGAAAATCACCAAAGAAATCACAGCAGACGGGCTGAAGTGGCGACATAAAGATGACAGCAAGAAAGTGGTGGCAACTATTGACAGGAATGGAGAGGTGATAATTAGAGATGAACCTGGAAGTAAAGGAGAGGCTGTTTTTACCGATGAAAGAAACCTTCTTGGGGGGAAGAAGAGAACGGTCACTACCACAGGAAATGAGAACAACATGATGAATGATGAACACAGCTGGCCACGTAAGCCAAAGCAGTTTATGGACCCAGAGATTTTTAAGAACATGAAGACAAATAAACCGAGCGAGAGTTTAATTAATGAAATGAAAATTGCATGTAGGGAACTTGAAAGTCTTTCTTGGGGATTGTTTCACCCAGAACAAGCTCCAGAGAAACTCAATGATCAGCGCCTGAAGGAAATAAAAAGAGATGGTTTTATTGGAAAGAGACACAATAAGATTTTCAGTGAAGGTGGCAACCCTCATGCCATTTATGAGATCAAATCAGGAAAAGACATCAGAAACATTATCCTTCACTTTGCAAAGAATACAGAAAATACTGCCACACACCTTATGGTCAATGATTGGATATTTTCTGTTGAACCTAAAAATCTTTATGCATATCCAGTTGGAAAAAATCTCAACAATAAAGACAACAAGGAAGACGTTAAGAAATTGATCTTTACACAGAATAAAGGAGGCAATGAATGCTATACAAACATACGAAAGCAAGTAAATGATAAAGGAAAGTATGTTCATTACATTAGAGAAATTTTTAATGGAAATCAAAGAGTAAATCAAGGAGCATCCATTAATTTTGAGCTGGGGTGTGCTTGGTATTTCACGGCTTCGGTCATAGTTGAATCTGCGAGAAACATCCGCACATTCCCTTTGACTCTCATGGCTGTGGATTTGTTTAACAAAGGTTACTCAGAAGAAGCTCGGACATTTTTTTTTGATAAACATCCAATGGCAAGAGGAGGAAGTTGGATTCACCCAGACAAGCGAGAATTCAGTGGATCTGCAGCAACTCAAGATTTATTCATGAGCGACGAACAGAAAAACAGCCTCCTGGAAGTCATAAAACTGGAAACTGAGATGTTTAAAAAGTGGAATGAAAAGCTGTATGATGAAGAGACTGTATCCGGTCAGATGGAGGAAATTATAACTGAATACAAATTATCTGACATTTCAGAGTTCAAAAAAAATTATAACACGTTCCAGACAGCGACTGCAGAAAATCAAAATATTGTAAAATTATCTGGAGAACAACCAGCAGCATCTGGAGCACTGGGAGGCTGGGATGATGGCCACGTGACACAACAAGACCTGAACTCAGCCACAGAACTAGAAAATTCCTTCAAACATGAATCTTATTTCTCCAGGTCAGCTGCTTCATTTTCTGAGGAGATTCAAACTAAACTTAAGGAACGCTTTGGAGAAGATCTTGCAGGACGGCACCTTCAGGAGGGAACTGCCAGAATAGAAAATGGACAGTTTGTATGTCAGCTTGAGTCCAACAGAGCTGCAGCTGAATCTGTTGAGTTCAGAGTTGAGTTACCTCCTGAAAGTCTACAGTACTATGAAAAGATGTTGAAGAACATCGACACGGCAGCACATGACATGGAGATGCACGGTTCAACACCATCCCATGAAGTCAACAAGTATGTGGAGCACACTGGAACTGCTGTTGGGACTCTGGGTCTCATGCTGGGGATGAAAGGAGCTTTTCGGTCCTTCGAACAGGGAGACATCGAAGATGGCGTGGTGCCGACTTTGCAAACAGCTCATGGACTGACGGCGATGACGATGTCTGCTATTGCACGAAAAGCTCTGTCCTCAGAGGCGAGAGTTGCCAAAGCTGCATCAGCAATCATGAGGAACCCTGCAATGAGGGGCACAATGAAAGCTCTGCCAATAGCGGGAATCGGGTTTGGAATATACAGTTTTGTAGAGGATTTACACAGAAAGGATGGACTGGGATACATTGATGCTGCTTTAGATGGTGGAATTGCTGTTTTAGATATTGTTGAACTCGCTCAGCCCGAACTGGCACCTTTTATAGCACCTATAACTTTGGCTCTATCAGCAATCCGGATGGTAGTTGATGACATTTATTTGGGGATCCAGAATGAACTGAACAGCCTTCCAAAGGATGCTGGTGTTTTGGACAAAGTGAAGGCCGTTTTTCTTGGCTTTGGAAAAGGGATTATGCATTTTGCAATCGATGTGGTTGGTTTCTTTTATGATTGGCATTATGAGGAAATTGAAGAGGGACGAAGACTCGTTGCAGAGATCTCAGACTACCACAAATACTACACATATAAAACAGAAAATGATGGACGATATGCCATTGATTTTACTGCTGGATCATCCTCTTGGAATGGAGGAGGTATTAACTTCTGCCTCGCTGACCAAGGTCCATCTGAGCTCTGCATGGACTATATTGTTTCCAGTGATGAGAGTTTCGGGAAAAGATGCTGGAACATTGATACTCATGAAAGTCCAGATATCATTCTTGGTCTGGGAGAGTCACATGAATTAGAGCACAAAACACTCCAGAAAAAGGTTCTCCTTGTCATACCAGCTGGTTCTGTGACTGTGGTTTCAGGTTATAAAGCTGCATCATATTCAAGGTTTGGGACATATAAGGGAAACAGTGCTTCTAACCGATTCTTTGCTGTTCAGACAGCAGCAGACCAACATATGATTGAAGTCATGTTGAGTTACTATTACAGTCTTTATGGTGAACCCGGTGATGACATCTTCTACCTCGGTCCACAAAGAAGTTATGTTGAAGGTTCTGGAGGAAAAGACACTTACATGATCCCTGACAATGGAGGGAAAACTGTCATTAACAACTATGATCCCTCCAAAGCACGCGACACCCTTCATTTCAGTGTTGACTACAGTCACATTTCTGTGGCTAAGTCTGGAAACGATGTTGTGTTGATGTACGAAAGCAGTCACACTGTAACTATACAGAACTGGTTTTTAGGGGAACTGTATCGTCATATGAGCATCATGTCAGGAGACGGAGTCTTGTTTGAGATTTCCTCCACTGTGGTTTCTTCAGTTCAGCTGGTGGCCAGAGGCCTAAACAAGATGTTTAAGACAGAAGGTGAAACTGTGGACGCTTCACAGCCACTTCTACATGCAGTTAGAGATATCTTAGGGACTCAGTATGATGACGTCATTGTTGGAAATGCAGAGAACAATCTAATAGACGGAGGAGGAGGGAGAGACCGTTTGATTGGTGGAGAAGGAGAAGACGTGTACATGGTGAAAGACAGAAAACATTCATCAGTGTGGATTGAAAATGTCTCCGGGGACCATAAAACAGACCTGGTCATAATAGAAGCGAATCTTCACACTTTTCAAGTCAGGGTGGAAGGTGATAACGTCAACCTGAAAGGTCGTCATGACAACACTCCCATGGATGTGACTTTAGTGAACTGGTTCAGGTCACCAGCAGACAGACACTTGCTTCTTGTCACAAAGGATCTGATCACTTTCACAGTCTCAGACGAGAAGGCTGACTGCCTGCTGAGGAATAAGTTCACTAAATGCATAAAAAGTCGCAGCATTGACTACAGCAGCTCCTCGTCTCCTCTGATAAAAGACCTTCAGGAGGACGAGGCTTTAAGGGCTGTGACCGAGGTCCGGGGGTCGAGGTTTGATGATGTCATCAAAGGAAACAAAGAGCACAACGTTTTCATCCCAGGAAGTGGGAATGATTTGATGGAGGGAAGAGGAGGAGAGGACTGGTACGTTATCACGCCTGGCCAAGGAGTAAAAACCATCAACAATCACTCACCAGACCTGTCCCTGGACATCGTCTTCCTGAAAGAACAATATGAGAGAATTACATGTTTGTGTGAGGGACACAACATCGTTATTTCTGCTCATGACAGAGAAACTCTAATTTTACAGAACTGGTTCGAGTCAAAGAATTATCAGCACCTGCAGATCAGGACCAGTGACGGGACAACAGCTGGACTGAAGGCAAACATCAGCAGCTGTGGGGAGTCTTTGCTGCTGCCTCTAACTGTTGATTACAGAAACCAGAAGCCTGAACCACTTCAGTCCGTTTACACTGACATTCAGAAACTGTTTCTCATGAATTTAACACCCAGCAGTTCCTTCTATAGCCTCAGAACGTCAGAATACATATTCTTGTATTTCCAACAAGGCAAAGTGATGGTGATGGATAAAACCGATTCAGTGAAAGAAATGTACGGCTCGTCAGGTTTTGATATAATTGTTGGGAATAACAACGAGAATCTGCTTGATCCGTACAAAGGAGGTGGACTGATGTTCGGAGGTAATGGAAAAGACACTTATATCATCAAACATGGATATGGAAACAACTTATTGATCGATAACTTTGCAGAGGATCGGAGAATTGACACAGTGCTGGTTGATATGGATTTCCTTGCTGGCAGTCAAATTGTATTGGACTCATCAGCAGAGGATCTGAATGTGATGATCCTGACTAAAGAGGAAAAGTTAAGTTTCCGTCTGCTCAGCTACAACGCCGGTGACCAACATCAGCATCTGGAGTTTCAGAGCTCTGATGGGGTGCATTTTAAACTGAAATCTCTGAACTCGACTGGAGGTGGTGGTCTGTTTCAGACTGAAGCTTTCAAAGTGACTCTGAAACAGTCGCAGGTGGACTGCCGTTTGGATCTCAGCTCTCAGAGAAATCTGTCCACGGTCCAAACAGTCCAAGGCTGCCCCTCCCTGTCCAACGACATACTAGGGAACAGTAAAGACAACGCTCTGATTGGTGGGTGGAAGGATGACGCTTTGGTTGGAGGAGAGGGAGATGACACACTGATAGGAGGGCGTGGAGCTGACCTCCTGATTGGTGGGACTGGAGACGACACTCTTTATGGCGAGGATGGAAATGACACACTGATGGGAGACTCTGGCAGGGACGTCTTCATTCCCGGGCCGGGAGCTGATCTGGTAGATGGAGGTCCTGGCAGAGACACAGTTCTGTACCGCGGTGATCATGAGAAGGGTCGAGGGGTTTATGTTAACCTGCTGAGTGGACAAGGCCACTACGCTGATGCTGAGGGGGACGTACTGAAGGACGTGGAAATGGTGGTCGGTACCATCTACTCTGACATCCTGGTGTCCGGTTATGAAAGTTCCCTTCTCAAAGGCTCAGATGGAAATGACATCCTGGTGTCCACAGGTGGCGATTACCTGGTTGGAGGGGATGGAAACGACATCTACATGTTGGCGTTCGACCATGGCTCAGCCACCATTGATAACTGTGCAAAAGACAACTCCACAGATGTGTTGTACTTGAACTCAAACTTCTCAGCATTATTTGACTGCCAGACCTTATCTGACAGAGTCCTCCTGACTTTCTTTGGATCAGAACAAACTGCCGTGAAAGTTGGACTTCGCGGCTGGATCAGTGATGATCAGGAATGTGGTCATTTGATGCTGATTTTCAGAGATGTAGAGGTCTCAGTGGATAGGCTCCTCCAACAGTGTGAGCTCAGACTGAACCGATCAGTTTGGTCAGTGGTAATAATCTGTGCTGTAATCATTATTGTTGTGCTTTTTCATTTGATCTTTGTGGTACAGTTTTCTATTAAAGTATTGAGAGAGAAACAAGAAAAAAGGAAAAAGAAAGTAACTGAATCAAATGTTGAAGTGGAATCAGTTTCCATGACTGCTGATGTTATGTAGGCAGCTTTGGTGCTGCACATGTTACGAGTTATAAGGAATGCTTTTAACCATCTTCAATAAATAATAAAGTCAAATTACTATAACTGAAGGCTCTGCCTCCCATTCTGCTTTTAGGGGCCTGATAACTGAAGGCTCTGCCTCCCATTCTGCTTTTAGGGGCCTGATAACTGAAGGCTCTGCCTCCCATTCTGCTTTTAGGGGCCTGATAACTGAAGGCTCTGCCTCCCATTCTGCTTTTAGGGGCCTGATAACTGAAGGCTCTGCCTCCCATTCTGCTTTTAGGGGCCTGATAACTGAAGGCTCTGCCTCCCATTCTGCTTTTAGGAGCCTGATAACTGAAGGCTCTGCCTCCCATTCTGCTTTTAGAAACTCTGGGAACCACAAGGAAACCTGCAGGCTGGGCCTATAGCAGCAGAACTATGGGATGTTTCAGGCTAACCTGAGCCATCCCTAACTATAAGCTTTATCAGAAAGGAAAGTTTCAGCCTGATCTTAAAGGACGTAGAGGACAGCAAAGTGCTCTGTTGGGAAGGACGTGCATCATACTCAAAGTTGTTGTCCACGTCGTCAAAATCTGATAAATATCCTGCCATGTTGCAGAAAAGTATCAGTAGCAAACTCCGTGAAGTTAGCCGACGTCCTTCCCAACAGAGCACTGCAGCGGCGGGCGTCAATGACATCATTCCAGTAAACGAGTGAGTAGAAAGCCCTCGATAAGCCCCCCGAGAGACCCAATAACAACAACACAGCAGCTATGAGCTAACAGAGCTATAGGACACTTTCATTCATTCATTCTTCTTAAAGTATTGGTGAAATAAAGACAGATAATGCCTTATTTAGAGGCTGCATCCTCTAAGCCCCGTTCACTCCGTTATATGGATCTCCAGTTATCTAAATATCTTCAGAAGGACGCCAACTTTCACCAAACTGTTCTCTGTGAGTAGATGAACGTATTTCATGCCAGGAATAAGGTTGAGGTTTAAAACAACGATCTTCCCCTTTAACACACATTTGTCAGAGGGTTCTGAAAACACCACAACTTGTTAAACTATGAAGGTAAATCCATGAAATATAAGACATCAAATAAACAACATAACACACAACTGCTTTGGTTGTGGATCTTGAATGCCTCTCAAATTTAGATGGATATACAGTTATGACATGAATAAAGAACCAAACAATGTTATTTTCCTTGTTAACCATGGAATACAATTCAGAGTAAACAAAAGAAAATGGACCAGACCCAGTGAATAATCCCTACAGACCAGTGCTGACCAACATCTCATTGGGGTCATCAGGTGAAAACCTCCTTTCATCAGTGTTTTTTCTAGTTGGGCCCACAACACGACTCCAGGAGGCCAGACAGTGATCCCAGAGTCACTCCCCTAATGCCAGCCATCACTGCTCCTCACACCACAACAACCATCTTTTCTTTTTCCACAACCACAAGCTGCCCCAGCCTCTCACCAACTACACACCAGTCATAGCGGGGTGGGATACAGACCATGGTTTGGGTGGGGGGGGGGGGGGGGTAATGAAGGTAGAGATGGTGCCAGAGGTGGAGGCAGGACAATATACACCAGCAGAAAAACTCACCTAAACAGTCTTAAATCACTAAAAATGCCAGCAAAAACAAGGCCAACTCACCTAAAATGGCCGCCTGGTTTCAAAACGCTCACATGGACCTCACCAGATAAATAAATCTCATCTGGTTTTAAATGCAGTGGAGACACTGAGGTGCAAAAGATTCAGCATTTTATATCAATTAGATCTGAATGAGATGATTCCCGTTTCATCAGGTGACTTAAAGACAAACTAAAGACCTTTAATAAAGATATGTTGTAATAATATTACTGTTAGTTTTGAGTAATCAGAGCAGGACGCTGAGCTCTCAGGGCCGGGTGGTGGCTCTTAGAAGAGCCGTTGGGTTGTTGCTTTAGCAGCTGTTTACTTGGAGCTGGTGTACTTGGTGACGGCCTTGGTGCCCTCGGACACGGCGTGCTTGGCCAGCTCACCGGGCAGCAGGAGGCGCACGGCGGTCTGGATCTCCCTGGAGGTGATGGTGGAGCGCTTGTTGTAGTGAGCCAGGCGGGAAGCCTCGGCGGCGATGCGCTCAAAGATGTCGTTGACGAAGGAGTTCATGATGCTCATGGCCTTGGAGGAGATGCCGGTGTCGGGGTGGACCTGCTTCAGCACCTTGTAGACGTAGATGGCGTAGCTCTCCTTCCTGGTCTTTCTCCTCTTCTTGCCGCCCTTGCCGGCGGTCTTGGTCACGGCTTTCTTGGAGCCCTTCTTGGGGGCAGACTTGGCGGGTTCAGGCATCTTTCTTCTCCGGTTGTTTCCAGCAAAGAATGATCTGCTGCCGGCAGAGAGACTCTTCTTATCCAGACTGTATGGAAATCCCACTGCGCTGTCCCCCGGCTGTGATTGGCTGAGCCAGAGCTGAGGGGAGGGGCGCGTTTCCATGGTAACTGCCTTTGTTCCGCTGCGGTCTGGAAACAGTTTGAGTTCAGAGGGAAGAAACCGAGAAGCAGAGGAAGAGAAAGAGGAGAAATCCCTCAGCCGTATTAAATTAGCTCGTCACAGGAAAAAAAATATTTGACTTCAAACATGTAAATATAGAATATAACGTTTTATTTTTCAACCGCTTTACTTACTTGGAAACTTGGATCTTGCAGCAGATAGAAAAGACTTGAGTACCTAATTCAGTGCTCTGGGCGAGATTACATTTACATTTACTGGCATTATTAACGAGGTTTTACCATTCAGTAACAACAACAATGACACAGTAGTGTGTCAGAGACCAAACAATTGGATAAACCGACATGCTTCAGAGAGCAGTGTTTCTGTGGATGTGTGATCAGAACAACTTCCTCTTCTGCTCCTCTTTTCTTTTCTTTCGGTTTCCGAGGGCTTCTCATCTCATAAATAACACAACCATCACCTGTCTGTGACCTGACCTCTGAACCCTCGGACCCTGAGGTGTCATGTGACTCAGCAGCGCCACATTTTAGGAACATCCTTGTTCGTTCATTTGTTAATATTTGTCATTTTAAAGAGAGGACGCACACGCAAAAAGGGTATAGAAATATATTTTTCTTTAAAAATAAATAAATAAATAATTTCCCTCGAGGCCAAGGGTACCTGGCAGCGCCCCTCCAGCAGATGGCGCTCTAGGCGACCGCCTATATCACCGACGCCGAGAAGAAGACGCTCCGACTGTGAAGTGATTCAATCACAACCATCTGATCTGAGGTCAGACATGTTGACAAAGCACCACCAAGTCAGGTGGAGGGAAGTTTCCCACCACTGAGTTTTAAGTGTTACGACTCTCTGAGGCATCTTACTCACCAAAGCAAAGGCAAACCCACAGAGACGACTGCCAACTTCTGACTCATAAAGTATAGTTGTTGTAATGCATTTAATGCAGCCAAGTTCTAGTTATCAGGTTCTACGTCTAGTTATCAGGTTCTACGTCTAGTTATCAGGTTCTAGATCTAGTTATCAGGTTCTAGATCTAGTTATCAGGTTCTAGATCTAGTTATTTTCAGGTTCTACGTCTACTTATCAGGTTCTATATCTAGTTATCAGGTTCTAGATCTAGTGATCAGGTTCTACGTCTACTTATCAGGTTCTAGATCTAGTTATCAGGTTCTATATCTAGTTATCAGGTTCTAGATCTAGTTATCAGGTTCTACGTCTACTTATCAGGTTCTAGATCTAGTTATCAGGTTCTAGATCTAGTTATCAGGTTCTATATCTAGCTATCAGGTTCTACGTCTAGCTACCAGGTTCTACGTCTAGCTATCAGGTTCTAGATCTAGTTATCAGGTTCTACGTCTAGCTATCAGGTTCTACATCTAGTTATCAGGTTCTACGTCTAGCTATCAGGTTCTATGTCTAGTTATCAGGTTTTACGTCTAGTTATCAGGTTCTAGATCTAGTTATCAGGTTCTAGATCTAGTTATCAGGTTCTACGTCTAGTTATCAGGTTCTAGATCTAGTTATCAGGTTCTATATCTAGTTATCAGGTTCAAGATCTAGTTATTTTCAGGTTCTACGTCTACTTATCAGGTTCTATATCTAGTTAACAGGTTCTAGATCTAGTGATCAGGTTCTACGTCTACTTATCAGGTTCTAGATCTAGTTATCAGGTTCTATATCTAGTTATCAGGTTCTAGATCTAGTTATCAGGTTCTACGTCTACTTATCAGGTTCTAGATCTAGTTATCAGGTTCTAGATCTAGTTATCAGGTTCTATATCTAGCTATCAGGTTCTACGTCTAGCTACCAGGTTCTACGTCTAGCTATCAGGTTCTAGATCTAGTTATCAGGTTCTACGTCTAGCTATCAGGTTCTACATCTAGTTATCAGGTTCTACGTCTAGCTATCAGGTTCTATGTCTAGTTATCAGGTTTTACGTCTAGTTATCAGGTTCTAGATCTAGTTATCAGGTTCTAGATCTAGTTATCAGGTTCTACGTCTAGTTATCAGGTTCTAGATCTAGTTATCAGGTTCTATATCTAGTTATCAGGTTCTAGATCTAGTTATCAGGTTCTACGTCTAGTTATCAGGTTCTAGATCTAGTTATCAGGTTCTATATCTAGTTATCAGGTTCTAGATCTAGTTATTATCAGGTTCTACGTCTACTTATCAGGTTCTATATCTAGTTATCAGGTTCTAGATCTAGTTATCAGGTTCTACGTCTAGTTATCAGGTTCTACGTCTAGTTATCAGGTTGTAGATCTAGTTATCAGGTTCTATATCTAGTTATCAGGCTCTAGATCTAGTTATTATCAGGTTCTACGTCTAGCTATCAGGTTCTACATCTAGTTATCAGGTTCTACGTCTAGCTATCAGGTTCTATGTCTAGTTATCAGGTTTTACGTCTAGTTATCAGGTTCTAGATCTAGTTATCAGGTTCTACGTCTAGTTATCAGGTTCTAGATCTAGTTATCAGGTTCTATATCTAGCTATCAGGTTCTACGTCTAGTTATCAGGTTCTACATCTAGTTATCAGGTTCTACGTCTAGTTATCAGGTTCTAGATCTAGTTATCAGGTTCTACGTCTAGTTATCAGGTTCTACATCTAGTTATCAGGTTCTACGTCTAGTTATCAGGTTCTAGATCTAGTTATCAGGTTCTACGTCTAGTTATCAGGTTCTATGTCTAGTTATCAGGTTCTAGATCTAGTTATCAGGTTCTAGATCTAGTTATCAGGTTCTACATCTAGTTATCAGGTTCATCCCCTCCTGGGTGATTTGGAGAAGTTCTGAAGCAAAAGTTAATTCATGACCCTGCCAGTCTGAGGCCTCTGAGGACGTTCCTGAAACACCAGGTTTGTCTCTGGGATTCTCCACCTTAAGACACTATAAAAGGGGAACTCCGGTGTTTTTAAACCTTATTTCTGGCATGAAATACGTTCATCTGCTCACTGAGAACAGTTTGGTGAAAGTCGGCGTCCTTCTGAAGATATTTAGATAACTGGAGATCCATATAACGGAGTGAACGGGGCTTAGAGGATGCAGCCTCTAAATAAGGCATTATCTGTCTTTATTTCACCAATACTTTAAGAAGAATGAATGAATGAACGTGTGCTATAGCTCTGTTAGCTCATAGCTCTGTTAGCTCATAGCTGCTGTTATGTGGCTACTTGCAGCTAAAGGAGAGCTAACAGAGGGATTTCTACACAGGCACTCTACTGGGACCACTTCATCTTACTCAAAGTCGTCGTTCACGTCGTCACAATCTGATAAATATCCTGCCATGTTGCACAAAACTATCAGCAGCAAACTGTGTGTGAAGTTAGCCGACTGTCACAGAGCACGGAGTGAATAAACTGTGCTGCAGGGGGGCGTGTGGATGAAGTGGTCCCAGTAGAGTGCCTGTGTAGAAATCCCTCCGTTAGCTCTGATAACAGATAAACTTGTTATAGAAATGATTGGACAGTCATCACCAACAGGGACATCACTATTATACTAATATCTATGTACAGATAAGACATTTATTTTAGAGCAGAGAAAGGTGCAGAAATCAGCTCTGAGTAAATCCGTTTGTAGGATTTAAAAAGCCTTTAAACGTTAAAAAGTTTGATACTCGTCACACTTGCTTTAAGACATCTTCTCTTGCTCGTTATGTTTCTAATTTCCCTTCAAAGATTTATTTTTACGTGGGTTTGAATTAAATCAACCGGTTCAATATAAAGACAGTTTGATTAATCAGGGTATTGGATATTTTTGGTTGCTAAAAAAGATAAAAATTAGGGATGTGAGCTGTAAAAAGTGCATGAACTTTGGATGAAGCTCCACAAGAGATAATGGGTCCAACTTCAGAGGCGTTCAAAGTTCCCAAAAAAAAAGGGAAATTCGTACTTCACCTCCAAGAAAAATTAAACTAAAAGCTCTGTAAAGAAAGTTTATCGTCAAACTAACCTCCGTAACACGCTGTAACTATATAATATATAATATATATATCTGCAAGATCAGAATCAGGAGCTGAACAATTAGTTTGGAACACAGAACAGTTTTATTTTCAAGTGAAAAAAGTGAAAAAAAAGGATTAATAGAGTTACAGGAAGCTTCTTGTTGGCTCACAGGCAACAAGGAGAAAAATAAAAGCAATTTACAACTTTATTTCACAATAACTGTGCGTTGATTTCAGACAGGAAGTCGGTACAGGGAGCGTAAACCATCGTCCAGCTAATGGACGACTTTAACGAAAAGCTCCAACTGTTAAAGTGCCAGTGTGTAACATTCAGGGACATCGACTGGCAGCAGAGTTTCCATCTTCTTCTTTTCTGCATGAAAAGAAGAAGATGTTCCACGTTTGTTACCTTAAACAGAGACGTTTATAACAAAAAAACACAAGAAGACACCTTTACTGCTTTCCTACGGGACCCCACAGAGGACAAACCAAACCTAGACGTGTTTCCTGGTTTTCAGGGAAGGTGGTCTTCAGTTGGCTGGAGCCTCTAGATGTCCGTAGACTACAAACTGGACTTCTGATCGAGGAATACTCCGACCGTGAAGAGAATTAAAACGTCAAACATCTGAAACTTGCAGCTTCTAAAAGGTGCTCTGTTTTATATTAGAAATACTCTAACTAACCATGATCCTAACTCAGAGTCCCAGGAGAATGACTTATTTAAAATGTTTCCGGTCAGCCTCAGGGGTCCTGAACGGCAGCTTTCTGGAACAGAAGCTGCTGACCTCTGACCTCGGCTGTGCTGGCGGGCGTGTCGTCCTCATCGTCTCTGACTCAGCTGCCGGTACAGCTGGATGGTCATGAACTGGATTTCAGGATCTCCCGGTTTGATGTCGATGGCTCTCAGGAAGAAGCCCAGGGCGTCATCCAGCCTGGCCTGGCTGTAGCACTCCTTCCCTCTGCTGACCAGCGACTCGTAGTTCTCGGACTCGGCGGCGGCGGCGCACTGATCCATTCTCTCTCCAGACGCCAGCTCATGGTCGCCGGTCGACTCCTCCAAACTGAAGCTCGAGTCCTCAGTTGACTTCACATCTGCTGACCCAGAATGATCCTGTTTCTCTCCCTCCTGAACCATCTTTGCTTCCTCCTTGTGGTTAGAGCTCCTGTCCTCTACTGATGAAGAGTTTGCAGAGTCCTCCTCCTCTTCCTCAGTAGTTAGAGTCTCTCCGATAGTTTCTTCCAGCTGCAGCTCATCAGATGAACCAATGATCTCCTCCACCTGGTCTTCTTCTTCTTCTGCCTCTTCTTCAGAGTACAACTCCTCTTCCTCCTCCGCGGTGTTTAATGTCCGCCTGCTTTTCTCCTCCGGCTGAGGTTCAATACAAGTCAAAAAGATGATATTCTCTTCTTCTGCCTCAGAACGCACCTCTGAAACATCACCTTCCTCCGGGTCATCCACATCCTCGATGATGGACCGGAGGAGGGATCTGCGTGAGACCACAGAGGCGTTGCCTCCAACGCTCTTCCTGGACCGGCGAGGAGAAGAACCAACGGGCGCCGATTTAGGTGTAGAGGCTCCAAGTACCTGGAACGAGCCGTCGAGCTGACCGCTGAGCTGCTCCTCCTCCTCGCTGTCGTAAATCACTGCTGCTTTTCTTTTCTTTGTGGTTACTATGCACTCGTTCATGGACTCCTCCATGGACTCATTCCTGGACCCATTCCTGGACTCATTCCTGGACCCATTCCTGGACTCATTCCTGGACCCATTCCTGGACTCATTCCTGGACCCATTCCTGGACTCATTCCTGGACCCATTCCTGGACTCATTCCTGGACCCATTCTTAGACCCATTCCTGGACCCCTCCATGCACCCCTCCATGGACCCCTCCATGCCTGATGCCCGGCAGCTGCTGATGGTGTGTCTGTGCAGACTCTCAGACAGAGACTTGTTGACGTTGAAGCTGCCGTTCACCTGGAGCTGAGACAGCAGCTTCTGCTCCTCTTCTTCAGTCTCAGCATCCTCCAGAACGCCGTCTCCGCTGTCCTCCAACTCCAAGTTGAAGTTTCCATTGAAGGACTCGAGCTCAGCACTCACGCTCGAGCTTTCTGCTTTGATGCTTGCGTTGGACTGTTGCAGGACAGAAACTCTTTTGTTCTGAAGGGGTGGGATGAGATCCGAGTCCATCTCGGAGTGAGAGGTTCTGTTTAGCAGATGCTTGCTGTCATCAGCTGGAACATGCAGCAGGCTGCCGTCACCTCCTGAAGACGCTTCAGCCTGAGATGTTTCTGATTTATCCACTATTTCATCAACAGAGACGCCTGCTACCTCAGCTGCTGTGGCCTCGGCAGACTCCTGCTGAGGAGAGACATCTGCAGTCAGATCAATAACCCTGTTACTCAGATTCTGCTGGGTGTCCTCTCCAGAACCAGACTGGTCCAAATCCACCACAACAGGTGACAGGTTGAGGTTGGGCTGTGCATGACTCGGTCTTGGATTTCTTGGTTTCTTCTCGTGCAACGTCTCTCTGCTGTTGGCCTCAGGTGGCGGTCTCAGCCAGGCCGGTTCTGTGCTCGACGCCATGCCCTCTGCCAGCTGCATCTGCGGGAAACACAAAAAACACACTTTAAAGCTGCAAAACAAGTCTTTTTGTCCGCTGTGCTGGGAACACTCGGGCTGCAGCTTACAGAAGAACATCTGCAGGCTGTAACATCTGGCATGAACGCTCTCAGACAGGGAGGTTGGCACCAGACATTTAGCAGCTAACTCGTGGGGGTGAGCCACCACAAAGCTGTCATTACATTACTTTAGATGCCTCTTCAACACGTTTGAACCTCCATCTGGTGAATTCTGAGGCTCTGTAGGGGACCACAGATCACGTTTGTCTCATTTTCCTGCAAACTGGTGTCCTAAAGTCAATAGTGTGGCTCATAAATGCTGCTTCTGAAGGTGTTTCCAACCACAAACAGGGTCTCTACACACTAAAGGGATCACAGGAAAGTTTACTCCAGTCTCAAGGCTGTTGGACCTCAGATTCAGGAGCAGCAGTGTGGTTTTGTCCCAGGTCGTAGAACAGTGGACCAGAACTTTACCCCCACAGAGTTACTGAGGGGATCGTGGGAGTTTGACCGTCCAGTCTACATGTGTTTGTGGCATTTTGTGGGAATTAGCTGCACCTGTGAAGGTCTCTGGGTTGCAAAACAAAGGAGACTGTACCAGGATGACAGTTTGAGGTCTTATTTTTCACCCACCTGCATTTCGGACTCGGCCCTCATCAGCTCCTGAGCCTTCTGGACCCGGCCTTCGATGTACTGGTGCTCCTCCTGGTTCTCAGGGGCCTCATCGTGGTTGATGTCGAGGGAGAACATGAGGTCATGATCCGAAATGCCAAACATGTCGAGAGCGTGAAGGTGGGCGATGTGCTGGTCCAGTTCTGGGTCAGTCCGCCGGTGTCTGGAGTGCAGAGCTTGCAGTTGCAGCTGTGTGGAAGAGGACCTCGTGTCCTCCAGAGTAAAAAGCTCCTTCAGCTCCTGTCTGCTGAAGTAGCGGAACGGGTTCTTCTTGTCCCCGGTGTTCTGTCTGATGAGGGAGTCTTTGAAAACCTGCCGCCTGTAGATCTTTTCCTCCACCGTGCCGCAGGTGATCAGCCGGTAGATGACGACGTTTTCGGTCTGCCCGATGCGGTATGCCCTGTCGACAGCCTGGGCATCTGTCGCTGGATTCCAGCTGGGATCGTAGATGACGACTCGGTTGGCTGCTGTCAAGGTGATGCCGACTCCCCCAACCTGAGTGGTGAGGAGGAAGACCGAGTAACGTTTGTCCTTCTGAAACAGAGAGATGAGCCTCTCCCTCTCTGTAATCTGGGTTATCGCGCCATCCAGCCTCAATACTTTAAAGCCTCTGTTGCCAAGGATACGTTCAAGGAAGTCGAGAACCTTCCTGTAATGAGCAAAGACAAGCGTGCGGTGACCTTCTTCTCGGAGCCTTTCCAGGAGTGCCAACAGAAAGACGAGTTTCCCGGACTCTGATATCAAGGTGTCGTCGGAAACGTTAGCGATGCTGTTGGCATCTGCATTGACGTCGTCACTCTGCGAGCCTTCTTCCTCGAGCCCTAACTTTGCTATGGCGCCAGCAGAAAGGAGTCTCGGGTGATCACACAGCTTTTTCAGGATGGTTAACTCAGCAAGAGGTGACCTGGTGGTCATTAGCAGCTCCTTGATGTGGTCCAAGCCAATGAACTGCCGGTAAATGTCCTCCTGAATGGCGCTCAAATAAGTCCAGACAATCAGGTCATTCTTTCTGGTCAGTTTGGGCATAACTGCTCCAGAGACGGCCCGACCACTCTGAACTCGACTGTCCTGATGGTCCGAGTGCTCCTCTTTGGCGTTCATCTTGTTTTTCTGCACTTCTGATTTTGTCCTTCGGAGGAAGTAGGGCTTTATTAACGCCATGAGGTTTTCGGACATCCGGGACCCGAGAGCCTTTTCTCCTGGGGTGGCGTCCTTCTCCCTGGCTCGGGTGATGGGGTTCTCATACTCTGTTTTGAAAGTCTTTGCTGTCCCCAATAGAGCACCTTGACAGGCAAAGTCAAAGAGAGTCCACATTTCCCTCAGGTTGTTTTGGACCGGAGTTCCCGTCAGAAGAATTCTGTTCTTTGAAGGGATGGCGTAAGCACTTTTGGCTGTTTTGGTGGACGTGTTTTTTATTTTGTGCGCCTCATCCAGGATCACATAGTCCCAACAGAATTCCCTTCCCTGGTACGAGGACAGCTGCTGCCAGTTGTTCATCAGCATGTGGTACGTGGTTATGATGACGCCCCCTCTTCTCTGAACTTTCTCCAAACTCCTGGTCCTCTCTACTTTACTGGCGCCGTGAAACTCCTTGACCCTCATGCCAGGAGTCCATTTGGCGAACTCCTTGATCCAGTTTGTGATGAGGGATGTCGGCATGACGAGCAGCGCGTGTTTTATCAGCTCATTGTCGTACATGCCTGAGAGGAACGATATAATCTGGATGGTTTTACCGAGCCCCATGTCGTCGGCTAGAATCCCGCCTTTGCGATTGTCTCTGTGGAGACCGTAGAGGAAGGAGACTCCATCTCTCTGGTAGTTGTACAGTTTGTCATAAAGTTCTCTAAACAGCATTAAACCGCTGTTATTCACATTGACAAACTCATCATCCTCGTCCTCCTCGTCGTTCTGAGCCAGGAGCTCTTCTATCTTCTCTATTCTGCTCTTTAGTTTGGGAGTCTGCAGAATGCTGTACGCCAGCTTGAAGAGCTCCAGTGCTTTGTGAACGTTTCCTTGTTTGGCGACATGTTTTCCATTAGAAATCAGTCTGAAAACAGACAAAGAAATCAGTGGATTTCATTCACATCTATCTGGGAGTTAAAGGTGAAACATTAAAAATTAGGAACAACAAGCAAAGCAAAAAACTGCTGCCTGTCTAATCCAAAAGTCTTGATCCATTCCTTATTTTTACATATTTACAGGAAAACAGGAAACAGTTGCAATGACAGTAAAGAACAGCATCAATAACCAGAACAAATTTCAGGGAACAGAAACAGTCGGAGTAAAGCTTTACTATCTGCTCTTAGGAATACTAGAAAGACTAAATATCTTCAGGATGACTGATCAAACTCTGCAGTGATGAAGCTCTGAAATGTTTACTTTCATGTCTGATGCCTCAGGATTGATTTTATTCTATAGTGGAGGCAAATTACTGCTATATCATAACCATAATGTTAACTAATCACCACTCAGACATTTTCTGGGTGAATTCTACTGTCACAGTTAGACCTGAGAATGCTTAATAGTTGTGTGAACAACTCTGCATGGATGCAGTGAAAGAACATCGTAAGAAGTTTGCAGCCCACATCAAATGAAAGTTTAAAACTGTTAATTAGCATTTTTCCAGCCTAAAGTTGCACAGTGAGCAACGTAAGGTATGTCCAACTGTCATAGAAGAAGAACTGCGTAGTTACATAGTGGCTTCGATGTTATGCCACATTACTGTAGCAGGTGACATTGTTAAGGAATATAAAAACGCTGCGTTTTTTAAGGTAGACTCTCTTTGGTTCGTACCAAATAACTATAAAGTACGAACTGGATAAATCGAACACAGTGCGAAGAAGGAATAATGTTCGCTGTTTTCAACCAGATTAAACATCTGCAACCGTACCGAGGAGGGTCTCAGACAGCTTTTATGGTTAAGACATTAGTCAGGTTTGTGTAGTTGTAATTCAACAATGTAAGATGTGAGATGAAGCAAGTGATGGTCTCTGATTATTCCACATAAAGATGCATTAGTGTGTTAAATACCGGTTGTATTTTTCCATCTTGTCCTCCGTATCCATGGTCAAAGACCTGCGAAGACAAAGAAACATGAACTAAGACCTTAACCCCAGCACACTGTCAACAAACAATGCTATGAAATCAATTCTTTCTTTAACTACATTAATCCAAAAATCGTCTTCTTTCTACTAAATCCACACTTTGATTTTTCACAAATATATACCAAAAACCCTGATTTCTCTCCAGCAGTGGACAGATGTGTTTGATATTTGGTGATGCTGAGAAGTAACAGGCTGGATGTGACTTTACAGGAGAGTCTACAGTGTGTCAATGCACGTACGACCATTAAAAGGTCATATAATGGGATCCTGTACACAAAAAAACTAAAATTTACGTTAATTATCAGAAAAAAATCAAAGTCTGTTCATCAAATTCAGTGGAGTAAAATCATGCAGGTCAGTCTGTGATGTACTAGCGTTATTACAAAGATGTTAATGTGCCTCCAGCGCTTGAACACGGTGAATAAAACTGAAAACACAACCATCGACCAGCGCTACTCGCACAGTTTAGCTAGCCACATGTTTCACTTGTAGCCTGCAACATGTTTCACTTTGTAGTTTGTTTCCAGCCTCCAAAATATTCATTCTGACAATAAAACTATCCCCAGACACACACGGACTCTATATCTACTGTTAGCTACCGACGGTGTCGTCGTTAATGAAAACCATGAAGACGTTAGCATCACTGATGCTAACCGTTAGCTTTTCGTGACCCAGCCGTTAAAGTTAGCTTTACTTACTGCTCCAGCCTCTCGGAAACCTCCGCGACTTCACAATTATCTCGGCTACGATCCATTCTGTTATGTTTTCGGACCAAAATACTGAGAAAAGTGTTGTTTTTTTTCTTACTAATCTTATTACAACTGTTATTATTATGAATAACGCAACACTCCTACTTCTGACGGAGTCGCTGACTGAGAAATATGTGTTTTGATATTTAAATCGAGGGTTTTCCCCCCCGCCAATTTCTATCGAATCAGAGAGCACGATTTTGTGACGTCACCGTTATGTTGTCCAATTGCAACACACACAGTACAAGACATAGGCGGGACTTTAAATAAAGTTCAGCCAATGAGCTGTCCAGAAAAATGTGGGCCGTTTCCGGATAAATTACACCTTCACCTGCTAGTTTTTCCTGAATATTTCAACACAGTTCTTGGAAATCCGTTTATGAAATACTTAACAAGTCTCATTCCAGTTTATGTCCCTAAAACTTTGCTCTCAAGGATGAAAAACAACAAATATGTAAATGTAAAGATTCAATATTGACTTAGATTAATGCATTATCAATGAATGTTGATGGAAGTTTTAGTTCAAATCAGGTATATTTAGACTGCTGGCAAAGACCACTCCAAATCTTAATGTTTCAGTCCTGTGAAAACACAATAAATACATTTGAACTTTAAATTAATTTCTCATAGATTCATATAGTGTTTTAAAATAGAAACATCTGGTTTTAAAGTGGTACTGATCTATTTTTTGGTCATTTATGCAGTTCCAATAAGTCTGACCAGAATATTTAGGGTTAGGTTTCATGTATTTTTGTAAGTACTGCAGAAAAAAGCTGAATCCATTCAACTGAAAGCTCTTCCTGCGTGGTGTTGAGCAGAATATTTAAAAGTTTGTAATGTTCTGTTTGTTGTGGGAACACCTTAAAGGGAATGAAGCCAAAGAGCAGGACACAACCTTCATGTTTTAATGAAACGTCCAAAAATCTCTTTAAGCTTACAAAGAAGAAAAAAAGGGTCATATTTAGTTCATTAATAAATCACAAAACATTAATACAAACATACATTTACTGCATCTTATGAGCTTAAATCTTAAAAAATCAAAAGTATACAGATTCACTTGAAGGCATCCTTGGATAAAATCAGAGTATCGGAGCCGTCTCCAGAGCTTTGACTCGGGCAGCAAAAACCAGGACGTTCTTCTCCACCTCTTTGTTGATCTGGGCCTGCGAGGCTCGAGGGTTCTGCCGGATGAACTCTGAGATGCTCAGGATACACTCGCTCTGAGGAGACACACGGGGACAGGATGAGAACCCAACAAACCAGCTGAGAACCCTCCAGACTGAGTGAAATGAGCTGAATGTGAGCAGCAGAGCTGTCTGAAGGCAAGGAGCTTCCTTAATCGTCTCCTTTAGGAAACACCAAACCATCCTTTATCAGACAAAGGAGCTCATTCTGTCCCACAATTCCTTGCAGCTGCAGCTTCAATTTCTCTTTACTGTCCCTTGAAGGGAAATTAGTGTTGCAGCAGGAGTACAGAAAATTATAATACTGGCAATATGAATAAAACCCAATTAAAAGTCTAAAAGTCATAATAAAAACAACACAATATAAGAAGCACCACACATATACAAAATCACTACCAAATTTTCAGTCCAGAGCTCAAAAATGGGAACTACTACCAAGAGTTATGAAAAGTGCATTTATATGATGCTCCATTATTAAAATGAGGACTGGAGGATGAGCAGCCTGTAATGACATCATATTTCACTTGTTTCAGAGCTGAAGACCCGACCCTGAGTCCTGAAGGAGTTTTCTCCAACCTCCAAGAGCAGCACGCTCTCCTAACTGGTCTCCAGCCTGTGAAACCTCTGCAGATGGTCCAGAACGCGGCGGTGCGTCTGGTCTTGGATCAGCCTAAAAGAACACGCCCCCCCTCTGTTCATTGAGCTCCTCTGGCTGCCCTTAGCATCAGATCCAAGTCCCTGATGTTAGCTACAAAGAGCTTAATGGAACGGCTCCCATCTCCTTGAATGCTCTTGCAAAGGCTTCTGTCCCAACTGGGTCCCTCCGTTGGTCCCAGGATTGTCGTCTAGCAGCTCCTACACCACGCCTAAGACAATCCAAACTCTGTTCATGTGTCGTCCCACGATGGTGGAATGACCTACCGAGCGCTACCAGAACAGGGGCGTCCCTGTCTATCTTCAAGAAGCTCCTGAAAACCCAGCTCTTCAGAGAGCATCTCCTATCCCAGCACTTACCTTGTACTTCCCTCCCCCCTCTATCTCTGCACTTTATCTTTCTGCACTTCCTTCTATGCCTGCACCCTATCTCTACTCTGTCCCCTCTGACAGAGTCGGACTCCTGGGTTCCTTCTATGTAGCTTATTGTTAGCTTTTTATAAAGCTGTTATATCTTCATTTGTAAGTCGCTTTGGATAAAAGCATCTGATAAATACAGAAACAGAAACATTATTATTATTGGCTACGATCCAAATGGCTCTAATAAACAGTCGCTGACTGGAAGCAAAGCTCGGAGGAAGAAGACACAAAGAAAGCAGAGTTCTTAAAGAATTTGTCTCTACAGTTGTTGTTTTTTCTTGTCAGAAAAAATATTGTTTGTGTTAAAAACAATGTGTTAAAATTCTTAAAAGCTTTTTCATCCCCAATATGAGCTTTAAACCTTTTAAGGAGGAACACTTAAAGCGAGTAGAAAACCTTTCCAGAAACTAAGAAAGTTATTTTCATGTTTCATTAAAACACACTGAAGTGTGACAGAAACTCAATCTGTGAGCAGACGGGTTCCTGGAGGAATTTATGCTTTATTATGTTGTTCTTTAAACAGAGAAATCTTCGCTGAGAGGAAGAACAACAAACACTCGTTGCTGCTTCACCTTGTAAGCGTCCACTTTGTCCTGGCCGGTGATCCGGTTCAGCAGCTCTCTGCCGACCTGGACGCCCGTCACCGCCGCCAACATCCCCCTGTCTGCATCCGTCTGAGAGGTCAACCAGCGCAGCAGCGCCATCTGCAGGAGGGTCGCAAAAGATCACAATGACATTTTAAGAAGTCCGATTCAACACAATAAGAAATCCTCTTAATTCCAACAACAATGTTGGAGCTCTGCAATGAAAAACTGTCAGTTATACAAGTTAGTGAGTTTATACCCGGTTCATGTCGAGCTGCTCCAACCCTTTAAAAGTTTTATAATTAAATACAAGAAATGGGTTTAGCTCTGAAACTTAAGCTCACACCAAATCTAAGAGAAATCCATCTGTTAGGCAGAATTATTTTCTAAACTGTGTTAGATTCAATATCAGCAGTTTCAAATGGATTTGATGGCAAACGGAGACAAAAATATATTAAAAAAAACGGCTTTAGTGTAACTGTTGTTTGGTCGTAACTCAGCAGGTTTCATACTGAATGTATGTATAATATATAATGTATCTTAAACACTTCTGATCCAAACAGCAGCTTTTTAGTTCAAAGACTAAATGATGGAAAAATGTCACTGAATTATACTTATATTTACCAATTAAAATATCAACATTTGATCGTCTAAATTCACGCGACGACTTTAAGAAAGAAAAGAGATTTTTTTGTCTGTTTTCTGACTTTTATTCAACAGAAATCCAAAGTTGTCAGTGAGGCTCTTGTTGGTACAGCCACCGGCGCTGTTGGAAAGCTGGATTTCTTTCACATTTTAAACATTTCCTGTTAAATCAGAGTTAAAACCACAGCCTGTAAAACTAAACATGACAACAGGACGTGAACTCATGAGCAGATTTGACTGAAACACCTGTTACAGGCATCAACATTGGTTCACATGGAGCTGATTTTATGAATAAACTGAGTTTGCAGCTGTGAATCAGACAGCTGTGCAGCTTAAAATGTGACCCTGAGGTGAAAAATGCAACATAGCAGGAGACAAACCTCAGAGAGACAAAGCACACCACAGAAAACTGTTTGGAAATCTTTTAGCTCGGGTTTTTGTTGAAATGTTGGTGTTTTTTGGGGGGAATCCATTGCTGTCTTCAGCCTGACACTCAGGAGTAAACTTTGAGTCCCACTGAGGGAAAACTCAGAACACCTACAACCAATATGAAGGACGTAAAATGGCAACAAAATGCACTGTAACACCAGTTTGTGTCTTTTTCTTCTCTTACCTGCTGAAATAACTGAGCGTTGCTCATCTCTCCTCCGGAACCGAACATGGCTGATAAACGGCCCGATAAACAACCAAAAAGACGGGAGATTTCACTCAAATAAAGCCTCAGAGTTTCTCCCACAGCCGATACTTGCAACGAGGATCAGTATTTACACAAAATTACGAAAACAGGAAATTTTTGTTCCTCTGAAACGCCCCACTTCCTGTTTACGTCATCGTCTTCTTCTTCTTCGCCATTTTGAAGCACCCGGAAGTGCATTAGCGCCGCCTGCTGCAGCGCTGCAGACCCCGGCGTACAGATCTGTACCGCCAGCTGTTTTACTCTTTTACTCTCAACTTTCGTCTTTTCTTTTCAAGCTGATTTGATAAATTTAGATATTTCTGCTTCACATCATCTCAGAAAGAATGATTCGTCTGAAGCGACATAAAAATCATGTAAAAAGTGATGGAAGCAAAAATAAGGCATTTCAGAAAGTTGTGTTGTATTCAACTCTCCGGTGTCTTTAGTGTAAAGTAAAGGGAATTTAACTGTAAATACAATAAATGGCTCCAGAGATAGACGAGCAGACATTCTGATTTTCATTAAAAGCTGCTTCCAGCTTCATATCCAGCTGCTGTCCAGTTTTCTCATGGTTGTATTTCTCCAAAAGAAAAACTCAGTTTTATGCACCAAATCAGAGACAGACTGTTTATCATTATTTAATAGTTTTTATGGGTCTTACATTTGCTTCATTACAGCTTATTTCACATCTAAAACCTTAATAAACCTAAAACTCTATGGTTCCTGCACCGCGGGTGAGTCTTTGAGGTATTTGTGGCATCGTCGGGGTCCCCTGGTTTCAGCTGGAGTCTTTGGTTTTGGAGAAGGAGCCAAGCTGCTTGGTGTTGACGTCTTTCAGCTGTTCCAGCTGCCTCTGGCCTCGTCGATACAGATACTCGATGTGCATCACGTCTGTCTTCTTGATGCGAGCGTTCTCCTTGAACTCATCGCGGATTCGGGGGAGGAAGCCCGGTTTGTCCTGACCGGCTCGCAGGAACTGCCGGTACAGAGATAGGACCTGCTTCTGCAGCTTGCTGTGCCGCACCATCACACAGAGTCGACCTCAGAACGCCGAACGCAAAGAAATCTGATTAAAGAGCCGCTCCGCAGGGCGCTACAAAGGCATGCTGCCACCAGGATGAAGCTTAACGTCTGTCAGTGGACACAAAGTCAGCTGGAGCAGGTCATCAAAGCGCTTCTACTGTCTGTTACAGATGTGGTTACAGACCGACCCTGAAGGCAACACAACGCTCTTCTTCTGCAGCTCTGAGGCCTCCAGGAGGATCTGATGTTTGCCTGCAGGATGGAGAAACAGCACAATGATATTTAAATAATATGAGCCGAGTCATTTTCAGCAAACATCTCACACTGACAGGTGTGCTAATGAAAAATCTGACCCTCAGAGGCAGCTGAGAAGCTAAACGGCTCAGAATCCTTCAATAAATGGAGCAGAAAACTATTCACCTTAATCTAAAGATGCTAAAACCTGCAGATTAAACACTTAATCCATGACTTTAGGTGTTTCTACAAATTCTTTGTAGAAATTCCAACCATGTAAAACATGAAAAGAACAAGAAAAAGTTCTCAGTTGTAGTGATCGTAGTGAACAATACTGACGTATAAAGCTACTAATAAAGTATATTAACACAAACTGTGTTTTCTTTGCTGTTTTTCATAGATGCAGAAAGAGATAAAGAAAAAAAAAGATAAAGATAAAGAAATGGGAACAAATGATGTGTCTTTGTGACAGGCTGCTGGTAACAAAGAGCCTAAAGATCCAGTTTAAAATGGCTTCTTTGCTAAGTTGTCTGTTCTGTGTCGACACAACACTGGTTCATCCCTTGAGTTAGGAGCCTTTTTTCTGCCTGAATGGGTCAGGACTTTTTAACAGGACTGTCTGAGAGGAATAATAAGGTTTATCTGCCACTGATTCTGCTTAAAATGTGTTCCTAAATAAAATGTATCATTGTCCAAACCTGAAACTGTTACAGCTCATTTTTAAACACATTATACCCACAGACACATTTTCTTTTCTTCTTTCTGCTGTAATAACAGATGTGGTTCATCAGAAACAGAAGAGCAGATGTGCATTAATGCTGGAGGACAAAACCTGAAACCACCAAACAACGTTCACTCACCTGTTTAACAAATGTGTCCCGATTCAAACCGACTCCGCCGCTTAAACTCTTTATTTCTGTCAGTTGTATGCTAGCTAGCTAACAAACGTGAAATCTGGTTCAACCTGCTCTGTATTAGCCTCGTTAGCTCCTTTAACAGCTTTTGTATGACCTTACTGCGTTACAACACAGCGCGAACCCAAGTGGTCATGAAAACTACAAAACGCGTGACTTCCTGTGACATATTTCACAATAAAATACTCAATCAGAGCACGAAATCTTACAATGGACCCAAATACAAAGGTGTGAACAAATCCTCATAAACTATAGAAAAATATCTTACAATACTGTTGCAAATATTCATTGAAACAACAGATGTCGGTGCGGTTAAACCCAGTTTAACACAAAACCGGAACCGGAAATAACTTCGCATTTCCGCTTCACTTCCGGGTGTCAAACGTCAAAACATATCCGCAGAGAGTGAATGGAGGCAGTTAAGAAGCGTTAAGGAGAAACAGGTTCGTGTTTATTTGTGAGACTCATTTTAAACGTTTAAAGACTTCGTTTTTCTTCGGAATTTCTAATAAAACGGAAACGTTTCGTGTTCATGATGAAAAGGTTTGCTTCGGTTAGCTGCTGTAGGTCAGCCGGGAGGAAAGTAACGAAGTACTTTTACTCAAATACTTCAGTTCTTTGAGGATTTTTTCACTTTTATCTGCGACATACATCTGAATACAAAAGATGTTAATTATTCAGATTAAATAAGAGTAAAGAAAGTAAAACGTTAATAAAAAAATTTTTAGTTTTTACTTTAATATTTACGAGTAATAATATTTTAAGGTTTACAATGTTCAGAAACAAAGAAATATTATATTAAGATATAAATATTTTAATCAAAATGAACAAAAGGGGTTTTTATAAAAGCTGGAACAGTATTTTTGGGGGTTGAATGGTTGACTAAGAGAAAGTTAATCATTAAATATTCTAATAAACTGTTTGGAAAACAGTTTCTTACCTTTTTTACGAATAAAATCTCGTGCAGATTAAAATGTTTGACTGCAGCTCTGATTTAAACACAGAGGCGCTCTCGGAGTTTCGGAGCGTCAGACATGGAGGTGACGGAGGAGGAGCGGCGGCAGGGGGAGGAGGAGGTGGAGCGGCTGCTCAGCGGCCAGGGGTCAGAGGTCAGCGGGTGTGACGTCGGCTTGGAGCAGAGCAAGCCGGCCAGTCTGAAGAAGAACGTCACCTACATCGTCTGCGGCGTCATCTTCAACGAGAAGGTGAGCTGTAAAAAGGCCAAATGTTTGTTCTCCATTCAGACTGTTTTCAAACTCCGTGTGTTACGCTGCTTCAGGAGGAGGTGCTGATGGTCCAGGAGGCGAAGCAGGACTGTTACAAGCAGTGGTACCTGCCTGCAGGGCGGGTGGAGGTGGGGGAGAGCCTGGAGGAGGCGCTGAAGAGGGAGGTGAGCCACAGAAACACACCTGAGGAGGTCTGAGTCTGGATGGATCATTTCCAGTCAGCTCGTTGCTGAAGTAAAAACCCGCTGTCATATCACAGTTTGGAGAAACTAATTAATGCCTTTACAACAGCTGGATGATGACATCACAGCTGGATTATAACCACAGCTGGATGATGACATCACAGCTGGATGATGACATCACAGCTGGATTATAACATCACAGCTGGATTATAACCACAGCTGGATGATGACATCACAGCTGGATTATAACATCACAGCTGGATTATAACATCACAGCTGGATTATAACCACAGCTGGATGATGACATCACAGCTGGATTATAACATCACAGCTGGATGATGACATCACAGCTGGCTGATGAGATCACAGCTGGATGATGACATCACAGCTGGATGATGAGATCACAGCTGGATGACGACATCACAGCTGGATGATGACATCACAGCTGGATTATAACCGCAGCTGGATGATGACATCACAGCTGGATTATAACATCACAGCTGGATGATGACATCACAGCTGGATGACGACATCACAGCTGGATGATAACATCACAGCTGGATTATAACCACAGCTGGATGATGACATCACAGCTGGATGACGACATCACAGCTGGATTATAACAGAGCTCCATCTCTCACATTCAGACTTTTTCATTTCACCATGTAGAAATCACAACCCTTTTTATCCACAGTCCCCCTCGTTTCAGGCTCCGTAATGGGACAAAGTGATGGCGGGTACATTAAAGCAGCCATGTTTAGTACTGTGATGTAATATAATATAATATAATATAATATAATATAATATATAAGAATATATATAATATCCTGTACCAAAAAACCGGAGCATTGTGCCCCAGTCCTCTACGTCACAGGATCCACTTCAGCCCCGTCCTCCATCTCTGACCCACGCTCAGCTCCCAGCTCCACATTAAAATCAAGGCCCCAAACTGACCTTCAGGCCTGGACTTTCTCTGCCTCTTTGCTTCCATGTGTGGTTCTCAAATGTAACACAAACCAAACATTTATGGAGTTTCACAAACTGGTTCATAAAACTTCTTTTGTCCTCTATGGGCTTGAATGTCCCAGTTTTTTACATCAGTTGGACTAAATGACGCCTAAAGGATAGATTAGCAGAACATAAATATGCAGTTCGTGCAGCTAATGCTAACCTATGGACGGGCATCATAACCGTGATCCATCGACTTTACAAGCCTTTGGAATTGATCATATTCCCATTTCTAATAGAAAAGGCGACTCAGCCAAAGAGACTTTATGGATTTTAATTTATAAGCCATTAAAGAAGGTTTGCAAGCTGAAACACGTCAATGTTTTAGAGTCACTGAGGTTGAACCATGAAAATAAAGATAATTTAAATACTTTTTTTAATACTAAAGTACCAAAGAGCACCTTAAATGAATATCAGGATGAATCCAGGAAGCACACAAACAATTTTCCACAGTTCAGTTTGTCTGCAGGTGAAGGAGGAGGCGGGGTTTGACTGTGAGCCAATCACCTTGCTGCTGATCCAGGAGCAGGGACCGCAGTGGATCCGCTTCATCTTCCTGGCCAAGATCACAGGTCAGAGGTCATCCCCCAGATTATGTGAGGTGTCTCCTTCAGCTGAGCAGCAGCAGCATTAACGTCTCATCCCGTCTGCCAGGTGGCAGCTTAAAGAGTCTCTCAGAAGCAGATCAGGAGTCTCTTCAGGGCGCCTGGTGGGACAGAGAGTCGTCCCTCCCCCTCAGAGGACGAGATATCCTTCGCCTCATCGACTGTGGACTCAAGTAGGTCGTCACACCTCTCCTAAAAACTCATTCCTGCTTTGAGGAATTAGGGGGAAAGCGTATTCCTCACAGTGTGAGACGTGATGATAATCAACGCTGCTCATTTCCTCACTTGGTTAATTGTTGATAATATTTGATAATCGGTGTCGTCAGACTATAATCTTCACTGTTATTCTCAGTTCAGGACCACGGACAGCTCATAGAGGAGCTGATTGTCAATGACTAAAAACCCTAAAATGTTGCATTCACTGTCCCAAAAAAAAACGTTTAAAAGGAAATTATGACATTTGTGATGCTGCGATGCCTTCAGGTACCATAGGGATCCCTGCCATCCCGTAACCTTGCCTGTGGACCTGAGCTGCCGTCACGTGGTGCAGAGACTCGTCCTGGTCTTCGTTGGTGCTGAGGAGCAGATCTGGATCCTTCTGAGCAGAAGTAACAAACTCTTTCACTCTTTATGCTTTCATAAAATAAGCTTAGTTTCTTTATTTATTTGTTCTCACAATGAATAATTATCTAAAATTATGGCTAAGATTCTCAAAATAACGAGAAACAATCTGATTGTAACGATTTACTGTCTGAAAAGTAACTGATGAGGCTCAAAGTCATTCTTTCTAATATCTCATGTTTACTTAAACGAAGGTACAAATGCTTCCAGTATCTAAAATATGTGGGAGAATTCAGAAATGCCTCCTCTTCATTTTCAACCTAATACAGCACCTTCAGCTCGTCATCTCCGTCCACGGCGTCACATGATGCTGCATTCACTGTCCTTCAGAAGCAGGACGTTTGACCGCCTTTTCTTTGCTGTTCAGTGACTGTTCTTAACTGTTCTTAACATTAGCCTCTAAAAACACTGAACCACAGAGGAGTGGAGCGGCGCTGCAGCCCGGGTTGACGTATCTCACCACTTTTCTCATGTCTGTTGTTTCCCCCGAACTGAGGCCGAGTCCCCTGAGCTTAATCCAACAGCTATCTGCCCCGTACATCTTAATCAGACCTGAGAAAAAAGTTAAAAAGGGCAGAATATGTGACCTTTAAGCTCCATGCTTTGAAAGATAAGACAGTTAAGGTCCCATTTGTGTTAAAGTAGGTTTTACTCCTCAGGAAACACCATTAACGGGTCCTACCTGAGGTTAAAGTGTAAAAAAGTAGGTTTTACTCCTCAGGAAACACCATTAACGGGTCCTACCTGTGGTTAAAGTGTAATAAAGTAGGTTTAACTCATCAGGAAACACCATTAACAGGTCCTACCTGAGGTTAAAGTGTAATAAAGTAGGTTTAACTCCTCAGGAAACACCATTAACAGGTCCTACCTGTGGTTAAAGTGTAATAAAGTAGGTTTTACTCCTCAGGAAACACCATTAACGGGTCCTACCTGTGGTTAAAGTCTGCAATAAAGTAGGTTTTACTCCTCAGGAAACACCATTAACAGGTCCTACCTGAGGTTAAAGTGTAATAAAGTAGGTTTTACTCCTCAGGAAACACCATTAACGGGTCCTACCTGAGGTTAAAGTGTAATAAAGTAGGTTTTACTCCTCAGGAAACACCATTAACAGGTCCTACCTGAGGTTAAAGTGCAATAAAGTAGGTTTTACTCCTCAGGAAACACCATTAACGGGTCCTACCTGTGGTTAAAGTGTAATAAAGTAGGTTTTACTCCTCAGGAAACACCATTAACGGGTCCTACCTGTGGTTAAAGTGTAATAAAGTAGGTTTTACTCCTCAGGAAACACCATTAACAGGTCCTACCTGTGGTTAAAGTGTAATAAAGTAGGTTTTACTCCTCAGGAAACACCATTAACAGGTCCTACCTGTGGTTAAAGTGTAATAAAGTAGGTTTTACTCCTCAGGAAACACCATTAACGGGTCCTACCTGTGGTTAAAGTGTAATAAAGTAGGTTTTACTCCTCAGGAAACACCATTAACGGGTCCTACCTGTGGTTAAAGTCTGCAATAAAGTAGGTTTTACTCCTCAGGAAACACCATTAACAGGTCCTACCTGAGGTTAAAGTGCAATAAAGTAGGTTTAACTCCTCAGGAAACACCATTAACGGGTCCTACCTGTGGTTAAAGTGTAATAAAGTAGGTTTTACTCCTCAGGAAACACCATTAACAGGTCCTACCTGAGGTTAAAGTGCAATAAAGTAGGTTTTACTCCTCAGGAAACACCATTAACAGGTCCTACCTGTGGTTAAAGTGTAATAAAGTAGGTTTTACTCCTCAGGAAACACCATTAACGGGTCCTACCTGTGGTTAAAGTGTAATAAAGTAGGTTTTACTCCTCAGGAAACACCATTAACAGGTCCTACCTGTGGTTAAAGTGTAATAAAGTAGGTTTTACTCCTCAGGAAACACCATTAACGGGTCCTACCTGAGGTTAAAGTGTAATAAAGTAGGTTTTACTCCTCAGGAAACACCATTAACGGGTCCTACCTGAGGTTAAAGTGTAATAAAGTAGGTTTTACTCCTCAGGAAACACCATTAACGGGTCCTACCTGAGGTCCTACCTTCCTGACAGTCGACCACCAGCTGAGCGTCACCTCCTCTGTCTGCTTTACTTTCACTCTGAACAAACTAACCCCCCCTTCCTGTCCGGCAGCCCCGGGGCTCCACCTGCCCACAGCAGCAGCGTTGAAGACCCACGTGGTGACCTGGGCGGCCAACATGGTGGTGCAGGACGCCATGCCGGCGTCTTACTACGACCACGACGTCAACACGCTGGGCATCTTCAGCCTGCAGCACAACGGGCGACAGCACGGCAAGACGGACGGCGTGTGCTTCAACACGCTGGTGGCGCTGCAGCCCGACCGGGTCCAACGCGACGAGGACGGGCTGCAGGTGGAGAGGCCGGCGGCCGTTGGACCTCCACCTGTGGAGAACCCTCGATACGTCTGGTGTGAAGTGAAGAAACCGGAGCTGAGAGCAAAACTGCTGGAAAAAACCAGAAACACCTCCCTGGTGCCGATCCACAGCCTGCACTGACAGGAAGTCACCGCGGCGCCCAGCGCGAGGAAGGAGGAGCACGCCACCTTCTACTCTGAGAGAAGAGCGCCGGTTGGTGCTCAGAAAGACAGAAAGACCTGAATCATTTAACATTTTACAAACTCTTTTACTGTAACTTCAGATCGTCTCAAACTGGATCTTTTTCCTTTTTCTCTGCAGAACTTTTTGAATCTTGAGTTTAAAACCAGAAAGAAAAGCGGAACCCGAGGAGTCGGTTACCTCCTGAGTTTTACTGTTCTCTGAAACTCAAATGAACAGATTGGAAAATGATATCCTGAAAATATAGAATTTAACATTATAGAATATAAGGTTTCCAGTTTATTTTCTTTTGATTTATCATCTTATTGTAATTAAGATGAAGTTTATTTATTCTGCTTTTCAAAACCTACCAATAAAGCACTTTAAAGAAAAAATAAGATTAAGATTATTCTCAGTTTACATAAAATAACTAAAGTAATTAACAGAGGCTGTGTTCTGAGAAATAATCAGACTGAAAAAGGTAATTAGTGCATTTCTACACCTCAGACCTGCAGCATCCCATAAAGTCAGTGAACCTTTTCCCACTTTGTCTCCTTCTGCCAACACTTAAAGCCGTTCTGACTCTGAGGAAACCAGGTGATGCAGAGTTCCAGCTGTTATTTTGTCCCATTCCTCCTTAAACAGGTCTTAAGGTGTGCAGCAGTGCGGGGGGGCGGTTGTATGTGTTGATTTTCAGCCTTGACTCATTCTGTAAACCCCATAAACAGACTAAACTGATCAGTTTTACATGTTATAACATTCCTAAAAGGCTTAAAATAACTTTTACAGCCACAAATTGGAAAAACTTGGGATAGTTTTCTGCAAAAACCGTTATTTTGATGTTTTCTCTTACTTTTACTTCCTGTCAGACAGTCTGAACTCAACAGATTTCCTGTTCAGCTTCATTTAATCTGTGAACAAACATCATTTTTACATCTCAGACCTGCAGCATCCCATAAAGTCAGTGAACCTTTTCCCACTTAGTTTCCTTCTGCCAACACTTAAAGCCGTTCTGACTCTGAGGAAACCAGGTGATGCAGAGTTCCAGCTGTTATTTTGTCCCATTCTTCCTTAAACAGGTGTTAAGGTGTGCAGCAGTGCGGGGGGGTGGTTGTTTCTCTGCTGGGGACAGGTCAGGACTGCAGGCAGCCAGTCCAGCACCCGTACCTCTTCTTCCTCAGCCAGGCCTTTGGACTGTGGCAGAATGTGGTTTTCCATGGTCTGCTTGAACAATGCTGGGACGTCCCAGGAAAAGATGTGGCCTTGAAGGCAGCATATGTTGCTGTAAAATCTCAGGGAGCTTTTCTGCATTAATGCTGCCGTCACAGAAGTGGAAATGAGCTTTGCCCCCTGATCCAACCCCATACCATCACAGAGCCTGGCTGCAGGGACTGGCTGCTGACAGCAGGCTGGATGCTGCTTTTGCTCTTTGCTCCATTTCTTCCAGCAAAGATGTGGAATACTGATGGGTCTGACCACAGCACACGTTTCCACCGTGTGACGGTCCATCCCAGACGCCTCCGAGCCCAGAGAAGTGGACGAGGTTAACATCAGGCTTCTTTCCTGCACAGTAAAGCTTGTGAATGGAACTCTGTATTGTGGTGCTGGACAAAGGTTTCCACAGTAATCCCTTGTCCAGGTGCTTCTATCAGCTGCTGATGAATGACGGTTCTTGATGCAGCGTCTGAGGGGTCAGAGGTCACGGGGTCCAGCTTAGGCTCGCTCCCTCGTCCTTTACACTGAAACTCCTCCAGATTCCCTGAATGCTTTAATGATATTCTGCTCTGTAGAGGCAGAACTATGCAGATCCCTTCCAGTCTTTCTCTGAGGAACATTGTTTTAAACACTTTCAGACGTCTCTTCTTCATGAGCCACAGCTGCAGTTCCACATCTTAACCAGCAGGTGTCCCTGTTCAGACTATCGAGCCGTTTTAGCACCCCTGGTCCCCCTCACTCATCACGCCTTCATCTCAGCTGCAGATGGAGGTATCGTCTCATTGATAGAGTCTGAACAGGATGTGAAATGTTCGGTTTGTTTAACATTCATGTGCAGAAATTCACCAAATAAAACAGAGCAGTTAAAAACGGTTTTATTTCATGACATAACACGGTGCTTCTCTGACCAACATTCCTCTTTAAACAGCAGTGAAAGGCTTCTCTGCTCATGTTCGCTCGGCTGACTTCTCGGCCTTCGCCTTCCTGATGTAGCTGTCGTTGAGGTTCTTCAGGTTCTTGTTTCGTTTCTCCAGACGGACCAGCCACTCCTCCCTCAGCCTGAAAACACACAGAAGGTTCAGTTCACATGTTCTGCAGCAGCTCTGCAGCCCCGTGAGAACGAAGCCGTCACAGTGAAACCGGACAGAGACGTGTCCTCACATGTCTGAGAGGTGTGGACGTCAGAAGTTAACTCACAGGACGTTCTGCTGGTAAATCTGGGTCTAAATCCCTTTGGTCTGCTTTGTCTAAAGGAGATAATGAAGCATTGGCGCTTATTTCCTTAATATTTAGAGAATTCAGCCGGTTCTGAGGCTGTTGGATCAGACATGAGCAAACTGCAGGGTCAGTGCATGTGTCAGCAGCAGCAGTGAGGTCACAGCCAGGCTTCTGCGGGCAGATCTGGTGTCCTGGTGACAGCTGTTATCATCAGCCCTTCACTTTATTTCACCATCGATCAAAGACGCAGCAGCTGTGTCTAATTTAAATTCTGCACAAACACACGTCTGTGCTATTTATTGTGCTCCGATCATTTAATTTACGGGCGTTACAAGTGTTGCTGCCTTGTTGTTTTACAGCTCTGCCAATCACTCAGCACCACCACTCCACTTTGAAAGGGTAAAGTATCCCTTTTCTAGGATGGATCAAGTCATCTCGGCCTTCAGTAGGGTGTTTAAGACTGGATGAGCACTACAACCCGATCCCTGGAAGAAAAGAAACACATCACCCTTTTAAAACCAAGTGGATGCCAAGTGGATGCATTTTAACAGCTCTAAATATACAGCCAGACCTAACAGATACCAGCATTTGATCTTCTATGAGTTCTGCCCAAACATGCATAAAGAGGGATCGATTTAAAGGAACTTAAATCATAGATTAACAATTTTAAAACCTCTGAACTGAAAATAAACTGCAGCGACTGCAGTGTTTCTGAATGGACGGGAGCTTCCTGAAGAGTCTTTAACTGACTTCTTCTTCTTTACTCTTTAACTGACTTCTTCTTCTTTACTCTTTAACTGACTTCTTCTTCTTTAACTCTTTAACTGACTTCTTCTTTACTCTTTAACTGACTTCTTCTTCTTTAACTCTTTAACTGACTTCTTCTTCTTTACTCTTTAACTGACTTCTTCTTTATTCTTTAACTGACTTCTTCTTCTTTAACTCTTTAACTGACTTCTTCTTCTTTACTCTTTAACTGACTTCTTCTTTATTCTTTAACTGACTTCTTCTTCTTTATTCTTTAACTGACTTCTTCTTCTTTAATTCTTTAACTGACTTCTTCTTCTTTATTCTTTAACTGACTTCTTCTTCTTTAATTCTTTAACTGACTTCTTCTTCTTCTTTACTCTTTAACTGACTTCTTCTTCTTCTTTAACTCTTTAACTGACTTCTTCTTCTTTATTCTTTAACTGACTTCTTCTTCTTAAACTCTTTAACTGACTTCTTCTTCTTTACTCTTTAACTGACTTCTTCTTCTTTAATTCTTTAACTGACTTCTTCTTCTTTAATTCTTTAACTGACTTCTTCTTCTTTAACTCTTTAACTGACTTCTTCTTCTTTATTCTTTAACTGACTTCTTCTTCTTAAACTCTTTAACTGACTTCTTCTTCTTTAATTCTTTAACTGACTTCTTCTTCTTTAATTCTTTAACTGACTTCTTCTTCTTTAATTCTTTAACTGACTTCTTCTTCTTTAATTCTTTAACTGACTTCTTCTTCTTTAATTCTTTAACTGACTTCTTCTTCTTTAATTCTTTAACTGACTTCTTCTATCAGCTGAAGAGGAAAATTTTCTCTGACTTCTACCTTTTTGCTCTGTGAAAGTCAGACCGAGCACAGAAGCTGCAGAACATTTACCTCCTGCAGCTAATGATGGCAAAGAAACCATGGAGGAGGAAATATTAGACGTGATGTCGCTGTCTCAGCCGCTGTCAGATTAGTGCAAAGCAGAACAGGTCAGAAGGTGACTGTGATGAGGATGTTCCCCCGGAGGAGAGCAGGAGGAGAGCAGGAGGATGTTCCCCCGGAGGAGAGCAGGAGGAGAGCAGGAGGATGTTCCCCCGGAGGAGAGCAGGAGGAGAGCAGGAGGACGTTCCCCCGGAGGAGAGCAGGAGGAGAGCAGGAGGACGTTCCCCCGGAGGAGAGCAGGAGGAGAGCAGGAGGAAGTTCCCCCGGAGGAGAGCAGGAGGAGAGCAGGAGGATGTTCCCCCGAAGGAGAGCAGGAGGAGAGCAGGAGGACGTTCCCCCGGAGGAGAGCAGGAGGAGAGCAGGAGGACGTTCCCCCGGAGGAGAGCAGGAGGAGAGCAGGAGGAAGTTCCCCCGGAGGAGAGCAGGAGGAGAGCAGGAGGATGTTCCCCCGAAGGAGAGCAGGAGGAGAGCAGGAGGACGTTCCCCCGGAGGAGAACAGGAGGAGAGCAGGAGGATGTTCCCCCGGAGGAGAGCAGGAGGATGTTCCCCCGGAGGAGAGCAGGAGGAGGGCAGGAGGAGAGCAGGAGGAGAACAGGAGGAGAGCAGGAGGATGTTCCCCCGAAGGAGAGCAGGAGGAGAGCAGGAGGATGTTCCCCCGGAGGAGAACAGGAGGAGAGCAGGAGGATGTTCCCCCGAAGGAGAGCAGGAGGATGTTCCCCCGGAGGAGAGCAGGAGGAGAGCAGGAGGATGTTCCCCCGAAGGAGAGCAGGAGGAGAGCAGGAGGATGTTCCCCCGGAGGAGAGCAGGAGGATGTTCCCCCGGAGGAGAGCAGGAGGAGAACAGGAGGAGAGCAGGAGGATGTTCCCCCGAAGGAGAGCAGGAGGAGAGCAGGAGGACGTTCCCCCGGAGGAGAGCAGGAGGAGAGCAGGAGGACGTTCCCCCGGAGGAGAGCAGGAGGAGAGCAGGAGGAAGTTCCCCCGGAGGAGAGCAGGAGGAGAGCAGGAGGATGTTCCCCCGAAGGAGAGCAGGAGGAGAGCAGGAGGACGTTCCCCCGGAGGAGAACAGGAGGAGAGCAGGAGGATGTTCCCCCGGAGGAGAGCAGGAGGATGTTCCCCCGGAGGAGAGCAGGAGGAGGGCAGGAGGAGAGCAGGAGGAGAACAGGAGGAGAGCAGGAGGATGTTCCCCCGAAGGAGAGCAGGAGGAGAGCAGGAGGATGTTCCCCCGGAGGAGAACAGGAGGAGAGCAGGAGGATGTTCCCCCGAAGGAGAGCAGGAGGATGTTCCCCCGGAGGAGAGCAGGAGGAGAGCAGGAGGATGTTCCCCCGAAGGAGAGCAGGAGGAGAGCAGGAGGATGTTCCCCCGGAGGAGAGCAGGAGGATGTTCCCCCGGAGGAGAGCAGGAGGAGGGCAGGAGGAGAGCAGGAGGAGAACAGGAGGAGAGCAGGAGGATGTTCCCCCGAAGGAGAGCAGGAGGAGAGCAGGAGGATGTTCCCCCGGAGGAGAACAGGAGGAGAGCAGGAGGATGTTCCCCCGAAGGAGAGCAGGAGGATGTTCCCCCGGAGGAGAGCAGGAGGAGGGCAGGAGGAGAGCAGGAGGAGAGCAGGAGGAGAACAGGAGGATGCTCCGCCGTCCTGCAGCATCATTCATTTGCCTGAGAAGTGTTCAGGACCTGCTTGTTGAAATGATAAAACTAGTTTCTGTTCCAACACACCAACCAGAGGTTGAACAGACTTTAGTTAACTGGTTTCTCCAACAGCAGCTGCTCCCACAGCCAAGATCTCAGTTATGAAAGGATTCCAGTGAATTACCTGCTGTCTTCTTCTGAATAAAATTCACACTCATGGAGGGTAGAAACCAGGAGGATTAATCACTATCTGCTGAACATCTCTCTGTATTCTTACTCCTGTAACTGACCACTGCTCCTGGTTGTGTGCAGCCTTTCTTTATCACAGCCTAAACCACCACCTGCTGCACACTTATTCCCTCCAAACAAAGTGTCTGATGCACATTCTCCAGTAATAAAAGAGGTTCCCTGCCGGTTCACTTTGTAAGTTAATGGAAACACAGCCTGACTCTGCACCAGCTGAGGAGCTTCCAGGGTAAACAAGGTGATGAAGTAATCACTGACAGCTGCACAAGACGATAGGTTTACTGTGACTTCGGACTGCGTTACAGTCGGAGCTAAGTCCAGTAATCCACACCAACATAGTATTTAGTAGAGAAAGTATTGTGTCATAAACACAATGCTGGGATCGTGCACTTTCCCCTTTCATAGGAGAGGATCAAGGCTGGAACCACATGACAGGCAGCGATCTCACCACCACTTAATTAAACACTAAATTCTCTACCTTAAGAGGTAGATAAAAAGACATAAACACAATGACCCTGACGTGATTTGAACACGCAACCTTCTGATCTGGAGTCAGACGCGCTACCGTTGCGCCACAGAGTCAGATGACATCATCACCAGCCTGGAGGAACCACATTGTTCTGATGCGCTTCACTTCTTTATTTATTTCCAGTCAAACAGGAAACAGCTGCAGAGATTCACTGAAACATGTTCAAACATGGATATAAATCCAAAATCCCTTTAAAGTATTATAAGAAAGTCTGGCTGCTTGGAAGAAGCTGGATTAAGAATCATGAACATCGGTGTAGATTTTAAATTAGTTCATTTTTATCACATTAGTGCATGGAGTAATAAACATATAATGAAGCTATAAAAAACTTATTATTTGCAACTCGTGTAAATCTAAAAACTGTTTGATTTAGGGCTGAGAGTCAGACTTATGATGTTAATGAGTCCTCACAAAGACAGAGGTACAAATGAGTGTTTAACTGTCAGCAAGTCAAAGAAAGTCCACATGCACAGGCGTGCATGTTTGTTTCTGTGTAACCCAACCCTCCCTGTCAGCTGTCCTCACTGTCCCTTCGTCACCTTCCTGTCGGGTTTTCTGGATTATTACATTTGTTCCTTCAGCTGCCGATAATCCTCCTGACCTCAGCAGAGACAAACACTCAGATAAACAGACAGACATGTAGACCTCACAGACTGCCATAACACGGGCGTCTAATTTTCTTCAACCAATTAATCATTTCAGACTGTGGAGTCTGCATGAATGGCAGTAATTAGTTGGTCCTGCAGCCGTAAATCATTGTGACCACGATCTGGTCCTCAAGCAGCCGAAAGAAGCCTCCAGAGAAAGTGTTAAATCAATGTTCCTCAGAGAAAGACTGGAAGGGATCTGCATATTTCTGCCTCTACAGAGCAGAATATCATTAAAGCATTCAGGGAATCTGGAGGAGTTTCAGTGTAAAGGACGAGGGAGCAAGCCTAAGCTGGACCCCGTGACCTCTGACCCCTCAGACGCTGCATCAAGAACCGTCATTCATCAGCAGCTGATAGAAGCACATGGACAAGGGATTACTGTGGAAACCTTTGTCAAGCACCACAATACAGAGTTCCATTCACAAGCTTTACTGTGCAGGAAAGAAGCCTGATGTTAACCTCGTCCACTTCTCTGGGCTCGGAGGCGTCTGGGATGGACCGTCACACGGTGGAAACGTGTGCTGTGGTCAGACCCATCAGTATTCCACATCTTTGTTGGAAGAAATGGAGCAAAGAGCAAAAGCAGCATCCAGCCTGCTGTCAGCAGCCAGTCCCTGCAGCCAGGCTCTGTGATGGTATGGGGTTGGATCAGGGGGCAAAGCTCATTTCCACTTCTGTGACGGCAGCATTAATGCAGAAAAGCTCACTGAGATTTTACAGCAACATATGCTGCCTTCAAGGCCACATCTTTTCCTGGGACGTCCCAGCATTGTTCAAGCAGACCATGGAAAACCACATTCTGCCACATTCCAAACTGACTTGAGGCGGTTTGAGACCTTCAGGCCTGTCGCAGTGACAAAAATACTCACATTTCGATGTATAAACTGTGTACGTAGAGAAGGAATTTAAGATTATAAAAGGAAAAGGATCTTAAATAAGTTTGCATGACACTGCTGAACCATCTGTGGAAAAATCCCCCAAAAAGTCATAAAACTTCAGCTGCATCATGTAGCTAACAGAGAGGATTAAAAAAGGTTTATGACATATGCGTTATGGACCTATAAATTCTGTCTAATTATTGTACTTAATGTGTTTGCCCCCTGAATTAAGACGAAGAAGGATCCTGAACAATTTAGCTAACGTTCCAAAACTGCTACGAGCAAAGAAAAATATTACAAAATAATATCAAGAATCTGGACCCTGAGGTCAAAGCATGCAAGGTAACAGTGATCAATAACCAACCAAAGATCTGATGTCTGACAACACCATGCTGTGGCACTGCTAAGGAAAAAGTTAGGCCACAAGGCTCATCTAAAAAATAAATAATGAGGAATTAAGACAAATAGAAAAATAGAATAAACCTTTGTCTTTGATTCTAATTTGTATGGAAATATGTTATTGTATCATGTGATGTTATAAGAAACTCTGATGTCACACATTCATTAGACTGCAGCAGTTCAGCATTGAAGTATTGAAGGTGTCATCGGGTCCAGGTTGCTATGGTTACCGTTTTTACAGCAATATAAGTTTGGGAGCGATTCAGACTCGAAGCTGACGTATTCCACCGCCAGGAGAAAGGGGAAGAAGCACGTCTGAGAGCGCCAACATCGTCCGAAAGAATCCAATGAAGTTCTGGATGCTGAGGCAGGCACAAGCTGAATATCTGTATCAGAATAACGTCTAAATCCAGCCGTGTGTCCATGCTTTCTGCTGGCTTCCATCAGTCATCGCTGTGAGATTATCGCCTCGTCTCTCAGCAGCACATTTTTCCAGCCGGGTCACACAATTAGTGGTTCCTAAAGTCGGGGCTTGAGATGACGGCGGAGCAAGTTGGAGGTGTGCATGGTAATAGATAGTCAGGGGATTAGGAGATACACGGCATGGATAGGTTGGGGATTAGGGTACAGGGTAATGGAGAGCTGGGGGATTAGGTGTGATGGGTTCCAGAGGTGGTGTGAGGTTAAGGGGTGTTAGGATAGGAGAAGGCTGGAGTTAGGAGGGATAGGCCTAATAGCTGATGTAACACCGTGAGGTGAAGTTTTAATAAGCAGCTGTACTCTATGACAGAGGCCTGAAAATCCTTTTGTAACGCAACGAATATTTCCACAACACAGACTGAGACAGGAAGCTGTAGTCTGTCGACTCTCTCACACATGCAGCAGCTCATTTCAGTCCAATAAAACCTTTATTTACCACCCTGAACCCGTCTGAATGAGTCCAGATAAAACAAGACAAATTAGCTGAAGAGAGAGAACTCAGTGAGTTTCCTGTAGAAACAGGAGGTCAAAGGTTACACCTTTATGAGTACTAACATTGTCCTAATACTCATATAAGAGGCCAACATACCCCCCCCCCCCCCCCGCATTCTTCCAGCCACATTACTGACATTAACTACAGACAAATAGTTTTGTTTCAATTTTATTTGTCCACCAGTTTATTCTAATAAAGATGAAAACTGAAAATTCCTGCTTCGAGCATTAAGTGCAGCGATGCCATACTTCTGCTTTTCTGAACCAGAAACTGTGAAACAAACGTTAATTATAAGGTCCCTTACTACGACGAACTAAACCATGTGCGTGTAAGGTGCAGAAGTTTAAACAACAGCCCAAGTCTTCTCTGAAAAGCCTAATCGGCTCTGATTGGTCAGCTCCAGTGGCCTGATCAGGCTCCACCCACTGCTCTGCATCAGCTCTGCTACGATTTGGAATTAAAAAAAGCTTTTAATTATCAGCCGTTCTGATTTTCATTTCTAAAATATGTCACAACTTAAGTTGGCTCCGCCTCCTCTGCTAAGCCCCGCCCCCTCACATCCACCCTGCTGGACGGATGAAGCCAGCTTCTGGTGGAAATGTTCTGCTGTCAGCTGCACTGAGGAGCATGCATCTTCCATCCAGCAGCAGCCTCAGAGGATATAAGAGCCCAGTGGATAAACTATACCTGAGGCTAATGTTCCAGCAGAGTTAGCTAAAGACTGTGAATGTGCAGTAATTAACGGAACACATGCATCACTACGAGTTACGCTGTGCACATCTGTTGGTCCATCACTGTTGATGGGAAAGCATTGTTTGCTAGCATCTGCTGCTAACTTACAGCTACCTGATAACTTACAGCTAACTGTTAACTTACAGCTAACTGCTAACTTACAGCTAACTGCTAACTTACAGCTAACTGCTAATTTACAGCTACCTGCTAACTTACAGCTAACTGCTAACTTACAGCTAACTGCTAACTTACAGCTAACTGCTAATTTACAGCTACCTGCTAACTTACAGCTAACTGCTAACTTACAGCTAACTGCTAACTTACAGCTAACTGCTAAACTGTTTCCCTCTGGGATCAATGGAGGAACTATCTAACGACCTGCTGACCTCATTAAGAGGTGGAGTTGAGCTCTTACTAAGACTGACACCTTTACATTTTGGCACCACTGAACCAAAGTCGCTGTGGTTGCATCTGCTGCTAACTTACAGCTAACTACTAACTTACAGCTAACTGCTAACTTACAGCTACCTGATAACTTACAGCTACCTGATAACTTACAGCTAACTGGTAACTTACAGCTAACTGCTAATTTACAGCTACCTGCTAACTTACAGCTAACTGGTAACTTACAGCTAACTGCTAATTTACAGCTAACTGGTAACTTACAGCTAACTGCTAACTTACAGCTAACTGGTAACTTACAGCTAACTGCTAATTTACAGCTACCTGCTAACTTACAGCTAACTGCTAACTTACAGCTAACTGGTAACTTACAGCTAACTGCTAATTTACAGCTACCTGCTAACTTACAGCTAACTGCTTACTTACAGCTACCTGATAACTTACAGCTAACTGCTAACTTACAGCTAACTGCTTACTTACAGCTACCTGATAACTTACAGCTAACTGGTAACTTACAGCTAACTGCTAATTTACAGCTACCTGCTAACGTACAGCTAACTGCTTACTTACAGCTACCTGATAACTTACAGCTAATTGTTAACTTACAGCTACCTGATAACTTACAGCTAACTGCTAACTTACAGCTAACTGCTAACTTACAGCTACCTGCTAACTTATGGCTACATGCTAACTTACAGCCACCTGCTAACTTACAGCTAACTGCTAAACTGTTTCCCTCTGGGATCAATGGAGGAACTATCTAACGACCTGCTGACCTCATTAAGAGGTGGAGTTGAGCTCTTACTAAGACTGACACCTTTACATTTTGGCACCACTGAACCAAAGTCGCTGTGGTTGCATCTGCTGCTAACTTACAGCTAACTACTAACTTACAGCTAACTGCTAACTTACAGCTACCTGATAACTTACAGCTAACTGGTAACTTACAGCTAACTGCTAATTTACAGCTACCTGCTAACTTACAGCTAACTGGTAACTTACAGCTAACTACTAACTTACAGCTAACTGCTAACTTACAGCTACCTGATAACTTACAGCTAACTGGTAACTTACAGCTAACTGCTAATTTACAGCTACCTGCTAACTTACAGCTAACTGGTAACTTACAGCTAACTACTAACTTACAGCTAATTGTTAACTTACAGCTACCTGATAACTTACAGTTAACTGCTAACTTACAGCTAACTGCTAACTTACAGCTACCTGCTAACTTATGGCTACATGCTAACTTACAGCCACCTGCTAACTTACAGCTAACTGCTAAACTGTTTCCCTCTGGGATCTGAGGTGGAGTTGAGCTCTTACTAAGACTGACACCTTTACATTTTGGCACCACTGAACCAAAGTCGCTGTGGTTCATCCTGAGCGGGACAAGAATATCTCGATCAGAGTTCATAACAAAGCACCCAGACGTTGATATATTTCAGTAAGTAATTAAACATTTTTTACTGTCCTACGTTCTTTCTGCTACTTTGAATAAAAAGTTGCTCGGATGGTTGTCGGTGGTGGATTAATCATTCCTGGATTGTACTCTACGTTCTGTGTTTTCATGGCTGTTTCCTTGAAGATTTTCCATGAAAAGTCAGACTTGAAGACTACGGGCTGAACTTAATGAGGAGCGGTTCATTTATCCGCCATCTGTGACAGGATGGGGCGAGTTCGGGTTGCAGTCCCGCTGATGTTTCCGCTCATTAGCTTCGTTATTTCTGAGACCTTTAACAACTATACTGTCATAAAGAGTCGGGTGTGCGTGTCAGTCCTGGCACGTCCAGCAGCTTGCTGAGCGACGAGGTTGTTTGTAATGAGAGGGTCTGTTTTTAGATGTGTCTATTTGCCTCACATGTCTGCTCCGAATGAAAGCGCATTCATTTCATTCTCAGTGCGGTAACAGACTCCTGATTCAAAGACCGCGATGGATCAGCGAGTCCAGGAAGGAGACATTTTGCTCGCTCAGCCCGGACTGCAGCTGGCAGGACGAGCTGTCCAGAAATCAGGCGTTTATAGGAAGTTCAGACGGCCTGAAACAGCTGCTGGTTGGGGAAAGACGGGAAGCACAAATTAGGAAAGTATGTGGAGTTTTATTCAGTTGTTGCCTTAAAAAGTTACAGGTTCAAGCCTCGATTACTCGCCCAGACCCATCGAAATGATTGGGTTGAGTGTGAAGAAATGTCTGAATGTAAACAGGTGATCGATCAGGTGACTGTTGCACTTTGTTCTGACCCCAGATGTGAAAATGGGGCTTCGCTTTTTGCTCATGAAGGGAAGCAGACGTTAGGTTTAGGTAGATAAATGTCAGTATGGTACCAAGCAGAAGTCCTGGTCCTGATCAGTACTTTTCTGAAGGTCTTTCTGACTTTTCTTTGGACATTTTCTGCTGTTTCCCTCATTGTGTGGATGTGATGGGCTGAACTGTGGGATGTTACTGACTTTTTCAGGGAGCTCTTGTTCCTCCTCTGCTCTTCACTTTCAACATGTTGACACTCGGTGTTGATCCGCTCCTCCCAGAACGACTTAATCTGCAGTCGATCGTGGACCAGAGCCAGGTTCATCTGCAACAACACACCACAAATACCGTGAAAGACAGATTCTGCACTGAGATGCTGTGGGAGAAACTTTGTTTTCCACAGCGCGCTCAATGACATCTTCAGCCTCTAGAGGGCAGCAAAGAGATCGGTTACAGTCGGTGTTGCATAACATCCTGAAACTGTTGAAGGTTTCAGACACTTTCTCACATTATAACATATGAAATAATATAAAAATAACTCTTTAGCTCTGAGATATTTTACACTTTGCATCCATGAAATGCCCCAACAGCGAGAGAAAGTTTTAAACACACGTGATGGTCAGCAGGTGGCGCTACAGGCTGCAATACACGGTAAGTGTTACGAAGCCAGAAACGAGACTTGTCTGCAGAACCTGTGGGTTTGGGCCATGAACGCATCAGCCGTGTCTGGATATTAACTGAGCCCTCGTTTATTTTTATGTTTCTAGGTAGCTGCAGTGATTTATTTCACTTTTATTTTAACACACCTGCCATCACACTGCTGCCGTGTCTAAAATAAGATTTTTGGAATTTCTGTTTCAGTTTGAAAACTGAAACTTTTAGACACAACAGTTTCTTCTAGATATTGATCAGCCCTCATTTCTTTGCATATTTCCATGAAAACAGTTGCAGAGATTTATCTGAGAACCTTAATTCTTCAACACAGCCTGAACCCTCATAGAGACACTGACCCTGACGGGATTTGAAACCTTCTGATCTGGAGTCAGACGCGCTACCGTTGCACCACAGAGTCACATCAGTTCATCAGTCTAACCAGGAAGCAGCCGGATCAGCTTAATTTCTTTATCTATTTCTAGTAAAGCAGGAAGCAGCTGCAGAGATTCACTGAAACATGTTGAAACATGAACATAAACCCAGAATCTGAGGCAGAAACAGAGTTTTTATCAGTTCTCAGCAGCTTTAAAGTGAATCTCTGGTCTGAGCTCCTTTATTCTCCAACTCAGCCTGAACCCTCTGAGACAAGCTTTCTGTCATTTCTTTAAGGAGTCTTCAGGAATAGTTCTCCAGGCTTCTTGAAGGACATCCCAAAGCTCTTCTTTGGATGTGGGCTGCCTTTTGTTCCGTTCTCTGTCAGATGATCCCACACTGCTTCAATAATGTTGAGGTCCGGGCTCTGGGGAGGATTCATCCCTCCATAAGACCTGTTGCCACTGATTTTCAGTCCACTTCTTGTGTCATTTGGCACAGCTCAGCCTTTTCTCCCTGTTTCCCTTCCTTAAGAATGGCTTCTTGACAGCCACCCTTCCATGGAGACCATTTCTGATGAGGCTTGGGCCAACAGTAGATGGATCAGCTGAAGGTCCAGATGCATCTCTCAGGTCCTGTCAGGTCACAGCTGGATTTTTTCCTCTTTCTTAAGGACATCACTTTCAGATCCTGTTCATCTGCTGGAGATAGTTTTTTAGGCCTGACACTTCTTCTTTTGTCCTCCACTTGTCCAGTTTCCTCAAATGTTTTAAGGACACACTGCACACCATGCTGAGATATGCCAAGTTTTCAGCTAATAGCTCTTTGGGAATCACCTTGTTGCTGCAGAAATCCTATTTTCTGTCTGTCAAACTGTGTTTTCTTTGCTGTTTTTCATAGATGCAGCTAAAGAAATGGGAACAAATGATGTGTCTTTGTGACAAAGTGCCTAAAGATCCAGTTTAAAATGGCTTCTTTGCTCAGTTGTCTGTTCTGTGTCGACACAACACTGGTTCATCCCTTGAGTTAGGAGCCTTTTTTCTGCCTGAATGCTTCAAAGGTCAGAGTTCAGTGGCTGAACAAAGAAAAACACTGAAAATGTTCAAGAACAAGGACTGAAGATGAGGGGAAAAGCAGAAAATGTCCAAAGAAAACTTTGAAGAGCTTCAGAAAGCTGCAGAACTATTGATCAGGACACTTTAAAGCTTCAGAAAGCTGCAGAACTATTGATCAGGACACTTTAAAGGTTTCAGAAAGCTGCAGAACTATTGATCAGGACACTTTAAAGGTTTCAGAAAGCTGCAGAACTGTTGATCAGGACACTTTAAAGGTTTCAGAAAGCTGCAGAACTGTTGATCAGGACACTTTAAAGGTTACAGAAAGCTGCAGAACTATTGATCAGGACACTTTAAAGGTTTCAGAAAGCTGCAGAACTATTGATCAGGACACTTTAAAGGTTTCAGAAAGCTGCAGAACTGTTGATCAGGACACTTTAAAGGTTTCAGAAAGCTGCAGAACTGTTGATCAGGACACTTTAAAGGTTACAGAAAGCTGCAGAACTATTGATCAGGACACTTTAAAGGTTTCAGAAAGCTGCAGAACTATTGATCAGGACACTTTAAAGGTTTCACAAAGCTGCAGAACTGTTGATCAGGACACTTTAAAGGTTTCAGAAAGCTGCAGAACTGTTGATCAGGACACTTTAAAGGTTTCAGAAAGCTGCAGAACTATTGATCAGGACACTTTAAAGGTTTCAGAAAGCTGCAGAACTATTGATCAGGACACTTTAAAGGTTTCAGAAAGCTGCAGAACTGTTGATCAGGACACTTTAAAGGTTTCAGAAAGCTGCAGAACTGTTGATCAGGACACTTTAAAGGTTTCAGAAAGCTGCAGAACTATTGATCAGGACACTTTAAAGGTTTCAGAAAGCTGCAGAACTGTTGATCAGGACACTTTAAAGGTTTCAGAAAGCTGCAGAACTATTGATCAGGACACTTTAAAGGTTACAGAAAGCTGCAGAACTATTGATCAGGACACTTTAAAGGTTACAGAAAGCTGCAGAACTGTTGATCAGGACACTTTAAAGGTTTCCGGACAGTTATGAAGAAATGAGGCTCATCAGGACTGTTTATATATATTTTGCTGGTTTGTTTAGCTTAAAGAACAAATCATAATTAATAAAGTGACAGATGGGTTTATTATCCAAACCACCTGCTTGGAAAAATTTGAGGACTGTGAAAATGTTGTTTGTCATAAACTGATAAAATAGAATCTAAATTTAGAGACTTAAATCTGTGCGTCATGCAGTCAGTTCATCAGGAGCCTTTTGCTGCTGAAACTGTTGCGTTTCTATTATTAAAACCACTGCTGCCTCTTTATTTTCAACAGTGTTAAAAATAATTTCACTTGAATTAAACCACGATAACATGTTCTTCATCACCTTATTCACAGATTTATTCATTAATTCCACGCTAACAGACAGTGGAAAAGCTTTTAAAAGTTTCAACTGTTTGAATTGTTGAAGTTGTGTCGGTTATTTTAAAGTAAAGTCAGGATTTGTTGTGTTTAACGATGATTTTAACATTTAAACCTTTAAATCCGATTACTCAACACATCTCCTGCTCTGTGTAGAGAGTTTAAATCATCCGGACCTAAAGAACTTTGCTTCACAGTTACTAAAGATAAATAAAAGACTTTTTATGTTAAAAACATAGAAAGAGAAAAAGCAAACCTTCAGTCAGAGCCTCAGCTGGGCGTCCGTCAGCCTCACAGGATGGTGGGGGGGGGCACAGTGGTCCCCCTGACATACAGATATGAATCCTTCACGAGTGGGCAGGGCTTGAGAGACGAGGGGGGGGATTAACTGGACCTCAGGGAGGCAGGGCCTGAGAGACGAGGGGGGGGGATTAACTGGACCTCAGGGAGGCAGAGCCTGAGAGACGAGGGGGGGGGATTAACTGGACCTCAGGGAGGCAGAGCCTGAGAGAGGAGGGGGGGGGATTAACTGGACCTCAGGGAGGCAGGGCCTGAGAGACGAGGGGGGGGGATTAACTGGACCTCAGGGAGGCAGAGCCTGAGAGACGAGGGGGGGGGATTAACTGGACCTCAGGGAGGCAGAGCCTGAGAGACGGGGGGGGGGGATTAACTGGACCTCAGGGTGGCAGGGCCTGAGAGACGAGGGGGGGGGATTAACTGGACCTCAGGGAGGCAGGGCCTGAGAGACGAGGGGGGGGGATTAACTGGACCTCAGAGAGGCAGGGCCTGAGAGACGTTTGGGGGGGGGTTAACTGGACCTCAGGGAGGCAGAGCCTGAGAGACGAGGGGGGGGGGGGTTAACTGGACCTCAGGGAGGCAGAGCCTGAGAGAGGAGGGGGGGGGATTAACTGGACCTCAGGGAGGCAGGGCCTGAGAGACGAGGGGGGGGGATTAACTGGACCTCAGGGAGGCAGGGCCTGAGAGACGAGGGGGGGGGATTAACTGGACCTCAGGGAGGCAGAGCCTGAGAGAGGAGGAGGGGGGGGGGGTTAACTGGACCTCAGGGAGGCAGGGCCTGAGAGACGAGGGGGGGGGATTAACTGGACCTCAGGGAGGCAGGGCCTGAGAGACGAGGGGGGGGGATTAACTGGACCTCAGGGAGGCAGAGCCTGAGAGACGAGGGGGGGGGGTTAACTGGACCTCAGGGAGGCAGAGCCTGAGAGAGGAGGGGGGGGGGGGGGTTAACTGGACCTCAGGGAGGCAGGGCCTGAGAGACGAGGGGGGGGGATTAACTGGACCTCAGGGAGGCAGGGCCTGAGAGAGGAGGGGGGGGAATTAACTGGACCTCAGGGAGGCAGGGCCTGAGAGTCGAGGGGGGGGGTTAACTGGACCCCAGGGAGGCAGGGCCTGAGAGACGAGGGGGGGGGATTAACTGGACCTCAGGGAGGCAGGGCCTGAGAGACGAGGGGGGGGGATTCACTGGACCTCAGGGAGGCAGGGCCTGAGAGACGAGGGGGGGGGGATTAACTGGACCTCAGGGAGGCAGGGCCTGAGAGACGAGGGGGGGGGGATTAACTGGACCTCAGGGAGGCAGAGCCTGAGAGACGAGGGGGGGGGATTAACTGGACCTCAGAGAGGCAGGGCCTGAGAGACGAGGGGGGGGGGTTAACTGGATCTCAGGGAGGCAGAGCCTGAGAGACGAGGGGGGGGGGGATTAACTGGACCTCAGGGAGGCAGGGCCTGAGAGACGTTGGGGGGGGGGGGGGGGGGGGGGTAACTGGACCTCAGGGAGGCAGGGCCTGAGAGACGAGGGGGGGGGGATTAACTGGACCTCAGGGAGGCAGAGCCTGAGAGACGAGGGGGGGGGGGTTAACTGGACCTCAGGGAGGCAGGGCCTGAGAGAGGAGGGGGGGGGGTTAACTGGACCTCAGGGTGGCAGAGCCTGAGAGATTGGGGGGGGCAGACATGTGTGAACGGATTTATTTCCAGGCTTTAAAAATCCGTAGATGTTTCTGAACAGAAGCTGTTGGAGCATCTCAGCTCCAGCTTCTTCTTTATCACCAGCTTGTGTTTGTCAGGCTGAAATATAAACTGCCCCCGTCAGCAGATGATTTGTGGCTGCTTGTTTTGGTCGGGTCGAGGTTAAGTGTCAGCTGACTACCTGAATATACTGAGCAGGTTTTCCATCAACACATGTTTTAGATCAGCTTTCCCCGAGGACACGAAGGATTCATCCGGCTCAAACTGAGAAAGTAGCTCAGGGAGCGTGAGACGTGTTTGGTGCCACTACAGAATCCAGAACTGAACCCCTCTGAGGACCTTTGGGATCTTCTGTGGGAGACGTTCCTCTGAGACCAGACTCTCTGAGAACCTTTGGGATCTTCTGTGGGAGACGTTCCTCAGAGGCCCGACTCTCTCTGAGATCCTTTGGGATCTTCTGTGGGAGACGTTCCACAGAGGCCCGACTCTCTCAGAACCTTTGGGATCTTCTGTGGGAGACGTTCCCCAGAGACCAGACTCTCTGAGAACCTTTGGGATCTTCTGTGGGAGACGTTCATCAGAGGCTCGACTCTCTGAGAACCTTTGGGATCTTCTGTGGGAGACGTTCCTCAGAGACCCGACTCTCTCAGAACCTTTGGGATCTTCTGTGGGAGACGTTCCACAGAGACCCGACTCTCTGAGAACCATTGGTATCTTCTGTGGGAGACGTTCCTCAGAGGCCCGACTCTCTCTGAGAACCTTTGGGATCTTCTGTGGGAGACGTTCCACAGAGGCCCGACTCTCTCAGAACCTTTGGGATCTTCTGTGGGAGACGTTCCACATAGGCCCGACTCTCTCTGAGAACCTTTGGGATCGTCTGTGGGAGACGTTCCACAGAGACCCGACTCTCTGAGAACCATTGGTATCTTCTGTGGGAGACGTTCCACAGAGGCCCGACTCTCTCAGAACCTTTGGGATATGTTCTGTGGGAGACGTTCCACAGAGGCCCGACTCTCTTAGAACCTTTGGGATCTTCTGTGAGAGACGTTCCCCAGAGACCAGACTCTCTGAGAACCTTTGGGATATCTTCTGTGGGAGACGTTCCACATAGGCCCGACTCTCTCTGAGAACCTTTGGGATCTTCTGTGGGAGACGTTCCACAGAGACCAGACTCTCTGAGAACCATTGGTATCTTCTGTGGGAGACGTTCCACAGAGGCCCGACTCTCTCAGAACCTTTGGGATATGTTCTGTGGGAGACGTTCCACAGAGACCCGACTCTCTCTGAGAACCTTTGGGATCTTCTGTGGGAGACGTTCCACAGAGACCAGACTCTCTGAGAACCTTTGGGATATCTTCTGTGGGAGATGTTCCACAGAGACCCGACTCTCTTAGAACCATTGGGATCTTCTGTGGGAGACGTTCCACAGAGACCAGACTCTCTCAGAACCTTTGGGATATCTTCTGTGGGAGACGTTCCACAGAGACCCGACTCTCTCAGAACCTTTGGGATCTTCTGTGGGAGACATTCATCAGAGGCTTGACTCTCTCTGAGAACCTTTGGGATCTTCTGTGGGAGACGTTTCACAGAGACCAGACTCTCTGAGAACCTTTGGGATATCTTCTGTGGGAGACGTTCCACAGAGACCAGACTCTCTGAGAACCTTTGGGATCGTCTGTGGGAGACGTTCCACAGAGGCCCAACTCTCTGAGAACCTTTGGGATCTTCTGGGAGAGACGTTCCACAGAGGCCCGACTCTCTTAGAACCTTTGGGATATCTTCTGTGGGAGACGTTCCACAGAGGCCCAACTCTCTGAGAACCTTTGGGATCTTCTGGGAGAGACGTTCCACAGAGACCAGACTCTCTGAGAACCTTTGGGATATCTTCTGTGGGAGACGTTCCACAGAGACCAGACTCTCTCTGAGAACCTTTGGGTTCTTCTGTGGGAGACGTTCCACAGAGGCCCGACTCTCTGAGAACCTTTGGGATCTTCTGTGGGAGACGTTCCACAGAGACCCGACTCTCTCTGAGAACCTTTGGGATCTTCTGTGGGAGACGTTCATCAGAGGCTCGACTCTCTCTGAGAACCTTTGGGATCTTCTGTGGGAGACGTTCCACAGAGGCCCGACTCTCTGAGAACCTTTGGGATCTTCTGTGGGAGACGTTCCACAGAGACCCGACTCTCTGAGAACCTTTGGGATCTTCTGTGGGAGACGTTCCACAGAGGCCCGACTCTCTGAGAACCTTTGGGATATCTTCTGTGGGAGACGTTCCTCAGAGGCCCGACTCTCTCTGAGAACCTTTGGGATCTTCTGTGGGAGACGTTCCTCGGAGACCCGACTCTCTCTGAGAACCTTTGGGATCTTCTGTGGGAGACGTTCCACAGAGACCCTACTCTCTCAGAACCTTTGGGATCTTCTGTGGCAGACGTTCCTCAGAGACCAGACTCTCTGAGAACCATTGGGATCTTCTGTGAGAGACGTTCCACAGAGATCAGACACTCTGAGAACCTTTGGGATATCTTCTGTGGGAGACGTTCCACAGAGACCAGACTCTCTGAGAACCTTTGGGATCTTCTGTGGGAGACGTTCCTCAGAGACCCGACTCTCTCTGAGAACCTTTGGGATCTTCTGCGGGAGACGTTCCTCAGAGACCCGACTCTCTGAGAACCTTTGGGATATCTTCTGTGGGAGACGTTCCACAGAGACCAGACTCTCTCTGAGAACCTTTGGGTTCTTCTGTGGGAGACGTTCCACAGAGGCCCAACTCTCTGAGAACCTTTGGGATCTTCTGGGGGAGACGTTCCACAGAGACCCGACTCTCTCTGAGAACCTTTGGGATCTTCTGTGGGAGACGTTCATCAGAGGCTCGACTCTCTCTGAGAACCTTTGGGATCTTCTGTGGGAGACGTTCCACAGAGGCCCGACTCTCTGAGAACCTTTGGGATCTTCTGTGGGAGACGTTCCACAGAGACCCGACTCTCTGAGAACCTTTGGGATCTTCTGTGGGAGACGTTCCACAGAGGCCCGACTCTCTGAGAACCTTTGGGATCTTCTGTGGGAGACGTTCCACAGAGACCCGACTCTCTGAGAACCTTTGGGATCTTCTGTGGGAGACGTTCCACAGAGGCCCGACTCTCTGAGAACCTTTGGGATATCTTCTGTGGGAGACGTTCCTCAGAGGCCCGACTCTCTCTGAGAACCTTTGGGATCTTCTGTGGGAGACGTTCCTCGGAGACCCGACTCTCTCTGAGAACCTTTGGGATCTTCTGTGGGAGACGTTCCACAGAGACCCTACTCTCTCAGAACCTTTGGGATCTTCTGTGGGAGACGTTCCTCAGAGACCAGACTCTCTGAGAACCATTGGGATCTTCTGTGAGAGACGTTTCACAGAGATCAGACACTCTGAGAACCTTTGGGATATCTTCTGTGGGAGACGTTCCACAGAGACCCGACTCTCTCTGAGAACCTTTGGGATCTTCTGTGGGAGACGTTCCTCAGAGACCAGACTCTCTGAGAACCTTTGGGATCTTCTGTGGGAGACGTTCCTCAGAGACCCGACTCTCTCTGAGAACCTTTGGGATCTTCTGCGGGAGACGTTCCTCAGAGACCCGACTCTCTGAGAACCTTTGGGATATCTTCTGTGGGAGATGTTCCACAGAGACCCGACTCTCTGAGAACCTTTGGGATCTTCTGTGGGAGACGTTCCACAGAGACCAGACTCTCTCTGAGATCCTTTGGGATCTTCTGTGGGAGACGTTCCACAGAGACCCGACTCTCTCTGAGATCCTTTGGGATATCTTCTGTGGGAGACGTTCCACAGAAGCCCAACTCTCTCTGAGAACCTTTGGGATCTTCTGTGGGAGACATTCCTCAGAGACCCGACTCTCTCTGAGAACCTTTGGGATCTTCTGTGGGAGACGTTCCTCAGAGACCAGACTCTCCAGAACACGATGCTGGAATTAAACCATAAGGTGATCTTAAGGTGTCACCGGGAGTCAAAACAGATTAAATTCAGTCCTCATTTTTGCAACTTTCTATGAACTTGCATTCATAGAAACTACAAAATGATCAATTTTGAGTGAAGCGGCTCTTATTCCGTCATCCGTCCACACATGAAATCTGTTCTTTCACCTTTTTGTCCTTCTTTTGTCTTCTCTGATTTGTCAGCATGAACAGCCGGTTGGCTGCAGCTCAGGTTTGTTTGGGTGGTTTTTGCTTCATCGTTTCTATTAAAGAGGAGGAGCATAAAGCTAACGAGTGATATGTTTACTTTAGGTGGACTGTGTTCATTCTACTTTATGTAAGAATAGCAAGAATAGCAAACAAAGAGTAAATTAGTCCAGTTATCAACAAAAACTGCTGGGCCTGAACCTTCTGGCAGATGTGTCCTCACAAGGTCTGAAAGTCACATTGGTCCTCACAGAGATGCACAGCAGGCTGACACACACACACACACTCGTAAAATGTGTTATCATGTTCATGGCATCATTTTAAAACAGGGATTGCTTTCTATTTCCACACACAGCATACCTTCATGGGCTACAGGGTGTCTGCAACACACACACACAGACGTAGATTGTGCATGACATCACCATGAACACAGATCAGTTTCCCTGTTGGGTTCAGCTGATGTTCCAACACACTCAGTCGTGTTTCCAGCACTTCAGAGGACATCACATTGACTTTCATTCATTTCCTGGGACCTTATTCTAATCATATCCACATGAACTACCCAATCAAACATGATCGCAGCCTTAAGCCAAACCTAATTGTAATAAACTGGGGTGATTAAATCCATTAACTGACTGGAAACACATAAAAATAGCACTGTGGTCCTGGACTGACAAGTGATGAGAGGTCAGCAGTCGGTGTTGTGTCTTCAGCTCGTTTTGTGGTTTCTGTAAAGTTTAACAAGCTTCGTCTCCTTCCAGGATTTATACTGGACCCGACTTTGTGTTTGTAAGGTGTGCCTCACTGCCTGATGATTAGTGGGTAGAGTATAGAGCCTCACGTTGAAGTAAACTGGAGGAAATCTGACACTGAAAAAGAAGCTGTTGTTTTATTCGATACCAGTCGAAAAGCCTTCAGTACACCTCACACCCAGGAACGGCTGGTATAATTGGGCTAACAGGGCTCAGCCCTCCCTACGTTATTCAATAAAAATTAGAAAATAATATATAAATATTTCAATAAAAACTTTAAACAAATTGTTTTTAATTTTTGAGCAGAGGCGGAGCAAAATCTGGACTGAAACCCATGAAATCGGTGAAAACGGGCTAATTATTTACAGCCCAAGCGAAGCAACTCGGTTACACTTGACTTTTCTTCAACATTTGAGTGACAGGTTGAAAGTCCCGCCCCCTCCATTTGTGGCTCATTTGGGCTAAATCTGTACAGCCCGAAGCCAGCAGATTTAGGCCAATCACAGACGACTCTACTTGATTGCGTGTGTTGGGCGAAACTTTGACAATGGCAGGCATCGGCGTTAACGAAGTGGATTATTTACTTTCGAATCCGTTTTCTTCAATGTCCTCAGGATAAAAAAGTAGGGGCACATCATCCAAAGGATATCCAAATTACACAGAAAGAAAAGCGCCAAGTTACACAGCTTTTGTGTAACTTGGTTTGAGAGAAAGGCTAACGGCTAACGTTAGAAAGGCTAACGGCTAACGTTAAAAAGGCTAAAGGCTAACGGCTAACGTTAAAAAGGCTAACGGCCTCTTGAAGCTTCTCTTTAAATAAGGTAGATTCATGTCACACAGATGGCACATTTTGTGGAGTATTTCTTTTAAGGCTCTCTTAACGTCTAACGTTACTATTTTAGTTTTGTGCTGATGTTTGGATTATTGTGTTCCAAAGCAAATTGAAATAGGCTATAGCTGAAACCAATTTATTAGCACAAGTCTGGGTTGACCCTTTTTTTTAAAAACCTTTTATGGTGTGAAAGTATTTGTATTTCCATACAGATGGTAGATGGTATATTTTCCATCAGTGCATTCTTCTAAATAATGTTTTGGTGGTTTGTTGAAAAGGCCCGTGCTGTTGTGTTGGACACCTTTTATGTTGAAATACAACTACTTGGCTTTTATAATACATTAGCCCCCCCATTCAATGTCACCACAAGCCGTCACTGCTCACACCTGATGCTCTTTGAAAGATAACCCACTGAATACTTTGTTCAAGTAATTTCTGCTCAAAAAGTAAGTACACCTTTGGCATCAGGAGGTGGTGTTTCCATCATTTGAAGAAACTAATTCTCTGGGCTTCAGCTGATTTAGATTTTGACTACTTTACCTGCAAAATCCCCTGAAGTGCAAGATGTTTTAGGGTTTTTTAAGTCCACCAATGAGACTTTGAAACAACCACCGCCCCGTACTGCTGCACACCTTAAGATGTGTTTGCAGGAAGAATGGGACAAAATAACAGCTGAAACTCTTCATCACTTGGAGTCAGAATGTCTTTAAGTGTTGGCAGAAGGAAACTTTACAAAGTGGGAAAACATTCACTGTCCTGACTTTTATGGGATGTGTTGCAGGTTTGAAATTAATTGTTACATTAAAAAATTACTTCATTTGATCAGAATAACACGATGTTGGCTTGATAATGTCTGCGATTTAATAAACTTCTTTTCTTTTGAATTTAATAATAATGTGATCTGAGTAACGGGAACTTTACGCCTGAAAGATGTCAGTTTGTATGAAGGTTTTCCTCTGAGATCACACTCCACATGGAGGCAAAGTGTGAGGACGAGTGTGCTGTCATCGCAGCTCCTGCTACTTTATTTAAAGGTGGAACGTTTCAAGGTAAACATGCTGAACATGGGACAACATTTTCACGACCCGAGATAAATAAAAACAGCTTGTTTAGTAGCCTTAAACAGAATGAAGCTTCTTCAGTCTTGACGGAGCTGCTTATTGTCCATCTCCTCTGATTATTAAGGTGGTATTACAGAGAAAACTCAGTGCGTGAAAGCCTCTGTGTGCGGTTGTAGCCACGGTGGCTCGAACAAACATAAACATGACATAAGATGCCAGGGAATGCCTCCTGTCAGAGTCCTCACAAAGATAGAAGCACAGAATGTGTGTTTTACACCCTGTGACAGCGACGCAGAGAGGGTCGAAATGTCAAACGTGTGTCGTCACCCGCCTGATTTACACATTTCTGCTTCTATCTTTATGAGGACGGTCACTCATTCACATATCAGCGTTAAAACCACTGACATCACGCCGCTGTGACATCACAGATAGACCTTAGCTGAAGAGGTGCCATTTTCACAACAGGTTTAGGTAGTTTCAGAGAAACAAAGCAAAAACTGTCAGGATTCATTGACACTTTATGTTTTGAAATAGATGTTTTATCGTAATTTCCGGTTTTATTTTGAAATATTAACTTCCCTCTCATTTCAGGTATTTTGCCCTTCCTCCCGTGTCAAATGTCTGATTGTCTTCCCTGATTCCCAAAGTGTTTCCACCTGTTCCCCTCATGTGTTCAAATAGTCTGCGTCTCCCTTGTCTTGCGCCAGTGTGTCGCTTGTCCTATGAAGTTGAGCGTTCCTCCTTCAGAGAGATCTTTTGTTTGTAAAGTTTTGAACCATAGTCATAGTTTACAGTCGTTTAAAGTTCATAGTCTGTTTTGGTTTCCTCCATTTGGGAGTGATCTTTTGTTCATGTTTCATAGCCCCTCCGTTAAAGGAGCGGCTGCGTTTAGTGATTTGTAATTTCATAGAGCCTCCATTAGACGGAGAGTGTTTTGTTTTCTGTAAAGTTTCATAGTGCCTCCGTTTTCAGGAGAGCATCATTTGTTTGCTCCGCCTCGTTAGACGAGTGTTTAAAGATAATCTTTTATAGTCTTTTGTTTTCCTCCTGGCGTGGAGTGAGTTTGATTTTATAGTTTTTATAGTTTTATAGACACTACACTAGCCTCAAGCCTAATTATATAGGATAGTGTATTAGGATTTAATAGCCCCTTGTTTTCTCTGTCAGGAGACCAATAAGAGGTTTATTTAATAAACTGTCTTATACTGAAAGATCCTGCATCTGTGTCCTGCCCTGTTCTGGCGAAAACATCTCACACATGAAATTAAATAAGCTGAACCGAACTTATCTTCAACTTTTCTGTGGGTCTGAATAAGTTACCATGTTAGTTTCTTCTGCAAGCAGCAGTATAAACACAGGCCCAGAGGGTTGTTAGTGCTGCCTCAGCCAATTAAAGCAGCGTTGGCCGATTCAAATCTTAACGGTCGGGTTTCTAAAGCCCGCGCAAATTTGGAACATATCAAACCACACATGGTCCCTCTCCGGCTTTGCATACATTACATGACATTCCTTGACTTCCTTCCTTCGTCCCTCCCATCCTTGTCATGGAGTCATTCAACGAGTGGTTGGAGAAAAAACCTTGACAGAAGAGTTGGAAGCCAAAGCAAAAGCAAGACATTTTTATTCTTATATTTGCCAAATTTTTGACATTTCGACCCTCTCTGCGTTTACATTATATACATTTAAATACATTAAATACATTTTCATCAATGAAGTAAAGTTTTTAGATAAATAATTAAACGTTTTATCAAAAAGTCTAAAATCATTAAAAAGTCTAAATGTTCAGATACTAAATACAAATTTAATGTAAAAGAGAAAATATCAAAATGATTTTTGAAAATATTTATTGAAGATTTTAAAAATTCAACATTTCAAACACAAAGTCAAACATTGTGAGACTGAATGTTAAAAATAATGATGTAAAATGATCAAATATCAAATGTCTGTGATCAGAAATCAATAATTCAGTCTATAACTGCACATCATCAGGATGAACCCTGGCTGCTCAGCAACCTTCTGCTCATTGGAGCAGAACCAGTGAAGTTTCCAAGGAATCATTCAGAAGAGTTTCAACCAGAAACTGACTGAATCCATGAATCTGAAAAGGTGTTTCTGAGTGAAAAAGACAGACGTGTACAGACTGAACTATCTGTTCAACAGTGATTCTCTGACAGGAAGAAACTCTTTGTGCTCAACACAGAGACAACCAGGAACCAGGTGAAATGAACCAGACTGTAAACCCAGGAAGCAGAGGTTCTTCTTCAGTGAATGTGGTGTTGAAGGTGTGGAGGTGGATCAGTGTGTCAGAGGAGACTCTGTAGAAGGACAGAGTGCCAGCAGGACGGTCCAAATACACTGCTGCTCTGTGAGAGGAGGAGGAGGAGGAGGAGGAGGAGGAGGAGGAGGAGGAGATGTCTGTTTCTTTGTCATTGTGACAGACAGAGTAACCAAATCGATCAGAGCAGCTCAGACTCCAGGACTGATCATTGCATCCAAACACACAGTCACTGTCTCCTCTCCTGCTGATTCTTCTGTAACTCACTGATATATAAACTGTTCCGCTCCACTCGACCTCTTTTCGACTTTTAACTGATGAAAAGTGTGCCTTATTTAATTATTTCAGTTTGGGGCACTTTAATCACTTAAAAGTACCCCATTTTTACTTGCTTCACTTTGGGGGACTTATCAGTTAAAAGTGCCCCAATTTTACTTGCTTCAGTTTTGGAACTGGTGTCCCTGGCCTGGAAAACTCAGCCACACTTAAGCACTCCTGCTCGAGCACACACTCCCGTCCGAGCCCCCTGGTACTTCATGGTACTTTTTAAAACAACCAGGCTCCAAGCCCCCTAACCTGGCAACCTCACCTGCAATTGAGCACTCCTCCTTGGGTACACACTCCCGTCCGAGCCCCCTGGTACTAATCATCACTGAGAATGTAGGAGGAATAGGTTTGAAAAAACCATAAATCATGGCTTCTCTGTCATGAAAGACATATTTTTGGTGAACCTTGGAGTCACACGCAGGACAGAGAAACTGAGTTCTCAACGGTCGTCGGAAGTTTTATAACAATTTATAACAGTTTCTGCAGCCAATTTGCAGTTCAAGAGCTCTGGCATTGATGCCCTGAACTTTTTAAAAGAACACGTGAAGAATGCAGAACAGAAAATGTGAAAATAAAATTTGAATTTAATGTAAAAGAGATGATGTAAGATGATGTAAAATATCAAATGTCTGCGATCAGAAATCAATAATTCAGTCTATAACTGCACATCATCAGGATGAACCCTGGCTGCTCAGCAAACTTCTGCTCATTGGAGCAGAATCAGTGAAGATCTGTCAGCAGGTTGGAAATTCATCTGGGCTGATTGCAGCTCAGTGATTCCTCTCTGATGTCACAGTTTGTCACATGTGCAGCAAACTAACTGCAGCTGACAGCAACTGAATGGTCTCAGCTGCAGTGAGCTGCAGAGAAACACAACATACTGATATTCAGTGTGAAGCTTTGACTGGAAACACAGAAAAACAACATCCTGGAAGAATGGCAGCTTCCATCTTTAAAGGACTGGAAGAGGAAGAAGTTTCCAAGGAATCATTCAGAAGAGTTTCAACCAGAAACTGACTGAATCCATGAATCTGAAAAGGTGTTTCTGAGTGAAAGAGACAGACATGTAGAGACTGAACTATCTGTTCAACAGTGATTCTCTGACAGGAAGAAACTCTTTATGCTCAACACAGAGACACTGAGGAACCAGAGGACCTGAACCAGAACCCAAACCCAGGAAGCAGAGGTTCTTCTTCAGTGAATGTGGTGTTGAAGGTGTGGAGGTGGATCAGTGTGTCAGAGGAGACTCTGTAGAAGGACAGAGTGCCAGCAGGACGGTCCACATACACTGCTGCTCTGTTAGAGACAGAGGAGGAGGAGATGTCTGTTTCTTTGTCATTGTGACAGACAACAGAGTAACCAAATTGATCAGAGCAGAACAGACTCCAGGACTGATCATTCTCTCCAAACACACAGTCTCTGCCTCTTCCTCTCCTGCTGATTCTTCTGTAACTCACTGATATATAAACTGTTCCTTTCCACTCGACCTCCCAGTAACAGCGACCAGTCAGAACATTTCTGCACAGCAGCTGAGGCCAGTCATCAAATCTGTCTGGATGATCAGGATATGACTGAACCTTCTCCACACATGTCACCTTCCTGTTGTTGTCAGACAGTTTCAGTTCTCTGTTCACTGTGTTTCTGTCGATGGTGAGTCGACAGGAATCTGATGGAGAGAACAAACACAATCCAGCTGCAGTTATTGATCTATCATCTGTTCACTTTGATCAGTGAGTGATGTGACAGTGAAGATGGCTGGATGTCATGAATCAGATGAAGAACACACTTACACTTCCTCAGACCTGGTGTCAGCCATCGTTCTCCAGCAGGCTCCACCCTGAAAGGAGGAGGGGGGTCAGAGCAGCACCGTCTCTTTCAGCATGCACACATGGACATTACATGGCTCTCACACACACATTGTTCTACACTGAGGAAGATGCTGACTGCTCCTGAGTCCTTCACACAGCCCCACTTGGAAAACACAGAAATATCCCTTTAACTGGATGAATAAAGTCTCTGAATCTGCTGAATATGTTTCCTTACAGGCTGTGCATTAACCAGCAGATGATTGCTGGTATGTATGTTTTCTTTGTGGCCCATTTATCTCAGAAATGACCTGATAAACCTCCATCATTCTGACAGATCCACGCTGTTTTAAGGGGACACCGGCTAATGCTGGCAGACATTTCCTCCTCCTCCTGACAGAGGTTTGCTCCTCCCTCGCTGCTCCTCATCACTTCTAACCAGCTCATGAGCCGGTGAAAGGAAAAGGAGCGGACTGGGTCTGAAGCTATGGAAATAAGTTATGAAAGTATGAGGACAATATGGGATGTTTCAGAAGTTTCATCTCCACTTCGGATCAGACTTAAATTACACTGAAAACATCTGTACGCACGGTCTGAGGAATGTGTGAAGTGTGTAGATTCTCTTTGTTTAATGCAGGAACATCTGTATGAGCGGTTTTTGTGTTTGTGTGTGAGATGGACTCTAGACCCACCCAGGGTGGACCTGCCTCTCACCCTGTGGCTGCTGGGATAGGCTCCAGTTCCTGCCACCATGAAGTGAATTAAGCAGGTAGAGAAAATGGATGAATGGATTTATGCATCTGGTCCCTGGACTTTGGATCATTTTTGATGGATGTAAAACTGAATTATTTGTACACTGTAACAGGGAACTTGTTTGGTGTAAACTAAAGGCAATATTTGAGCAGAAGAACTTTAAACCAACAGTGAAGCCTGAAGCTGTAAATGTAATGGTTTGGGTCTGAGGCAGGGCCCGGTCAACTCTCCATCACAGAATCCAACATGAATTCTTCACCATTTCAGAGGCTGTTTGAGGAAAATGTGAGACCATCTGTCCAGAAACTGCAGCTGAAGCAGAGGTGGACCATGCTACATGACAATGAGAGAAAACATTCCAGTAAATCCACCAAGAAACTTCTCCAGGGCTGAGTGAAGGATGACAGAGAACATGTTTCCAGCTCTTCCTCCTCCATCAGACATTGTGTGATGCTGCAGCAGACCTCTCCATACCTGAGAGTGTCCAGCCTCCACTGTGGATCATCCAGTCCAGCTGATAGCTGCTTCACTCCTGAGTCTCCTGGATGGTTGTAGCTCAGGTCCAGCTCTCTCAGATGGGAGGGGTTGGAGGGCAGAGCTGAGATCAGAGAAGCACAGCCTTCCTCTGTGATCAGACAGCCTGACAGGCTGCAGAAAACAACACAAATGGCAGATTCTGAGAGAAAAGACACCAACAGCAGACACCATCCTGAACAGGTCAGCTGTTCATCCATGACTGTAAAGCAGAATTAAAATGATCAGCAGTTGAACAGCTGAATGAATCCTGACCTGAGAGCTTCCAGGTTACAGTTTGGACTCTGCAGTCCAACAGACAGCTGCTTCACCCCTGAATCCTGCAGGTTGTTGTTACTCAGGTCCAGTTCTGTCAGACTGGAGGACTGGGAGCTGAGAGCTGAGGACAGAGCTTCACAGCTTCTCTCTGAGAGGTTACAGCCACTCAGTCTGAGGAGGAATAACAGGAAAAGAGTTAAGTTATGTAATTATTAATTATTCACATTAAAGATGGTTAAACTGGTTGTTTTTGGGAACGATCTGAGTGACCATTGTGCCATTGCAGAGGTCAGAAGTGCAAAACTCCCCTAAACTAAACTAAAAAATTCTACTCAAAAGAGATTTCAAACATTCTCATGAGCAGGCTTTCTCGCACCATCTGTCTAATTTTGAGTGGAAACGAATCTCCCTCCTTGATGATGTTGAGCTGGCCTGGAAATTCCTTCATGATGAACTCTTGAAGCTTATCAATAAACACGCTCCCTTGCGTAAATTTAGGATAAAAGAGAGAAATAATCCCTGATTTTCCACTGAAACTTGAAACTTCCTTAAAGAAAGAGATCCTGCCTGGACCAAGGCACGAAAACCCAAATTAGAGGCTGATTGGATCATTTTTGTCCTCTGCAACAAGTGTTCCTCCTTAATTAAGAAGAAGAAATCTGAATTTTATTAATCTGAAACCACCAAAAATCTAAATGATCCCGAGAAATGTTGGAATGTGGTGAGATCTGCTTCTGGTGCTTCTGGTGAACTTTGGTCATAGATTCTGTGAACTTGGCTGATAAATGTGCTGTTAAACTATTCTGATGAACGTTTCATCACAGCAGGGCACTTGTTTGACTCCTTTAACAGTAACTTTAAAAACTCTCTTTAAATAATGAGCCAGCTGCTGTAAACTGTCCTCTGTTGACTGTTCTTTTCATGTTGAACCTGAGTCTGTTTCTGAGGTCCATTCTGAGCTAAAAAAGTTGGACTCCAAAGAATCAGCTGGTCATGATAGTTTGGACCCATTTCTCCTGAAGCTGGCTGCTGACTTAATTGCTGAGCCTTTAGCTTGTATCTTTAATCTAAGCCTCAGCACAAACAAACTTCCCAAAGTTTGGAACTCCACATTTGTCCTTCTGCTGCTGAAAGGAGGCGAAAGCTCAACGGTGAATGATTACAGGCCGATCTCAAAATGATGCTCTCTGGTGAAAGTATTTGAAAAACTGGTCTGTGACCAACTGAAGGAGTTTTTAGAATCAAACAACGATCTAAAGCCCTTTCAGTCAGGTTTTAGGAAGCAGCACAGCACTGTTACTGCTGCCCTAAAAGCTTCAGTGTGTTTGAGGCATTGGATTAAAAACAGGTTTATATCTTTAATGTCTGTGGATGTAATTGTTGTCCATCTGTCTTGTCCACCATGACGTGTGCTGCTGCCTTTCTTGGCCAGGTCACCCTTGTTAAACAGGTCTTGATCTCAATGCTTCTTTTATCTAGTTAAATAAAGGTTTAATAAAAATAGAAATAATAAAACCATCCTGAACAGGTCAGCTGTTCATCCATGACTGTAAAGCAGAATTAAAATGATCAGCAGCTGAACAGCTGAATGAATCCTGACCTGAGAGCTTCCAGGTTACAGTTTGGACTCTGCAGTCCAACAGACAGCTGCTTCACCCCTGAATCCTGCAGGTTGTTGTTACTCAGGTCCAGTTCTGTCAGACTGGAGGACTGGGAGCTGAGAGCTGAGGACAGAGCTGCACAGCCTCTCTCTGAGAGGTTACAGCCACTCAGTCTGAGGAGGAATAACAGGAAAAGAGTTAAGTTATGTAATTATTAACTATTCACATTAAAGATGATTGAATTAATAAATAATGATGACATTTATCCTAATTATAGAATATATAAAGTGTTGCCACATTCTTGCAGCGTGTCTCTTTCCTCTTTATGTGAACTGATCTGATGTAACTGTTTGCTGTGAATCTGTGTTATCTAAAAACTGAAATTATATGAGAAATAACTCAGTTATTTTCTCTCCTTTTAACAAGCAAACAGAGTATTTAAAACATATTTATCTCTGTACTTACACAGCTTTGTTGGAGGCTTTGACCACTGGCAGCAGCCTCAGAAGAGCCTCCTCTGAAGCAGAGTATTTCTTCAGGTCAAACACATCCAGATGTTTTCCTGATGACAGTAAGATGAAGACCAGAGCTGACCACTGAGCAGGAGACAGTTTATCTGTGGAGAGACTTCCTGAACTCAGGGCCTGTTGGATCTCCTCCACCAGAGAATGATCATTCAGTTCATTCAGACAGTGGAACAGATTGATGCTTCTCTCTGCAGACAGATCCTCACTGATCTTCTTCTTGATGTAATCGACTGTTTCCTGATTGGTCTGTGAGCTACTTCCTGTCTGTGAGCTACTTCCTGTCTGTGTCAGCAGGCCTTGTAGGAGCCTCTGATTGGTCTGCAGGAAAAGACCCAGGAGGAAGCGGAGGAACAGGTCCAGGTGTCCATTTGGACTCTGTAAGGCCTTGTCCACAGAACTCTGATGGAGATATTTTAGATTAGGTTTCTTAAATATTTTTGACCACACAGAGGTTGTTTGTTGTTCCATCAGATTAACTCCAGACTTGATGAAGGTCAGATGGACACGAAGAGCAGCCAGAAACTCCTGAACACTCAGATGGATGAAGCAGAACACCTTCTCCTGGTACAGCCCTCTCTCCTCTTTAAAGATCTGTGTGAACACTCCTGAGTACACTGAGGCTGCTGAGATATCGATGCCACACTCTGTCAGGTCTGATTCATAGAAGATCAGGTTTCCTTTCTGCAGCTGCTCAAAAGCCAGTTTTCCCAGAGACTCAATCATCTTCCTGCTCTCTGGACTCCAGTGTGGATCTGTCTCAGCTCCTCCATCATACTTGACCTTCTTCACTTTGGCCTGAACCACCAGGAAGTGGATGTACATCTCAGTCAGGGTCTTGGGCAGCTCTCCTCCCTCTCTGGTTTTCAACACATCCTCCAGAACTGTAGCAGTGATCCAGCAGAAGACTGGGATGTGGCACATGATGTGGAGGCTTCGTGATGTCTGGATGTGGGAGATGATGCTGCTGGCCTGCTCCTCATCTCTGAATCTCTTCCTGAAGTACTCCTCCTTCTGTGGATCAGTGAACCCTCTGACCTCTGTCACCATGCCAACACAGCCAGGAGGGATCTGATTGGCTGCTGCAGGCCGTGTGGTTATCCAGAGGCGAGCAGAGGGAAGCAGGTTCCCCCTGATGAGGTTTGTCAGCAGCACATCCACTGAGGTGGACTCTGTAGCATCAGTCAGGGGCTCCTTGCTGTGGAAGTCCAGAGGAAGTCGACACTCATCCAGACCGTCAAAGATGAACACAACCTGGAACTGTTCAAAGCTGCAGATTCCTGCTGCTTTGGTTTCAGTAAAGAAGTGATGAACAAGTTCCACCAAGCTGAACTTTTTCTCTTTCAGCACATTCAGCTCTCTGAAAGTGAATGGAAACATGAAGTGGATGTCCTGGTTGGCTTTGCCTTCAGCCCAGTCCAGAGTGAACTTCTGAGTTAAGACTGTTTTCCCAATGCCAGCCACTCCCTTTGTCATCACTGCTCTGATTGGTTCGTCTCTTCCAGGTGGGAGCTTAAAGATGTCTTCTTGTCTGATGGATGTTTCTGCTCTGCCTGCTTTCCTGGATGCTGCTTCAATCTGTCTGACCTCATGTTCATCATTGACCTCTCCAGTCCCCCCCTCTGTGATGTAGAGCTCTGTGTAGATCTGATTCAGAAGGGTTGGGTTTCCTGCTTTAGGAATCCCCTCAAACACACACTGGAACTTCTTCTTCAGAGCAGATTTAACTTTACCTCCACAAAGTTCTAAATGAAGACAAGAAATAACATCAGTAAACAGACATTTCCACCCTGTAAAGAATGAGTATTTGAACATCTGTTGTTCTGTGTGTTGAGACATCAGTAAATGTGTCATTTATCCAGCAGGTTAAATCTTTAGAGAAATCCTCTTACTGCTCTGCAGACGCTCAGCCAGCTCCTCCTGCTTCATTCTCCTCAGGAAGTGAACTGTGATCTTCACTAATGCCTCTCTGCTCCACCTCTGCTCTTCATCCTCACCCTCCCTCTGACTCTCTAAGCATTCTGGGTAATCTGGGCTCAGAACCTTCTGGATCTTCTTCAGCTCCTCCTTCACAAAAGTGAGCATGTTGTCCTCCAGCAGCTGGAACAGAATACTATATGAATGAGCCAATCAGGCTGAAATCATGGAGCCAAACATCAGATCCATGTTGGACACACTGACAATCCACTGGTCTGCAAAGTGCAGCCTGGAGATGACTGTGAACACAATAGATGGAAAAGTAGCTGTTGTACATGTACAGACCATAAATATGGAGTCCAGCTGTGTCTGATGCTGCTGGGCAGACTGCCCACTGGGAACCTCTGAGCTCTGCTGGTCCACTCTGTGGAGGAATGATGAAGAATGAGCTCACATTGTGTCTGTCCACACAGAGACAAACACAAGGTAAAGGTCCATGGAGGGATGTGTGGATGTGAACAGTGAACGCAGCCATAAAGCAGCTGATTAACTCTGAAGCTGCACATCAGCAACATCTGTGTCCCAGAAGATAAGAGCTCAGTGTGTCTCTAACAGTGGGAGGAAGCTGATGTCAGATGAAGCAGTTTGAGGAGGAAGGGACACAGAACTGTGTGAACAGACAGAAGATTTGAAGCTGTATCACACAAGGAGGAAGCCAAAGATCAGCTCTGAGCAGGGCTGAAACAGCAGAATTTGAGAACCATGTTTACCATCTGAACAGAACATCTGGGACTGTAAATATCCTGTGTTACATTAAACTAGCTCCATGATTAACACAGAACTGTGTGATATATACTGAGGTTCAGCTTCATATTATTGATCCATGTGGCTTTGTTCATTAAAATGTTAATTTTACTCAGTGAAAGAGACCTGTTTTAACATCCATTCTTTCCACTCTGACAGTTTCACATGTGAACATGAAATGATGTGAATAAGAGCTCACATTAAACACAAGTTGGAATAAGAACTGTTCAGACTGACTCTGGAACATTTTACAGTGTTGCACCATTTACACTCAGCTCACCTCAGAGACCGTGAACGTTGGACTGATTTAAAGTTAATTATACGACCCAATGACCTGTCGCTCCTCATGGACACACAGCTGGGTTCAGGTCCAGATTCAGCTGCAGATCCAGCTTGGTTCCTGTGAATAAAGGTGGTTTGGTGATGTGAGCGCTGAGCTCTGACATGGAGAAGAGTCGTGGACAGTTAGAGATGGTGGTCTCACCTCTGAGCTTTGCTCTGGCTCTCATGTTCCCCACACAGAGTGGTTTTAGTGTCCTCACACTGATCCATGCTGCTGGATTCACATCAGCTCACACACACTTTCTACCTTCATCTGCAGAGGAAACACAGATCATTCATCTGCACATCAACTCAAATCCTCTTTTCCATCATCTGAGCTGTAAACAGATCAGCTGCTCCTCCACTGATTGGCTCTGATTCTCTGTTTCATATCAGTGTCTCTGAATGCAGTCAGACAGGAGTGTTGAGGCAGAGGAAGCTGCCATCAGCTGCTGTACTTCCACTACCTGTCCACTAGGTGGAGGCATGGAGCTACAGCCCAGCACACACCTCATGATCCGGATGATGAAGGATTCTTTAGTTTAGTTTTCAGAGGACTTTTTAACAGCAAATACAAACAGAGACAGATCTTAGATCTTAGCTTTAGGAGGCTTTAATAAAGCTGATCAAAAGTCTAAATACTGAGAAAAAGGAGCTGAAATTAGATCAAATGAAACATTTGAAAACAGGAAACAGGCCAACAGCAGAAACTAAAGGATAATGTTAAAGAATTATTTTAGTCTGAATGTAAAGTCTGACTGAAGCACAATGAACTCTGAACATCCTCATCATCACCAGACTAAACAAGTTAAATATATGCTGCATCACAGCTTCATCACTGACATTCAGCTCATTTTATTCTGAAAGGTCTGACAGGAAGCTGCTCTTTCTGACTTTAAAGCTGGAGACGACACTTTTATTCCAGGGACCGCAGTTCCTCTGCAGCTGACAGCTGTTATGCACAGAAATGCATCCATATGCGCGGGAGCGCGCGGGAGCCGTTTCAGGTGTGGATTATTACATTTATCCAATAAAGTTACAGTGATAACACTGAGCTGACAACGGTGTTTCATTCGTTCATCTTTTTTCTCATTTCTTCATGGATGAATAATACATGCACACTCATGTTAACCCGACAGTTGTACAGTTTAGAGCATCTGTTTCACCTGTTATTATATTATTGTAGAAATCCTCCAAAGTAAGGCCCTGAGCAACACTTCTGCAGTCAGCCCGAAACACGGCTGGAGACATTTTCTATGAACAATCTTTACTCAGTGTAGCCCAATGAAATCATCTAAAAATGAACCTAAAACTGTGAAACCTGATTATTTCAATGCTTCTTCAGGTAAACAGATTATGATGAAGTCACATCATTCCATCCCAGACTCTCTTTAAAGCAGGACCAGCAGGGGATGCATTTCATAACACCGCAGAGCACTCCAGCGGGTGGTAAAGACCGCCCAACGCATCACAGGCGCCCAGTTACCCTCCATCCAGGACATTTAGCACAGATGCTGCCTGGGCAGGGTGAGGAACATCATCAAGTCTTTCCACCCTTCTCCCATCTGGCAGACGTTACAGGAGCCTCAGGAAGAGCTTCTTTCTGAGGCTGTGACCCTGCTGAGTTCTGCACCGTCACTTTAACTTCTACCATCGTCACTTCACTGCAGCCTTGCACCTTCTGCACAGCTTATGTGTCTCACTCAGGCCTCACGCCTTTGTACATATTATTCATTCTACAACACTGTCTGCATGCAGCTCTTAGCACAGTAAGCTGCCCTCTCCACTCACTGAATGTGCACACCTCATCTGTATGCACTCTCTTCACAATGTACATATATTTATAATAGATATTTATTCCTAGAAGATTTCCACTGCACTTTCTGTAAATAATTCTGTATTTTGCACTTCTGGTTAGATGCTAACTGCATTTCTTTGGCTCTGTACCTGTACTCTGCACAATGACAATAAAGTTGAATCTAATCTGATCTAAGTCCCACAGTCAGATAAACTAAACACTGTCAGAGGTCATAGGTCGCCTTTATTCCTGTGTTATCTCTGGAGGAAGCAGAATCTCATTTATTACATGTGATACTCGCCTGCTGGGGGAGGACAAGGCGTCTGTAAAATGGAAAACTGTAAAATATCTGTTACGGTGGTTTTTTTCAGAGAAGCTGCTCTTTCTGACTTTAAAGCTGGAGACGACACTTTGATTCCAGAAATAAAACATGAAGCAGTTTGTTTGAGAAGGAAACAAACAGAAACATCAGCTGATCATCATGTTGATTGATTCCAGTTAATCAATAATCTGATAATCATGTAGATTTGTCTTCAAACACAAAGTGATCAAAGTTTTTTTCTGAAATAAGAAGCGAACATGTTCTCCAACATTACAGAGCAGAAACAAACAGGAAACTCACAGATTGTTCAGAGCTGCAGAAGAAGAAGACTCTCCACTCGACAGACTGAGACACAGGTGAGCTGCTTCCTGGAACCAGTCAGAGCAGAGTCCACCTGTGATGGAGGCGGGACAGATAGAAGCTGTCTGACCAGTGGAGTTCATGTTAAAACACGCCTCCAAGTTCCTGAGCAACAAACTCTGATCTGAAAACATTTATTCAGCCGTTCTCTCTGAATGTTCTCTGAGATTCTCCAGAATCGCCGTCAGAAACATTAAAACCAGGCTTTGAACTGGGATCTGTTCTGTGCAGCAGCTCTGTAGTTTTAGTGCTGCTGCAGATGCACCAGATGTGTGCAGCTAGTCTGAAAACATCTGTCATCATGTGACAAACTGTGAACACATCAAGGTGTGCTTAAGTGTGGCTGAGTTTTCCAGGCCAGGGACACCAGTTCACAAACTGAAGCAAGTAAAAATGGGGCACTTTTAACTGATAAGTCCCCCAAACTGAAGCAAGTAAATATGGGGCACTTTTTAAATGATGAAAGTACCCCAAAGTTAAGTAAGTAAAAATGGCACATTTTTCATCAGTTAAAAGTGTCTCAAACTGAATCAAGTAAGAATGGGCCACTTTTTGACATTTTTAAGTTACAAATTTTCAGCATATAAATGAATGATCCAATTTGGCACACTTTCGTCATTGAAAAAGTGTCCCGAATTGGATCATTTGAGCGGAAAGTCCGATTTGGCACACTTTTTGTATGGCAAGGGTGACCGAAAGTGAAAACTCGCTGAACTTAAACGCCACCTGGTGTTGATCAAAAGTAAAGGTGGCCAAATTGCACAAGGGGCTCCCACTCCCTAGGAAACTTCAGAGGGAACCAGCTACTGCATGGTTTGATTAGTCTTTCGTCCTTATACCCACATCGGACGACCGATTTGCACCTCAGGACCGCGAGGGGCCTCCACCAGAGTTTCTTCTGGCTTTGCCCTGCCCAGACATAGTTCACCATCTTTCGGGTCCTGTCACGCGCGCTCAAGCTCCACCTCCCCGACGGTGCGGGCAAGACGGGCCGGTGGTGCGCCGTGGAGGGCCTGGGACCCCACTTCTGCGGGCGCACGCCGGCCTTCCCATTCATTGCGCCACAGGGTTTCGTATGTGCCCTCTGACTCTTGTGCGCGTCAGACTCCTTGGTCCGTGTTTCAAGACGGGTCGGGTGGGTTGTCGACATCACCCAGACCCCTTGTGCCTTTTACGCGGGCCGATCCCTGCCCTGGCGTCGTGACGTGGTTGGAGCACATTGAGGACAGTCCGCCCCGGTTGTTAGTCGCACTGGGAGAGAGGGGGCCCCGTCCCTCCCGGAGGAGAGAGGGCACAGCGAGCACTACGTCCATGGCCCCAGGAAGCGACGAAGTCCAGGCGAGGAGGTGCTGTAAAGCTCACGGCCTGAGCTGCGAGCCTCCTCTGGTTTTTGTTTTGGAGAGTTTTCCAGCTCTGAAGCATCTTTGGTTTCAGTTTCATATAGTTTTTATGGTATATGTAGATGTTGTACTGTTTGTGTCGAACACTGTTGGTTTCCATGTGCTTTTCAACAGTCATTATTACAACTTTAATAGCTACACTGAAGTATTTAAGTGTTTAAAAACACATAATTTAATCTGTTCATTTAAACGACATCATGAGGTTCATCTTTTCACCACCAGAGGGAGATAAATGCAGATCAATGAAGAGTCCACTTTGTTCATCAGAGCTTCAACAGCCAAACAGTGAAACACGGAAACAGTAACAGGGTGTTTGTTTGTTCCCTCTGAGCATCATGAGAAGGGTTAATGTCTTCAGACGTCAGCATCTGACTTTAACCGAGTCTGACCGGTCCGACGACATATTTTCACGCTGAAGAGGCGAAGGTGTGGCTGTCTGAAAGATCTCACAGTTGGATAAACAATGTTTAGACTTTACAAAATCATCCTGTAACTTCAGTTATTCTGTAGCTTTCCTCTATTTACTGTTAAATGAAACTAGCTGCTGAATTCCAGCTCAAACTAACCTATAAGGCAGATTAGCTGAAAGCTCTCAGCATGACATCATGTAATGATGTGATGCTGATCAGATCAACTCCAGCTGTAACATTAACTAATGAAAATGAATCAGCCTGCTTTCTGTCTCACACTGAAACCAAACTTCACTCTGTTAGTTTCTTCATCTCTTTACTCTTATTTTCTAATGAACACACAGGATGTTTTCCTTTAAATGTTGAAGGTTCAGAGCTGCAGGTGAAATATCTGAACAAAGAAAAGGAAACTGAAAAGTCCTGGAAAGGTCTGATCCAGTTTGTAGGAGATAAATCAGCTCCAGTTTACTGTAAATCTGAAAAACTGTGGTATTCGTGTCTCATCCCATCATCAGCATTACAGCACCGCTGTTGGAGCTGATGCAGATACACAGGAGAGAGGACTTTAACATTTTATTAGCATCAGTTTTACACAAAGACAGCTGGATCCAGGATGGCTCTGATTGGTCTGCAGACCAGAGAGATGTCACCTTGATGTGTTCACAGTTTGTCACATGATGACAGATGTTTTCAGACTACCTGCACACATCTGGTGCATCTGCAGCAGCACTAAAACTACAGAGCTGCTGCACTGAACAGATCCCAGTTTAAAGCCTGGTTTTAATGTTTCTGACGGCGATTCTGGAGAATCTCAGAGAACATTCAGAGAGAACAGTTGAATAAATATTTTCAGATCAGAGTTTGTTGTTCAGGAACTTGGAGGCGTGTTTTAACATGAACTCCACTGGTCAGACAGGTTCTATCTGTCCCGCCTCCATCACAGGTGGACTCTGCTCTGACTGGTTCCAGGAAGCAGCTCACCTGTGTCTCAGTCTGTCGAGTGGAGAGTCTTCTTCTTCTGCTGCTCTGAACTATCTGTGAGTTTCCTGTTTGTTTCTGCTCTGTAATGTTGGAGAACATGTTCGCTTCTTGTTTCAGAACAAACTTTGATCACTTTGTGTTTGAAGACAAATCTACATGATGATCAGATTATTAATTAACTGGAATCAAAATGATGATCAGCTGATGGTTTTTTTTTGTTTTCTTCATGTTTTTATTTGATTTAAGTTAAAAATTAATTCAGACACATAAGCAGTGCAGTGACAGCACGATGGTATAAGTTAAAGTGACGGTGCAGAATTCAGCAGGGTCACAGCCTCAGGAAAGAAGCTCTTCCTAAGAATCCTTCATCATGAGGTGTGTGCTGGGCTGCAGCTCCATGCCTCCACCTAGTGGACAGGTAGTGGAAGTACAGCAGCTGATGGCAGCTTCCTCTGCCTCAACACTCCTGTCTGACTGCATTCAGAGACACTGATATGAAACAGAGAATCAGAGCCAATCAGTGGAGGAGCAGCTGATCTGTTTACAGCTCAGATGATGGAAAAGAGGATTTGAGTTGATGTGCAGATGAATGATCTGTGTTTCCTCTGCAGATGAAGGTAGAAAGTGTGTGTGAGCTGATGTGAATCCAGCAGCATGGATCAGTGTGAGGACACTAAAACCACTCTGTGTGGGGAACATGAGAGCCAGAGCAAAGCTCAGAGGTGAGACCACCATCTCTAACTGTCCATGACTCTTCTCCATGTCAGAGCTCAGCGCTCACATCACCAAACCACCTTTATTCACAGGAACCAAGCTGGATCTGCAGCTGAACCTGGACCTGAACCCAGCTGTGTGTCCTTTAAGAGCAACAGGTCCAAGGATGGGTTCATTGTTTTCCAACATGATGTTCCATCAGACAAACAGTGAGTAGCTGTCAGTATTCAGTGGAGGCTGCATCATGGTTCAGATGAATTAGGTTTTTAAGAATTAAGTTTTTCGTTGATTTATTCAAAATGAATCATTTTCTGTCACATTTTTACTTTTTAATCCAAACTGAATTTTACTGAACATGTAAATCTAAATTAAACACGTGTTTTTTTCCTATCAGCAGCTTTCAGAGACCTGAACCTGAACCCAGCTGTGTGTCCATGAGGAGCGACAGGTCAATGGGTCATTTTATTGAATTTAAATCAGTCCAACGTTCACGGTCTCTGAGGTGAGCTGAGTGTAAATGGTGTAACACTGTAAAATGTTCCAGAGTCAGTCTGAACAGTTCTTATTCCAACTTGTGTTTAATGTGAGCTCTTATTCACATCATTTCATGTTCACATGTGAAACTGTCAGAGTGGAAAGAATGGATGTTAAAACAGGTCTCTTTCACTGAGGAAAATATTAAGAATGATATTTATTATAGAGGAGCTGTTTCTGAAATAAATGTTCTGAACAATGTCAGCTGCTTTACAAACAGTCCAACATGAACAAAGTCACATGGATCAATAATAACTTTGATGGTAAAATGTCTGAACAGATTTTGAACAGATGAGACACACTGAGCTCTTATCTTCTGGAACACAGATGCTGCTGATGTGCAGCTTCAGAGTTAATCAGCTGCTTTATGGCTGCGTTCACTGTTCACATCCACACATCCCTTCATGGACCTTTACCTTGTGTTTGTCTGTGTGGACAGACACAATGTGAGCTCATTCTTCATCATTCCTCCACAGAGTGGACCAGCAGAGGTCAGAGGTTCCCAGTGGTCAGTCTGCCCAGCAGCATCAGACACAGCTGGACTCCATATTTATGGTCTGTACATGTACAACAGCTACTTTTCCATCTATTGTGTTCAGTCATCTCCAGGCTGCACTTTGCAGACCAGCGGATTGTCAGTGTGTCCAACATGGATCTGATGTTTGGCTCCATGATTTCAGCCTGATTGGCTCATTCATATAGTGTTCTGTTCCAGCTGCTGGAGGACAACATGCTCACTTTTGTGAAGGAGGAGCTGAAGAAGATCCAGAAGGTTCTGAGTCCAGATTACCCAGAATGCTTAGAGAGTCAGAGGGAGGGTGAGGATGAAGAGCAGAGGAGCAGCAGAGAGGCATTAGGGAAGATCACAGTTCACTTCCTGAGGAGAATGAAGCAGGAGGAGCTGGCTGAGCGTCTGCAGAGCAGTAAGAGGATTTCTCTAAAGATTTAACCTGCTGGATAAATGACACATTTACTGATGTCTCAGCTCACAGAACAACACATGTTCAAATACTCATTCTTTACAGGGTGGAAATGTCTGTTTACTGATGTTATTTCTTGTCTTCATTCAGAACTTTGTGGACGTAAAGTTAAATCTGCTCTGAAGAAGAAGTTCCAGTGTGTGTTTGAGGGGATTCCTAAAGCAGGAAACCCAACCCTGCTGAATCAGATCTACACAGAGCTCTACATCACAGAGGGGGGGACTGGAGAGGTCAATGATGAACATGAGGTCAGACAGATTGAAGCAGCATCCAGGAAAGCAGGCAGAGCAGAAACATCCATCAGACAAGAAGACATCTTTAAACTCCCACCTGGAAGAGATGAACCAATCAGAGCAGTGATGACAAAGGGAGTGGCTGGCATTGGGAAAACAGTCTTAACTCAGAAGTTCACTCTGGACTGGGCTGAAGGCAAAGCCAACCAGGACATCCACTTCATGTTTCCATTCACTTTCAGAGAGCTGAATGTGCTGAAAGAGAAAAAGTTCAGCTTGGTGGAACTTGTTCATCACTTCTTTACTGAAACCAAAGCAGCAGGAATCTGCAGCTTTGAACAGTTCCAGGTTGTGTTCATCTTTGACGGTCTGGATGAGTGTCGACTTCCTCTGGACTTCCACAGCAAGGAGCCCCTGACTGATGCTACAGAGTCCACCTCAGTGGATGTGCTGCTGACAAACCTCATCAGGGGGAACCTGCTTCCCTCTGCTCGCCTCTGGATAACCACACGGCCTGCAGCAGCCAATCAGATCCCTCCTGGCTGTGTTGGCATGGTGACAGAGGTCAGAGGGTTCACTGACCCACAGAAGGAGGAGTACTTCAGGAAGAGATTCAGAGATGAGGAGCAGGCCAGCAGCATCATCTCCCACATCCAGACATCACGAAGCCTCCACATCATGTGCCACATCCCAGTCTTCTGCTGGATCACTGCTACAGTTCTGGAGGATGTGTTGGAAACCAGAGAGGGAGGAGAGCTGCCCAAGACCCTGACTGAGATGTACATCCACTTCCTGGTGGTTCAGGCCAAAGTGAAGAAGGTCAAGTATGATGGAGGAGCTGAGACAGATCCACACTGGAGTCCAGAGAGCAGGAAGATGATTGAGTCTCTGGGAAAACTGGCTTTTGAGCAGCTGCAGAAAGGAAACCTGATCTTCTATGAATCAGACCTGACAGAGTGTGGCATCGATATCTCAGCAGCCTCAGTGTACTCAGGAGTGTTCACACAGATCTTTAAAGAGGAGAGAGGGCTGTACCAGGAGAAGGTGTTCTGCTTCATCCATCTGAGTGTTCAGGAGTTTCTGGCTGCTCTTCATGTCCATCTGACCTTCATCAGCTCTGGAGTCAACCTGATGGGAGAACAAAAAAAGAGGTTTAAATCATTCACAGACAAAAAAAAACTAAAATATCTCCATCAGAGTGCTGTGGACAAGGCCTTACAGAGTCCAAATGGACACCTAGACCTGTTCCTCCGCTTCCTCCTGGGTCTTTCCCTGCAGACCAATCAGAGGCTCCTACGAGGCCTGCTGACACAGACAGGAAGTAGCACACAGACCAATCAGGAAACAGTCGATTACATCAAGAAGAAGATCAGTGAGGATCTGTCTGCAGAGAGAAGCATCAATCTGTTCCACTGTCTGAATGAACTGAATGATCGTTCTCTGGTGAAGGAGATCCAACAGGCCCTGAGTTCAGGAAGTCTCTCCACAGATAAACTGTCTCCTGCTCAGTGGTCAGCTCTGGGCTTCATCTTACTGTCATCAGGAAAACATCTGGATGTGTTTGACCTGAAGAAATACTCTGCTTCAGAGGAGGCTCTTCTGAGGCTGCTGCCAGTGGTCAAAGCCTCCAACAAAGCTGTGTAAGTACAGAGATAAATATGTTTTAAATACTCTGTTTGCTTGTTAAAAGGAGAGAAAATAACTGAGTTATTTCTCAGATAATTTCAGTTTGTAAATAACACAGATTCACAGCAAACAGTTACATCAGATCAGTTCACATAAAGAGGAAAGAGACACGCTGCAAGAATGTGGCAACACTTTATAATATAGAATTAGGATAAATGTCATCATTATTTATTAATTCAACCATCTTTAATGTGAATAATTAATAATTACATAACTGAACTCTTTTCCTGTTATCCCTCCTCAGACTGAGTGACTGTAACCTCTCAGAGAGAAGCTGTGCAGCTCTGTCCTCAGCTCTCAGCTCCCAGTCCTCCAGTCTGACACAACTGGACCTGAGTAACAACAACCTGCAGGATTCAGGGGTGAAGCAGCTGTCTGATGGACTGCAGAGTCCAAACTGTAACCTGGAAGCTCTCAGGTCAGGATTCATTCAGCTGTTCAACTACTGATCATTTTAATTCTGCTTTACAGTCATGGATGAACAGCTGACCTGTTCAGGATGGTTTTATTATTTATATATTTATTAAACCTTTATTTAACCAGATAAAAGAAGCATTGAGATCAAGACCTGTTTAACAAGGGTGACCTGGCCAAGAAAGGCAGCAGCACACGTCATGGTGGACAAGACAGATGGACAACAATTACATCCACAGACATTAAAGATATAAACCTGTTTTTAATCCAATGCCTCAAACACATCATTAAAGCTTTTAGGGCAGCAGTAGCAGTGCTGTGCTGCTTCCTAAAACCTGACTGAAATGGCTTTAGATTGTTGTTTGATTATAAAAACTCCTTCAGTTGGTCACAGACCGGTTTTTCAAATACTTTCACCAGAGAGCATCATTTTGAGATCGGCCTGTAATTATTCACCATTGAGCTTTCGCCTCCTTTCAGCAGCAGAAGGACAAATGTGGAGTTCCAAACTTTGGGAAGTTTGTTTGTGCTGAGGCTTAGATTAAAGATACAAGCTAAAGGCTCAGCAATTAAGTCAGCAGCCAGCTTCAGGAAAAATGGGTCCAAACTATCAGGACCAGCTGATTCTTTGGAGTCCAACTATTTTAGCGCACTACGGACCTCAGAAACAGACTCAGGTTCAACATGAAAATAACAGTCAACAGGGGACAGTTTACAGCAGCAGGCTCATTATTTAAAGAGAGTTTTTAAAGTTACTGTTAAAGGAGTCAAACAAGTGCCCTGCTGTGATGAAACGTTCATTAAAATAGTTTCACAGCACATTTATCAGCCAAGTTCACAGAATCTGTGACCAAAGTTCACCAGAAGCACCAGAAGCAGATCTCACCACATTCCAACATTTCTCGGGATCATTTAGATTTTTGGTGGTTTCAGATTAATAAAATTCAGATTTCTTCTTCTTAATTAAGGAGGAACACTTGTTGCAGAGGACCAAAATGATCCAAACAGCCTCTAATTTGGGTTTTCGTGCCTTGGTCCAGGCAGGATCTCTTTCTTAAAGGAGGTTTCCAGTTTCAGTGGAAAATCAGGGATTATTTCTCTCTTTTATCCTAAATTTACGCAAGGGAGCATGTTTATTGATAAGCTTCAAGAGTTCATCATGAAAGAATTTCCAGGCCAGCTCAACATGATCAAGGAGGGAGATTCGTTTCCAATCAAAATTAGACAGATGGTGCAAGAAAGCCTGCTCATGAGAATGTTTGAAATCTCTTTTGAGGAGAATTTGTGGTTTAGTTTTGGAGAGTTTGGCACTTCTGACCACTGCAATGGCACAATGGTCACTCAGATCATTCCAAAAGCAACCAGTTTAACCATCTTTAATGTGAATAATTAATCATTTTATAACTTAACTCTTTTCCTGTTATTCCTCCTCAGACTGAGTGTCTGTAACCTCTCAGAGAGAAGCTGTGTAGCTCTGTCCTCAGCTCTCAGCTCCCAGTCCTCCAGTCTGACAGAACTGGACCTGAGTAACAACAACCTGCAGGATTCAGGGGTGAAGCAGCTGTCTGTTGGACTGCAGAGTCCAAACTGTAACCTGGAAGCTCTCAGGTCAGGATTCATTCAGCTGTTCAACTGCTGATCATTTTAATTCTGTTTTACAGTCATGGATGAACAGCTGACCTGTTCAGGATGGTGTCTGCTGTTGGTGTCTTTTCTCTCAGAATCTGCCATTTGTGTTGTTTTCTGCAGCCTGTCAGGCTGTCTGATCACAGAGGAAGGCTGTGCTTCTCTGATCTCAGCTCTGACCTCCAACCCCTCCCATCTGAGAGAGCTGGACCTGAGCTACAACCATCCAGGAGACTCAGGAGTGAAGCAGCTATCAGCTGGACTGGAGGATCCACGGTGGAGGCTGGACACTCTCAGGTATGGAGAGGTCTGCTGCAGCATCACACAATATCTGACGGAGGAGGAAGAGCTGGAAACATGTTTATGTTTATGTATTTAGCAGACGCTTTTATCCAAAGCGACTTACAAATGAAGATATAACAGCTATATAAAAAGCTAACAATAAACTACATAGAAGGAACCCAGGAGTCCGACTCTGTCAGAGGGGACAGAGTAGAGATAGGGTGCAGGCATAGAAGGAAGTGTAGAAAGATAAAGTGCAGAGATAGAGGGGGTAGGAAAGTACAAGGTAAGTGCTAAGATAGGAGGTGCTCTCTGAAGAGCTGGGTTTTCAAGAGCTTCTTGAAGATAGACAGGGACGCCCCTGTTCTGGTAGCGCTCGGTAGGTCATTCCACCATCGTGGGACGACACATGAACAGAGTTTGGATTGTCTTAGGCGTGGTGTAGGAGCTGCTAGACAACAATCCTGGGACGAACGGAGGGACCGAGTTGTGACATAAGCCTTTGCAAGAGCATTCAAGTAGATGGAGCCGTTCCATTAAGCTCTTTGTAGCTAACATCAGGGACTTGAATTTAATGCGGGCGGCTAAGGGCAGCTTGTGGAGTTCAATGAACAGAGTACTCAAGAGTGAAGCAGCTATCAGCTGGACTGGAGGATCCACAGTGGAGGCTGGACACTCTCAGGTATGGAGAGGTCTGCTGCAGCATCACACAATGTCTGATGGAGGAGGAAGAGCTGGAAACATGTTTATGTGTTCTTTTAGGCTGATCGAAGACCAGACGCGCCACCGCGTTCTGGACCATCTGCAGAGGTTTCACAGCACAGGCTGGGAGACCAGTTAGGAGACCAGTTAGGAGAGCGTTGCTGTAGTCAAGGCAGGAGATGACCATGGCCTGCACCAGGAGCTGGGGGGCATGTTGGGTTAGGTATGGTCCGGTCTTTCTTATGTTTAGTAATGCAAAGCGGCACGAACGAGCAACCGAGGTAACGTGATCTTTGAAGGTTAGTTGGTCATCAATCATGACACCCAAGTTTGTAGCAACCTTTGATGGAGCAAGAGATAGGGATTCAGTTTGGATGCAGATTTTGTGGTGTATGGTTGGTTTGGCTGGGAAGACCAGCAGTTCAGTTTTGGGGAGGTTAAGTTGGAGGTGATGGGCTTTCATTCATGTTGATATGTCAGAGAGACAGTCTGAGATTTGTGCTGAGACCGTGTGGTCGTCAGGTGGGAATGAGAGATAGAGCTGGGTATCATCAGCATAACACTGGTATGAGAAGCCATGTGATCGAATGATCTGTCCCACTGAGTTGATATATGGCAAAGAGAAGAGGTCCCAGTACTGAACCTTGGGGGACATGTTCTCTGTCCTTCACTCAGCCCTGTCTTTTTGCTTCATGCTGAGTTTTATATGAACCTACATGTAGGAGCCTTTTTCCTTTGTTCACTCAAGCAGATCTTTACACAGAACATTTAACAGCTTTATGTTGGTCTGCAGCTCAAAAACATCACAGTTTCTACATAAAGGGTTTCCTGACTCTTCCCTCTTACAGAGATACAGCTTACATCTCACTATGTGATGATGTTCATGTTAAATGTCAGTCAGCTGACTCCCAGGTCAGAGTTCAGACCAACCTGACATGTTGTCCACAGTCCGTTCACTTTGTTAGTTCGTTCTCACTCACCAATGATCACAGTTAGGAGTTAAAAACACACAGTCAGGGTTTTAAATTAGAAATGGTCACAGATCACACATTTGACCTCTCAGTCCAGCTGCATCAGGTGATCCGTGCAGTTTCACCACTTAATGACGTCCACATTTCTGGCCCTGATGGGCCTCTGCTGACTGGCTGCTGATGAACTGGTGCTGCTGCTGTTGACCTGCTCACTTTGGCATCGGTTCAGCATCAAATTCATCCTGTTTTAAACTCACTGTCATACTCTGAATGGACGTAAATGTGATTTTCAGATTCAGAGAAATCTTCCTCGTCATTGTCTTCCCAATCTTCTTTCTCTTTGGGCTTTGACTGAGCTGTTCCAGAACCCCGTGTTTCTGTTTCCTTTGGAGAAGTTTCTTGGTGGATTTACTGGAATGTTTTTGCTCATTGTCATGTAGCATGGTCCACCTCTGCTTCAGCTGCAGTTTCTAGACAGATGGTCTCACATTTTCCTCAAACAGCCTCTGAAATGGAGTTCAGAATTCCTGTTGGATTCTGTGATGGAGAGTTGACCGGGCCCTGCCTCAGACCCAAACCATTACATTTACAGCTCCAGGCTTCACTGTTGCTTTAAAGTTCTTCTGCTCAAATATTACCTTTAGTTTACACCAAACAAGTTCCCTGTTACAGTGTCCAAATAATTCAGTTTTACATCCATCAAAAATGATGCAAAGTCCAGGGACCAGATGCATAAATCCATTCATCCATTTTCTCTACCTGCTTAATTCAGTTCATGGTGGCAGGAACTGGAGCCGATCCCAGCAGCCACAGGGTGAGAGGCAGGTCCACCCTGGGTGGGTCTAGAGTCCATCTCACACACAAACACAAAAACCGCTCATACAGATGTTCCTGCATTAAATAAAGAGAATCTGCACACTTCACACATTCCTCAGACCGTGCGTACAGATGTTTTCAGTGTAATTTAAGTCTGATCCGAAGTGGAGATGAAACTTCTGAAACATCCCATATTGTCCTCATACTTTCATAACTTATTTCCATAACTTCAGACCCAGTCGGCTCCTTTTCCTTTCACCGGCTCATGAGCTGGTTAGAAGTGATGAGGAGCAGCGAGGGAGGAGCAAACCTCTGTCAGGAGGAGGAGGAAATGTCTGCCAGCATTAGCCGGTGTCCCCTTAAAACAGCGTGGATCTGTCAGAATGATGGAGGTTTATCAGGTCATTTCTGAGATAAATGGGCCACAAAGAAAACATACATACCAGCAATCATCTGCTGGTTAATGCACAGTCTGTAAGGAAACATATTCAGCAGATTCAGAGACTTTATTCATCCAGTTAAAGGGATATTTCTGTGTTTTTCAAGTGTGGCTGTGTGAAGGACTCATGAGCAGTCAGCATCTTCCTCAGTGTAGAACAATGTGTGTGTGAGAGCCATGTAATGTCCATGTGTGCATGCTGAAAGAGACGGTGCTGCTCTGACCCCCCTCCTCCTTTCAGGGTGGAGCCTGCTGGAGAACGATGGCTGACACCAGGTCTGAGGAAGTGTAAGTGTGTTCTTCATCTGATTCATGACATCCAGCCATCTTCACACTGTCACATCCCTCACTGATCAAAGTGAACAGATGATAGATCAATAACTGCAGCTGGATTGTGTTTGTTCTCTCCATCAGATTCCTGTCGACTCACCATCGACAGAAACACAGTGAACAGAGGACTGAAACTGTCTGACAACAACAGGAAGGTGACATGTGTGGAGAAGGTTCAGTCATATCCTGATCATCCAGACAGATTTGATGACTGGCCTCAGCTGCTGTGTAGAAATGTTCTGACTGGTCGCTGTTACTGGGAGGTCGAGTGGAGCGGAACAGTTTATATATCAGTGAGTTACAGAAGAATCAGCAGGAGAGGAAGAGGCAGAGACTGTGTGTTTGGATACAATGATCAGTCCTGGTGTCTGAGCTGCTCTGATCGTTCTAGTTACTCTGTCTGTCACAATAACAGAGAAACATCCATCCCCTCCTCCTCCTCCTCCTCCTCCTCTGTCTCTAACAGAGCAGCAGTGTATGTGGACCGTCCTGCTGGCACTCTGTCCTTCTACAGAGTCTCCTCTGACACACTGATCCACCTCCACACCTTCAACACCACATTCACTGAAGAAGAACCTCTGCTTCCTGGGTTTGGGTTCTGGTTCAGTTCATCTGGTTCCTCAGTGTCTCTGTGTTGAGCACAAAGAGTTTCCCCCTGTCAGAGAATCACTGTTGACCCGATAGTTCAGTCTGTACACGTCTGTCTCTTTCACTCAGAAACACCTTTTCAGATTCATGGATCCAGTCAGTTTCTGGTTGAAACTCTTCTGAATGATTCCTTGGAAACTTCTTCCTCTTCCAGTCCTTTAAAGATGGAAGCTGCCATTCTTCCAGGATGTTGTTTTTCCGTGTTTCCAGTCAATGCTTCACACTGAATATCTGTATGTTGTGTTTCTCTGCAGCTCACTGCAGCTGAGACCATTCAGTTGCTGTCAGCTGCAGTTAGTTTGCTGCACATGTGACAAACTGTGACACCAGAGAGGAATCACTGAGCTGCAGTCAGCCCAGATGAATTTCCAACCTGCTGACAGATCTTCACTGATTCTGCTTCAATGAGCAGAAGGTTGCTGAGCAGCCAGGGTTCATCCTGATGATGTGCAGTTATAGACTGAATTATTGATTTTTTACATTATTTTATTTATTTATACAAATGTTATTTTATTTATTTTATAAAGATTTTATTTTCACATTTTCTGTTCTGCATTCTTCATGTTCCTTCAACATGTATGTAGGATGATGTCAGGCATGTATTTTGTATATGATTTTGTATTAAAATGCATAATAAGACACAATCATTCATTTGAAGGAGACACACATATAGAAGAAAAAGGGGAAATGACAAAAGGGAAAAAAGACACCTGAACCTGGAGCCGCATGTTACACATTTTACAAACATATCTGCTCTTTACAATAATAATAATGTGATCTGAGTAACGGGAACTTTACGCCTGAAAGATGTCAGTTTGTATAAAGGTTTTCCTCTGAGATCACACTCCACATGGAGGCAAAGTGTGAGGACGAGTGTGCTGTCATCGCAGCTCCTGCTACTTTATTTAAAGGTGGAACGTTTCAAGGTAAACATGTTGAACATGTGACAACATTTTAACGACCCGAGATAAATAAAAACAGCTTGTTTAGTAGCCTTAAACAGAATGAAGCTTCTTCAGTCTTGACGGAGCTGCTTATTGTCCATCTCCTCTGATTATTAAGGTGGTATTACAGAGAAAACTCAGTGCGTGAAAGCCTCTGTGTGCGGTTGTAGCCACAGTGGCTCGAACAAACATAAACATGACATAAGATGCCAGGGAATGCCTCCTGTCAGAGTCCTCACAAAGATAGAAGCACAGAATGTGTGTTTTACACCCTGTGACAGCAACGCAGAGAGGGTCGAAATGTCAAACGTGTGTCGTCACCCGCCTGATTTACACATTTCTGCTTCTATCTTCATGAGGACGGTCACTCATTCACATATCAGTGTTAAAACCACTGACATCACACCGCTGTGACATCACAGATGCCAACCTTAGCTGAAGAGGTGCAATGCCATACATCAGGTTTAGGTAGTTTCAGAGAAACAAAGCTAAAACATCTCACACATAGAATTAAAAAAGCTGAACCGAACTTACATTCAGCTTTTCAGCGTGTCTTAGTAAGCTGAATGCGGTCAGTTAGTTTCTTTTAAAATGTAAGATATAGGCATCTGAATATTGTACTACTACTACAACTGTATCATAGTGTACTATAGTGCCCCCATGTCTGATGTATATGCAGTGACGAAGCCGTGCAGAAAATCACTGTTTTGTTTTAGTGAAACACATCATGTATGTTTTGTTCATTCAAACCAACTTCTTCAGATATTAAGAGACCTGTTGTCCTCGGCCACTGTCCCTGGTTGCCAGGTCAGGGAGCCTGGTTGGTTTACAAAGTACCATGGGCTCTGATGGTCAGTGTGCATGAGCAGGAGTGCTTAGGTGTGGCTGAGTTTTCCAGGCAAGGGACACCAGTTCCCAAACTGAAGCAAGTAAAAATGGGGCACTTTTAACTGATAAGTCCCCCAAAGTGAAGCAAGTCAATATTGGGCACTTTTGAAATGATGAAAGTGTCTCAAACTGAATCAAGTAAGAATGGGCCACTTTTTTAAGTGTCAAAATTTCAGCATATAAACGAATGATCCAATTTGGCACACTTTCGTCATTGAAAAAGTGTCCCAAATTGAACTCATTTTAGCGGATTGTCCAATTTGGCCCACTTTTCGTATGGCACGGGTGGCCGAAAGTGAATACTCGCTAAACTTAAACGCCACCTGGTGTTGATCAAAGGTAAAGGTGGCTCAAAGTACACTGGGGGCTCCCACTACTGAGGGAATTATTCAACTTGCCCAATGCTATGGCTACATTTTGGGTATACTTCACGCTCCAAGTAGCCCCAACTCTTTCGGGGCCAATCATATTCGGACACTTTGACCAAAACTGACCGATTTTGCATTCAATTTTAGACACTTAGTGTAATATCGGACTGTCGAATTTCGCCGAATTTCTATGGAGCTAATATAAATTGGAACCTGGCTCCTGGATATGGGGAAAAGCATTGGATGGGAACCGGAGGTCCATCAGGTGCGAACGGGAGTGTTTGCCCAACAGAGAGTGCATATGTGTGGGTGAGGTTGCAAGATCAGGGGGCCTGGATCCTGGTTCTTTTCCTAAGTACCATTTTGTACCAGGGGACTTGGACAGGAGTGTGTACACGAGGAAGAGTGCTCAATTGCGGGTGAGGTTGCCAGGATAGGGGGCTTGGAGCCTGGTTCTTTTCCAAAGTACCATGAAGTATCAGGGGGCTCGGACGGGAGTGTGTACCCAAGGAGGACTGCTCAAATGTGGGTAAGGTTGCCAGGTCAGGGAGCCTGGTTGGTTTACAAAGTACCATGGGCTCTGATGGTCAGTGTGCATGAGCAGGAGTGCTTAAGTGTGGCTGAGTTTTCCAGGCCAGGGACACCAGTTCCCAAACTGAAGCAAGTAAAAATGGGGCACTTTTAACTGATAAGTCCCCCAAAGTGAAGCAAGTCAATATGGGGCACTTTTGAAATGATGAAAGTACACCAAAGTGAAGTAAGTAAAAATGGGGCACTTTTAAGTGATTAAAGTTTCCCAAAGTGAAATAATTAAATATGGAACACTTTTCATCAGTTAAAAGTGTCTCAAACTGAATCAAGTAAGAATGGGCCACTTTTTAAAATTTTTACGTTTTTAAGCATTTTTTAATTTTTAAGCAGCATATAAACGAATTATCCAATTTGGCACACTTTGGTCATTGAAAAAGTGTCCCGAATTTGATCATTTTAGTGGAAAGTCCAATTTGGCATACTTTTTGTATGGCAAGGGTGACCGAAAGTGAAAACTCACTCAACTTAAACGCCACCTGGTGTTGATCAAAAGTAAAGGTGGCCAAATTGCACAAGGGGCTCCCACTCCGCAGGAAACCAGCTACTGCATGGTTTGATTAGTCTTTCGCCCTTATACCCAGATCAGACGACCGATTTGCATGTCAGGACCGCCAGGGGCCTCCACCAGAGTTTCTTCTGGCTGACAGACCACGAACTTAACCAAATAGGTTTGGTGTGTAAAAGCATGACTGTAATACAAATGTCTCAATCTTATTGTCTGTTCTGGAATAGGTGAGGTAGGGTGGAAAAAATACATGACCAAGTCAGGTTGGTTAAAGCAAAATGTATGCTTGAAAATGGCATCAAGACAAAATTTATTTTAAAAAAATTTTTTGCATAATTTCTCAGAGAGCTTCTGTGCTTGCCATGGGGTGGAGCCATCTTTAGGTTGACAGTCTCCACAAGACTTTGTCAAAGTAAGAATTCTACTGTGTTGTAACCATGTTGCATGTCAAAATAAGACACCATTAAGGCAGACTGTGAATGCCATGAACTGAGGCTGAATCCTCAGCAACAGCCCATTTAGTCGTCGTTTATGCTTTAACGTAATTTCGACGACGTCGGTACTAAGTAGCTCCGCCGTAGAAAAACTGTTTTTAACATTTCACTGTTTCTAACTTCTTTAAGACCGAAATAATTTTAGCATTAAAACTTAGGACAATTTGTCCTCTTTCAGCCAATGTGACTTTAGCTTTCAGAACTTTACTTTTTTTAATTAAAACCTGAATCAGAGTAGTGCCTTCCAGCTGCCAGTCCTTTTTGCATTTTTCTCCTCTTTTCTGTAGTTTTCTGCCTTCATCCAGCTCCTTTCAAAATAAGATGGAAGGAGCCACAGGTGTCCTAAATTACACAAATCACCTCCCAGCAGAACAAACAGACACTCGTCAATACCACAACCAACTACAACAGGACCCACGGGGTCATCACAAAGGTCACCATAAGCATCATTTAAAGCTGAACTCCCAGTGAAATGGATCTGAGGTTTCTTCTGGAACACATGTCCTTTGTTCACTCTTCAGAAGGAAAATCCAAACCCAAATGAATACATGTATGTTTCATGATGGCACATGCTCTGATGAGCATTCTGAGGCACAAAGTCACAGATCTCCTCCCATGAGTCCATCTCTGTATCAGCATGTTTGTGATAAAGATACAGGTCCAACATGTTTAAATACAGTGGCTGCTCAGAACATTCCTCCAGCCCATAATTCACCATGTAGTTCTGGGATATAGACACTGTTCATAACCTGTACAATCTGCTATCTTTTGGCCTCAAACTGGAAAGCTGGAGAGAACATGTCTGATGTGATCAAGCAGAGAGTTTGTATTTAAAAGAAAGCGAAAACACAGAAATATAAAGTAACAATTTATTCTCAGTTAAACACAAATTCAGAAAGTTGTGGAATCCTTCCTCCAAAGCTTCTTTAGAAATGCAGGTCCCGTCAGGTCCATTGCTCCAAACTAGAAGTTATAAATCAGAACAGTTCAAATTAAAAAAAAAAAGAAAATATGTGTTTATCAACAGAAATTGAGCTTATATGAGAACGTTTTAAAACTTACACCAAACAGCAGCGACTTCCTGAGAACCCTGAGAGGTAGGGTCCGATGATCCACAGGTGGGGGGTGATGATCTGCAGGTGGGGGTCCAATGATCCACTGGTGGGGGTCCGATAATGGCCCGTACAGAGCCCTCAATTCCTCTGATTTCCGATGGCCCAACAGAGGCTACTAGACAACAGGATTTACCCACGGATGGGTTTCAGTCACTTGCTTAAAAGTATTGATCTTAGCAAAGAAGCTTAGAAAAACGTACACTAGCAGACACACAAGGCTCTTTCCATGCAGTTCCGATACTTTCAGTGTGCTGTAGTGAGTTTTTAAAGCTCTTGCTTTGGTGAGAGGACCGCCCACCAAGAAGTGGTTTCAGAGAGGGGAGTGACCGCCCATTCACAGCCCCTGATTGATTTCCGATGGCCCAACCGAGGCTACTAGACAACAGGTTTTACCCACGGATGGGTTACGTTCACTTGCTCGTTAAGACGATGTCAGCTGCCTTGTCTCGTCGGGCCGTAGGTCTTTAACGAGCCAAACAGCCTCACGGCAACATCCTGGATAAGAGTTAAAGACGATAACAGTTGCTTTGTTCAGATAAGAGATATGATAAGTTGTCTTTAGATAGTTTAGTGCCTAAATTCTTCCTTAATCTATTCCAAACACAAAAATCCACAACAATCACTCCGATTTTGGGACAGCTGCTAAAACAAGGCACCTTCCTCTAAAACAGGCCAAATGAAAAAGTAATGGGAAGAAAAACTTACAACAATACTAATAATACAGCTTATTTACAGACACCTTTCATGGCACTCAAGGTCACCATACAAAACAAAATAATTAAAAATAGAAATAAATTACTGTTTCTGATGGAGGGGGCGGGGCAAATGGACAGAAGGGAGGGGGCGGGGCAAATGGACAGAAGGGAGGGGGCGGGGCAAATGGACAGAAGGGAGGGGGCGGGGCAAATGGACAGAAGGGAGGGGGCGGGGCAAATGAGGGCTGAACTTATTGCAACAGGTTCATTAGAATGAAGCACAGTACAGTTCGCAGAGCGCGATAATGATGTTTGTGTCGTAAACAGCAGCGCGACAAACAGGCTTACAATGAGTCTTAAAAAAAATCACGAGACTACGGACACCAGCGAGCACCCGACTATAAACACCAGCTTTGTGAGTATGAAAAATAAAAAAAGAAAGGGGCTCAGTGCCCAAAAGGGGGGCGAAGGTTCGCAGTGGCCGAGAGGGGAGAGGACAGAGGCCCGCGGCCAAGAGGGATGAAGGGCGCGGCGGCCAAAAAGAGTGGAGGGCCTGAGGCTAAGAGGACACAGAGGCAATAGTGTGGCAAACCTTTTGATGGTCCCAATAGCAATTTATCTAAACCGATTTTACAGACAAATTAGCAACTAAACGGTTTTGATATGACGGATGGTTCCTCTTGGATGAGGTGCGGTCGTCACTCAGTGACCCTGTAAAAAAAAATCTGGTTAAACCACTAACCTGAGATCCAACCTGAAAGAAAAGTCAGGTTAGCCCACTAACCTTAGAGATCCAGCCGCACCTTTTATCCCAGATCCAAATCAAAATTAAATTCTGCTCCATTTGACCGAAACCTATTTTATGGACTAACCGGCAACTAACACGACCGTTTGGTACTTTTGGACTGATAATAAATTTTAATGAGGTCCAGTCGTCACAGAAAACCTGTAAAAAAAAGTCAAATAAAGACTCCAGACCAACACAAACAGAAACTTTGTGGTATGAACTCTAGATGTAGTGCTGAACTGTTATTGAATAAACGCTTCAACAGTCAGTTAAATGTAAATTAACAGCACAAATTTACAGTTAATGTAAATTGGTGTTGTTAATAGAGAATTGAAGAAAAGACGATGTGATGTTGGAGCACAAAAACTTTATTTGGAAAAAGGAGGAGACGAAGCACGCATTGAAATGTAACAGAAAAGTAAGACTTACAGTTCGCTCATCTACCTGCGGGAGGAAGGTGGGGGGGGGATAATGGCACAAAATAACTGATGATACAGTTAAAGTAACACGAGAGAATTTGGTCAAGCTAAGTTAAACTGGACAGTGTGGCGCAGAGCCAGAGGTTTTAAAGGTTCACAAACTTCTCTGGTGTTGCTTTAACTGTGGCAATAAGTTCAGACCTCATTGGGACATCAAATTAAATTCGGCCAAGACGAGGCGCAGCTCCCAAAACCACAGAAAAATGGTGCTTACTGGTTGAAGATCTTCAGATGTTCTGCCTGTGGAAGAAGGATAAAGAAAGGTTGAGTTTTACAGAAGCAGTTTTTGGCTCAACTGCGTTCAGAGGTTAATTCAAACTGAGACATTTAGGAGTTTTTAATCTTTTCATTGGCTTTGAAGCTACATTTTGATCAGAAGTGTAGTTTGTGAGCATTAAGCTACAGAATCTGGATGCGTTACAGCCGTAAACCTGAAATACATCACAGCTGATTCTGCTGCTGTATCAGACCAATTCAACGGTTTAAGAGCAATTTAAAACAAACATCTGATAATTGGGATCATCCAGCATAAACTGTTAAACTTCTCCCCTTTAATTTCCACTAAATTTAACCCATTGGTTTCAGTGTATTTGAGGGGAACAGATCTGCTCAAATGCTTTTATTCAGTTATATGAAACAGACTTACATCAGAACTCAGGAAGCACCTGGCTGCAGACAAGATGGCCGACCTTGATTCGCTTCCATAGCTTTTATTTTATGTAAAGCACTTTAATTGTTTTGTACATGAAATGTGCTTCAAATAAATTTGACTTTGACTTAATATCTGAACGGATAGTTAAAGCACTTCGTTAACTTTGGGACCAACAATTGATCCATTTGAGGTGTGTTCGATGCCCTCTTTAAACGTCAGCCATCTTGTCTTCAGGCAGATTCTCAGAATTCATGTAAAATGTCGGCTGAGCCACGAACAGAACCTTTATGGGTTATCTGGTCCCAACAAAAGGCCGATAACCAGTCGGAATGTTTTATGAAATCAAACAGGATATAAGTACCTCTGGTTCTTCTTTCTCTGCCTTTTGTCTCCGCCCACTGTGCGATGCGTTCAGGTGCAGTCAGTCCAGCACAGTTCTGTTGATGAGAATCAGAACATCAAAACCACATCTAACCAAGATGTTACATCAAGTTCAGACACATTGGACCAAAGTACAGTTTCAGTGCAATCTGTTGGCTACTTTTTTAAAAATCTCTGTATGAATTGGACCAATTCAAACTTAATGAATTGGGCTGAAACTTTGAAGCGTTTTGAGGTGACATTTGTTGTAATTTGGCAATTTATTAATAAAAGTGGATTAAATTGATGTTCCGAGGGCCCAAGCAGTTTAATTCTTTCTGAGCTACTTTATTCTGTATTTTACAGGCAGCCAGAAGAGGAACTTTAGTGATGCGTTCAAATGCCCGAGTTTGTGTGGGAACTCGGAAGGAGTTGAAGCCATCCCGCTGATTGTTTGGATGATCCTGCTGATAACGCATTACAGTCGTTCACACTGATCAATATGAATGAAAGCAGTTGGAGTGACGCTGATAATAATCAATGAAACTGATCAGATGCAAACAGCTGATCAGATCTTATCGCGCACGCGCTTACAGCGCAGTTGTGTCAACATGGAAGCTCTTCAAGTCTCATGCAGGATGTCTGAAGTTAAGTCAGGCTGCATTTTTAAAATGGCCGTTTTAAGCAGGTTAACATGTAAACTGGAGTTAAGATAAGATGAGGCGCACCTGCCGGCTCATTGGAAACAGGAAACAAGCTGCGGGAACACGCGGGAAATACAAGCTTTTGGAGGGAAAAGGTGTTACTTCCTGTCCGCGGTTTCCTTTGTGAATGAAAACATTTCTCTTTGTAACCTGCAACAATTAGTTCCTCAAACAATTAACCTATCGGCTTATCTGTAACAAACAGGCGAATTTACGCATTTTGCGGACTTAAAGCGGCTGTTCTGCTATGATCCGCCTTGGATTAGAGGCGGATTGAGAGTCTCTCTCAAACCTGCAGGTGAGCTGCTTTAAAGCTCTGTTAACTCGCAGCTTTACGTGATAAACACGCACAGAAACACCACCAGAAGCGCCAAAGTGTCCAAATAAAACTATTTCTTACCTGTTGGGATGCGTCTCCAGTCCTCAGGAGCCGAACACAACTCAGTTCGGACTCCGGCGTCGCAGTTTGTCCAGGATGCAGTGAGCCGCAGCTGATATAGATTCCCGCTGATTGCGCGCTCACCTGCGCGCTCACATGCACGCACACTTGCTCTAATCAGTTTCATTCACGCCTCATCCGATTTCTCTTTGCTTTCCGTGTTTTCTGTTAGAGGAGTTAGATCAACACTTTACACCTTAAAGTGTTAAACCCCTGAGATGTTTCCTGTCTATAATAAAAATAATATTATAAGGAATGGAATAATATCAAAACCATTCGCTTTACAGAGGAGTGAGACAGGGATGCCCAATCTCTGCTCCACTATCTGCTTTATTCATGGCACCTTCAGCAGTTCCAATGCGCCAGAATCACAATATCCAAGACATCCATGTTTCCAGTTACCATGACAACATTAGCTTCTGAGCAGAGAACATTTTATTGCACCTCCAGTCCAATACCAGTCAAATACTGAGGAATAAACACCCCCCCTCACCCAAAATCAAGATCTTTTTACAATGATCCCAACCTACGACCAACTGGCTTCAATCACTGGACTCTATAACAGGTAAATCCTTTCAGGAAATAATAGACCAAGGATCAAACTTTGCCTGAGATGTTCATTCCATCCTGACAGGTGTGGGGGGGGGCTACCTGAGCACCGACCTGGGCCCATGACAGTCAGGTGGCGTCAGGATCAGAAACACCAGCATTGGGTGCGTTTGGTCTGTGGAGCGCTTGGTGGAACTTCCCAGTTTGTCCCTGATATTAATATATATTATTATATATATTAATTATCCCGTATTTCTTCCTGCTGGTCGTCTCCTCGGTGGTTATTTCTTTCTGTTCTCTGTGTTCTGATTCGTCGGAGGCAGACAGCGAGTTCAAATCAAAGAAGAAAGCTTTCATCACAGCCATACTTTGGGTTCTGCTGGTGTTCTGTTTGGGGATGCTTGCAGGTTTTTGCTGTAGAACTCTGGAATCTGTTGCTGCTGATGTCCACAAACTGGAATAATCTGCCCAACAGTTTGGTTTTACCTCCTCTGTTCGTGCACAGAGCAAAATAACTGCCCTGCTGCAGCTGAATCAGTGGCTGAACAGTTCTAGATCTGAACAGTACCTGTTGGATAAGATAATAATCCACTTCCATGCATATTTATAATATATCTGTACTGAATCCATGTTCATTGTGTGTATACTGGGAAGAGATTTAACTCATCGACTTTATTTCTTTGTTGAAAATGAACTGATATTAGGAAGGGGAATATTTAATGTGATTTAATAAATCAAAATAAACCCACAGCTCAGATTATTGTGGCACAAAATGACAGAACTTTTATTAATCTGACACATGCAAAAACAACAGGTACTTTCACAAAGATACAAAATATAACAGGAACAAGTTTCATGAAAACAAGCAACACACAAAAGCTGTATTTATTCCTGTTTTCTTTTAAATACCCACTGCAGGAGTTAGTCATCTCCTAAATACTCTTCCGTCTTCCTCAAAACTGAAAAAAATAAAGTGAAATGTAAGAGCGTTTAAAAAAGTTAACAAACTAATGAAAATCATGAGAAAATGAGCAGGAAAATCCTAAATATGATGCAGATGTGGAGGAGCAGGGAGTAAACGGCAAAACTGGGTTCCAGCACCTGGAACTGAAAGACAGTCATCGGTGAGTTTGTCTTTAGATGCCCTATGGGATGCCCCATGGGATGCCCCATAGTATCCCCCATGGGATGCCCCATGGGATGCCCCATAGTATCCCCCATGGGATGCCCCATGGGATGCCCCATAGTATCCCCCATGGGATGCCCCATAGTATCCCCCATGGGATGCCCCATGGGATGCCCCATTGGATGCCCCATAGTATCCCCCATGGGATGCCCCATTGGATGCCCCATGGGATGCCCCATGGGATGCTCCATGGGATGCCCCATGGGATGCCCCATGGGATGCCCCGTAGTATCCCCCATGGGATGCCCCATTGGATGCCCCATAGTATCCCCCATGGGATGCCCCATTGGATGCCCCATGGGATGCCCCATTGGATGCCCCATAGTATCCCCCATGGGATGCCCCATAGTATCCCCCATGGGATGCCCCATGGGATGCTCCATGGGATGCCCCATTGGATGCCCCATAGTATCCCCCATGGGATGCCCCATTGGATGCCCCATGGGATGCCCCATTGGATGCCCCATAGTATCCCCCATGGGATGCCCCATGGGATGCCCCATTGGATGCCCCATAGTATCCCCCATGGGATGCCCCATGGGATGCCCCATTGGATGCCCCATAGTATCCCCCATGGGATGCCCCATGGGATGCCCCATTGGATGCCCCATAGTATCCCCCATGGGATGCCCCATGGGATGCCCCATAGTATCCCCCATAGTATCCCCCATGGGATGCCCCATAGTATCCCCCATGGGATGCCCCATGGGATGCCCCATTGGATGCCCCATAGTATCCCCCATGGGATGCCCCATGGGATGCCCCATTGGATGCCCCAGGAGGAGCTGCTGGGGAGAGGCGTGTCTGGGATTCCCTTCTGGACCTTCTGGCTCCAGGATCAAACCTCAGTCATGTGGAGGATGAACGGTTCAGTCCGATCCCATTTCTGAGTGGTTTCGACAGCTTCCAGAAGCTAAAAGAAACTTAGAAATAATGAGTAAACACTTCAGATGCTTCACTGATGGTTAGAAATAAAGCTTTTTGTCATCTTCTCACATGTTGGGGTTCTGATGTGGTGCACAGGTTCGATGCCGTTCTGAACCTTTCGGTCCATCCGTGGCTTTAAAGGAGCTGAAACATCCTGATGTCAGAGATCCAGATAAACCTGAGTGTGAGGAGGGCCCGTGTCATATGACACCAGCTGGTAAAAATAGCCTGTTGGGTCACACACCCACGGCTTCAGGCCGTGTGCACGAGTCGGTAAACAAGCTGGTGAGAAGCAGGACGGCCGGACGGGGAAACGGGTAAGAACTGATGAGGCTCTTTATCACTCAGGATGCGTTCACAGACAGGTCAAAACGGCCTTTTTTTATCCTAAGATTAAACACTTTAATAAATGTTGGTTTTAGCTGATAAAGTTTAGAAGCTTTAGGAGTCGTTCAGGTAAAATAGGCCAATAAAAGCATTAATTAACTGTCCACTGACAGTAATTCTGGTCTTTGTTAAAAAAAATCGTAAAAACAAAGCTTTAGCAATGAACTCATGTGTTTTTCAGGAGGATGTTGGGTCGATTATTTGGTTTTCACCACAGAATCGAGTGATTTCCAAGCAAAGCTGCTTGGAAATCACTCGATTCTGTGCTCATTTTCATCCTTGTGTTCATGAAATTATGAACTGAGCTGTAACTCCATTTATTCTGAGAGTCTTTCTCAACTTTTTTACACAGCATCCGGACCAGTTATTGTAAACCGGGTCGCATGTTTTATGGGAATTACACATCAAACGATTCAGGCTCTTAAGAACAGGAGAAATTAAAGGATTTACAGCTTTTTTACCTTTTTAATTGCACTTTAAAGCAGTAATAAAAGTGATTTTAGAATGAATCAGTTCTAATAAAGTATCATTTTTACTGTTACATTTTTAAAGGAGTAAATCAGGATGTTTCTGTGCTGGAAAAAGCTTGAATTTACCCAGAATTCAGTGCAAAATGCTGTTAATCATGTCTGAATAAGTTTGTGCGGCAGCTGAATTTAGATGTTTGACTGAAGTCGGAACCTTTTGGTCCGTTTGTCTCAGATAATCGCATGAAAAGCAGCTCTCTCTGCCTGGTTGTTCTTCTGTAATCTCATTGAAAGACAAAAAGTAAAACACGAAGATGAATGAGCTCCTTAAATCTAACATGCAGCCCACAGATAAACCGAGTCTGCAGGCTTATATTCAGGCTGCTCTGGTGCTCCTTGACCTGGAGCTCCATCTGACCAAAGGTTTCACTGAACTCCTCCCACTTTAACCTGTTACCACCTGCAGCAGTGAGGGTAAAACTAAGTGAACCCCTGATCCAGCAGCTCCAGCAGCAGTGAGTGTAAAACTAAGTGAACCCCTGATCCAGCAGCAGTGAGTGTAAAACTAAGTGAACCCCTGATCCAGCAGCTTCAGCAGCAGTGAGTGTAAAACTAAGTGAACCCCTGATCCAGCAGCTTCAGCAGCAGCTTCAGCAGCAGTGAGTGTAAAAGTAAGTGAACCCCTGATCCAGCAGCAGTGAGTGTAAAACTAAGTGAACCCCTGATCCAGCAGCTTCAGCAGCAGTGAGTGTGAAACTAAGTGAACCCCTGATCCAGCAGCTTCAGCAGCAGTGAGTGTAAAAGTAAGTGAACCCCTGATCCAGCAGCAGTGAGTGTAAAACTAAGTGAACCCCTGATCCAGCAGCAGTGAGTGTAAAACTAAGTGAACCCCTGATCCAGCAGCTTCAGCAGCAGTGAGTGTAAAACTAAGTGAACCCCTGATCCAGCAGCTTCAGCAGCAGTGAGTGTAAAACTAAGTGAACCCCTGATCCAGCAGCTTCAGCAGCAGTGAGTGTAAAACTAAGTGAACCCCTGATCCAGCAGCTTCAGCAGCAGTGAGTGTAAAACTAAGTGAACCCCTGATCCAGCAGCTTCAGCAGCAGTGAGCTGCAGTGATGGTTTCCTGTGGGACGTTATCAGTCTCTCTCCTGGTTCTGGAGGAATCTCGGCCCTCTTCTCTCCAGCGCTGCTTCAGCTCATTGAGGTTTGCAGCTTTGGTTTCTGCACAGCTCTCTTAAGGTCCCACCACAGCATTTCAGTCAGGCTGAGGTCTGGACTCTGACTGGACCATTGCAGCACCTTGATTCTGTTCTTTTTCCCACATTCTGCTGTAGATCTGCTGCTGTGTTTGGGATCTTTGTCCTGTTGATGAGCCAGTTTCAGCCCAGCTTTAGCTGTGGGACAGATGGCCTCACATTTGACTCTAGAATACTTTGGTATCCAGAGGAGTTCATGGTGGACTCAATGCCTGCAAGGTGCCCAGGTCCTGTGGCTGCAGAACCAGCCCAGATCATCAGCCCTCCACCACCGTGCTTGACAGCTGGTATGAGGTGTTTGTGCTGATATGCTGTGTTTGGTTTCCTCCAAACGTGCTGCTGTGCATTAGGACCAAACATCTCCACTTTGCTCTGGTCTGTCCAAAGGACATTGTTCCAGAAGTCTTGAGCTTTGTTCAGATGCAGCTTTGCAAACCTAAGCTGTGCTGCCATGTTCTTTTTAGAGAGAAGAGGCTTTCTCCTGCAGCCCTTCCAAACAAGCCATCCTTGTTCAGTCTTTTTCTGACTGTGCTGTCATGACCTTTAACCTTTAGCATGCTAACTGAGGCCTGTAGAGTCTGAGATGTAGCTCTGGGCTTTTTCACCTTGGGGTGACCTTTAACCTTTAACATGCTAACTGAGGCCTGTAGAGTATGAGATGTAGCTCTGGGCTTTTTCACCTTGGGGTGACCTTTGACCTTTAACATGCTAACTGAGGCCTGTAGAGTCTGAGATGTAGCTCTGGGCTTTTTCACCTTGGGGTGACCTTTAACCTTTAACATGCTAACTGAGGCCTGGAGAGTCTGAGATGTAGCTCTGGGCTTTTTCACCTTGGGGTGACCTTTAACCTTTAACATGCTAACTGAGGCCTGGAGAGTCTGAGATGTAGCTCTGGGCTTTTTCACCTTGGGGTGACCTTTAACCTTTAACATGCTAACTGAGGCCTGGAGAGTCTGAGATGTAGCTCTGGGCTTTTTCACCTTGGGGTGACCTTTAACCTTTAACATGCTAACTGAGGCCTGGAGAGTCTGAGATGTAGCTCTGGGCTTTTTCACCTTGGGGTGACCTTTAACCTTTAACATGCTAACTGAGGCCTGGAGAGTCTGAGATGTAGCTCTGGGCTTTTTCACCTTGGGGTGACCTTTAACCTTTAACATACTAACTGAGGCCTGTAGAGTCTGAGATGTAGCTCTTGGCTTTTTCACCTTGGGGTGAACTTTAACCTTTAACATGCTAACTGAGCCCCGTAGAGTCTGAGATGTAGCTCTGGGCTTTTTCACCTTGGGGTGACCTTTAACCTTTAACATGCTAACTGAGGCCTGTAGAGTCTGAGATGTAGCTCTGGGCTTCTTCACCTTGGGGTGAACTTGCTGGGACGTCCACTCCTGGGAAGATTGACAGCTGTCCTGAATGTTTTCCACTTGTGAATAATCTTTCTCTCTGTAGAATGATGGACTCCAGATAGTCTGGAAATGGCCTTATAACCCTTCCCAGATTGATGGGCTGGCAGGGAGGTGCTTGCAGGGCCTCTGCAGACTGTATCTTCAGAGAATGAACCTTGTGAACTTCTCTTCTTCCTCCTGCAGCTGCAGAAATGGGTCCGGACAGGAAGGTGGACGTGCCGGTGTACGATCTGTCTCTGATCAGAGGACTCTGGGAGGTCCGGATGAAGAAACACCGACAAAAACAGAAGAAGGAGAAGGAGCGGGTCGAGAACAGTGCCCTCGCCAGGTCAGCAAAACGTCACATGTTCGAATCTGCATGAACCGAACCGGAAGCCGAGCGTAAAATCTTCCAGGCTCACGTCACCTCCTTATTGACTGAGACTAAACACCTGAGCTGGCAGCGATCTGCTGGGGGGCAGCTTCTCTGAGGGCCTCCGTTTAGCAGGAAGTGGGAGGTTCAGGTGTTTTCATTTAGCTTGGAGACCAAATATGTTCCTTCTGGTAGGTTTGTGCCATCTTTAGGTCTGTGTTTGGTCTCCTGAATCATTCTCCAGCTGTTAGATGGTTCCATGCATCACTTTCAGATGGTTTATCCAAACCAAAACCTCATGTTTACCTGCCATGTTTCCTTAAATCCACTGAAGAGTACAGCTTTAAGTTAAAGGCTTCAACCTGAGCCAGGCTTTGCACTCGTGTTTACAAAGTGTTTGATATGACTCAGGCGCAGCTGACTGATGTAACTCATGAACTATGACAGTGGAGGCTGATTTTAGAAGTATGAACACACGTGGGGCTATTTTTAACCCAGCGTAGGTGGAGCTGGTCGGAGTCAGTCTGGCAGAAAGGTCACGGTTCTGGAAAATGAACGGGAACATCCTGTCTGCTGGAATCTAATACGCTGATAGTTCATTAACACGCCTGTCTGCAGGATCGACCAGCAGTGGCAGTACCGCATCTACTGTAAGACGATGAAGAGCACAGAGCTGAATGTGCTGCATCATTACCTGGAGAGATCGACGCTGACTGACATTCAGCCGCATGCAGGTAAAAGCTTCCAGCTGGAAGGAGTTAACACTGACTCAGGTAGAGAGAGTCAATGGGACAAACAGTCCCGATGCCACAAGCAGGTAAAGGCGAGAAATATTCAGCTGTTAACTGGTAAAGACTATCAATATTCGGCCGTAAACTGGTAAAGACTATCAATATTCGGCCGTAAACTGGTAAAGATTATTAATATTCAGCTGTAAACTGGTAAAGATGCTCAATATTCAGCTGTTAACTGGTAAAGGCTATCAATATTCAGCTGTAAAAAGGTAAAGATTATCAATATTCAGCTGTAAACTGGTAAAGATTATCAATATTCGGCCGTTAACTGGTAAAGATTATCAATATTCAGCTGTAAACTGGTAAAGATTATCAATATTCGGCTGTAAACTGGTAAAGATGATCGATATTCAGCTGTAAAAAGGTAAATATTATCAATATTCAGCTGTAAAAAGGTAAAGACGAGCAATATTCAGCTGTAAACTGGTAAAGGCGATCAGTATTCAGCTGTAAACTAGTAAAGATTATCAATATTCAGCTGTAAACTGGTAAAGATTATCAATATTCAGCTGTAAAAAGGTAAAAATTATCAATATTCAGCTGTAAACTAGTAAAGATTATCAATATTCAGCTGTAAACTGGTAAAGATTATCAATATTCAGCTGTAAAAAGGTAAAGATTATCAATATTCAGCTGTAAACTGGTAAAGATTATCAATATTCGGCCGTTAACTGGTAAAGATTATCAATATTCAGCTGTAAACTGGTAAAGATTATCAATATTCAGCTGTAAACTGGTAAAGATTATCAATATTCAGCTGTAAACCGGTAAAGATTATCAATATTCAGCTGTAAAAAGGTAAAGATTATTAATATTCAGCTGTAAACTGGTAAAGATGCTCAATATTCTGCTGTAAACTGGTAAAGATTATCAATATTCAGCTGTAAACAGGTAAAGACTATCAATATTCGGCTGTAAACTGGTAAAGATTATCAATATTCAGCTGTAAAAAGGTAAAGATGCTCAATATTCTGCTGTAAACTGGTAAAGATTATCAATATTCAGCTGTAAACAGGTAAAGACTATCAATATTCGGCTGTAAACTGGTAAAGATGATCGATATTCAGCTGTAAACTGGTAAAGATGATCGATATTCAGCTGTAAACTGGTAAAGATGATCGATATTCAGCTGTAAACTGGTAAAGATGATCGATATTCAGCCTTACTCGGCAGCTGGTTCCACAGGGAGGATAAACGCTCACAGATGTGCACATAGCGAGGTTTAGGAATGTTTCAGCTGTCCTGTGTTTCTGTTGGTGGCAGGAAAGCAGCAGCCGGATCAGGGAGTCCAGCAGAACCAGCAGAACCAGCAGGATCCGGACCGGAACCAGCAGGATCCGGAGCAGAACAAACTGATCTTCCAGCTGGACGGCGCCCAGTGGACGGTAAGTGACCAGCTGTGAGTGACGCATTCCTTGGTGCCCGACCCTAAGCGCGGCGCTCCGCAGGACTTCCCCCGGGAGCTGCAGTGGAGCAGCTACCTGCAGGAGTGGCACGTCCGCGGCACCAGGATCCGCCGGCTGCCCGACTTCCTGGCTCTGTTCACCCAGCTCACCGTGCTCGAGATCCCCAAGAACGCCATCTCAGAGCTGCCGCCGGAGATCGGTGAGAACGCAGCGCCAGCTTTCAGGTGCCCTGATGTCAGCTCAACGCGTCTGTGCTCTCAGGTAAACTGGCGGCGCTGAGGAGGCTGAACGCCAGCTACAACCGGCTGTCCAGGGTTCCTCCGGAGCTGGCCGACTGCGAGAAGCTGGAGCGCCTCGAGCTGTCCGGGAACCACGGCCTGTCTGAGCTGCCGTTCGAGGTGAGGCGGGGCCCGGCGGGTCGTTTCCACCGGCTGTTGTCACCTTGCTGATGATGTCACTCTGCACCTGCAGCTCAGCAGCCTGAAGCAGCTGGTTCACCTGGACATAGCGGAGAACAGGTTCGTCTCGATCCCCATCTGCGCCCTGAGGATGTTCAGCCTGCAGCTGCTGGACCTGAGCAACAACCGGCTGACCGACCTGCCGCAGGACATGGACAGGTAACTGATGATGTCATCACCACGCCTCAGCTCACCTGTAAGACGCCGCTGTGCTCATATGTCACCGTTCTCCGCAGGTTGGAGCAGCTCGAGACGCTGTTCGTCCATAAGAACAACCTGACCTACCTCCCTCACTGTCTCACCAACATCTCCACCCTCAAGATGATCGTCGTCAGCGGCGACGAACTCACCTGCATCCCGTCCAAACTGTGCAGCAACCCCGGCATCAAGTACAGAAACCCCGCCGACAGCTTTATCAGCCTGACAGGCAGCCGCCGGGGTTCACTGTTTCATCTGCACCCCCACAGGTTTATACGTCTCTATGACAACCTGGCCAGTGAGGAGAGGATGAAGAAGAAGGAGGAGGAGGAGAAGAAGGAGAAGAGGAGGAGGTGGACGGAGCAGAAGGTGGAGGTGAAGGACAGCAGAGAGAAAGAGTTCATGGAGGCATATCTCAGCTCTCTGGAGAACAGAGGTCAGAATCAGCTGTTTAATGTTTTTTATGTTCAGAAACCTGCAGCTAATGAGTGAGCAGAGGAGAGGTGCATCATGGGAGCTCCCCCAGCAGGCTGGGCCTATAGCAGCAGAACTATGGGATGTTTCAGGCTCACCTGAGCCATCCCTAACTATAAGCTTTATCAGAAAGGAAAGTTTCAGCCTGATCTTAAAGGTAGAGAGGGTGTCTGCTTCCTGAAGCCAAACTGGCAGCTGGTTCCACAGAGAGGGGCCTGATAACTGAAGGCTCTGCCTCCCATTCTGCTTTTAGGGGCCTGATAACTGAAGGCTCTGCCTCCCATTCTGCTTTTAGGGGCCTGATAACTGAAGGCTCTGCCTCCCATTCTGCTTTTAGGGGCCTGATAACTGAAGGCTCTGCCTCCCATTCTGCTTTTAGGGGCCTGATAACTGAAGGCTCTGCCTCCCATTCTGCTTTTAGGGGCCTGATAACTGAAGGCTCTGCCTCCCATTCTGCTTTTAGGGGCCTGATAACTGAAGGCTCTGCCTCCCGTTCTGCTTTTAGGGGCCTGATAACTGAAGGCTCTGCCTCCCGTTCTGCTTTTAGGGGCCTGATAACTGAAGGCTCTGCCTCCCGTTCTGCTTTTAGGGGCCTGATAACTGAAGGCTCTGCCTCCCGTTCTGCTTTTAGGGGCCTGATAACTGAAGGCTCTGCCTCCCGTTCTGCTTTTAGGGGCCTGATAACTGAAGGCTCTGCCTCCCGTTCTGCTTTTAGGGGCCTGATAACTGAAGGCTCTGCCTCCCATTCTGCTTTTAGGGGCCTGATAACTGAAGGCTCTGCCTCCCATTCTGCTTTTAGGAGCCTGATAACTGAAGGCTCTGCCTCCCATTCTGCTTTTAGGGGCCTGATAACTGAAGGCTCTGCCTCCCATTCTGCTTTTAGGGGCCTGATAACTGAAGGCTCTGCCTCCCATTCTGCTTTTAGGGGCCTGATAACTGAAGGCTCTGCCTCCCGTTCTGCTTTTAGAAACTCTGGGAACCACAAGGAAACCTGCAGCCTGAGAGCAAAGTGCTCTGTTTGGGAAATATCCAACTGTGAGATCTTTAAGATGTGATGGAGCTCGGTCATTTGGCTTTTCATTTAAACCAGCCGACGCTTTTATTTGTTCCAGACTCCATCCCCTGCGCCACCACCAAGGTCTCCATCTCCTGCCAGCTGTGACGAAGACTCCCAAGTTTGTTCTGAGGGTCCGACACTGTGTGAGTGACTCAGGTTTGACTGGATGCAGCACTTTGCTCAGCAGTCCTGCAGCAAACAAACCCAGAACAAAGGGGCAGAAAGTTCGGCTTCTTTAGTGGAAATGCTAACATGCTAACATGCTAATGGAGGCTAACAATAGAAAGTTGTCCAGCAGGTTTGAGAGAAAATGTGTTTTAAATATTTGTCTTTACTGGGTTGGATGGAAGCATTAATAAAAACACTTAAGGATAATGAGAATAATACTAATAATCTGAATTATTAGATTAGTCAAAATCAGAAGAAGTGAGTTGAAGTGTTTTTTCTCCTTGGGTTTGTGGTTGTATGAAGAGTTAAATGAGTCCTTTAAAGTCAAACGTTCCGACTAAAATAAAGCAAACTCAGCAGGAAAAGAGTCAGGATTCTTCCCACATGTCAGATTAATTTACATTAAAGGAAATAACTCGAAGACCAAAACAGTTTCATTCACCTTTTTCAGAAGATTACACAGAAACGTTCCAAACAAATGAGAGAAAATAGCTTTTTCATCAATATATTGATTAATTACGATGAGATAAACGGGTTAGATCAGGACAAATTAAGGATCTGTCTCATTTAATCCTTAAAAGCTGAAATATGATGAATAATCAGCACCAAACTGCAGGATTTTCTTGAGTTTATCGTGTTTTTTACAACTAAAAATGATGAAAGATCCATTTCAGTTTTAATCTGTTCCTCTTGGTTTGTTGTAAATAAAGAATATTTTGGGATAAACGGGACTTTTCTGCTGAAAGCTGCGACCAAATGAAAGCTTTGCTTGTTCAGGGCCGAATTCGACCGTTTCCAGCGAAAGCTGAAGGTTCGACTTCTTGATTTGTTCATAAATCCGTCAGCATCATTTTCCAGAAATGTGGCTTTTCCACATTTAGCAGCAAAGTTTGTATTCATCCAGATGTTTGTGTGTTTTTGTTTCTCATTTGAATAAAATTCTTTGGGTGAAAACATCTTTTCCTGTCTGGTATCAGCCGCCTGCAGATGATCCGGTTTCAGTCGTTCTCGTAGATTTTATTCAGAATGGATGAAATTTACACTTTTTTCCATAAGTCAACACCAAAAAAGTTCGACTGATGCTGAAAACCAGTCGTTTTGGGGACTTTATCAGAAAATAAATGAACTTTTCCTGGACCCCAAAAGGTTTCTGTCGGTTCAGGGAAGGAAATATTCAGAACTGAGTTAAATATTCAGCTCCTGTAGCGCCTCCCAGAGGGTGTCTGTGTGTAGTTGAATGTTTACTTGTTCTAGAAATGTCTCGTCTTATCTGTTTAGACTTTATATGTTTTCACTTTGGGAGGCGGAGACGTCCTTTCGATTCCTTTGTATGTGACATTAAAGCCACTTTGACTTTTATATAAAACACAACTAATTAAATCAAATTTACAACACTATGAAGTTGAAAAATACAGTCACAACAAAACCAACAACTGAGGAAAAACTGAACATTTCACAAAAGATTTTAGCAAACATTTTGGAACAATGCAGTCATGTGACCGGATATCTATATAACATTTGCAGAAATTCTACCGTTTACATGAAATTAAAAGTTTGCAAACTGTCTTTTGTTGCATTTTCTCTTTTGTTATGTTTCGCAAAACGAGTTTCCTCTGATTCTGTTTATGTTGTTTCTGTTTCTGTATTTATCAGACGCTTTTATCCAAAGAGACTTACAAATGAAGATATAACAGCTTTATAAAAAGCTAACAATAAGCTCCATAGAAGGAACCCAGGAGTCCGACTCTGTCAGAGGGGACAGAGTAGAGATAGGGTGCAGGTATAGAAGGAAGAGCAGAAAGATAAAGTGCAGAGATAGAGGGGGGAGGGAAGTACAAGGTAAGTGCTGGGATAGGAGATGCTCTCTGAAGAGCTGGGTTTTCAGGAGCTTCTTGAAGATAGACAGGGACGCCCCTGTTCTGGTAGCGCTCGGTAGGTCATTCCACCATCGTGGGACGACACATGAACAGAGTTTGGATTGTCTTAGGCGTGGTGTAGGAGCTGCTAGACGACAATCCTGGGACCAACGGAGGGACCCAGTTGGGACAGAAGCCTTTGCAAGAGCATTCAAGTAGAAGGAGCCGTTCCATTAAGCTCTTTGTAGCTAACATCAGGGACTTGGATCTGATGCAGGCGGCTAAGGGCAGCCAGAGGAGCTCAATGAACAGAGGGGGGACGTGTTCTTTTAGGCTGATCCAAGACCAGACGCACCGCCGCGTTCTGGACCATCTGCAGAGGTTTCACAGGCTGGAGATCAGTTAGGAAACCAGTTAGGAAACCAGTTAGGAGACCAGTTAGGAGACCAGTTAGGAGACCAGTTAGGAGAGCAGTTAGGAAACCAGTTAGGAGACCAGTTAGGAGACCAGTTAGGAAACCAGTTAGGAGACCAGTTAGGAGACCAGTTAGGAAACCAGTTAGGAGACCAGTTAGGAGACCAGTTAGGAGACCAGTTAGGAGAGCGTTGCAGTAGTAAAGGTGGGAGATGACCATGGCCTGCAGCAGGAGCTGGGGGGCATGTTGGGTCAGGTATGGTCTGATCTTTCTTATGTTTAGTAATGCAAAGCGGCACGAAAAGTTTGTAGCAACCTTTGATGGAGCCAGGGATTCAGTTTGGATGCAGATGCTGTGGTGTCTGGTTGGTTTGGCTGGGAAGACCAGCAGCTCAGTTTTTGGGAGGCTAAGTTGGAGGTGATGAGCTTTCATCCCTGCTGATATGTCAGAGAGACTGATTGGTGATTCTTAAAGGGGACATGGAAAAATCCCCTTTTTCTGTGCTTGAGAGCACATGTTTGGGTGTCTGAAGTCACTACAAGTCAAGAAGAAAGAAAACCCAACCCTGTCACTTTGTTTTGGGCCCATATATGTGAAAATGTGTCATTCAGTGTGTGGTTGAGATTTGAGGGTAAACAGCCAGAGGAGCTCAATGAACAGAGGGGGGACGTGTGAATTAATCCGAGTCGGGTCCAAATGATCCTGTAAAACGTCACTCTTCAGTTGTACTGCTTTTGTTCCCCTTGAATCTTTGAATAAAAGTAGATATTTAATTGGTTCTTATGGAAATGACCAGCAGGGTGGATCAACCGAGGCTCAAAGCAAACAAACATCAGCCAGGATACGGTTGCCAGGGCAACAGCAGCCAAGAACCAACCCTTCATCGAGCTTCTGGCTGCGAGATCTGAGGAGAGTCGTCTGCTAACCGCTAACCGGCGCTGCTAACCTGACCCGGTGATGATTAAGAAACAGGTTAAATCTATTTATTATCTTTTCTGGGTCATTATCTTTTAATTAAGACACGAATAGTTTGAAACGATCAGTTCAGGTGAGTTTCTTTGCTCTGACATAAATTTACCAGCAGAAGCTGAGCTGATATCCATCATTAAACAGTAAGACTTGTGTTTCCTGTTTGAAAAATCCCTGAATTCTGTTTATATTTCATGTTTCTCATCTTTTTTTGGCCTCTTAAGTGGAGACTCAGCGTCTCAAAAGGCTTAGAAACTTCTTCTTTAAAGCTTGAAATAAAACAGACCGCAGCCACACTTCAAAGTCCATACATTTCTCTTTATTTTCATCATAGATATTATTCCAAACATGTTAAGATAAAAGACGCACAGCGACGTCCTTCTGCTTGAATATAAAAACAGATATGAACATGAAGAGTGATTCGAGGCACGCGTTCAGAGAAATTAAAGTGCAGCAATCAGGAAACGCTCTGCATAAGTTAACCATCTGCTAAAATAAAGCTCTTCTCAGTACAAAAGGTTTGTGAAAGCTTCAGCAACACGACTTCATCCTCAGAGATCAGCAACTAAACGAGTTGGAGGAGAATCTGTGGAAAACCTCTGGCTTTGGCCTGAGGATCGTTTGCTGCTGGTTCATATCAGCCGGAAACGGATCAACGACCCAAAACGACTCAGTTAGCCGTGAAAAAGTGACAGAAACAAAACAAACTGGACCAATTTATGCTGCTGAACCTCCAGAAAAGTGTCGAAGCTTCACAGCTGCAGCCAGACGGAGGAAACCTCAAAGCTGGACTCCAGTCCAAAGATTAAGACTTTCTGGGTTCAGATGAGCACCAGGAGGTGGAATTACGCCCGAGCTTTTCCTTTCTTCTGCGCTGTGACCACCAGGGGGCAGACACGAGCCCAGTCACAGGTTTTCCAACACGGGAGGAGGAACCTGAACGCAGCATACGGCCCATAAAGGGGAAAGCTCTGAAAACAGCAATCAGATTAATCCAGGAGCTGTGAGACACAAATAAGAACGTCGGGGTCCAGATTTACTAAACTGCGAGCATGAAATCCAGATTTATTATGTGTTATTATTTATTAACAGTCCCAAGATCTCAGTAACAGTTCAGGGACCCAGCTTCATGCCCAGAGGAGCTCCTGCTCAGATGCCACGGGTTCAGTGAACTGAGCATCTCTGATATGAATGTGCTGGATCAGCAGTTTAAACCAGCGAGTCGGCGGTTTCTGATGCTTCAAGGCGGCTTTACAGGAGTTTAAACTTAATAAATCAACACAGAAACCAGGGCTGATGTGTGTCGCTGCGGTGGAATACGTTTTGGTTCAGTAACGAAGTTTAAAACCACCTTTCAGAGCTCGGGTCGATCCCAAACTGGAGGGTAGTTTCTGCGGTAGCTTCAGGAATGTCTCAGTCTGACGTAAGAAAGGAAATGAAATCATGGCACCGTTTGGTTCTTCAGACCTTCGGCCGGCGAGGAGCTCTGAGACAACACTGAGACGGACTTCAAGTATTCAAAACACGAGGAACACGAGGAGGCCGAGGTCTGAAGACGGGGAGGTGGGTAAATCAAGCGCACAGCCTGGAGAGCATTTAAGATATTTAACTGATTAAAACCTCGAAAGCCAGAGTTTTCATATCAAAAGCTCTGATTGGACGTGGAGCTCCGTATCAAAAGAAGGAGAAAATCCTGAATTCATTAAACTGAGATTAAAGCCCCAACATCTGGAACCCGAGGCGTCAGACTGAGCACCCGACAGCGCCACGGAAACCAAAATATACTCTTATTTTCGCTCAGGTTCCTCTGTGATGTCACAGAGCTCGCACATGCTCAGTGGCGACGAGGTAACGATGATGTCATCACCACGAGCTCCAGTTAAAACGGTGGGTGGTGCTGCGGTTTGTCCCATTAAACAGAGGAGGAGCGCCTGATCTCTGCTCCCCCACAGACCTGACGGGTGGAGTCGAGTGAAGGTTAAAGGGGATGTCTGCGGGCTTTAAAAAGCGAGGGGGGGGGGGCTTCGGTTCACCTGTGGCTGCCGTTGTCACGGTGACGGCCACACTTACCGAGGGTCGTCCCTCTGAGAATCCGAAGCCTTTCGGTTCCACCTGCACCAGAACCGGACCGAACGCTGAAATGAAAACTGAAACTAACGAACAACAGTCATGTTAAGGGAAGTCCGAGGCAGCCGATTGGCCGGCTGTGGGTCACATGCTGCTGTCCTGCAGCAGCGGCTCGATGTCCTCGGCGTCGCTGGTGGGCGTGGTCAACGGGCCGCCGCTCTGGGCGTGCGCGGCCGAGCCGGCGCTGGACTTGCTGGCCGAGCAGGCCTTGATGTCGGACAGCCGGTGGCGGGCGGGGATGAAGACGGCGACGAGCAGCGCCAGGATGACGGCGCACGCCCCGAACAGGAAGGGCGGGCCGGGGATGACCGCCTTCTGCAGAGAGAGACGGGTTAGTTAGAGCCGGCGAATCATCCTGAGAGCTCTGAGCGAACACCTGACCCACGGTGACCCGTGCCTCGGTGACCCGTGCACGTGCCTCGGTGACCCGTGCCTCTGTGACCCGTGCACGTGCCTCAGTGACCCGTGCACGTGCCTCGGTGACCCGTGCACGTGCCTCAGTGACCCGTGCACGTGCCTCAGTGACCCGTGCACGTGCCTCGGTGACCCGTGCCTCTGTGACCCGTGCACGTGCCTCAGTGACCCGTGCACGTGCCTCAGTGACCCGTGCACGTGCCTCGGTGACCCGTGCACGTGCCTCAGTGACCCGTGCACGTGCCTCAGTGACCCGTGCACGTGCCTCGGTGACCCGTGCACGTGCCTCAGTGACCCGTGCACGTGCGTGTGCACGTACCTCGGTGGTCGGTGGCGGTCTTCCTGCCGCCGGCTGCAGGTCGATCAGCTCCACGTTGAACAGGTAGAAGATGAAGCCGTAGAGAGCCGGACCCAAACCGTTACACAGGCCTCTGATACCTGTGATCATCCCCTGGACCACACCTGGACCACAGGAAACAGAACTTAGTAACCAGAACCACACCAGAACCACACCTGGACCACAGGAAACAGAACTTAGTAACCAGAACCACCCCAGAACCACACCTGGACCACAGGAAACAGAACTTAGTAACCAGAACCACACCAGGACCACACCTGGACCACACCTGGACCACACCTGGACCACAGGAAACAGAACTTAGTAACCAGAACCACACCAGAACCACACCTGGACCACACCTGGACCACAGGAAACAGAACTTAGTAACCAGAACCACCCCAGAACCACACCTGGACCACAGGAAACAGAACTTAGTAACCAGAACCACCCCAGAACCACACCTGGACCACAGGAAACAGAACTTAGTAACCAGAACCACACCAGAACCACACCTGGACCACACCTGGACCACAGGAAACAGAACTTAGTAACCAGAACCACACCAGGACCACACCTGGACCACAGGAAACAGAACTTAGTAACCAGAACCACCCCAGAACCACACCTGGACCACAGGAAACAGAACTTAGTAACCAGAACCACACCAGAACCACACCTGGACCACAGGAAACAGAACTTAGTAACCAGAACCACACCAGAACCACACCAGGACCACACCTGGACCACAGGAAACAGAACTTAGTAACCAGAACCACCCCAGAACCACACCTGGACCACAGGAAACAGAACTTAGTAACCAGAACCACACCAGAACCACACCAGGACCACACCTGGACCACAGGAAACAGAACTTAGTAACCAGAACCACACCAGAACCACACCAGGACCACACCTGGACCACAGGAAACAGAACTTAGTAACCAGAACCACACCAGAACCACACCTGGACCACACCTGGACCACAGGAAACAGAACTTAGTAACCAGAACCACACCAGAACCACACCTGGACCACAGGAAACAGAACTTAGTAACCAGAACCACACCTGGACCACACCTGGACCACAGGAAACAGAACTTAGTAACCAGAACCACACCAGAACCACACCTGGACCACAGGAAACAGAACTTAGTAACCAGAACCACACCAGAACCACACCAGGACCACACCTGGACCACAGGAAACAGAACTTAGTAACCAGAACCACCCCAGAACCACACCTGGACCACAGGAAACAGAACTTAGTAACCAGAACCACACCAGAACCACACCAGGACCACACCTGGACCACAGGAAACAGAACTTAGTAACCAGAACCACGCCAGAACCACACCTGGACCACAGGAAACAGAACTTAGTAACCAGAACCACACCTGGACCACACCTGGACCACAGGAAACAGAACTTAGTAACCAGAACCACACCAGAACCACCCCAGGACCACACCTGGACCACAGGAAACAGAACTTAGTAACCAGAACCACACCAGGACCACACCTGGACCACAGGAAACAGAACTTAGTAACCAGAACCACCCCAGAACCACACCTGGACCACAGGAAACAGAACTTAGTAACCAGAACCACACCAGAACCACACCTGGACCACAGGAAACAGAACTTAGTAACCAGAACCACACCAGAACCACACCTGGACCACAGGAAACAGAACTTAGTAACCAGAACCACACCAGAACCACACCAGGACCACACCTGGACCACAGGAAACAGAACTTAGTAACCAGAACCACACCTGGACCACACCTGGACCACAGGAAACAGAACTTAGTAACCAGAACCACACCAGAACCACACCAGGACCACACCTGGACCACAGGAAACAGAACTTAGTAACCAGAACCACACCAGGACCACACCTGGACCACAGGAAACAGAACTTAGTAACCAGAACCACCCCAGAACCACACCTGGACCACAGGAAACAGAACTTAGTAACCAGAACCACACCAGAACCACACCTGGACCACAGGAAACAGAACTTAGTAACCAGAACCACACCAGAACCACACCTGGACCACAGGAAACAGAACTTAGTAACCAGAACCACACCAGAACCACACCAGGACCACACCTGGACCACAGGAAACAGAACTTAGTAACCAGAACCACCCCAGAACCACACCTGGACCACAGGAAACAGAACTTAGTAACCAGAACCACACCAGAACCACACCAGGACCACACCTGGACCACAGGAAACAGAACTTAGTAACCAGAACCACGCCAGAACCACACCTGGACCACAGGAAACAGAACTTAGTAACCAGAACCACACCTGGACCACACCTGGACCACAGGAAACAGAACTTAGTAACCAGAACCACACCAGAACCACCCCAGAACCACACCAGAACCACAGGAAACAGAACTTAGTAACCAGAACCACCCCAGAACCACACCTGGACCACAGGAAACAGAACTTAGTAACCAGAACCACACCAGAACCACCCCAGAACCACACCTGGACCACAGGAAACAGAACTTAGTAACCAGAACCACCCCAGAACCACCCCAGAACCACAGGAAACAGAACTTAGTAACCAGAACCACACCAGAACCACACCTGGACCACAGGAAACAGAACTTAGTAACCAGAACCACACCAGAACCACACCAGAACCACAGGAAACAGAACTTAGTAACCAGAACCACACCTGGACCACAGGAAACAGAACTTAGTAACCAGAACCACACCTGGACCACACCTGGACCACAGGAAACAGAACTTAGTAACCAGAACCACACCTGGACCACACCTGGACCACAGGAAACGGAACTTAGTAACCAGAACCACACCTGGACCACAGGAAACAGAACTTAGTAACCAGAACCACACCTGGACCACACCTGGACCACAGGAAACGGAACTTAGTAACCAGAACCACACCTGGACCACACCAGAACCACAGGAAACAGAACTTATTACCCTATTAGATCTATTAGAAGCAAAAATGTTGGGTTGTGAAGGTTCTGTTGGGCCAGTTCTGTCCCATTTGGGCTTTAATGACTGCGGTTTCATGAGGTTTTGGTTTCACCGTCACTCAGAGCTCAGGTGAGATTAAGTAGTTTGGACCCGTCAGCGTCTGGTTCTGGTACCGACAGGCGTAATAACCATCAGTCATCGTTAGGATGTCTGTTTGAAACGAGCCGCCTGATCCCTGCAGAATAAAAACGGGCCTCGAGTGCTGATCCGGAGCCACTTATCTGCACAGAATTAACAGCTCAGAGGCTCACGAGCAAATTCCTGAGCCCCAAAAGTCCGATTAAAGCGAGCCGTGTTCAGCGGGTCCGATTAAAGCGAGTTACAGCTGCAGACACATAAAACTCTGCTGCTGTCAGAGTCCAGAAAGCCCGACCAGTTCTCCCGGTTCAGCCCAGCAGCAACAGCAGCTGCCTCATACGATCCGCTGATCAGGACCGGAAACAATCAGAATAACGGTTTGTTTCCTGGTCCCGGCGCCGCTCTGAGGCCATCAGGAGAATCATTCCTGGGACCCAGTAATTTCTGCTGTTTCAGGGTCTCAAAGAGTCTAATTTAGGACCTTTTAAGTCCATAATGAATACAATTTAAGACCCATTTCAGAACCGTACAAAAGTTCTGAAGGAAACTCAGAGGCTGGAATTACGTAATAATCCTCTCAAAGTAAAGGATTATTTTTACAGCTTTTTCACATGAGAATGCTGAACCCGACTAAAAACACCAGAAGCCTCTACTGTGAACTAATATTACACTGTTAACTTTGCCCCCCCCCCCCCCCCTCATTTTGAATTGCAACACTTGTTTGTAAACAAAGTGAAGAAGAAGTGAAGATGAAGAAGTGATGATGAAGAAGTGAAGATGAAGAAGTGAAGAAGAAAAAGTGAAGAAAAAGAAGTGATGATGAAGTGAAGAAGAAGAAGTGAAAAAGAAGTGAAGAGGAAAAAGTGAAGAAGAAGAAGTGAAGAAGAGATGAAGAAGTGAAGAAGAGATGATGAAGAAGTGAAGAAGTGATGATGAAGAAGTGAAGAAGTGATGATGAAGAAGTGAAGAAGTGATGATGAAGAAGTGAAGAAGAAGAAGTGAAGAAGAAAAAGTGATGATGAAGAAGTGAAGAAGTGAAGAAGTGATGATGAAGAAGTGAAGAAGAAGTGAAGAAGTGATGATGAAGAAGTGAAGAAGAAGAAGTGAAGAAGAAGAAGTGAAAAAGAAGTGAAGAAGAAAAAGTGATGATGAAGTGAAGAAGAAGTGAAGTAGTGATGATGAAGAAGTGAAGAGAAGAAGTGAAGAAGTGATGAAGAAGAAGAAGTGAAGAAGAGATGATGAAGAAGCGAAGAAGAAGAAGCGAAGATGAAGTGAAGAAGAAGAAGTGAAGAAGAAAAAGTGATGAAGAAGTGAAGAAGCGAAGAAGAAGTGAAGAAGAAGTGAAGAAGAGATGATGAAGAAGCGAAGAAGAAGAAGCGAAGATGAAGTGAAGAAGAACAAGTGAAGAAGAAGTGAAGAAGCGAAGAAGAAGTGAAGATGAAGTGAAGAAGAAGTGAAGAAGAAAAAGTGATGAAGAAGTGAAGAAGAGATGATGAAGAAGCGAAGAAGAAGAAGTGAAGATGAAGTTAAGAAGAAGAAGTGAAGAGGAAAAAGTGAAGAAGAAGAAGTGAAGAAGAGATGAAGAAGTGAAGAAGAGATGATGAAGAAGTGAAGAAGTGATGATGAAGAAGTGAAGAAGTGATGATGAAGAAGTGAAGAAGAAGAAGTGAAGAAGAAAAAGTGATGATGAAGAAGTGAAGAAGAAGTGAAGAAGTGATGATGAAGAAGTGAAGAAGAAGTGAAGAAGTGATGATGAAGAAGTGAAGAAGAAGAAGTGAAGAAGAAGAAGTGAAAAAGAAGTGAAGAAGAAAAAGTGATGATGAAGTGAAGAAGAAGTGAAGAAGTGATGATGAAGAAGTGAAGAGAAGAAGTGAAGAAGTGATGAAGAAGAAGAAGTGAAGAAGAGATGATGAAGAAGCGAAGAAGAAGAAGCGAAGATGAAGTGAAGAAGAAGAAGTGAAGAAGAAAAAGTGATGAAGAAGTGAAGAAGCGAAGAAGAAGTGAAGATGAAGTGAAGAAGAAGTGAAGAAGAGATGATGAAGAAGCGAAGAAGAAGAAGCGAAGATGAAGTGAAGAAGAACAAGTGAAGAAGAAGTGAAGAAGCGAAGAAGAAGTGAAGATGAAGTGAAGAAGAAGTGAAGAAGAAAAAGTGATGAAGAAGTGAAGAAGAGATGATGAAGAAGCGAAGAAGAAGAAGTGAAGATGAAGTTAAGAAGAAGAAGTGAAGAAGAAAAAGTGATGAAGAAGTGAAGAAGAGATGATGAAGAAGCGAAGAAGAACAAGTGAAGAAGAGATGAAGAAGTGAAGAAGAAGAGATTATGAAGAAGTGAAGAAGAGATGATGAAGAAGTGAAGAAGAACAAGTGAAGAAGAGATGAAGAAGTGATGATGAAGAAGTGAAGAAGAAGAGATGATGAAGAAGTGAAGAAGAACAAGTGAAGAAGAGATGAAGAAGTGAAGAAGAAGAGATTATGAAGAAGTGAAGAAGAAGAAGTGATGATGAAAAACCCCACCGAGAACCGAGAACCTGTGTTTGAGGTCACAGCAGCTGAAACGGATCGGAACCTCCAGTATCTCACCTTGCTGGTCCGGCGAGGCGCTGTGTGACACCAGAGCAGAGACTGCTGGGAAGGTGATGGAGGACATGGCCGCCACCGTCCCCGCCGCCCACATCATCCTGCAGGGAAGCGAGCACAACAAGGAGCTGAGAGCAGCAGAACAGCAGCAGCTGAAAGGCTCGTCATCAGCGGCGTGGACTCACCACGGCTCAGAACCGAAGCCGTACCAGGCCAGCTGGAAGACCTGGAAGCCCAGGCCCAGCAGAACCGTGTTCTTATTGCCGATGGTCCTCATCAGAACCCCGAGGAAGAGGGTCTGCCGGAGAACCAGAGCGTGGGGAGAGAGAGAAACTGCGTTAAAAACAGACTTTATGGAGGCCGGAGAGCAGCTAACAGATGTTTCACAGCTGGATGTTAGCGGCACAGCTAACAGCTGCTGTTCTGTGGTCCGGTTATCAGGAGGAGGGACGGGTTCTGTTCACGTCAGCTGGAAATAACGAGGCTTCAGTTGTCATGGCAACATTTAATCCCTTATTACACATCTCAGCCATGTGTAATAACGGTTTTATAACCGTTTGTGTGTCTTATGGAGACTTTCCTGAGCAGCTAAACCTGCTAAAGCTCCTGAAATCAGTGCGAAAGCTGCAGTAACTTGGCTGGTTGGTACCTGAGCGATGATGGAGAGGATCCCCACCATGGCGATGAAGGCGGCGATGGCTGCGGGAGAAAACTCGATCACCTGAAACAGAAGAAGACGCACTGGTGAGATCAGCGGCTGAAGTCTTCATTCTGGGGGACAGAAACCATCTCAGAGGTCGTTTATCGGCTCCCAGGAGCAGGAAGGAGGAGTTTTTACTGAATATGACACTTTTCTGAAGGTTTCTTTGACAGAAACAACCAGTTTGCAGGATAATCAAAGCGAGACTCGGGTTACTGTGCATGTGCGTGTGCATGTGTGCGTGCACGTTACCTGTCTCAGGTACAGGAAGAAGCTGGAGTACTGCCCAGCTTCAGGCAGGTAGGACAGGAACACGGTGACGCAGATCAGCAGCACGGTGCTGTCCTTCCCGACCCGACGCAGAGACTGAAAACAGAGCAAAAACAGAGCAACCATCAGTGGAGCTGATCCATCGATCAGAGGATCCATCGATCAGAGGATCCATCGGTCAGCTGATCCATCGATCAGGAGTCGATCAGCTGATCCATCAGTCAGCTGATCCATCAATCAGCTGATCCATCTGTCAGAGGATCCATCGATCAGGGGATCCATCGATCAGAGGATCCATCGATCAGCTGATCCATCGATCAGAGGATCCATCGATCAGAGGATCCATCGATCAGCTGATCCATCTGTCAGAGGATCCATCCGTCAGCTGATCCATCGATCAGAGGATCCATCGATCAGCTGATCCATCGATCAGCTGATCCATCGATCAGAGGATCCATCGATCAGAGGATCCATCGATCAGAGGATCCATCGATCAGAGGATCCATCGGTCAGAGGATCCATCGGTCAGAGGATCCATCGGTCAGCTGATCCATCTGTCAGAGGATCCATCGATCAGCTGATCCATCAATCAGAGGATCCATCGATCAGCTGATCCATCTATCAGCGGATCCATCTGTCAGGAGTCGATCAGCTGATCTTGTTCCTCCTGAAAGTGACAGAATCGTTGCACAGACTCACAGCGAAGGGGTCGGCCTGCTCCCAGGAGATGGGGAAGCCCCACGTCGTCAGCCTCATTTTGTCCGGCAGCGACTCGGGGACCACGAAGAACACGAAGGCGATGTCCGTCACAGCAATCACCGTGGCGATAAGCACCACCAGGCTGTCTCCGTACTGCGCCGACAGGTAGGCCCCGATGGCCGGGCTCGTCACCAGGCTGGCTGCGAAGGTCGCAGACACCTGCAGACAGGTAGAGAGGGGAGGAAGCTCAGAAAAACTTCTGCGTTTTATCGCCATGGAGACGTGAAGCGCTGTGGGCGGAGCAGTTACCAGTCCGTACGCCGTGCTCCTCTCCTGCTCCTCCGTGATGTCGGCCACGTAAGCGAAGATCACAGAAAAGGTCACGGAGAAAACTCCCGAGACCGAGATTAGAGCGAAGTACCACCTGCAGACAAACATGAAAGAGACTGAACCATTGGACAGAGGAGAGCCTGGTTCTGAGCACATGTAACAGGCCTGGTTCTGAACGGGTCCAACCCACAAAAATACAAAGAACTACAGTAATCCACCGAGATCCTTCACACAAGGGTGTTCCAAATGTTCCAGTAAACTGATGAAAGGAATAAAAACGCTGTATCAGTGAAGCCGTTAGCTCACAGCTAACAGGAAGTGTTTGGTCGTTAGCTCACAGCTAACAGGAAGTGTTTGGCCCTTAGCTCGTGCAGCTAACAGGAAGTGTTTGGCCGTTAGCTCACAGCTAACAGGAAGTGTTTGGTTTTTAAGCTCATGCAGCTAACAGGAAGTGTTTGGTTTTTAAGCTCATGCAGCTAACGGGAAGTGTGTTGTCCGTTAGCTCATGCAGCTAACGGGAAGTGTGTTGTCCGTTAGCTCATGCAGCTAACGGGAAGTGTGTTGTCCGTTAGCTCATGCAGCTAACGGGAAGTGTGTTGTCCGTTAGCTCATGCAGCTAACGGGAAGTGTGTTGTCCGTTAGCTCATGCAGCTAACGGGAAGTGTGTTGTCCGTTAGCTCATGCAGCTAACGGGAAGTGTGTTGGCCGTTAGCTCATGCAGCTAACAGGAAGTGTGTTGGCCGTTAGCTCATGCAGCTAACAGGAAGTGTGTTGGCCGTTAGCTCATGCAGCTAACAGGAAGTGTGTTGGCCGTTAGCTCATGCAGCTAACAGGAAGTGTGTTGGCCGTTAGCTCATGCAGCTAACAGGAAGTGTGTTGGCCGTTAGCTCATGCAGCTAACAGGAAGTGTGTTGGCCGTTAGCTCATGCAGCTAACAGGAAGTGTGTTGGCCGTTAGCTCATGCAGCTAACAGGAAGTGTGTTGGCCGTTAGCTCATGCAGCTAACAGGAAGTGTGTTGGCCGTTAGCTCATGCAGCTAACAGGAAGTGTGTTGGCCGTTAGCTCATGCAGCTAACAGGAAGTGTGTTGGCCGTTAGCTCATGCAGCTAACAGGAAGTGTTTGGCCGTTAGCTCATGCAGCTAACAGGAAGTGTTTGGCCGTTAGCTCACAGCTAACAGTTATGAGGGGTCATCCTCTTCAAATGTTCAGGGCTTTACTTCAGCTTCAACTAAACCTGAAACTCTTCATCTTCCAACACGGTCAAAATATAGACCGAGATCCTTCACACAAGGGTGAATATTTCAGGAAAATGGACCCAGATTTATTCTCATTCAGGAAGTTTGAGCTCATCTCTGATTTAAAAGGTAAATAAAGTTGCATCTCATCTGTTAAACAGGGGCAGCAGAACGTGACGTTTTAATTCCTCCATCTGCAGGTTGTTCAGAGTCTGAAACATTTAGATCAGATTCATCTAAAAATATGTGAACATCAGCTGAAGACTTCCAGCTTCCAGAGTAAAGACAGAAAGTTTGATTTTTCTGCTCATCATCTGTGTTTCAGAGCCATCCCCCCGCTGCTGTTCCTGCTCAGACCAGCAGGGGGAGCCTGTTCTGGAGGCTCCGGCCCACTTTGGTGCCTCTCCGGCTGCGCTCTGCTCCTCAGACGCTCACATGAACAGCATGTGACTGTTCAAACTCCAGCAGCAAACTAACAAATCCACCCCAACATGAGCCTGAACCTGCACACATCTGCGCTTCACTGGGTTAGAACAGAGAGGAGAGCAGCCAGGAGGAGGTTTGGGGAGTTTATTTTACTGATTTTCTGTTGTTTTTATGTGGATAAAATGACAGAAAAACATGAAAAAGATCAGAAGTTGGAGCAGATTTGTTCATAGTTGTGTTCATGAACTCAGAAAAGGATCAAAAAGGAAAAAATTAAATAAAAATGTGTTTAGAATCCAATGTGATGTCATCAGTGATGTCACCAGATGTAAATCAGGTGATTAAATGAACTTCCTTCATAAACTTTGGGTCACACTCAGTATTTCTCACTTTATCTCAGACGGTTTTTAATCTGCAGCCTGTTAAATCTGCTAAAATGTGTTTAAAGGGTTAAAACCACCCAACGGTTCCCAGCTGCAGGCGTTGGACTCACCAGGGGCTGATCCTCATGAAGGGGATGGGCGCGCAGGTGAAAAACACCGTCATGAGGAGGAAGGACTTCCTGCCCCAGATGTCTGACAGAGCACCAATCAGAGGAGCCGACAGAAACGACAGGAAACCCTGAGTCGCAGAGACGGAAAAACGATCGTTACAAAGGAACTGATCAGCCATCACTGATCAATCAGCTGTTCAGACTCCATTAACTGATCAAACTGGAAACAGTTCGGAAAAACAAAAAATAAGCATTTTTCTCAGCGTGTTGTTGTAAATTTAACTGTTTTCAGACCAAGAAAAACACTTGAAGCGGCCCTTTAATGCAACACAGCACGACTTTCCACTGTTTTTAACGTCTTTGGGCTTTTATGAGCTCCTGAGATGAACTTAAATCAGAGTTAAAGACGACAGGAAGACAAAGAGGAGCTTTTATTGCACCGTTACAGCCTCTTATTATTATTCACACAACGTTATCTCCTACCAGCAGCCGGCCCGATGTGTCACTCAGCAGCAAAGCTGGAGCTTCACCGCCTGTTTGCTTTTATATTTAAGCAGCTTTAAGGGTTTTTCCTCCAGCTGTAATGCAGCCGGGTTCAGAAACACAGGAGAAAACGATGCACTGCCTGGAAAAACAGGCCCAGCCTCCTTATTTTACTTTAACCTTTCCTCTCGGATCTTATCCTGGAGTGAAGTCTGGCGTTTAGGGTCACATGGACACAGAACTGGGCCCAAAAGGAAAAGTTACCTCTGATATGAGGCGATACTTCAGCTTCAAGCAGCCGGACCCTGAACCGAGGGAGCTGCCTCCTCTGGATCTTTTTAGGAGGATTTGTAGCTTTTATACCACGGAAAATATCTCATATCCAGTGTCTTTTTCAAAGGAGGTCAAACTAAAGTTAATGTTCCTAACCGGGGCCTCACACCAAAAGCGTTGCGGGTTTCGTGAGCTTCATGAGTTGAGAAAGGCTCAACTTTATGCAAATGAGCAACGACAGCCAATCAGGGCCGATCTGGATTCTGAAGGCGGAAAAAAAGGCAGAAAAAAGGTGGAAAAAAGCTGAAAATGGCAGAGCGCAAACAAAGAAATACAAAGAAGGCCCAGAGTACGATCCATGGTGATTATATATATATGCTAGTTGCTATACATATAAGCCCCGCCCCTTTGGCCGCTTCCGGCAGCAGAAGAAGTACAAGTGGCGGGTTGTGAGCTTCATGAGTTGAGAAAGGCTCAACTTTATGCAAATGAGCAGTGACGCTACGCGATGACAGCCAATTAGGGCCGACCTGGATTCTGAAGGCGGAAAAAAGGGGAAAAAAAAAAAAAAAAAAAGGTGGCAGAGCGCAAACACAAAGAAGGCTGCCCAGAGTACGATATATATATATATATATATGCTAGTTGCTATACATATAAGCCCCGCCCCTTTGGCTGCTTCCAGCGGCAGAAGAAGCAGCGGGTTGTGAGCCCCGGTTAGACTTTAAAGATGAGGTTGAATCCTGCTCATCTGTCACATCTCAACCCTGAATAATAATAATCCACAAAGCAGGGCTGAGTTTTCTTTATTACCCACAAGCTGCACCGGATTTGAGCTTCGCAGGCGTGACACGACGCTGGTGCTTTGTGCACGGACGACACTTCCCTAAAGAAGACGAGCAGCTCGTTGCTTTTCTCAGAGTGGAAGCTCTAAAATATCGGCTGCGTGAAGACATCATAACACGGCTGTGATAACCAGCCTGAAGGCCGGTCACCAGCGCCACACAGAGGCGATAAACGCTCACTGGAGACACCAAGTAGCCTGACGTGCACGAAGTCCCTGCAGATCTAATGAAGCCGGTTTCCCGCTCCTCGCCTGTTACCCAGAAAGCATTTCAGCTCCTCCTGCCGTGGTTGTGCAGTTTCCTGCTCTGAGGTCTCACCTTGACGCCCTGAACCAGGCCGTTCATCAGGAAGGTGTGCAGAGGGAACATCTCGTGCAGGACCTGAAAGTTTAAATCAGGACAAAAGCAACACACTCAGCATCAGTTTCATTTAACAGATGAAGCTCTGCGGCGCTGTTTCAGAGTAAAAACAGTCTGTGGCAAAGCAGCTCCTGCTGAGAGACTTTCAGTCCCTTCCAGGTCGTCTTATGATGTATGAAGTGTTTACTCACGGTCAGCATGGGCGTGGTCAGCAGCCCCCAGGCGAAGAACTCCAGGAAGATCACGACCACCGCATGAGTCACTGTGGCCCGGCCTCGACCGTGCTGCAGAGAGCAGAAACAAACATTAACCGGCTGCATGAGATGCTTCCTTTAACTCCTCCAACATCTGCTGCAGAGAGCAGAAACAAACATTAACCGGCTGCATGAGATGCTTCCTTTAACTCCTCCAACATCTGCTGCAGCAGCAGAAACAAACATTAACCGGCTGCATGAGATGCTTCCTTTAACTCCTCCAACATCTGCTGCAGCTGCAGAAACAAACATTAACCGGCTGCATGAGATGCTTCCTTTAACTCCTCCAACATCTGCTGCAGAGAGCAGAAACAAACATTAACCGGCTGCATGAGATGCTTCCTTTAACTCCTCCAACATCTGCTGCAGCTGCAGAAACAAACATTAACCGGCTGCATGAGATGCTTCCTTTAACTCCTCCAACATCTGCTGCAGCAGCAGAAACAAACATTAACCGGCTGCATGAGATGCTTCCTTTAACTCCTCCAACATCTGCTGCAGCTGCAGAAACAAACATTAACCGGCTGCATGAGATGCTTCCTTTAACTCCTCCAACATCTGCTGCAGCAGCAGAAACAAACATTAACCTGCTGCATGAGATGCTTCCTTTAACTCCTCCAACATCTGCTGCAGAGAGCAGAAACAAACATTAACCGGCTGCATGAGATGCTTCCTTTAACTCCTCCAACATCTGCTGCAGAGCAGAAACAAACATTAACCGGCTGCATGAGATGCTTCCTTTAACTCCTCCAACATCTGCTGCAGCAGCAGAAACAAACATTAACCGGCTGCATGAGATGCTTCCTTTAACTCCTCCAACATCTGCTGCAGCAGCAGAAACAAACATTAACCGGCTGCATGAGATGCTTCCTTTAACTCCTCCAACATCTGCTGCAGCAGCAGAAACAAACATTAACCGGCTGCATGAGATGCTTCCTTTAACTCCTCCAACATCTGCTGCAGCTGCAGAAACAAACATTAACCTGCTGCATGAGATGCTTCCTTTAACTCCTCCAACATCTGCTGCAGCTGCAGAAACAAACATTAACCGGCTGCATGAGATGCTTCCTTTAACTCCTCCAACATCTGCTGCAGCTGCAGAAACAAACATTAACCGGCTGCATGAGATGCTTCCTTTAACTCCTCCAACATCTGCTGCAGAGAGCAGAAACAAACATTAACCGGCTGCATGAGATGCTTCCTTTAACTCCTCCAACATCTGCTGCAGCAGCAGAAACAAACATTAACCTGCTGCATGAGATGCTTCCTTTAACTCCTCCAACATCTGCTGCAGCTGCAGAAACAAACATTAACCGGCTGCATGAGATGCTTCCTTTAACTCCTCCAACATCTGCTGCAGAGAGCAGAAACAAACATTAACCGGCTGCATGAGATGCTTCCTTTAACTCCTCCAACATCTGCTGCAGCTGCAGAAACAAACATTAACCGGCTGCATGAGATGCTTCCTTTAACTCCTCCAACATCTGCTGCAGAGAGCAGAAACAAACATTAACCGGCTGCATGAGATGCTTCCTTTAACTCCTCCAACATCTGCTGCAGCAGCAGAAACAAACATTAACCAGCTGCATGAGATGCTTCCTTTAACTCCTCCAACATCTGCTGCAGAGAGCAGAAACAAACATTAACCGGCTGCATGAGATGCTTCCTTTAACTCCTCCAACATCTGCTGCAGCTGCAGAAACAAACATTAACCGACTGCATGAGATGCTTCCTTTAACTCCTCCAACATCTGCTGCAGCTGCAGAAACAAACATTAACCGACTGCATGAGATGCTTCCTTTAACTCCTCCAACATCTGCTGCAGCTGCAGAAACAAACATTAACCGGCTGCATGAGATGCTTCCTTTAACTCCTCCAACATCTGCTGCAGCAGCAGAAACAAACATTAACCGGCTGAATGAGATGCTTCCTTTAACTCCTCCAACATCTGCTGCAGCTGCAGAAACAAACATTAACCGGCTGCATGAGATGCTTCCTTTAACTCCTCCAACATCTGCTGCAGCTGCAGAAACAAACATTAACCGGCTGCATGAGATGCTTCCTTTAACTCCTCCAACATCTGCTGCAGAGAGCAGAAACAAACATTAACCGGCTGCATGAGATGCTTCCTTTAACTCCTCCAACATCTGCTGCAGAGAGCAGAAACAAACATTAACCAGCTGCATGAGATGCTTCCTTTAACTCCTCCAACATCTGCTGCAGAGAGCAGAAACAAACATTAACCGGCTGCATGAGATGCTTCCTTTAACTCCTCCAACATCTGCTGCAGCTGCAGAAACAAACATTAACCGGCTGCATGAGATGCTTCCTTTAACTCCTCCAACATCTGCTGCAGCTGCAGAAACAAACATTAACCGGCTGCATGAGATGCTTCCTTTAACTCCTCCAACATCTGCTGCAGAGAGCAGAAACAAACATTAACCGGCTGCATGAGATGCTTCCTTTAACTCCTCCAACATCTGCTGCAGCTGCAGAAACAAACATTAACCAGCTGCATGAGATGCTTCCTTTAACTCCTCCAACATCTGCTGCAGAGAGCAGAAACAAACATTAACCAGCTGCATGAGATGCTTCCTTTAACTCCTCCAACATCTGCTGCAGAGAGCAGAAACAAACATTAACCGGCTGCATGAGATGCTTCCTTTAACTCCTCCAACATCTGCTGCAGCTGCAGAAACAAACATTAACCTGCTGCATGAGATGCTTCCTTTAACTCCTCCAACATCTGCTGCAGCTGCAGAAACAAACATTAACCAGCTGCATGAGATGCTTCCTTTAACTCCTCCAACATCTGCTGCAGCTGCAGAAACAAACATTAACCGGCTGCATGAGATGCTTCCTTTAACTCCTCCAACATCTGCTGCAGCAGCAGAAACAAACATTAACCGGCTGCATGAGATGCTTCCTTTAACTCCTCCAACATCTGCTGCAGCAGCAGAAACAAACATTAACCGGCTGCATGAGATGCTTCCTTTAACTCCTCCAACATCTGCTGCAGCAGCAGAAACAAACATTAACCGGCTGCATGAGATGCTTCCTTTAACTCCTCCAACATCTGCTGCAGAGAGCAGAAACAAACATTAACCGGCTGCATGAGATGCTTCCTTTAACTCCTCCAACATCTGCTGCAGCAGCAGAAACAAACATTAACCGGCTGCATGAGATGCTTCCTTTAACTCCTCCAACATCTGCTGCAGCTGCAGAAACAAACATTAACCGGCTGCATGAGATGCTTCCTTTAACTCCTCCAACATCTGCTGCAGAGAGCAGAAACAAACATTAACCGGCTGCATGAGATGCTTCCTTTAACTCCTCCAACATCTGCTGCAGCTACAGAAACAAACATTAACCGGCTGCATGAGATGCTTCCTTTAACTCCTCCAACATCTGCTGCAGCAGCAGAAACAAACATTAACCGGCTGCATGAGATGCTTCCTTTAACTCCTCCAACATCTGCTGCAGCAGCAGAAACAAACATTAACCGGCTGCATGAGATGCTTCCTTTAACTCCTCCAACATCTGCTGCAGCTGCAGAAACAAACATTAACCGGCTGCATGAGATGCTTCCTTTAACTCCTCCAACATCTGCTGCAGAGAGCAGAAACAAACATTAACCGGCTGCATGAGATGCTTCCTTTAACTCCTCCAACATCTGCTGCAGAGAGCAGAAACAAACATTAACCTGCTGCATGAGATGCTTCCTTTAACTCCTCCAACATCTGCTGCAGCAGCAGAAACAAACATTAACCGGCTGCATGAGATGCTTCCTTTAACTCCTCCAACATCTGCTGCAGCTGCAGAAACAAACATTAACCGGCTGCATGAGATGCTTCCTTTAACTCCTCCAACATCTGCTGCAGCTGCAGAAACAAACATTAACCGGCTGCATGAGATGCTTCCTTTAACTCCTCCAACATCTGCTGCAGCTGCAGAAACAAACATTAACCGGCTGCATGAGATGCTTCCTTTAACTCCTCCAACATCTGCTGCAGCTGCAGAAACAAACATTAACCGGCTGCATGAGATGCTTCCTTTAACTCCTCCAACATCTGCTGCAGCTGCAGAAACAAACATTAACCGGCTGCATGAGATGCTTCCTTTAACTCCTCCAACATCTGCTGCAGCTGCAGAAACAAACATTAACCGGCTGCATGAGATGCTTCCTTTAACTCCTCCAACATCTGCTGCAGCTGCAGAAACAAACATTAACCTGCTGCATGAGATGCTTCCTTTAACTCCTCCAACATCTGCTGCAGAGAGCAGAAACAAACATTAACCGGCTGCATGAGATGCTTCCTTTAACTCCTCCAACATCTGCTGCAGAGAGCAGAAACAAACATTAACCGACTGCATGAGATGCTTCCTTTAACTCCTCCAACATCTGCTGCAGCAGCAGAAACAAACATTAACCGGCTGCATGAGATGCTTCCTTTAACTCCTCCAACATCTGCTGCAGAGAGCAGAAACAAACATTAACCGGCTGCATGAGATGCTTCCTTTAACTCCTCCAACATCTGCTGCAGAGAGCAGAAACAAACATTAACCGGCTGCATGAGATGCTTCCTTTAACTCCTCCAACATCTGCTGCAGCTGCAGAAACAAACATTAACCTGCTGCATGAGATGCTTCCTTTAACTCCTCCAACATCTGCTGCAGCTGCAGAAACAAACATTAACCTGCTGCATGAGATGCTTCCTTTAACTCCTCCAACATCTGCTGCAGAGCAGAAACAAACATTAACCTGCTGCATGAGATGCTTCCTTTAACTCCTCCAACATCTGCTGCAGCAGCAGAAACAAACATTAACCGGCTGCATGAGATGCTTCCTTTAACTCCTCCAACATCTGCTGCAGCTGCAGAAACAAACATTAACCGGCTGCATGAGATGCTTCCTTTAACTCCTCCAACATCTGCTGCAGCAGCAGAAACAAACATTAACCGGCTGCATGAGATGCTTCCTTTAACTCCTCCAACATCTGCTGCAGAGAGCAGAAACAAACATTAACCGGCTGCATGAGATGCTTCCTTTAACTCCTCCAACATCTGCTGCAGCTGCAGAAACAAACATTAACCGACTGCATGAGATGCTTCCTTTAACTCCTCCAACATCTGCTGCAGAGAGCAGAAACAAACATTAACCGGCTGCATGAGATGCTTCCTTTAACTCCTCCAACATCTGCTGCAGAGAGCAGAAACAAACATTAACCGGCTGCATGAGATGCTTCCTTTAACTCCTCCAACATCTGCTGCAGCTGCAGAAACAAACATTAACCGACTGCATGAGATGCTTCCTTTAACTCCTCCAACATCTGCTGCAGAGCAGAAACAAACATTAACCTGCTGCATGAGATGCTTCCTTTAACTCCTCCAACATCTGCTGCAGCAGCAGAAACAAACATTAACCGGCTGCATGAGATGCTTCCTTTAACTCCTCCAACATCTGCTGCAGAGCAGAAACAAACATTAACCTGCTGCATGAGATGCTTCCTTTAACTCCTCCAACATCTGCTGCAGCAGCAGAAACAAACATTAACCGGCTGCATGAGATGCTTCCTTTAACTCCTCCAACATCTGCTGCAGAGAGCAGAAACAAACATTAACCGGCTGCATGAGATGCTTCCTTTAACTCCTCCAACATCTGCTGCAGCTGCAGAAACAAACATTAACCGGCTGCATGAGATGCTTCCTTTAACTCCTCCAACATCTGCTGCAGAGAGCAGAAACAAACATTAACCGGCTGCATGAGATGCTTCCTTTAACTCCTCCAACATCTGCTGCAGCAGCAGAAACAAACATTAACCGGCTGCATGAGATGCTTCCTTTAACTCCTCCAACATCTGCTGCAGCTGCAGAAACAAACATTAACCGGCTGCATGAGATGCTTCCTTTAACTCCTCCAACATCTGCTGCAGCAGCAGAAACAAACATTAACCGACTGCATGAGATGCTTCCTTTAACTCCTCCAACATCTGCTGCAGAGAGCAGAAACAAACATTAACCTGCAGCATGAGATGCTTCCTTTAACTCCTCCAACATCTGCTGCAGAGAGCAGAAACAAACATTAACCGGCTGCATGAGATGCTTCCTTTAACTCCTCCAACATCTGCTGCAGAGAGCAGAAACAAACATTAACCAGCTGCATGAGATGCTTCCTTTAACTCCTCCAACATCTGCTGCAGCTGCAGAAACAAACATTAACCGGCTGCATGAGATGCTTCCTTTAACTCCTCCAACATCTGCTGCAGAGAGCAGAAACAAACATTAACCGGCTGCATGAGATGCTTCCTTTAACTCCTCCAACATCTGCTGCAGAGAGCAGAAACAAACATTAACCGGCTGCATGAGATGCTTCCTTTAACTCCTCCAACATCTGCTGCAGCTGCAGAAACAAACATTAACCTGCTGCATGAGATGCTTCCTTTAACTCCTCCAACATCTGCTGCAGCAGCAGAAACAAACATTAACCGGCTGCATGAGATGCTTCCTTTAACTCCTCCAACATCTGCTGCAGCAGCAGAAACAAACATTAACCTGCTGCATGAGATGCTTCCTTTAACTCCTCCAACATCTGCTGCAGCTGCAGAAACAAACATTAACCGGCTGCATGAGATGCTTCCTTTAACTCCTCCAACATCTGCTGCAGAGAGCAGAAACAAACATTAACCGGCTGCATGAGATGCTTCCTTTAACTCCTCCAACATCTGCTGCAGCAGCAGAAACAAACATTAACCGGCTGCATGAGATGCTTCCTTTAACTCCTCCAACATCTGCTGCAGCAGCAGAAACAAACATTAACCGGCTGCATGAGATGCTTCCTTTAACTCCTCCAACATCTGCTGCAGCAGCAGAAACAAACATTAACCGGCTGCATGAGATGCTTCCTTTAACTCCTCCAACATCTGCTGCAGCTGCAGAAACAAACATTAACCGGCTGCATGAGATGCTTCCTTTAACTCCTCCAACATCTGCTGCAGCTGCAGAAACAAACATTAACCGGCTGCATGAGATGCTTCCTTTAACTCCTCCAACATCTGCTGCAGAGAGCAGAAACAAACATTAACCGGCTGCATGAGATGCTTCCTTTAACTCCTCCAACATCTGCTGCAGCTGCAGAAACAAACATTAACCGGCTGCATGAGATGCTTCCTTTAACTCCTCCAACATCTGCTGCAGAGAGCAGAAACAAACATTAACCGGCTGCATGAGATGCTTCCTTTAACTCCTCCAACATCTGCTGCAGCTGCAGAAACAAACATTAACCTGCTGCATGAGATGCTTCCTTTAACTCCTCCAACATCTGCTGCAGCAGCAGAAACAAACATTAACCTGCTGCATGAGATGCTTCCTTTAACTCCTCCAACATCTGCTGCAGCAGCAGAAACAAACATTAACCGGCTGCATGAGATGCTTCCTTTAACTCCTCCAACATCTGCTGCAGAGAGCAGAAACAAACATTAACCTGCTGCATGAGATGCTTCCTTTAACTCCTCCAACATCTGCTGCAGAGAGCAGAAACAAACATTAACCGGCTGCATGAGATGCTTCCTTTAACTCCTCCAACATCTGCTGCAGCTGCAGAAACAAACATTAACCGGCTGCATGAGATGCTTCCTTTAACTCCTCCAACATCTGCTGCAGCAGCAACAAACAAACATTAACCGGCTGCATGAGATGCTTCCTTTAACTCCTCCAACATCTGCTGCAGAGAGCAGAAACAAACATTAACCGGCTGCATGAGATGCTTCCTTTAACTCCTCCAACATCTGCTGCAGCTGCAGAAACAAACATTAACCGGCTGCATGAGATGCTTCCTTTAACTCCTCCAACATCTGCTGCAGCAGCAGAAACAAACATTAACCGGCTGCATGAGATGCTTCCTTTAACTCCTCCAACATCTGCTGCAGAGAGCAGAAACAAACATTAACCTGCTGCATGAGATGCTTCCTTTAACTCCTCCAACATCTGCTGCAGCAGCAGAAACAAACATTAACCGGCTGCATGAGATGCTTCCTTTAACTCCTCCAACATCTGCTGCAGAGAGCAGAAACAAACATTAACCGGCTGCATGAGATGCTTCCTTTAACTCCTCCAACATCTGCTGCAGCTGCAGAAACAAACATTAACCGGCTGCATGAGATGCTTCCTTTAACTCCTCCAACATCTGCTGCAGAGAGCAGAAACAAACATTAACCTGCTGCATGAGATGCTTCCTTTAACTCCTCCAACATCTGCTGCAGCAGCAGAAACAAACATTAACCGGCTGCATGAGATGCTTCCTTTAACTCCTCCAACATCTGCTGCAGCTGCAGAAACAAACATTAACCGGCTGCATGAGATGCTTCCTTTAACTCCTCCAACATCTGCTGCAGAGAGCAGAAACAAACATTAACCAGCTGCATGAGATGCTTCCTTTAACTCCTCCAACATCTGCTGCAGCTGCAGAAACAAACATTAACCGGCTGCATGAGATGCTTCCTTTAACTCCTCCAACATCTGCTGCAGCTGCAGAAACAAACATTAACCGGCTGCATGAGATGCTTCCTTTAACTCCTCCAACATCTGCTGCAGCAGCAGAAACAAACATTAACCGGCTGCATGAGATGCTTCCTTTAACTCCTCCAACATCTGCTGCAGCTGCAGAAACAAACATTAACCGGCTGCATGAGATGCTTCCTTTAACTCCTCCAACATCTGCTGCAGCAGCAGAAACAAACATTAACCGGCTGCATGAGATGCTTCCTTTAACTCCTCCAACATCTGCTGCAGCAGCAGAAACAAACATTAACCGGCTGCATGAGATGCTTCCTTTAACTCCTCCAACATCTGCTGCAGAGAGCAGAAACAAACATTAACCTGCTGCATGAGATGCTTCCTTTAACTCCTCCAACATCTGCTGCAGAGAGCAGAAACAAACATTAACCGGCTGCATGAGATGCTTCCTTTAACTCCTCCAACATCTGCTGCAGCTGCAGAAACAAACATTAACCTGCTGCATGAGATGCTTCCTTTAACTCCTCCAACATCTGCTGCAGCTGCAGAAACAAACATTAACCGGCTGCATGAGATGCTTCCTTTAACTCCTCCAACATCTGCTGCAGCTGCAGAAACAAACATTAACCGGCTGCATGAGATGCTTCCTTTAACTCCTCCAACATCTGCTGCAGAGAGCAGAAACAAACATTAACCGGCTGCATGAGATGCTTCCTTTAACTCCTCCAACATCTGCTGCAGCTGCAGAAACAAACATTAACCGGCTGCATGAGATGCTTCCTTTAACTCCTCCAACATCTGCTGCAGAGAGCAGAAACAAACATTAACCGGCTGCATGAGATGCTTCCTTTAACTCCTCCAACATCTGCTGCAGCTGCAGAAACAAACATTAACCGGCTGCATGAGATGCTTCCTTTAACTCCTCCAACATCTGCTGCAGCAGCAGAAACAAACATTAACCGGCTGCATGAGATGCTTCCTTTAACTCCTCCAACATCTGCTGCAGCAGCAGAAACAAACATTAACCGGCTGCATGAGATGCTTCCTTTAACTCCTCCAACATCTGCTGCAGCAGCAGAAACAAACATTAACCGGCTGCATGAGATGCTCCCTTTAACTCCTCCAACATCTGCTGCAGAGAGCAGAAACAAACATTAACCGGCTGCATGAGATGCTTCCTTTAACTCCTCCAACATCTGCTGCAGAGAGCAGAAACAAACATTAACCGGCTGCATGAGATGCTTCCTTTAACTCCTCCAACATCTGCTGCAGCAGCAGAAACAAACATTAACCGGCTGCATGAGATGCTTCCTTTAACTCCTCCAACATCTGCTGCAGAGAGCAGAAACAAACATTAACCGGCTGCATGAGATGCTTCCTTTAACTCCTCCAACATCTGCTGCAGCTGCAGAAACAAACATTAACCTGCTGCATGAGATGCTTCCTTTAACTCCTCCAACATCTGCTGCAGCTGCAGAAACAAACATTAACCGGCTGCATGAGATGCTTCCTTTAACTCCTCCAACATCTGCTGCAGAGAGCAGAAACAAACATTAACCGGCTGCATGAGATGCTTCCTTTAACTCCTCCAACATCTGCTGCAGAGAGCAGAAACAAACATTAACCGGCTGCATGAGATGCTTCCTTTAACTCCTCCAACATCTGCTGCAGCTGCAGAAACAAACATTAACCGGCTGCATGAGATGCTTCCTTTAACTCCTCCAACATCTGCTGCAGCAGCAGAAACAAACATTAACCGGCTGCATGAGATGCTTCCTTTAACTCCTCCAACATCTGCTGCAGCAGCAGAAACAAACATTAACCGGCTGCATGAGATGCTTCCTTTAACTCCTCCAACATCTGCTGCAGAGAGCAGAAACAAACATTAACCGGCTGCATGAGATGCTTCCTTTAACTCCTCCAACATCTGCTGCAGCAGCAGAAACAAACATTAACCGGCTGCATGAGATGCTTCCTTTAACTCCTCCAACATCTGCTGCAGAGAGCAGAAACAAACATTAACCGGCTGCATGAGATGCTTCCTTTAACTCCTCCAACATCTGCTGCAGAGAGCAGAAACAAACATTAACCGGCTGCATGAGATGCTTCCTTTAACTCCTCCAACATCTGCTGCAGCAGCAGAAACAAACATTAACCGGCTGCATGAGATGCTTCCTTTAACTCCTCCAACATCTGCTGCAGAGAGCAGAAACAAACATTAACCGGCTGCATGAGATGCTTCCTTTAACTCCTCCAACATCTGCTGCAGAGCAGAAACAAACATTAACCGGCTGCATGAGATGCTTCCTTTAACTCCTCCAACATCTGCTGCAGAGAGCAGAAACAAACATTAACCAGCTGCATGAGATGCTTCCTTTAACTCCTCCAACATCTGCTGCAGCTGCAGAAACAAACATTAACCGGCTGCATGAGATGCTTCCTTTAACTCCTCCAACATCTGCTGCAGCTGCAGAAACAAACATTAACCGGCTGCATGAGATGCTTCCTTTAACTCCTCCAACATCTGCTGCAGAGAGCAGAAACAAACATTAACCGGCTGCATGAGATGCTTCCTTTAACTCCTCCAACATCTGCTGCAGCTGCAGAAACAAACATTAACCGACTGCATGAGATGCTTCCTTTAACTCCTCCAACATCTGCTGCAGCTGCAGAAACAAACATTAACCGACTGCATGAGATGCTTCCTTTAACTCCTCCAACATCTGCTGCAGCTGCAGAAACAAACATTAACCGGCTGCATGAGATGCTTCCTTTAACTCCTCCAACATCTGCTGCAGCAGCAGAAACAAACATTAACCGGCTGCATGAGATGCTTCCTTTAACTCCTCCAACATCTGCTGCAGCTGCAGAAACAAACATTAACCGGCTGCATGAGATGCTTCCTTTAACTCCTCCAACATCTGCTGCAGCTGCAGAAACAAACATTAACCGGCTGCATGAGATGCTTCCTTTAACTCCTCCAACATCTGCTGCAGAGAGCAGAAACAAACATTAACCGGCTGCATGAGATGCTTCCTTTAACTCCTCCAACATCTGCTGCAGCTGCAGAAACAAACATTAACCGGCTGCATGAGATGCTTCCTTTAACTCCTCCAACATCTGCTGCAGCAGCAGAAACAAACATTAACCGGCTGCATGAGATGCTTCCTTTAACTCCTCCAACATCTGCTGCAGCTGCAGAAACAAACATTAACCGGCTGCATGAGATGCTTCCTTTAACTCCTCCAACATCTGCTGCAGAGAGCAGAAACAAACATTAACTGGCTGCATGAGATGCTTCCTTTAACTCCTCCAACATCTGCTGCAGCAGCAGAAACAAACATTAACCGGCTGCATGAGATGCTTCCTTTAACTCCTCCAACATCTGCTGCAGCAGCAGAAACAAACATTAACCGGCTGCATGAGATGCTTCCTTTAACTCCTCCAACATCTGCTGCAGAGAGCAGAAACAAACATTAACCGGCTGCATGAGATGCTTCCTTTAACTCCTCCAACATCTGCTGCAGCAGCAGAAACAAACATTAACCGGCTGCATGAGATGCTTCCTTTAACTCCTCCAACATCTGCTGCAGCTGCAGAAACAAACATTAACCGGCTGCATGAGATGCTTCCTTTAACTCCTCCAACATCTGCTGCAGAGAGCAGAAACAAACATTAACCGGCTGCATGAGATGCTTCCTTTAACTCCTCCAACATCTGCTGCAGCTACAGAAACAAACATTAACCGGCTGCATGAGATGCTTCCTTTAACTCCTCCAACATCTGCTGCAGCAGCAGAAACAAACATTAACCGGCTGCATGAGATGCTTCCTTTAACTCCTCCAACATCTGCTGCAGCAGCAGAAACAAACATTAACCGGCTGCATGAGATGCTTCCTTTAACTCCTCCAACATCTGCTGCAGCTGCAGAAACAAACATTAACCGGCTGCATGAGATGCTTCCTTTAACTCCTCCAACATCTGCTGCAGAGAGCAGAAACAAACATTAACCGGCTGCATGAGATGCTTCCTTTAACTCCTCCAACATCTGCTGCAGAGAGCAGAAACAAACATTAACCTGCTGCATGAGATGCTTCCTTTAACTCCTCCAACATCTGCTGCAGCAGCAGAAACAAACATTAACCGGCTGCATGAGATGCTTCCTTTAACTCCTCCAACATCTGCTGCAGCTGCAGAAACAAACATTAACCGGCTGCATGAGATGCTTCCTTTAACTCCTCCAACATCTGCTGCAGCTGCAGAAACAAACATTAACCGGCTGCATGAGATGCTTCCTTTAACTCCTCCAACATCTGCTGCAGCTGCAGAAACAAACATTAACCGGCTGCATGAGATGCTTCCTTTAACTCCTCCAACATCTGCTGCAGCTGCAGAAACAAACATTAACCGGCTGCATGAGATGCTTCCTTTAACTCCTCCAACATCTGCTGCAGCTGCAGAAACAAACATTAACCGGCTGCATGAGATGCTTCCTTTAACTCCTCCAACATCTGCTGCAGAGAGCAGAAACAAACATTAACCGGCTGCATGAGATGCTTCCTTTAACTCCTCCAACATCTGCTGCAGCTGCAGAAACAAACATTAACCTGCTGCATGAGATGCTTCCTTTAACTCCTCCAACATCTGCTGCAGAGAGCAGAAACAAACATTAACCGGCTGCATGAGATGCTTCCTTTAACTCCTCCAACATCTGCTGCAGAGAGCAGAAACAAACATTAACCGACTGCATGAGATGCTTCCTTTAACTCCTCCAACATCTGCTGCAGCAGCAGAAACAAACATTAACCGGCTGCATGAGATGCTTCCTTTAACTCCTCCAACATCTGCTGCAGAGAGCAGAAACAAACATTAACCGGCTGCATGAGATGCTTCCTTTAACTCCTCCAACATCTGCTGCAGAGAGCAGAAACAAACATTAACCGGCTGCATGAGATGCTTCCTTTAACTCCTCCGACATCTGCTGCAGCTGCAGAAACAAACATTAACCTGCTGCATGAGATGCTTCCTTTAACTCCTCCAACATCTGCTGCAGCTGCAGAAACAAACATTAACCTGCTGCATGAGATGCTTCCTTTAACTCCTCCAACATCTGCTGCAGAGCAGAAACAAACATTAACCTGCTGCATGAGATGCTTCCTTTAACTCCTCCAACATCTGCTGCAGCAGCAGAAACAAACATTAACCGGCTGCATGAGATGCTTCCTTTAACTCCTCCAACATCTGCTGCAGCTGCAGAAACAAACATTAACCGGCTGCATGAGATGCTTCCTTTAACTCCTCCAACATCTGCTGCAGAGCAGAAACAAACATTAACCTGCTGCATGAGATGCTTCCTTTAACTCCTCCAACATCTGCTGCAGCAGCAGAAACAAACATTAACCTGCTGCATGAGATGCTTCCTTTAACTCCTCCAACATCTGCTGCAGAGAGCAGAAACAAACATTAACCGGCTGCATGAGATGCTTCCTTTAACTCCTCCAACATCTGCTGCAGCAGCAGAAACAAACATTAACCGGCTGCATGAGATGCTTCCTTTAACTCCTCCAACATCTGCTGCAGAGAGCAGAAACAAACATTAACCGGCTGCATGAGATGCTTCCTTTAACTCCTCCAACATCTGCTGCAGAGCAGAAACAAACATTAACCTGCTGCATGAGATGCTTCCTTTAACTCCTCCAACATCTGCTGCAGCTGCAGAAACAAACATTAACCGGCTGCATGAGATGCTTCCTTTAACTCCTCCAACATCTGCTGCAGCAGCAGAAACAAACATTAACCGGCTGCATGAGATGCTTCCTTTAACTCCTCCAACATCTGCTGCAGAGAGCAGAAACAAACATTAACCGGCTGCATGAGATGCTTCCTTTAACTCCTCCAACATCTGCTGCAGCTGCAGAAACAAACATTAACCGACTGCATGAGATGCTTCCTTTAACTCCTCCAACATCTGCTGCAGAGAGCAGAAACAAACATTAACCGGCTGCATGAGATGCTTCCTTTAACTCCTCCAACATCTGCTGCAGAGAGCAGAAACAAACATTAACCTGCTGCATGAGATGCTTCCTTTAACTCCTCCAACATCTGCTGCAGCAGCAGAAACAAACATTAACCGGCTGCATGAGATGCTTCCTTTAACTCCTCCAACATCTGCTGCAGAGCAGAAACAAACATTAACCTGCTGCATGAGATGCTTCCTTTAACTCCTCCAACATCTGCTGCAGCAGCAGAAACAAACATTAACCGGCTGCATGAGATGCTTCCTTTAACTCCTCCAACATCTGCTGCAGAGCAGAAACAAACATTAACCTGCTGCATGAGATGCTTCCTTTAACTCCTCCAACATCTGCTGCAGCAGCAGAAACAAACATTAACCGGCTGCATGAGATGCTTCCTTTAACTCCTCCAACATCTGCTGCAGAGAGCAGAAACAAACATTAACCGGCTGCATGAGATGCTTCCTTTAACTCCTCCAACATCTGCTGCAGCTGCAGAAACAAACATTAACCGGCTGCATGAGATGCTTCCTTTAACTCCTCCAACATCTGCTGCAGAGAGCAGAAACAAACATTAACCGGCTGCATGAGATGCTTCCTTTAACTCCTCCAACATCTGCTGCAGCAGCAGAAACAAACATTAACCGGCTGCATGAGATGCTTCCTTTAACTCCTCCAACATCTGCTGCAGCTGCAGAAACAAACATTAACCGGCTGCATGAGATGCTTCCTTTAACTCCTCCAACATCTGCTGCAGCAGCAGAAACAAACATTAACCGGCTGCATGAGATGCTTCCTTTAACTCCTCCAACATCTGCTGCAGAGAGCAGAAACAAACATTAACCTGCTGCATGAGATGCTTCCTTTAACTCCTCCAACATCTGCTGCAGAGAGCAGAAACAAACATTAACCGGCTGCATGAGATGCTTCCTTTAACTCCTCCAACATCTGCTGCAGAGAGCAGAAACAAACATTAACCGGCTGCATGAGATGCTTCCTTTAACTCCTCCAACATCTGCTGCAGCAGCAGAAACAAACATTAACCGGCTGCATGAGATGCTTCCTTTAACTCCTCCAACATCTGCTGCAGCTGCAGAAACAAACATTAACCTGCTGCATGAGATGCTTCCTTTAACTCCTCCAACATCTGCTGCAGCAGCAGAAACAAACATTAACCGGCTGCATGAGATGCTTCCTTTAACTCCTCCAACATCTGCTGCAGAGCAGAAACAAACATTAACCTGCTGCATGAGATGCTTCCTTTAACTCCTCCAACATCTGCTGCAGCTGCAGAAACAAACATTAACCGGCTGCATGAGATGCTTCCTTTAACTCCTCCAACATCTGCTGCAGCAGCAGAAACAAACATTAACCGGCTGCATGAGATGCTTCCTTTAACTCCTCCAACATCTGCTGCAGAGAGCAGAAACAAACATTAACCGGCTGCATGAGATGCTTCCTTTAACTCCTCCAACATCTGCTGCAGCAGCAGAAACAAACATTAACCGGCTGCATGAGATGCTTCCTTTAACTCCTCCAACATCTGCTGCAGCTGCAGAAACAAACATTAACCTGCTGCATGAGATGCTTCCTTTAACTCCTCCAACATCTGCTGCAGAGAGCAGAAACAAACATTAACCGGCTGCATGAGATGCTTCCTTTAACTCCTCCAACATCTGCTGCAGCTGCAGAAACAAACATTAACCTGCTGCATGAGATGCTTCCTTTAACTCCTCCAACATCTGCTGCAGCAGCAGAAACAAACATTAACCGGCTGCATGAGATGCTTCCTTTAACTCCTCCAACATCTGCTGCAGAGCAGAAACAAACATTAACCTGCTGCATGAGATGCTTCCTTTAACTCCTCCAACATCTGCTGCAGCTGCAGAAACAAACATTAACCGGCTGCATGAGATGCTTCCTTTAACTCCTCCAACATCTGCTGCAGCAGCAGAAACAAACATTAACCGGCTGCATGAGATGCTTCCTTTAACTCCTCCAACATCTGCTGCAGAGAGCAGAAACAAACATTAACCTGCTGCATGAGATGCTTCCTTTAACTCCTCCAACATCTGCTGCAGCAGCAGAAACAAACATTAACCGGCTGCATGAGATGCTTCCTTTAACTCCTCCAACATCTGCTGCAGCAGCAGAAACAAACATTAACCTGCTGCATGAGATGCTTCCTTTAACTCCTCCAACATCTGCTGCAGCAGCAGAAACAAACATTAACCTGCTGCATGAGATGCTTCCTTTAACTCCTCCAACATCTGCTGCAGCAGCAGAAACAAACATTAACCGGCTGCATGAGATGCTTCCTTTAACTCCTCCAACATCTGCTGCAGAGAGCAGAAACAAACATTAACCGGCTGCATGAGATGCTTCCTTTAACTCCTCCAACATCTGCTGCAGCTGCAGAAACAAACATTAACCGGCTGCATGAGATGCTTCCTTTAACTCCTCCAACATCTGCTGCAGCAGCAGAAACAAACATTAACTGGCTGCATGAGATGCTTCCTTTAACTCCTCCAACATCTGCTGCTCTTTAAAAATAAAAGGCGCTCTGAAGCTACTTCATCCTCCGTTTCACCATAAAAATGACTCCCTTTGCTTTTCAGTCAGCCATCTGTTGCCCGACCATCGCTTCATATCATGGAGAACAGCGCCACAGGCGGCTGTGAGTCAGACAGATGTGCAGCATGTGATCAGGCTGCTGTTGCAGGGCGTTCCAGGTTAAACGGGGACGGTTCTCAGCGGGACTCCTTTCAGAGTCTGAGCCGAAGGTTTCAACAGGAAGCTCGAACCGAGGCGGCGAGCTTTGAGTGAGACGCCGGGAACATCGGAGGAAAGAAGCTGCAGCTCAGAGAAAAACGTTATGTGGAAGTTTGACCCCACGACGCAGAAATGGCTCCAGTGAAAATATCCTGAGAATAAAGAATAAGCAGTAAGCAGGTCGTCTTTGGGAAAGCCGTTTGGCTTCGTTTGACCTTTTATTCGGAAAGTTCGAGGCTCTTTGTTTTGTGGTCTTTCAGGGGGTGAAAACACACTTATTCAGCTGCTGTTTACAGCATATTTAGCAGATAATCGGGTTTTATTCTTTGTCTTCCGACCCGCTGTTTTTAAACGGAAACCGAGTCGTTCTTCTCATGTTTCCTCACAAACCTGCTCCATCTCTACAACTTTATGTGTCCGGGCCACGGTGGAAACTGCTGCTGACAAAAACCCAGCCGGACCAGAGTAAATCTCTACAATAAGACAATAAAAGCCGGCGGGTGCATCACAGATCTGTGCCAGAGAGCTGCAGGACTTCCTTCTGGGTTCAGAGGACTTTTCAGCTCTCACAAAGAGCCTCTTGGCTGAGCTCACACCCAACAGAAACAAGTCCACGGACGGTTCAATAAAGGTTATTCAAACAGTACGACTGTGTCCTCGGTGGCAGACGCAGAGGAAGGCCCCGTCGCTCTGAGCTCCGGCTGGTTTCAGAGACGTTTCTATCAACAGCAAACATGCTGATGATGAGCATTCATCAGCGTCAGCTTCCTGTCTGAAACAGAGCGGCTTTAAGCAGCATCGACCCGACAGGAAGCCAGTGAGCCTGCAGGCGGCAAGACTTTCAGAAGATTAGATTCAGGACGATCTGGCTGTCCAGCTGATCCATCCAGAGTCGGCTGGATGGACACTCCAGGCCACCAGGTGGCAGTAAAGCACATCTCAGCCGTTAAACACAGCGACCCGTCAGCAGACTGAGGAAGAACAGCGAGCAGAGAAGGAGCCGATCTCACGTTGTTATCCCAAAGCATCAGTAAAACAGATTAATGCTTTGTTCTCAGACAGCATCCATTCATACTCTGCATCACAAGTGGTCCATACTCTGGTCCAAGGCTTTAAGATGGCAGAACCGGGTCAGATGAAGCTTCTGCACCACGTCAGATGGGTCCGTTTCATCAGATAAACGCCTGAAACACTCAGACTGTTTATTATCCACAGCTAACAACACGACGTCAGCTGAAGAGACTTATTTAGAGTTAGGAGTCTGAGGAGAAACCAACTGAGTGTCACTTTACTAATAAACTCTGATCTGAAGAGGAGGAACAGTCTGAGGCGCTGAATAAGATCCAGCTGCTGCTGCTGCTGCGATGGATGATCAAAAGTAAAGCAACATGAAACAAATCCAGTTCAACTTTAGAGCAGTTTGTTCACCAAAGTTATGCAACAACAAAGTTTTGGGTGCAGCAGAAATGAGGCTCACAGCCGGATGCTGAAGAGCAGTTTTCAGAGGGTCCGTACGGCAGCAGGAGGCCCTGGGAACAGATTACAGCTGCAGGTATGTGCTGCTGGGGGGGGGTTTAGGACCTCTGAGCCAGCAGAGCCGTGCACGAGTCTGACGGAGCGTTTCATCAACAGTGACCCGGTGAAACTCAGCCCAGTCTCAGCTGCTGCGTCAGAACCACAAAGTAAATCCTGATGCGATTATATCACTTCCCAGAATCCTCAGTTTCCTCCTCAGAGGTAAGGCCCAACGAACCGATGAGAAAAGTAGTGAAACAACGGTTTCCTTTCATCTCCGCAGCTGCATTACGAAAGCTAGCATAAAAAGAGACGTTTATAAATGGGTCACATGCACATTTTTCTGCTGTAAAGTTCCCATAAAGGCAGAGTTTCAGGCCCAGAGAGACTTTCTGCTGCTTAAAGTCAAACTATCACCTTTATGGGTCTTTATTTAGCTCCTTAAAAAGCACATTATTAACAGAAATGTTTCACAGAACATTTTCTAACTGACGAAGAAGAAGAAAAAGGGTGAATTTGGACGTTTTGGAGCACATTCAGAACCAGGTTTTATGATCCTGTCTGAACTCTATTTAGTGCTTTGACATCTGCATAATGAGGCTAAATTATTACCGTTAATCAGCAGCAGTTTGCAGTCAGATCCAAAAACATCTTTAAAACCGGCATCAACAGCAGGAACGACCAAATCCTGAGTCGAGTTGCTTTTAAACAGCTTCTGAGGGCTTTTCAAAGGGAATTTACTGCTTTTTGAGGATAAATCGATCATTGTTCTTATAATAAATTAAATAATTTAGTCCTTTATAGTTTTAAATCAGTCTCCAGTTGCTCAGAAAGTGACTCCAGATACATCTTTTATGGGGAAAAATATTCGAAGAGTCGGATATTTACTGGTGTTTTAGTTCTTTAAAGATGTTCAAACATCCTAAATCTGCTTTCCATGATCTGAAATATCATCTTATTTTGTCTTGTTGTCTGATCACAGGTCCAGAGGACATCGGTCAACAAAAACATTTAGTTCTGAAACCAGTATCCACTCAGTGAGATAATTGAACTCAGGTGTTCCATCACTTCCACAGGTGTATAAATTAAAGCCCCTCAGCTGCAGACCGCTTCCACAAACATCTGAAAGAACGGCTCTCAGGAGCTCAGTGAACTCCAGCCTGGTTCCCTGACAGGATGCCACCTGTGCAACAAGTCCAGCCGTGAACTTTCCTCGCAGCTAAATATTCCAGTCAGCTGTCAGTGGTGTTATAACAGAGTGGAAGAGATGGGGAACGACAGCAGCTCAGCCAGGAAGTGGTCGGACAGGTAAGATGACAGAGCGGGGTCAAAGGTCGCCGACTTTCTGCAGAGTCGATCGCTTCAGACCTCCAACCTTCACGTGGCTTCAGATCAGCTCAAGAACAGAGCGTAGAGAGCTTCATGGAGTGGGTTTCCATGGTAACTGCATCCAAGCCACACATCACCAGGGGCAATGCAAAGCGTCGGATGCAGTGGAGTAAAGCTGCCGCCGCTGGACTCTACAGCAGTGGAGACGCCTCCTCTGGAGGGACGAATCACGCTTCTCCACCTGACAACCTGATGGAGGAGTCTGGGTTTGGCGGTTGCCAGGGGAACGGTACTCATCTGACTGCATTGGGCCAGGTGTAAAGTTTGGTGGAGGGGGGATTATGGTGTGGGGCTGTTCTTCAGGAGCTGGGCTTGGCCCCTTAGTTCCAGTGAAAGGAACTCTGAATGCTTCAGATACCAAGAGATTTTGGACCATTTCATGCTCCCAACTCTGTGGAAACAGTTTGGGGATGGACCCTTCCTGCTCCAACATGGCTGCACAAAGCAAGGTCCATAAAGACATGGATGAGCCAGTCTGGTGTGGAAGAACCTGACCTCAGCCCGATGGAACACCTTTGGGATGAATTAGAGCAGAGACTGAGAGCCTTCTGTCCAACATCAGTGTCTGACCTCACAAATGAGCCTCTGGAAGAAAGGTCAAAAACTCCCTCAAAACAGTCGTAAACCTTGTGGAAAGCTTCCCCAGAAGAGCTGAAGCTGTTCCAGCTGCACAGGATGGGCCGAGGTCATATTAAACCCTCTGGATTAAGAATGGGATGAACTTAAGTTCATATATGTGTGTAAAGTCGGACACAAGATGAAACAATTAATCTAATTAATTAGAGGTTTTGTAATTAATCAAAATTAATCGCACATAAATATTTGACCTGAAAACGGTGAGAAGCATTTTTTTTTAAACATGGATTTTAGAGTAACATTGAATAATGACTGAATACAAAAGCTTAAGCAACAAAACATTAACCAACCGTGCTTTTATCTTCCATCTATCGTCCGTTTTTAAAGGTTTTTTATGCCTTTTAATGGACAGGACAGATAAAAAGAGACAGAACCAGGACTGCAGCCTCTTTACCGACCATCCGGCTGTTCTTTAAAACATTTCCCAGCCAAAGCTGTGGTTTGTTGTTGATTATCCAGTATAATCGGTATGAAACTCATCCAGTGAGAAACGCTCCGCGGTGCAGAATTAAGTTTAGGATTAAAATTCGTTAATTTTTGTGTAATTAATTAATCTTAATTAAGGCGTTAAAGTGTAAAAGCAGATGAGCCACAGATGTGATATTCTGACCATGCATGTGCTGCCAGATATTTACTCAAATATTGTAGTTTTACATGCAAATAAATTACAAACCAAAGCTTCTCCACAAAGAGGAAGCAAACAGCTCCGTTATCTCCTGTGAATTTGAATATCTGAATATCTCCTGTGAACATTTAACTTTATACTTCTGCGTTTTGCATTTATCGGCTTATTTAATAATGAAATAACTCAAACTACAGTGTTCAAAGCTGAATAAGCTGCAGAAAAGACACTTAATTTACATTTTTCAGTAAGCAAATAGCACCAAACACACAAATTAGCGGGAATATTACCTTTTGGTTTCTACGACCTACTGACAACTTTACAGATTATTCGGAACAATTATCACTATTTTAGATCATCCATTACTAGCCATGTCCAAGTACAGTTTTTAACAGTAAAGTTGAAAGAAAAAAGAAGTTTAAACAAGAAAACTGGGAGGTTTTATAGTAGAAAACAGCAATGACTTAAAGTACTTTTAATGCATTTTGGGTCCTTTTTCAGCTGTGAAATCTAATAAAAAGGAGGAATTAAGATGCTCGCATTTAAACTTATATATTTACTGGTTAAATAGAAGAAATTAGACTGTCTTTCAGTTCACTTTTTCCTTTTAAATGAATAACAGAGGCCTGGTCTAACACTGAGCAAACAGAAGGCAGAATGTGAGTTTGACACTTATCAATAAGTGACGCGGTTTATTGGAGTTACTGAACTCCAGGTTGGGACACAGTTATATTAGTTATAATCTCAGAAATGCACATTCAGGTCCTGAGACTCTCCAGGTAACATTTTCAGAGCATAAACCGGCATAAAGCTGCTGTTTGGAGCAACGTTTCCCTGAAGTGCAGAGAGCTAGCAGCTAGCAGCTAACAGCTAACAGCTAGCTGCTAGCTTAGTGGGCGACTTACCGGTAAGCTAACATCCGAGTTAGCCACGAGCGTTTAACCGGACCCAACTCACAGAGGAAGCCTGCAGTTCCACAGTTTATTCAACACACAAGCCAACACCGACATTAGCCAGCAGTGCTGACCCAGCCAACACTCACCGAGCTCCGGACCAACATGATGTCGTTGGCCTCGGTCGCTTGTTTCTCCCGGTTCGTCTCACATCTTTCCGTAACGATAGTCAGTTCCAGTCCCCGGCGCTGGACATCCTCCTGAGGGTTCTCCGTCTTTTCCAGGGTGTCCCGCCGTGTGGATGAAGCTCCGTCTTCGCTGCGCTAACATGCACCTCGGTCCGCTCGGTAAGAGTTGTGTAAAGTGAAGAGGAAGCAGTCGGGTTTCGGTTTTACCAAAATTTTCTCTGCTCTGATTGTAACTTTATCGTTTGTCACATTGGTTTTATCACCGGAGTATGCCGGATGGGCGGCACCGCTTCCTCACTGTGTTTTTCCTAAGACTGACAATCGCCGCCCCGCTGAGCTGTTTAAAATTTCAAAACGAACGCTTTTCTATCACGACCAAATCTGTCCTGGATCAGCTGAGCCTTCTCCATCTTATAGTCAAACGCAACTAATCTGACTCTGGATCAGCTGACACTGACTCCCAGTCAGTCTTTAAGCAGAGAAACAGCGCCGCCTGCCGCGGCTCCGTGCGCGCCACACGCTGCAGACACCGTTTTATTAACTTCGCAGTGTCTGAAACAGATGGTGTCCTTCTGTGAAAAAACACGAGCAAACAGCGTTTATGCGTGAACGCTCCCGCCGTGAACGCGCCCGCCGTGAACGCGCCACCTGCGGGAAAAAGCAGGTCAACATGGACTCAGTATTTGGCAGGAAGACCAGGCGCCGAGCCGTGCCGCTGAGATTCTCTTTGATCACTATTTAGCAACAGGAAGAAAGGCGGGACTCTTCGGAAGAAGAATTTTTTGGCTCCCAATGCAAAACCTGCACGATATGCACGTGTCAAGGCAATTGACGTAAAAACTGCGCTTCCTGTTATTATTTTTCAAAGTAAAGGGCGAACTACAGTTTTAATTAACCATATAACCATGATGACAGATATTTATATGAATGATGACGCACGCGTGGATCTGTGCTTCATTTGTCAGTTAAAGCCGCACAAATGAAGAAAAAAAGAAGCTAACAGCCGTATCAGGTCCCAATAGTGAGATAAAAAGAGTGAATTTCTTCTTTTTTATTCATGTGGGCATCATAATATTTAACTTCCTCATGGAAAAGACGACTCAAACTCAACATTTACCACAAAAATACAGAAAACCACACTAATTATTTATGATTATGAGCAGAAGTTTCAGTGAATATGTCCCCATGAAACAATGATTACAGCTCGAACTGTCTGGTGCTGCAACGCTGTGCTGTGAGAGAGAGTTTCTGACAAAAGAAACAGAAAAACATGTGAATGAGAGCAGCTTTATGGGGAATTCAGCTGGATCAATATACACTTTACTGTTTTTACTAAAAGGTGGGATTTTGGGGGCATGAACAGAGCAGCCGGGACCATCTGAGTCCAGCTGAGTGTTTCCATGAAGGAGGATTCAAACCCAGATTTGTGTTTTAAAAGTTTAACAACTGATTCTAATCATCTAAAGCTACAAACACAGGAATACTTTGACTGTAACGGCTTGAACACAGATTTCCAAAGTGCTTTCAGACATAACCATTAAACTTGTTCCGCCCTTACAGTAACGACAGATGATCGGCTCAAGGAAATGGATAACTCTGAGATGATTGGTGCTTTTTCTGCGGCACTCGATGTCATAGATCACGATCTACTCATTGATAAACTGGAATACTTTGGGTTTAGTCCAACCGCCATCCAATATATGAAGAGTTGTCTCACAAAAAGGACACAACAGGTTTATTACACTGGCAGCTGGTCTTATTCTAAGGTCTTGGATCGTGGGGTACCGCAGGGGAGCGTCCTGGGACCACTCTTATATCCCTTCTTCACGATTTACCATCAGTTTTGTGCAAAGCAACTGTACAAATGTATGCTGATGATTCCACATTGTATAATGCTGCAAAAACTGTGATTGAACTGGACGATGTTTTATGTTTTATCAGCTGAGTTAAATATGGTTTTTGATTGGATAAAACAAAATTTAGTACCAATTTACTGAATATCTTGAAAACCAAATCAATTATCTTGGGATCGAGTCACAAACTGTCATCGACACCAAAGATGAGCTTGAACCTGTAGAACAGGTAGACAAAGTGAAATTATTGGGCACAATAATTGATAGTCGGTTGTCATGGGCAACACATTGATACCGTAGTGAAGAAGATGGCTGTGGTTGATTGTGGAACAGGCTGGCTTTCAACACGACTACATTTTCTTCTTTTCTCTTTTCTTCTCAACTCGTTTTCTTCTAAAATTAAATGTTCGGATGTGATCAGGTTCATTTGACTTGGTGCCGATGATGTCACCAGAACAGTTACGTAACTGAATAGCAAAATATCTTTAAAGTACCATTTGAGAATCCTCTATTTAACTTTGTGAGTAGGGAACAGACTGCATGAATGTATTGACTTATTTTGGAATAATTTCGGATTATGTTTATAATGTTTTATTGCTTTTATATTATCATTGTCAAGTCATTTTTTAAATATTTTTTGTTTGTTTTGTAGACCCCAGGAAGACTTGCTCGTCCCACTTTTAGTTACAGCTAATGTGGATCCTTTCAGTGATGAACAATAAACAATAAACAAAACAATTAGTTTTTTTCCGAGGTCATAAAAAGTGAAAAAAGAAGCCAATTAGAATCCAATTAATCCAATAAATTAAATTCCAAATTAGTCCAGTTCATACAGAACCTGAAACTGAATCTTCTCTCTGATCCGGAGCTGCACGAGGCGACTGTGGAGAGAAAAAACTCCCTTTTAACAGGAAGAAACCTCCATCAGAACCAGAACCAGGAAGAAACCTCCATCAGAACCAGAACCAGGAAGGGTCCATCTGCCTGGACCAGCTGGGGCTGAGAGGACAGGAAAGAGGGGACAACAAGCAGCGTAACACCAGGCCAGAGATACCTGCTGAGAGGACAGGAAAGAGGGGACAACAAGCAGCGTAACACCAGGCCAGAGACACCTGCTGAGAGAGAGAAACACAAGTTAATGACAGCAATGATGTCATCTGTACATGGAGGGAGGAGAGGTGCATCATGGGAGCTCCCCCAGCAGGCTGGGCCTATAGCAGCAGAACTATGGGATGTTTCAGGCTCACCTGATGATAATGTCAGTGAGAGGAGAGGTGCATCATGGGAGCTCCCCCTCATTCCATCTTGTTGCCTTCATTTGACGGATTGATTAGATTTACGAATCATTTTCAAACCGATTCTTCTTTCCTGATGCGAAGAAGAAGAATATATGTGACAACCCACGACCACGGGCCCTTTTTTAGAGCAATAAATATGTCCCAAACCCTCACATATCACTGTTTATAACACAAGATGTTCATCCTTTGCCAGACAGGCTGCTGAAAGGAGAGTAAGGCCATAAATTAAATGATCTGGGCTCAGCTGCAGCGCTGCCTCCAGGTGAATCAGTGTGTTTAGCTTGTAATTAATCTTTCTGTTGTGAAAGATTCGCCCATGATGGCGGCAGTGATGAGACGCTGAGCCTCCTCCCTTTGGAGGCTGAATTACAAGGAGGATGAACATGGAGTTAAAAGAGAGAAGCGGTGTTTGGTGACTCAGATCTGGACCATTTCACTGTGAAAATCTGGCCTCAGATCCTGTTGTGTGAACCTGGTTTGATAAACACTCACAAACACAGTAAATGGTGTAAAAGGCTCGTCTTCTCAGAGGTAAAGCCCAGGAAGCCCTGACTGGATTTATGGCACCAAACAGTGTGGATAAAATCAAAAGAATCATTCTGACATGAACTTTTATTTAATCAGAGAGAGAATTAGCTCTTTTCTGTTTTCTGTTATTATTCATTTCTTTATAAAGTGCTGTTGGTTTTAAATAGAAAGTGTTTAGTTGGAAGAAATTCAAAGAAAATGAATAAAAATATTGAACAAGAGAAGATGAAACTGACAGATATGAACAGATGAACTAACAGATATGAACAGATGAACTAACAGATATGAACAGATGAACTAACAGATATGAACAGATGAACTAACAGATATGAACAGATGAACTAACAGATATGAACAGATGAACTGACAGATTTAAACACCAGTTCTTGGCCAATCAGACACTGAAGAATCCGGATCTGATTAAAGACTTTTTACTGATTCTTCCTGACGTTCATTTCACTGATTTTCTGTTGTTTTTATGTGGATAAAATGACAGGAAAACATGAAAAAGATCAGAAGTTGGAGCAGATTTGTTCATAGTTGGGTTCATGAACTCAGAAAAGGATCAAAAAGGGAAAAATGAGAGAAAAAAAACTGGAAATGTGTTCAGAAACCAATGTTCAGCAGATTTTGTGGAATCCAAGGCGCCACCAGTGATGTCATCAGTGACGTCACAGCATGTAAACCAGGCGACTGAATTTACTACTTTCATGAACTTTGGGCCACACTCAGCATTTGTCCCATTTACAGTTTCAGTTCATCTCTGACTGTCTTTAATCTGCAGGCGTTTGAAATCTCGCTGTTAAAGGTTTTCTTTGAAAACTCTTGGCTGGGTTTTTCCCCACAATGAGACATTTATGTCCCCAACACCAGTCTGGGCACATCTCAGCGCTCAAACCTTTTGGTTTTAATTGTTAATACGTGTTAATTCCGACATTTAGAGATGCTTTGAACATTGTTGAAACAGTTCAAACCAACTCAGCCCTGTTTACTCCTGCTGAGGGTTAAAAATCACCCACTTTTCCCCACTTATATAAGGTGAAATAGTCAAGTTAACGATGATTTAATGAGGGGAACCACTGTTGTACTTCCAAAAGGAGGGGAGCCTTCACCCCCACTCCCCCCTGCACATTTCCGCCTCTGAAAAAGACCACCAGGATGAAACATTTCTGACTGACCGGTGTTTCTGGGAGTTTGCACGACGGGGAGTTGGAGGTTTCTGTCTGAGCCCGACGGCCCGTGTCTCCCAGTCAGTATTTAACCAGTAAAGTCCTCCTTTTTGCAGAAAAAGCCAGGAAAAGGTCGCGTTTTGCGCGGAGCTCTTGTTGTGAAGGGCGCGCCCACTTTCCCGCCTCCCTCCATATTTGCGCAGCTAACTTGACGCAGCGGAAACCCAAACGGAGGCAGAGCAGATCAATTTGGAGCTTCGGCGGCTGATCGGGATTATGCGGCGCCGCTGATCGCTGTATCGGTAAGTAAGTGCGGCCCCTGGGGCCCCCAAAGCGCGGCCGCTGCCGGCCGTGTGTCCGTGCCGAGGTTTTCCCGCAGAGCAGCGGGCTGTGCGCCGCGTTTTCTCCCCCAGCAGACCTCCCCTCTCCCTTTGTTCGCTTGCGCCTTTTCTTGCACCGCTGCGGCTTTTTGTAAATACTGGCGCAACATGGCCGCCGCGTTGCGGGTGGAAACCAATTAGCTGTGCGCATATTTGCATATTTGGCGTGAGCGGCGGCCGGTTGTGTAACGGCTGGCTGGAGAGGAGCGTGACCTCTGGCTGCGCAGCTTCATCATCACCATCATCAACCAAAACAAGCAGCAAGTCCTGCTCAGCTGGGCTGCACAATGGAAACATGCAGCTGGGGGGGGCAGCAGGGCCGGCTCCACCTCACACTGGGCCCTGGGGCCAGACCCTCTGGGCCCCAGAGTCTTAAAGCAGCTTTAAGGGCCTTAAAAGTTTTGACTGGTGTCGCTCCTCAGTTGGTTTTAATATGAAATGGTTCGAAGGTCCTGATCCAAACAGAGAAGTAAATACAGCAGCAGAAAGGTGAGGAGTTGAGCTTTAAACCCAGAATCTGAGGCAGAAACAGAGTTTTTTATCAGTTCTCAGCAGCTTTAAAGTGAATCTCTGGTCTGAGCTCCTTTATTCTCCAACACAGCCTGAACCCTCTGAGACAAGCTTTCTGTCATTTCTTTAAGGAGTCTTCAGGAATAGTTCTCCAGGCTTCTTGAAGGACATCCCAAAGCTCTTCTTTGGATGTGGGCTGCCTTTTGTTCCGTTCTCTGTCAGATGATCCCACACTGCTTCAATAATGTTGAGGTCCGGGCTCTGGGGAGGATTCATCCCTCCATAAGACCTGTTGCCACTGATTTTCAGTCCACTTCTTGTGTCATTTGGCACAGCTCAGCCTTTTCTCCCTGTTTCCCTTCCTTAAGAACGGCTTCTTGACAGCCACCCTTCCATGGAGACCATTTCTGATGAGGCTTGGGCCAACAGTAGATGGATCAGCTGAAGGTCCAGATGCATCTCTCAGGTCCTGTCAGGTCACAGCTGGATTTTTTCCTCTTTCTTAAGGACATCACTTTCAGATCCTGTTCATCTGCTGGAGATAGTTTTTTAGGCCTGACACTTCTTCTTCTGTCCATCATGGACGAGTAACTACCTGATCTGTTGGTATTTACGATAATTTAACACGATTGTCAGACATTTGGCATCTGAAGCATCTCTTAGACTGACCATAAACCCTCTGGAGCCTCTGTGTGGTTTGTCCCTTCTGGGCTGCTGTAGAAACACTGGTCACCTCTTTCAGAGGATCTGCTCCTTCTGGAGGTTTAAATTCTCCGTTCTGAGACAACAAAAACATAGTTTTTCCTTTCTGGTAATTACTCTGATTCCCTGAAAAGGTTAAATTGAAGTTTAAAGGGTCCAAAGATCCAGTTAGACATGATTTCAGGGTTCCTGTGTGAGACGAAGCTTCTCAGAGTCGAATTAAACAGGCTTCTGCTTGGTTGCCTTTGACCTCTCAATCGTGTATTTTCTGTTTAGTTTCATGGTAAAATGACGTGTTTTGGTCCTTCCTGCCTCAGCTGGCTCATGCAGCAGCCTGTGAACATGAGGAAAATAGCAGTTTTTAGGTGTGCTTGGATACAAATCTGTTCGCTGAGCTGTGAAGGTCACCTGGATGATGCAGTTTCCTGCAGAATTTAACCTCAGCAGCCTTAAAACTTCCCCCATTAGCAGAATTAGCTCTTTTCTAGAAATAATTATCAGGGTTGTTTCACCAAAATAAAGTCAAAATCAACAGAAATGTTTGTTTAAACCACATTAAACCACCAAATGAAACCTCCAAAACATTTAAAAAGCAAGAAAAATACTTTAGTTGAAGGCCGAGACAAAAATGTTTCCACTTTATTCAGATGGAAGGTTTTCATGCTAAAGAGGATCAGATGATTCAAGAGGTTAATTATTAACTAACTGGGTTAAACGTGCACACAGTTTGATTTTCATATTAATTGATAGAGTTTGTCGCAGGTTTGTGAAACTTTAAAGAAATGATTCAAAATGTCAGAGAAGTTTTATTACAGAAAGTAAAAACTTTCACTGTTTTTCAGCTTCTTTCTGCTAGAAAATAAGAACAAATGTCGACACAGCTGCAGGTTGGAAACACACCTTAAACACAGCTGCAGGTTGTCTGAGTTACAGAACGGAACCGTTCAGCTAGAAAGCTTCAGCTAACAAAGTAATGTGGGAACAATAATGTTCATCTTTCAGAAAGGAACAGCAGTAACTCCTTAGAAGTTGGTGTACGTCATCTTCATTAGCTTAGCTGTTAGCGTTAGCTGTTAGCGTTAGCTGCTGCTAAAGGAAGAAATAAATCAGTAAATAAACCATGAGGAGTTATTTCATTAGCTAAGCTGTTAGCGTTAGCTGCTGCTAAAGGAGGAAATAAATCAGTAAATAAACCATGAGGAGTTATTTCATTAGCTGAGCTGTTAGCATTAGCTGCTGCTAAAGGAAGAAATAAATCGGTAAATAAACCATGAGGAGTTATTTCTCAGATGCTTCCATTTCCCTGCTCTGAAGTTCAGGCTCTGAGAGTTGGAACTGATCCTCTTTGTGGCTCAGTTCCTTCAGTCCAGCGTTGAACTGGACCAAGTTGTTAAAACAGTGGGATGAAAAGTGTCTGCTGCACATTCACAGTCTTTAGCTAACTCTGCTGGAACATTAGCCTCAGATATAGTTTATCCACTGGGCTCTTATATCCTCTGAGGCTGCTGCTGGATGGAAGATGCATGCTCCTCAGTGCAGCTGACAGCAGAACATTTCCACCAGAAGCTGGCTTCATCCGTCCAGCAGGGTGGAGGTGAGGGGGCGGGGCTTAGCAGAGGAGGCGGAGCCAACTTAAGGAGCGACGTACTTTAGGAATTAAAATCAGAACGGCTCATTAAATGAGGAACTTTCACACAAAGAGGAACTAAATAAATCCCAGGGTTGTGTTTTTGGGGAGTTTTACAGCTGCTGGTGACCTCAGACGCCCTGATATATGTTTAATATATCTATATATAATATATATATCTGATATATCTGCTCCCAGGAGCAGGAAGAAGGAGTTTACATGATATGTTGCCTTTGATTTAAAAGGATGTCGTGCAGGGCTGGAAACCAAAGACTATCTCAGCCCTGCAGGCCTTGAAAAGTAAAAAAAAAAATGTCATTGTCCCTTAAAAGAAGGCAGAAACAGATGGTTTCAAGGTTCACAAACTTCTGTGGTGCTGCTGAATGTGTCTGACAGAGGAATGACTCAGTTTACTGTGAGAGGGAAACATTTTTCATCTGCTTTCGGTTTCCTTTCTCAAAGAAACCGAACGTTATGATGTGAATGTGTTGAATCTGCAGACTGTGGCTGTAAATCCATCTTTGGGTTCAATCGATGCTGAGTTCAGGCTGAAAACGTGGAGTTTTCTACTCATAACTCTGGCTGTCTGACCCGATCACCTGCAGATCCATCAGATCCATCAGATCCATCAGATCCATCAGATCCATCAGATCCATCCTCCCGTCTCTCCAGAACGGTAAAGAGAGCAGACACCTGAACAGGAAGTGTGTGGCGGTACCGGGTCGGACCCGGCGCTGCAGCAGCTCTGCGGTCTGTTGCAGTTGTGGTTGTTGTCTTCCAGCTGCAAACATCTGGAGTGGAACTGTCTCTGCAGCCAACTGCCGCCTGGTTAAAACAGAACTTCTGCTTCCTGCCGCCTGAGTTATTATTCAAATGAGCCTCTTTCTGCTGCCCGCTGGGACCTGAAGAAGAACATTAGAAGAACATTTCATCCTTTTGTGGCTTTCTGAAACCTTTAAAGTGTCCTGATCAACAGTTCTGCAGCTTTCTGTAACCTTTAAAGTGTCCTGATCAATAGTTCTGCAGCTTCCTGGAACCTTTAAAGTGTCCTGATCAACAGTTCTGCAGCTTTCTGAAACCTTTAAAGTGTCCTGATCAATAGTTCTGCAGCTTTCTGAAACCTTTAAAGTGTCCTGATCAATAGTTCTGCAGCTTTCTGAGACCTTTAAAGTGTCCTGATCAACAGTTCTGCAGCTTTCTGAAACCTTTAAAGTGTCCTGATCAACAGTTCTGCAGCTTTCTGAAACCTTTAAAGTGTCCTGATCAACAGTTCTGCAGCTTTCTGTAACCTTTAAAGTGTCCTGATCAATAGTTCTGCAGCTTTCTGAACCCTTTAAAGTGTCCTGATCAACAGTTCTGCAGCTTTCTGAAGCTCTTTCAGTTTTTCTTTGGACATTTTCTGCTTTTTCCCTCATCTTCAGTCCTTGTTCCTGAGCTTTTTCAGTGTTTTTTCTTTGTTCAGCCACTTAACTCTGACCTTTGACCCATTCAGGCAGAAAAAAGGCTCCTAACTCAAGGGATGAACCAGTGTTGTGTCGACACAGAACAGACAACTTAGCAAAGAAGCCATTTTAAACTGGATCTTTAGGCACTTTGTCACAAAGACACATCATTTGTTCCCATTTCTTTAGCTGCATCTATGAAAAACAGCAAAGAAAACACAGTTTGACAGACAGAAAATAGGATTTCTGCAGCAACAAGGTGATTCCCAAAGAGCTATTAGCTGAAAACTTGGCATATCTCAGCATGGTGTGCAGTGTGTCCTTAAAACATTTGAGGAAACTGGACAAGTGGAGGACAAAAGAAGAAGTGTCAGGCCTAAAAAACTATCTCCAGCAGATGAACAGGATCTGAAAGTGATGTCCTTAAGAAAGAGGAAAAAATCCAGCTGTGACCTGACAGGACCTGAGAGATGCATCTGGACCTTCAGCTGATCCATCTACTGTTGGCCCAAGCCTCATCAGAAATGGGCTCCATGGAAGGGTGGCTGTCAAGAAGCCGTTCTTAAGGAAGGGAAACAGGGAGAAAAGGCTGAGCTGTGCCAAATGACACAAGAAGTGGACTGAAAAGCCATATCTGGGTCCGGCTGACCTCGGCTCAGGTAAATGTTTATGGAAGACGAGCATGAAGGTCGTGGGCGTGTTTGGTCACGTGCACTAAAAGAACTAAAAGAACCCAAACCAGTCGCACAGGTGGTAAAAGAAGCAGCTAATCTGAGACAGACGCTGCCGGGTCATGTGATCCATCCTTTGTGATGTCATTCTTCAGTCTGAAGTGTGAGACCAGCCTGATTACTGCGGGTCAAAGGTCACGCGGCTGCATGTGGAGCCCAGCAGTTTGCTCTGTCCCTGATGTGTGAAAAGCTTTTTGTGTTCCAGATGTATCTGAAGGAGGTTCAGGTTTCCAGGTGCCAGGAATTAGACTGTTTCAGAGCTGAAAATGTGTGATGACATCATCGCGATAAAAGAGCCGATGACCAATGAAGCTGTTTCTCTCCCCAGAGTCGAGTCGCCGCTTCCTCATCGAGTCAGAAGCTGCCGCCGCTGCTCCAGGCGTTAGTCTGTCCCGGGCCTGCATGCGCCGCCTCCAGGACCCAGTCTAATTCCTGGTGTTCCTTCACTCCCACCTCCTCCTCCCTCCTTTCCCCACCCTCCCCCCTCCTGCCCCCCCCTCCGTCCTCACCAGGCCGGCAGCCTCACTGGCTGCCCCCCCACAGGTGGATGAATGAAGACCCCATTCAAGAGCCCAGCGGCCCCGCGGCCCCGAGCAGACGGGGGTGAGTTACCGCCGAGGAGCGCTGAAACGGAGTCTGAAGGTGTGGCGGGATGTAACCGGTCCGCTGTGTGTCTTTCAGGACATTCGGGTGTGTCTGCAAACATGATGAAGAAGAAGAACTCGCACAAGTAAGTTCTTCTCACTTTTCTGTTCTTACATTTGACCCATTTTAGCCAAAGTGACACAAATGAGGACCAACTTCCAGCTTCAGTCCAGTCAGAAACTAAGCAGAACCGGCCCAGAAGTCGGGCTCAGTCAGGTGTGAATGACTTGCTTTGTGTAAAAAGTCTCCAGAAGATGAACCGTCCCAACATCTGGAGGTGGGTCAGACCCGGACACATCTGCTCCTTAGTCCCATGTTGCTTCCTGTGTCTGTTACCGGGGGATTCCACCAGGGGGCGCACCGAGTGACTCGGGTTGGAAACAACGCCATCTGCGCCGTCCCCGCTCAGTTTCTCCAACATTTCTCACCAAGAAATTTTATCTTTTAGTTTTATTCATAAAACAAATCACAAGAAATGTCCTCTGAAGACACTTCAAAGGATTCAAGCCGCTTAGAGTCGGATTCAAGCCGCTTTTAGAGTCGGATTCAAGCCGCTTTTAGAGTCGGATTCAAGCCGCTTTTAGAGTCGGATTCAATCCGCTTTTAGAGTCGGATTCAATCCGCTTCTAGAGTCGGATTCAAGCCGCTTTTAGAGTCGGATTCAAGCCGCTTTTAGAGTCGGATTCAAGCCGCTTTTAGAGTCGGATTCAAGCCGCTTTTAGAGTCGGATTCAAGCCGCTTTTAGAGTCGGATTCAAGCCGCTTTTAGAGTCGGATTCAAGCCGCTTTTAGAGTCGGATTCAAGCCGCTTTTAGAGTCGGATTCAAGCCGCTTTTAGAGTCGGATTCAAGCCGCTTTTAGAGTCGGATTCAAGCCGCTTTTAGAGTCGGATTCAAGCCGCTTTTAGAGTCGGATTCAATCCGCTTTTAGAGTCGGATTCAATCCGCTTTTAGAGTCGGATTCAATCCGCTTTTAGAGTCGGATTCAAGCCGCTTAGAATCAGATTCAAGCCGCTTCTAGAGTCGGATTCAAGCCGCTTTTAGAGTCGGATTCAAGCCGCTTTTAGAGTCGGATTCAAGCCGCTCTTAGGGTCGGATTCAAGCCGCTCTTAGGGTCGGATTCAATCCGCTTTTAGAGTCGGATTCAAGCGGCTTTTAGAGTCGGATTCAGGCCGCTTTTAGAGTCGGATTCAGGCCGCTTTTAGAGTCGGATTCAGGCCGCTTTTAGAGTCGGATTCAGGCCGCTTTTAGAGTCGGATTCAATCCGCTTTTAGAGTCGGATTCAATCCGCTTTTAGAGTCGGATTCAAGCCGCTCTTAGGGTCGGATTCAAGCCGCTCTTAGGGTCGGATTCAAGCCGCTCTTAGGGTCGGATTCAAGCCGCTCTTAGGGTCGGATTCAAGCCGCTCTTAGGGTCGGATTCAAGCCGCTCTTAGAGTCGGATTCAAGCCGCTCTTAGGGTCGGATTCAAGCCGCTCTTAGGGTCGGATTCAAGCCGCTCTTAGGGTCGGATTCAAGCCGCTCTTAGGGTCGGATTCAAGCCGCTCTTAGGGTCGGATTCAAGCCGCTCTTAGAGTCGGATTCAATCCGCTTTTAGGGTCGGATTCAATCCGCTTTTAGGGTCGGATTCAATCCGCTTTTAGAGTCGGATTCAATCCGCTGTTAGAGTCGGATTCAATCCGCTGTTAGAGTCGGATTCAATCCGCTGTTAGAGTCGGATTCAATCCGCTGTTAGAGTCGGATTCAATCCGCTGTTAGAGTCGGATTCAATCCGCTGTTAGAGTCGGATTCAATCCGCTTTTAGGGTCGGATTCAATCCGCTTTTAGAGTCGGATTCAATCCGCTTTTAGGGTCGGATTCAATCCGCTTTTAGGGTCGGATTCAAGCCGCTCTTAGGGTCGGATTCAATCCGCTTTTAGGGTCGGATTCAATCCGCTTTTAGAGTCGGATTCAATCCGCTGTTAGGGTCGGATTCAATCCGCTCTTAGGGTCGGATTCAATCCGCTCTTAGGGTCGGATTCAATCCGCTCTTAGGGTCGGATTCAATCCGCTCTTAGGGTCGGATTCAAGCCGCTCTTAGGGTCGGATTCAAGCCGCTCTTAGGGTCGGATTCAAGCCGCTCTTAGGGTCGGATTCAAGCCGCTCTTAGAGTCGGATTCAAGCCGCTCGTAGGGTCGGATTCAAGCCGCTCTTAGGGTCGGATTCAAGCCGCTCTTAGGGTCGGATTCAAGCCGCTCTTAGGGTCGGATTCAAGCCGCTCTTAGGGTCGGATTCAAGCCGCTCTTAGGGTCGGATTCAAGCCGCTCTTAGGGTCGGATTCAAGCCGCTCTTAGGGTCGGATTCAAGCCGCTCTTAGGGTCGGATTCAAGCCGCTCTTAGGGTCGGATTCAAGCCGCTCTTAGGGTCGGATTCAAGCCGCTCTTAGGGTCGGATTCAATCCGCTTTTAGGGTCGGATTCAATCCGCTTTTAGGGTCGGATTCAATCCGCTTTTAGAGTCGGATTCAATCCGCTGTTAGAGTCGGATTCAATCCGCTGTTAGAGTCGGATTCAATCCGCTGTTAGAGTCGGATTCAATCCGCTGTTAGAGTCGGATTCAATCCGCTGTTAGAGTCGGATTCAATCCGCTGTTAGAGTCGGATTCAATCCGCTGTTAGAGTCGGATTCAATCCGTTTTTAGAGTCGGATTCAATCCGCTTTTAGGGTCGGATTCAATCCGCTTTTAGGGTCGGATTCAAGCCGCTCTTAGGGTCGGATTCAATCCGCTTTTAGGGTCGGATTCAAGCCGCTTTTAGAGTCGGATTCAAGCCGCTCTTAGGGTCGGATTCAAGCCGCTCGTAGGGTCGGATTCAAGCCGCTTTTAGGGTCGGATTCAAGCCGCTCGTAGGGTCGGATTCAAGCAGATTATAGAGTCCAGTTCATTGTAATACAATCAAATCGAATACATTATTTTCCAGATATTCAGTTCATTCAGAGCCAATTAAGCGTTTCCTCGCTAAGGAAACCGATATGTTGCACTGAAACTTCTCTCTGATCCAATTCCCATCCTGATCTTAAAGGTAGAGAGGGTGTCTGCTTCCTGAAGCCAAACTGGCAGCTGGTTCCACAGAGAGGGGCCTGATAACTGAAGGCTCTGCCTCCCATTCTGCTTTTAGGGGCCTGATAACTGAAGGCTCTGCCTCCCATTCTGCTTTTAGGGGCCTGATAACTGAAGGCTCTGCCTCCCATTCTGCTTTTAGGGGCCTGATAACTGAAGGCTCTGCCTCCCATTCTGCTTTTAGGGGCCTGATAACTGAAGGCTCTGCCTCCCATTCTGCTTTTAGGGGCCTGATAACTGAAGGCTCTGCCTCCCATTCTGCTTTTAGGGGCCTGATAACTGAAGGCTCTGCCTCCCATTCTGCTTTTAGGGGCCTGATAACTGAAGGCTCTGCCTCCCATTCTGCTTTTAGGGGCCTGATAACTGAAGGCTCTGCCTCCCATTCTGCTTTTAGGGTCGGATTCAAGCCGCTTTTAGAGTCGGATTCAAGCCGCTCTTAGGGTCGGATTCAAGCCGCTCGTAGGGTCGGATTCAAGCCGCTCTTAGGGTCGGATTCAAGCCGCTCTTAGGGTCGGATTCAAGCCGCTCTTAGGGTCGGATTCAAGCCGCTCTTAGGGTCGGATTCAAGCCGCTCTTAGGGTCGGATTCAAGCCGCTCTTAGAGTCGGATTCAATCCGCTTTTAGGGTCGGATTCAATCCGCTTTTAGGGTCGGATTCAATCCGCTTTTAGAGTCGGATTCAATCCGCTGTTAGAGTCGGATTCAATCCGCTGTTAGAGTCGGATTCAATCCGCTGTTAGAGTCGGATTCAATCCGCTGTTAGAGTCGGATTCAATCCGCTGTTAGAGTCGGATTCAATCCGCTGTTAGAGTCGGATTCAATCCGCTGTTAGAGTCGGATTCAATCCGTTTTTAGAGTCGGATTCAATCCGCTTTTAGGGTCGGATTCAATCCGCTTTTAGGGTCGGATTCAATCCGCTTTTAGGGTCGGATTCAAGCCGCTCTTAGGGTCGGATTCAATCCGCTTTTAGGGTCGGATTCAAGCCGCTTTTAGAGTCGGATTCAAGCCGCTCTTAGGGTCGGATTCAAGCCGCTCGTAGGGTCGGATTCAAGCCGCTTTTAGGGTCGGATTCAAGCCGCTCGTAGGGTCGGATTCAAGCAGATTATAGAGTCCAGTTCATTGTAATACAATCAAATCGAATACATTATTTTCCAGATATTCAGTTCATTCAGAGCCAATTAAGCGTTTCCTCGCTAAGGAAACCGATATGTTGCACTGAAACTTCTCTCTGATCCAATTCCCATCCTGATCTTAAAGGTAGAGAGGGTGTCTGCTTCCTGAAGCCAAACTGGCAGCTGGTTCCACAGAGAGGGGCCTGATAACTGAAGGCTCTGCCTCCCATTCTGCTTTTAGGGGCCTGATAACTGAAGGCTCTGCCTCCCATTCTGCTTTTAGGGGCCTGATAACTGAAGGCTCTGCCTCCCATTCTGCTTTTAGGGGCCTGATAACTGAAGGCTCTGCCTCCCATTCTGCTTTTAGGGGCCTGATAACTGAAGGCTCTGCCTCCCATTCTGCTTTTAGGGGCCTGATAACTGAAGGCTCTGCCTCCCATTCTGCTTTTAGGGGCCTGATAACTGAAGGCTCTGCCTCCCATTCTGCTTTTAGGGGCCTGATAACTGAAGGCTCTGCCTCCCATTCTGCTTTTAGGGTCGGATTCAAGCCGCTTTTAGAGTCGGATTCAAGCCGCTCTTAGGGTCGGATTCAAGCCGCTCGTAGGGTCGGATTCAAGCCGCTCTTAGGGTCGGATTCAAGCCGCTCTTAGGGTCGGATTCAAGCCGCTCTTAGGGTCGGATTCAAGCCGCTCTTAGGGTCGGATTCAAGCCGCTCTTAGAGTCGGATTCAATCCGCTTTTAGGGTCGGATTCAATCCGCTTTTAGGGTCGGATTCAATCCGCTTTTAGAGTCGGATTCAATCCGCTGTTAGAGTCGGATTCAATCCGCTGTTAGAGTCGGATTCAATCCGCTGTTAGAGTCGGATTCAATCCGCTGTTAGAGTCGGATTCAATCCGCTGTTAGAGTCGGATTCAATCCGCTGTTAGAGTCGGATTCAATCCGTTTTTAGAGTCGGATTCAATCCGCTTTTAGGGTCGGATTCAATCCGCTTTTAGGGTCGGATTCAATCCGCTTTTAGGGTCGGATTCAATCCGCTTTTAGGGTCGGATTCAAGCCGCTCTTAGGGTCGGATTCAATCCGCTTTTAGGGTCGGATTCAATCCGCTTTTAGAGTCGGATTCAAGCCGCTCTTAGGGTCGGATTCAAGCCGCTCTTAGGGTCGGATTCAATCCGCTTTTAGGGTCGGATTCAAGCCGCTTTTAGAGTCGGATTCAAGCCGCTCTTAGGGTCGGATTCAAGCCGCTCGTAGGGTCGGATTCAAGCCGCTTTTAGGGTCGGATTCAAGCCGCTCGTAGGGTCGGATTCAAGCAGATTATAGAGTCCAGTTCATTGTAATACAATCAAATCGAATACATTATTTTCCAGATATTCAGTTCATTCAGAGCCAATTAAGCGTTTCCTCGCTAAGGAAACCGATATGTTGCACTGAAACTTCTCTCTGATCCAATTCCCATCCTGATCTTAAAGGTAGAGAGGGTGTCTGCTTCCTGAAGCCAAACTGGCAGCTGGTTCCACAGAGAGGGGCCTGATAACTGAAGGCTCTGCCTCCCATTCTGCTTTTAGGGGCCTGATAACTGAAGGCTCTGCCTCCCATTCTGCTTTTAGGGGCCTGATAACTGAAGGCTCTGCCTCCCATTCTGCTTTTAGGGGCCTGATAACTGAAGGCTCTGCCTCCCATTCTGCTTTTAGGGGCCTGATAACTGAAGGCTCTGCCTCCCATTCTGCTTTTAGGGGCCTGATAACTGAAGGCTCTGCCTCCCATTCTGCTTTTAGGGGCCTGATAACTGAAGGCTCTGCCTCCCATTCTGCTTTTAGGGGCCTGATAACTGAAGGCTCTGCCTCCCATTCTGCTTTTAGGGGCCTGATAACTGAAGGCTCTGCCTCCCATTCTGCTTTTAGAAACTCTGGGAACCACAAGGAAACCTGCAGCCTGAGAGCAAAGTGCTCTGTTTGTGTCGCTGTTTAGCAGCAAAGACTCTTCGGAAAGATTCACTTCAACACTTTCCAAACATCTGGTCAGATTAAAGTTTTTACTCCCTCTCTTCCCTCCATCCCTGCAGGAAACAGAGGACCAGTGTTGGTCCCAGTAAGACTCTGGCTCAGCCCAGAAGAAACATCGTTGGCTGCAGGATTCAGCACATCTGGAAGGAGGGCAGTAAGTTGGAGATTCTTTTTTCAGGGGTGTTTTGGGGTTATTTCTCCCCTTTTTGACTAAGTGATTATCAGAGCATGCTTCAGTGGGTTTGTGATGTTAATGCGTCTCTGCCTCCTCAGGTAAGTCATCTCAGTGGAAGGGGACGGTCCTGGACCAGGTGCCTGTTAACCCCTCCCTCTACCTGATCAAATACGACGGCTTCGACTGCATCTACGGCCTGGAGCTGTACACCGACGAGCGGGTGGTGGGGTTGGAGGTGCTGCCCGACAAAGTGGGTGAGGAGCCGCCATCTGACCTGACCACAGAGCTCCGTTTAAGAGTCCTGCATCATTTACGTGTTGTTTAGCTGTAGCGAGTTTATAACCTTTAAAGTGTCCTGATCAACAGTTCTGCAGCTTTTTGTAACCTTTAAAGTGTCCTGATCAATAGTTCTGCAGCTTTCTGAAACCTTTAAAGTGTCCTGATCAATAGTTCTGCAGCTTTCTGAAACCTTTAAAGTGTCCTGATCAACAGTTCTGCAGCTTTCTGAAACCTTTAAAGTGTCCTGATCAACAGTTCTGCAGCTTTCTGTAACCTTTAAAGTGTCCTGATCAACAGTTCTGCAGCTTTCTGAAACCTTTAAAGTGTCCTGATCAATAGTTCTGCAGCTTTCTGAAACCTTTAAAGTGTCCTGATCAACAGTTCTGCAGCTTTCTGAAACCTTTAAAGTGTCCTGATCAATAGTTCTGCAGCTTTCTGGAACCTTTAAAGTGTCCTGATCAACAGTTCTGCAGCTTTCTGAAACCTTTAAAGTGTCCTGATCAACAGTTCTGCAGCTTTCAGTAACCTTTAAAGTGTCCTGATCAACAGTTCTGCAGCTTTCTGAACCCTTTAAAGTGTCCTGATCAATAGTTCTGCAGCTTTCTGAAACCTTTAAAGTGTCCTGATCAATAGTTCTGCAGCTTTCTGAAGCTCTTTCGGTTTTTCTTTGGACATTTTCTGCTTTTTCCCTCATCTTCAGTCCTTGTTCCTGAGCATTTTCAGTGTTTTTTCTTTGTTCAGCCACTTAACTCTGACCTTTGACCCATTCAGGCAGAAAAAAGGCTCCTAACTCAAGGGATGAACCAGTGTTGTGTCGACACAGAACAGACAACTTAGCAAAGAAGCCATTTTAAACTGGATCTTTAGGCACTTTGTTACCAACCTTCATGGTTGGGTCATTTCCAGCTGTGTTAGTTAGATTATTTCAGCCAAAAAACAGCTGGGTGGGTCAGAAATCGGTCTGATGATGTAACCCCCCTCTCTCTCTGATTGGTCCAGCTCCGGCCCGTTTGAGCGACTCGCTGCTGGCGGAGACGATGATCGGGAAGGCGGTGGAGCACATGTTTGAGACGGAGGACGGGCCGAAGGAGGAGTGGCGGGGGATGGTGCTGGCCCGGGCGCCCATCATGACGTCCTGGTTCTACATCACCTACGAGAAGGACCCGGTTCTGTACATGTACCAGCTGCTGGACGACTACAAGGAGGGAGACCTGCGCATCATGCCCGACTCCAGTGAGTGGCGCCGGACCGCCGCCCGAAGGTGTGAAGCCACGCCGTGACCGTTTCTCTCTTCTTGTGCTTGCAGACGACAACGTGGCGGCCGAGCGGGAGCCCGGCGAGGTGGTGGACAGCCTGGTGGGCAAACAGGTGGAGTACGCCAAGGAGGATGGCGGGAAGCGCTCGGGAATGGTGATCCACCAGGTGGAAGCCAAGCCCTCCGTCTACTTCATCAAATTCGACGACGACTTCCACATCTACGTCTACGACCTGGTGAAGACCTCCTAAGGCCGGAGAAGACTTAGAGACGCACTGACCCACCACGAAACCCCAAAACACAACCAGGGTTCAACAGCCCGACTGAGGAGAGTCGTTCTTCTTCATGAGACGCCTTAAAACGGGAAAATATCCAGACAGAGCCCCACAGACCAGCTCCAGCTCACCCATCGCCCATCGTTTTCGTCTGATTCTCACGGTTGGAAAGCATCCTGTAGATGGAATACAAACGGTTCCTGAAACCCTGACGGATCCTGCGTGATCTGCAGCCGGCGGGGCGGCGCCGCCGGGGTCCGTCGGGGTTAATGACGGGACGGGAGCCATTCGGTGTGCCGACCCTCCACCTTCAGCTGCTTCTCTGCATCCAAACACTTTGTGGTTCAGACTAAACTCAACATGTTCGTATCTGTGCCAAAAAAAGAGATGCTGACGATATTCCACTTCTTCAGCTTTTAAAACACGTTAGAATGTAGTTGTAAGCACATCTAAGGTCATTTTTATCCGTTCGCTTCTATAAAGTGACATTTATTGCTGCTGTTTCACTCGTATATCGTTTCCACGGCAGCTTCTGCTCACGGATGTGACTCTAATGTCTTTAACTCCACCTCCAGCTGCACGGCAGTGTGTTAGAAACCCTGATATTTAACTGTGGGAGGTCAAAATCAGAGCTTTTCTTTTTGGGTTTCCCTCAGAGGAAGTAAAACGACAGCCTGAATATTTCACCTCACATGTCATAGGCCCTGTTTTTATAGAGATCCGCCCCTCTGCTGCTGTTCGGGTGTACAGTGTTCCTGCCCTCACATCTCTGCACTGTACAGGCGCCTTTCTGTCTATATGTTGATATCCGCTTTGTTCTGTTCTTTGCTTTCTGGAAACTGCTTCTGACCCTCTTGGCTGTTTCAGACCTGGAAGGCGTGTGGGAGGATTTATGTTTGCTGGCCGTTTTCTGCCAATCTTAACATTTCGCGGTCAAATGGAGTCCAGTCTGAGGGTGTTTGGAGAAGCTTAAGGTCCTGCTCCGGATCCAGTCACATGTCTGGAGTGACCGGATCTGGAGCAGAATCTTTTAAAGATGAGTATTTTCGTTCTAAGGGATCAAATCTAGAGCATTAGAGTCCTTCACGTCCTGATTCTGGATCACAGACCGAGGTTTTCATTGTCGTTCTGAGTCCGGTGGGAGGGTTCAAGAGCGTTCTGCTCCTTCGTCTCACTTTGTTTTCGAGGTCGTTTTTGTGCTGATTCCAGAATCTGAAGTCTGTGTCGCCCAGAGTTAGTTTTACCATCAAAAGATGCGCTGCATGTGAAAAACCTGATTTCTCTGAGTCTGAGTCCATGCTTTCTAGTTCTAGAACAAACCTGGGCTGCATTTGTGTGATTTCTGAGTCTAGTTCTGCGATTTCTCTCGGTTCCACAACCAACTTTTTAGGTTCCCAAAATACAGAAGACGAACTTTAGACTTGAATACTCCTGAAGTGGGAACCCAACATAATTTTATTAGAGCGCAAATCTGGACTGGGGCAAAGAAATGTGTAGGGGGGGGGGGGTCCTTTTGTTCATCACCTGCTCTTCAGGAATGTTTTTCTGGATTTTCAGGGTCAGATCAGGTGCGACGGTTTCAGACATTTTGTTGAATTTTGTTGCTTGTTTCATTAAAGATTTTCTAAATCTGAATTTATTTTATGTTCTAGATCATTAGAACTGATTCTGGGACTCTAGAACTGCCCATTTATTTCATTACTGTTCTAGAATAAGATTTCAGTGGACAGAGTTTACGCCTCATTCTTATTATTATTCTGGAACCCAATTCATTTGTCGGGAATCAGTTGATATTCTGGATCTTCATCTCTTCTCCAGATGTGTTTTGTTTCTAATCCTTGTGAACATTGTTCTGTGTTATCAGTCTAGAGTTGTCTGTATAGTGCCTAAGTGTTCTTCTTTTCTCTTTTTCTAGATTTGATTTCCCAAAACGATCTCCTAAATGACAGATTGTGGACTGGTGTTGGCATCCAGGCGCTCGAACTCTAGAACGGAGTTTATTTTGTTTGTTTCCACTCTGCTCGTTCGAATGTCAGTTTTAGATCATTTTACACATATTTCTGAATCTAGAAGCTGGGATTTAATGATGCAGAATATTATTGGTATTAAATCCATGTTCCAGAATGTGTTTTTAGAACCAAAGATTACTGTGGAATCCATATTCTAGAACATATTTGGCTTTCATTTGTGTTTTTATAAGTTCCAGTTCACTGAATTCGTTACGACTAAATTATACTTTTTTTTTTTCAATTGACTAAATTGACACAAAAATTAATTTAAGGTTATAAAAACTGGAATATTCTCATGTTCTTTGTCTCTTGAGAACATGAGAACCAGCTGTTTGGGGATCTTAGATCTCAAACATTTGGATTTTAGAACAAATCTAGTCTGGTCATAAACTCTATCAATTACTTCATAATTTTACTTTTTATTCTAGAACTAATTTCCGATTGACAAGATTAGCAAGAAATTCTAGAAAGAGAATAGAACTTCACATTTGAGTGTCTTTCAGCTTTCCTATAGCTGGAGAAGGTGTTTCTCATTCTAGAATCTGAGAATATTCCAGACAGCGGAACATGTGGAACATCTTGTTCAGACTCGAGATCGTTTTCAATTAACGGGAACATTTCACTTTAAGCTCTGATTCTAGAAACTGACTCTGACTCACATTTATTTCTTGGATAAGCTCTAGAATCCTCTAGAAAGAGTGTTCTGGAGTGTTACAAATAAATATGCATATTTCTTTTCTTTTTTTTTTCTTTATCACGTTCAGATTCTTGAAAAATCTTCTGGAAACCTGAACAAATTGTACACGGTTCTAGAAGTTGGACACGTTGAGTGCCGGGATCCAATACCAGTACATTCCTTTCTTTTTTAGATAAAAAAAAACAGCTCCAAAATACAGAAGATGCTGACTTAAATATTCCAGAATATTCCATAATGTTGACAATGATTTTGTCAAAATTTAAGAAATTTAAAGCTTCACATTCTAGAACGAGCGTTTTTATCTCACTCCGACTCTAGAGCGCGCTCTCAAAAAAATTTAGATTCCTAGAAAAACGTCGGTATGGATGTATGCATTTTCTGTTCTTTGTCTTTCAAGGTTTTTATAGAAAGTGTCCCGAGTCTAGAATCTCTTCTCTAATATTGTGGAAAATTCTCCAGATTCTGTTGCTCTGTTCGAACATACGTCGCCAGGGATGTTGGTGAAGGACCGAGGTCTAGAAAATGGTGGTTTTTACTCTAGAAAACACTTGTTTTCCATGTATGCGTCCGTGCTGTAATTTCTAAAACCTTGATCCAAATTGAAATGGCTCACTCTGGTTCTAGAGACATTTAATCACACCCATGGCTGCTCTAGAATCAGTTGGGTTGCACTGATAGGGGGGTGAAGCGGCGCCTGCCCGGACCGGTGTTCGGGAGGCGCTGTTATTCCAGAAACTGTGGATGTGTTGTGTCTGTGGGTGTATGTGAGCCTCTGCTCAGTGCTGTTTTGCATGCAGACTCCGTGTAAATCGCCGTGTGTTGCATGTTCCTGTAGTTTTCAGTTGTTCGGCTGTCCGTTGTGGCTTTGCTTTGTGCTTTTTGTTTTACTTTTTGGTTTTCTTTGTACATTGTGTCCCAAAGGCCGCTAATCTTTTGAGTTCTTGATCTAATAAAACTTTAAAAAGATAAAAAAAGAAGAAGAAGAAATGATCCTGACGCAGGGGAACTTAATGTTGGAGGTGAATTCTGTTTTTTGGATGGATTGTTCATTTACAGAGTGCCAACTACAGATGCCAGTGTTGTACAGCAGTGAAAAGCTCACACTATTTACTAAAATAAACAATTTGTCTGTTTTTTTATCCACGAGTCGTTTACTTGTTTTCAGCCTGGACTCATTTCTGTGCTTCAGATGTTCCTCTTTGCTCGAGTTCTCACATAAACTGAAGCAGGAAACTGGATCTTCATCAGGATGTTCAGGAGGAAGGTCATGAAGGCCACAGAAGAATGACAGAACGTATTGAGAATGAGAGGAAAACCTGAGATATTTCATTTAAACTTCTTTTCACGTCCAGTTTTATATTTCAGGCTTGCAACACATTCCAAAAAAAGTTGGATATTTAAGATAATATTGAAGTTTAAATAATGTACCTGGATATAAAATTGATAGAACAGCTGCTTTAGGACCTAGTCCTATAAATATATATATAATATATATATATATATATATATAATGTCCTGGTCCTAAAGCAGCCTGAGGATCAGTTATATGGAATAAATCAGTGAGTGAGCTCTTGGTCCAAGTTTCTTTATTCCAGAGACGTACAAAGCAGGAAGCTTCCACGAATGAGCAGATCACCTTATAAACTGTCCTTGTGTGCATAATAGACAAAGCACAGCTTCAGATATGAGTTTAGCTTAACGCTATCTGAGCACAAGGACTCCTCCCTTCTGCAAGGTCAGAGTCTTTGAGTCAGAGCAGTTTCCCCATAAAAAGAATGTTAATTACATTAATACTAAAATAAAATAATACAAAAACATTTTGATCAGAAAAAATGTTTAAAAATTGATGATTGAAATGATAAGAAATAAAAAAGTGTGATGGACGTCCCAGCTGTCAAGAAGCCGTTCTTAAGGAAGGGAAACAGGGAGAAAAGGCTGAGCTGTGCCAAATGACACAAGAAGTGGACTGAAAATCAGTGGCAACAGGTCTTATGGAGGGATGAATCCTCCCCAGAGCCCGGACCTCAACATTATTGAAGCAGTGTGGGATCATCTGACAGAGAACGGAACAAAAGGCAGCCCACATCCAAAGAAGAGCTTTGGGATGTCCTTCAAGAAGCCTGGAGAACTATTCCTGAAGACTCCTTAAAGAAATGACAGAAAGCTTGTCTCAGAGGGTTCAGGCTGTGTTGGAGAATAAAGGAGCTCAGACCAGAGATTCACTTTAAAGCTGCTGAGAACTGATAAAAACTCTGTTTCTGCCTCAGATTCTGGGTTTATGTTCAGGTTTGAACATGTTTCAGTGAATCTCTGCAGCTGTTTCCTGATTTTATGGGAATAAATAAAGAAATGAGGACTTTTGCAGTGTACTTTACACACTTTATGAAAACTCTTCATGAAATACGCCACTAAAAAACTTCCCCTGCATTTCCCCTACTCAGCGCAGGCGTCCCTGTGGCGCTGTTTCAATCATACAAACTCCCACAATGCACCTCTCCTGCTGGCTTAAAACTCAGCTCTCCTAACTTCATTGTTCAGGTTTTTTTAAAGCTAAAATACTTGATTTTACATGGTTTACGGGTCAGTTTTATGTGATCGAGAAAAACAAGTCCGCAATAAGTGGACTCAGAGAAACCGTCAGTTACAAACCGGAAGCGGAGCTACAAAACTATTCAGCGCATCGTTGTTTATTCTGATCCTTCGGTTCAACCAAATGATGATTGGAGCTTTCACGGTTTGTCCGTGATGGGTGCTGCCTTTTTCTTGTTACGCAGTGCGCCTCAGCCCATCTGATCCCGAACCGGAAACAACTTTAAAAATGTCGAATAAGAAAAATAACACAAAAAATGTTATTATAACGAATGAAAATGCAAAAAGGTGACAGCGAGCCTCAGGTTTGCGCGAAACCTATTTGATCGAGTTTGTGTAGAGGAACAAATTCAGAATTTCCCAACTTTGTCCTGTTAAAAAGAGATTTATCTTTGTTTTTCTCGGCTGTTTTGTCGCATATTTGATTAAATTGGACATTCGGGGACACTTAAGTTGTTCAACTAGTTAATATTTCCACAAATATTATCAATATTTCCTCTGCTTGGTGTGATGATGAGACTTTATCAAGTTATTATGTTCTTTTATCATCTATCCTTGAGCTTGACCTCGTGTCACGTCAGTTTTACTTTATATGGCACAAAGAAACCTTCAGATAAAACTATAAATAAGAGGTTAAAAATCACAGTTCAATGTAAAACATGAATTAATGGTATTTAAAAAAATGTAATTTAATTTCTAACTTAATTTGAATCAGTGTAATTAATCTGAATTTAATTTTGTGCATCTTACTTTTACCCTCGAGCCCAAAATGACAGAAAAAGCACAACATTGTGACGATGCTTGACAAGTATCGCGATACTTCATCTCGCGAACCTCAGATCTTGAACGAGAGTTCCACCTAAACAAAGATGGTGTCTCCCTGACCGTCCATGTGGCTCCGCAGACTGAAACAACTCGTTCATCTTTAAGTTTACTTGTTAACTATATCTTGACACAGCCGGCGGACCCTGCAGTGAAGCTGCGAGCAGCTGCGAGAGAATCTAAAAATGCAACACGATGACGTGAGTCCGATAAATTCTCCTAACTGCTCCGTCCCCATGCTAACGTTAGCTAACGCGCCGCTAACAGGTTAAACTGTGAGTTTTAGTCTATTAGTTTGTCTGTTTGATAACCAAAACCGTTAACTGGTAAGTTAATCTGGTTACATTCAATTATTATGTATGGAAAGATGATTCGTTTTGAAACAGCGCGTGAGTTTCGTCAAGCTAGCTACACTCTGCTTACTTAGTCACATGTCACCAAATTTCATTGAAAAATTGTATTATTTGGGGTTAAATGAACTCAACGCAGATGTAAACAATAGTTGGAACACGGGACAAAGCTCGGACTGTTAGAGGACTGTTTGAACTTCATTTCGGGATTAATTACTGCCCATCAATCATTGTTATTAGCTCTGATTTATTTACATTTGTTTTTTAGATTTGCTTATTAGACAGGAGACTGTAAACGGTTCTAACAGAAGTGTTACTTTTAAATGACTTTCCAGCTTAAAAGTTTCTCAGACCTTTTTTATTTAAAAGTGTCTGTAACGTAAAATATACGTTTAAAAAAGAGAAAATGTCTGTTTCATACGGCTGTGGGCAGCCGTGTTTCCTGAAAATCCTCCAAACCTTTAAAGATAAATGTTAAAAATGGCCCTTAAATCAGATGGTTGTATTAAAGAATTAATGCAACACCTTTGGGTTGTGTGTGATGATTACTGTTGGTTTGCTGTTGCAGTCTTCCTCTGTAACGTGTAAATTCTGCTTCCTGCAGGTCATCTGGGACATTATAGGAAACAAACAGTTCTGTTCTTTCAAAGTCAAGTAAGTCTGAAACTGAACTTTGTCTTATTTTCATCAACCTTTTTCTGCATCTAATGGTTTTAACTGGTTTCTTATCCGATGAATTGATGGAATAAATCGATTGAATACTCGATTAACTAACTGATCGTTTGCTTCGGTACTTTAACGGCGGGAGGTTCCGACCCGTTTCTGTTGGATTAGATTCTGTTGTGGTGATAAATTTCACAGAAAACACTTAAAAGCTTAAATCTAACCGAATGTTTCAGGTTTTAAAGCTTATTTTATGGCTCACAGGTTGCTTAGGAACAAACCAAAACTAACTGGATTTCTTCATCTTTTCTGTCCAGGACGAAGAGTCAGAACTTCTGCAGAAATGAGTACAACATCACGGGGTTGTGTAACCGCTCGGCGTGTCCTCTGTCCAACAGTCAGTACGCCACCATCAGGGAGGAGAAAGGTGAGGCCGCCTCCGCCATCCTGAGGCCAGAGTGGCTTTGATGTTTCAGGCCAGAGTGGCTTTGATGTTTCAGGCCAGAGTGGCTTTGATGTTTCAGGCCAGAGTGGCTTTGATGTTTCAGGCCAGAGTGGCTTTAATGTTTCAGGCCAGAGTGGCTTTAATGTTTCAGGCCAGAGTGGCTTTGATGTTTCAGGCCAGAGTGGCTTTAATGTTTCAGGCCAGAGTGGCTTTGATGTTTCAGGCCAGAGTGGCTTTGATGTTTCAGGCCAGAGTGGCTTTAATGTTTCAGGCCAGAGTGGCTTTAATGTTTCAGGCCAGAGTGGCTTTAATGTTTCAGGCCAGAGTGGCTTTAATGTTTCAGGCCAGAGTGGCTTTGATGTTTCAGGCCAGAGTGGCTTTGATGTTTCAGGCCAGAGTGGCTTTAATGTTTCAGGCCAGAGTGGCTTTAATGTTTCAGGCCAGAGTGGCTTTGATGTTTCAGGCCAGAGTGGCTTTAATGTTTCAGGCCAGAGTGGCTTTAATGTTTCAGGCCAGAGTGGCTTTAATGTTTCAGGCCAGAGTGGCTTTGATGTTTCAGGCCAGAGTGGCTTTAATGTTTCAGGCCAGAGTGGCTTTAATGTTTCAGGCCAGAGTGGCTTTGATGTTTCAGGCCAGAGTGGCTTTGATGTTTCAGGCCAGAGTGGCTTTAATGTTTCAGGCCAGAGTGGCTTTAATGTTTCAGGCCAGAGTGGCTTTAATGTTTCAGGCCAGAGTGGCTTTGATGTCCATCTCTTATTTTTCAGGCCAGTGTTTCCTCTACATGAAGGTGATTGAGAGGGCGGCTTTCCCAGCCAGGATGTGGGAGAAGGTGAGCTGTCATGGTTTATTTCACTCTGCAGCAGCAGCCCGTAGATATTCGGAGTCAGAAAACTAAACTCTGGATCCTTTAATGCTAAAGTAAGAACATTAGATGGTTTTTTTTTCTGAAATGTACTCTGTGTTGCTGTTGGGATTTATTTAATTTAATGTCTTACTGATATTTTCATGTCATTTTAAATGTTTTTCTGTAATTTTACATATTTTTCTGTCATTTTACATATTTTTCTGTCATTTTAAAGGTTAATTTTAAATGTTTTTCTGTCATTTTAAAGGTTAATTTTAAATGTTTTTCTGTCATTTTAAAGGTTAATTTTAAATGTTTTTCTGTCATTTTGAAGGTTAATTTTAAATGTTTTTTTCTGTCATTCTAAAGGTTTTTTCTGTCATTTTAAAGGTTTTTTCCTGTCATTTTAAAGGTTTTTTCCTGTCATTTTAAAGGTTTTTTCCTGTCATTTTAAAGGTTTTTTCCTGTCATTTTAAATGTTTTTCTGTCATTTTAAATGTTTTTCTGTCATTTTAAATGTTTTTCTGTCATTCTAAAGGTTTTTTCTGTCATTCTAAAGGTTTTTTCTGTCATTTTAAAGGTTTTTTCTGTCATTTTAAAGGTTTTTTCCTGTCATTTTAAAGGTTTTTTCCTGTCATTTTAAAGGTTTTTTCCTGTCATTTTAAAGGTTTTTTCCTGTCATTTTAAATGTTTTTCTGTCATTTTAAATGTTTTTCTGTCATTTTAAAGCACGATGTCGAAGCTTTTCCTCCCGTTAAAGTGCTGGTTTGTGTGCAGGTGAAGCTCAGTAAGAACTACGAGAAAGCTCTGGAACAGATTGACGAGAACTTGATCTACTGGCCTCGATTCATTCGACACAAATGCAAACAACGCTTCACCAAGATCACGCAGTACCTGATCCGCATGCGCAAACTGGTGCTGAAGAGACGGTGAGAGCTGCAGACACAGCAGAGGTTTGTGCTCCTGCCTCCTCGGTCCGGTTTGACCTTTGTGTCGTTGTTTTCCAGGAGGAAGTTGGTTCCTCTCAGCAGGAAGGTGGAGAGCAGAGAGAAGAGGAAAGAGGTGAGCTGTGCTTCCAGCTGTAGGCTGAAGGCTGCAGGCTGAAGGCTGCAGGCTGTGCTTCCTGCAGGCTGAAGGCTGAGCTTCCTGCAGGCTGAAGGCTGAAGGCTGCAGGCTGAAGGCTTCCAGCTGTAGGCTGAAGGCTGCAGGCTGTGCTTCCTGCAGGCTGAAGGCTGCAGGCTGAAGGCTGCAGGCTGAAGGCTGCAGGCTGAAGGCTGCAGGCTGAAGGCTGCAGGCTGAAGGCTGCAGGCTGAAGGCTGCAGGCTGAAGGCTGCAGGCTGAAGGCTGCAGGCTGAAGGCTGCAGGCTGAAGGCTGCAGGCTGAAGGCTGCAGGCTTCCGGCTGCAGGCTTCCAGCTGTAGGCTGAAGGCTGCAGGCTGAAGGCTTCCAGCTGCAGGCTGTAGGCTGCAGGCTGACGGCTGACGGCTGAAGGCTGAAGGCTGACGGCTGACGGCTGACGGCTGAAGGCTGAAGGCTTCCAGCTGAAGGCTGCAGGCTGTGGTTCCTGCAGGCTGCTGGCTGTGCTTCCTGCAGGCTGCTGGCTGTGCTTCCTGCAGGCTGTGGTTCCTGCAGGCTGCAGGCTGTGCTTCCTGCAGGCTGTGGTTCCTGCAGGCTGAAGGCTGCCACAGCGGCTGTGAAGGAGTTCTGACTGTTGCTGCTGTTGTTTGCAGGAGAAAGCTCTGATCGCCGCTCAGCTGGAAAACGCCATCGAGAAGGAGCTGCTGGAGCGCCTGAAGCAGGGAACGGTAGGACGCTCGCCTGCTGCCTGAGTTTTATTCCAGCGGCGTGTTGGGCTCATTCGATTTGTTCTGCTTTCAGTACGGAGACATCTACAACTTCCCCGTCCACGCCTTCGACAGAGCGCTGGAGAAGCAGGACGAGGAGAGCGAGTCTGAGTCTGAGGAGGAAGAGGAGGAGGACGAGGTGACGAAGGACGCCGCTGTGACTCTTCCACTGTGTGCACGTTTGATTCTGACAGCATCTGTGTTTGTGCAGGACGCCGGGCGGCGAGAGTTCGTCGCAGAAGAAGAGGTGGAAGAGAGCGACCTGAGCGACTTTGAGGTAAATCAGACAGGAAGCAGATTTACAGACAAAGCAAACGCCTCCAGGTCCATGTGGAGGGAAACGTCTTCGTTTCTGTGGTTTAACTGGACAGAACCGACCGGTCAAAGAGCCCAAAGAGCGGCTCCAACGCTCATAAAACACCAGTTTAATCGGACTTTACTCTGATTGGTCAACAAACGAGCACAGATCATAGAAACGATGTCAAATCCAGTCGGTTTTATTTGTTCTTTGCAGCTGAAATGATTAAAAACAGCAGAAAATAAACGCCGTAGACCTGCAGCTGCTTCACTTTTCCACACATCTTAAGTATTTTCAGTAATTCGCTGCTTTTTTTGGTATAAAAACATGAAAAATTAGCTTTGAAACGGGTTCTGAAAAGTGTGAATGAGGTCCTCGCAGTGAACCTGACCTCAGCGACCTTCTGAGACGGCGGCGTTGAGCCCGGGAGGCTAAAGAGACGCCAACCCGTTAACAGACTTAAACCTTTTCTAAAGAAAACCACATTTTAACTTCCAGCTTCCAACAGGCTGCAGATTAAAAACCATCCGAGGAAAAGTGAAACTGTAAAAGGGGAAAATACCGAAGGGAGTTAATTCAGTCGCCTGATTTACATGTGATGACATCACTGATGACATCACTGCATGGCGGCAGCCTTGGAGCTGTTAATCGGTAGATTTGGTGGTTGAATTTTCTGCTTTCTTGCCTTTTTTTAATCGTGTTGTTGACCAAACGAGCTGAGAAGCTCATACCGATTAATATTTAAATAATAATTAGAATGACTGGAAGAAATAACGTTTTTCCTCTCAGGACATGAACAAGCTGAAGACGAGCAGCGATGAAGAGGAACCGGACGAGTCCAGCGAGGAGGAGGAGATGGAGACGGAGACGAAGGCCTCGAGGTCGAAAGGCAAATCTCCGGCCAACGGCTCGGTGGCGAAGAAGAAGCGAGCGTTTGTCGAGATCGAGTACGAGACCGAGCCCGCCTCCAAAAGCAGAACCACGCAGTGACCCAACAGCTGTCAGTCAAACCAGGACTGTCCCCTCCCACTGCGTTACCGTGGCAACGCGCTGTCCACGGCGCTGCTGAGGACGAGCAGCAGCGAAGCTCCACCCTTCGGTTCCCAAAAGTCCAAAAACAACACTTTTCAGTGTAATATCTGAACTGAAATCTTGAGTTAGAACCTCTTGGCGCCATCAGGCAGAACCTCACAGAACCTTCTGGTTCTGGAAGATCAGCCGCAGAAGAATGAGAACCAGTTCAAACTGGAACCAGCTCCATGATGCACCACCCAAAGTGACTTTAAGTCTGTTTCTGCTCTGATGAAACTGCGTCAACACAAAGGAATGAGATTAATAAATCCATGTTTTATGTCACAAATAAAAAATACTTTTTCATTTAAAAGCTGTTTTCTGGTAACTTAAAAATAAAAAAAAAACTAGTCTGGCAGCAAATGTAGAATCACAGGAAAAGATGTAAAATACAGAAGAATTTATCTGAGGTCTCATGGAGATGATCCCAGAGGGAAACAGTTAGCTGTGAGTTAGCAGTTAGCTGTAAGCTAGCAGTTAGCTGTGAGCTAGCTGTTAGCTGTAAGTTAGCAGCAGATGCTAGCAAACAATGCTTTCTCATCAGCAGTGATGGACCAAGCCGGAGATGTGCACAGTATAACTCGTAGTAATGCATGTGAACCGTTAATTACTGCGTTTAAACTTTCTGGATATATTAATCTCATTAAACAGTTGCACCTGGAGACCTACATCTTTATCAGAAACATGCCGATAATGTAATGTGAGGGGGCGGGGCTTAGCAGAGGAGGCGGAGTCAACTTAAGGAGTGACGTATCACACAAAGGGAACTAAATAAACACCAGGGTTGTGTTTTACACCTGCTGGTGACCTCAGACGCCCTGATATCTGCTCCCAGGAGCAGGAAGGACTAGGGCTGCCATGATTAGTCGAATTAAATCCATCGACGACTAATTTAAGAGTCGATGCGTTGTTTTTTTTGTTTGTTTTTCAAACTTTGTTTTTCTCTTAAAGCTGCTGCTCTGTCTTTCTGTCCGCGACACACATGCGTTGTCGTGGTTACCGGGGCTCAGCCGTGATGTCACAGGAAGTTAAACCAGACGGGCTCTGGTATCATGGCTCAAAGGTGTGGGAGCATTTTAAGAAAACTGAAGACAAATTAGTGCGATGCTTTATCTGTCAGGCAGAACTTTCCTTCCACAGCAGCACAACGACGAGCCCCTGAACAGGAAGCATGTTGCTGTGGCTGATTGTGAAGAGGGACCCTCATCTTGGTAAGCTAACTGGCTAGTTAGCTGCTAACATTAGCGTAAACAGAGAGTTAGCTTGCTACGTACTCATACTGATAGCTGTAAACGTTAACATTAGTGATGACGGTTGGATTAGCTTTAGCATAGATATTTCATGTGTTTTCTGTAACGTTATAACAGTGATGAGTTTGAATAGGAACGCTAATGTTTTCTAAAGCTAAAAAAGTACTTTATCTTCAATGAACGGCTTTGTTACAAAGCTACAAGCACACCTCAGCAAGCAAATGTCCTGACTGAGTCCAAACAGAACATGTTGGTGTTATATTTGAATAATTCCTGAGTTTCAGGTGCCTCATTTAATTTAAATGCAGCTATATTAGTTTATAATGAATGTATATATATATATGCTGATATATATATTGATGCCAGAGACAAATGAAGAAAAACCTAAAAAAAACCATAAGTATTTATTTTTGTGTGTTTGCTGCACAGTTAAATAATTGTTTGTTGCAACAAGCTGCATATTTCAAAGGGTTAATGAACTATGATATTAATCTGTCTTTTTTTTAGTTAGAATATACCTTAAACAGTCCAAGTTGAAAGCTAATGATGGTTATTATAAGAGCAGCTGCATGTTTTACATTCAGTTTACGTTTGATCTGCCCTGATATCTGCTCCCAGGAACAGGAAGAAGAGATTTCACAGAAGCTTTAAGACTAAATCCAGGCTTTCTTCAAACAAACTTGATGCAGAACCAAAGTAGTACAGTATATATACTTTATTTACAAATAACTGAGTTCTCATGGTTGTACAATGAAAGTTTCAGCTGAAGAAAATCATTACAGTTTCATAATATAAATAGTCAAAGAATCTTAAAAAGCTTGAAGCTTTAGCGTAAAGTAGAGAAAAACAGAGCATGTTACAGCCGGCGAGCAGGGATTAAACTGGATTTAAAGGAAACGCTCCGTATCTCAGAGTGGCGTCGGTGCTCCTCTCACCGTTCATCCCGGGGAGAAGGCAGCAACTCCACATTTAACTAGCCAAGGAACATTTGTGTGAATCACATGCTTTTGTTTTCCCTTGGTGAGCGAAGCTTAAGGCGACGGCCCCAGCAGAGCTGGAAGGAATGCAGGAGCTGACCTCTCCGACTCTTTGGTCCTTCAGACCGTCAGCGGTCGGGCTGTGAAAGAGTCGATTCTTTCTGTGTTTTTACAAAGAAACGGAGGAAGTTAATGATCCGAGCAGTTAAAGAGCGCCGCTGTCCACCAATCAGAGGACAGACACCGATCAGTCTCACAAAGCAGATTCTGAGGTTGTTCGAGACGCTTTTTACTGGATATGTGGCCTCAGAGCAGAACCTGAGGAGCGCCAGATCGAGCCCAGAAGGAGGCCAAAAGCCCGTCCGTCTTCCTGGTGTTCAAGCAGGGCTACAGAAGGTTCATTTAGTGTAAATGTGACGGATTACAGAGAAGAAGAAGAAGAAGAAGAATCGGGTGCAAAAGATGCATTTCTTAAATCGGTTTGGTTCTTCTTTACCTTAAAGAGACAAAACTCCCCGTAAAACATTTAAAAAGTGGAATATTAGCAGCGTTAAAGGAGCTACATCTGCATCAGAACCAGTCGGCCCAACAGAACCGGCCCATGTAGTGCTGGGATTACATTCTCATGAAATTTGGTGCCAGCAGAAACAGCTTTAAAGCACTTTTGGACGGCTCCAGATTCTATTCACTGTAGTGTCCGTTCTGCTCCAGAAACCAGAGTCACTCTTTAAAATAAAGAATATCTCCATCTTAGCGTTGAAAAGAAAGCCAAACAGGCATTAATTCTTCTCCTTTACGATGGATTTAACCAGCAGAAGGAAAACAAGGGCGACTGTGAGCTTGGATCTGGTTAAAAAGGGAAAAACAGAAGAATTTAGTCAAATATTAATCCTGAACTTGTGATTGGCTGCTTCCTCGCTCCACAGAGAGATCAATACCCGTCTTAGAATGATAGATTCTGGCTCCGTTAGTTTAGGTTTGACCCGAGGAGGGTCTACCTGCCCTCATTTAAAAGAACCACAGAATAAAGCTGAAGCAGAAACGCTGCTTTGTACCGCTGATCCAAACTGTTTCAGATGTTTCTGCCTGGAGTCAAACCGACACTCCGGGGATCTGCTCCCGCTCTGATGGCATCTCAAGCAGCCATCGACCACCATGAAGGCACAACAGAAGAAGAATGCTGCTCAGGGGCCGGTAGAAGAAGAAGAAGAAGAGGCGACGGCTCGTGAATCGACCTCAAAGAAGCAAACTGAGGACAGATGACAGCAGAAAACAGGAATGAACGCCGTCTTTTTCCAGGTGGAAATCACCAGAAAAGGATGAAAGTCTCCAGCGAACAGCCCACAGATATGGATGGAATAAGATGCCAGATCACGGATGGATGGCTGCCAACTCCTGCCTGACCACCAGATGTCAGTAACTGTTCTTCTAAAGCGAAGCCAGTCAGCTTTAATTTAAAGACACCTGACCTTAGTGTACCAGAAGCATCTTCAGCTCCAGCTGGAGCTCTGGCTCCATCTTTGGAAGGTTTTCATCTTTCGGATGCACTAAACTCTCTCAAGCCTCACTTTGAACAATCAGCTGCTACTTTTTAGCCGCTAAAGCGCGACAAAACGAACACATTCGGACCCGGATGGAGGCGCATGGCCAAAAAACCCAAAGAAAAAGCTGGAAAATGCTACAGTAGTGAAGCTAACACCACACTGACGTCCCTGAGCCTTCAGCAGCAACCAGGGAGCACGAATGAGTTGTTCCGAACACCTTTCAGCGCTCAGGTGGTACCAAGAGTGGACCAACCGTTTCCATGGCAGCAGAACTGCACTTAAGTCTAAATAAATCATCAGCAGGAGCCTGGAAGAGCAGCGCGTTTGGGCCCAAATCGGTTTGAATACTTCTGGACGAGGAGCAGAAAACGAGTTTTTATGATCACTGAAGAAAGTTTCTAAAGACTGAACGATAAGGAATGAGATTTATTAGGGCGCAGCAGACATGAAGGTAGTTTTAAATGTCCACATCGTGTAAATTATCTGGATTTATAGCAGTAAAAGCTGCAGGAAACGTCCAGATTGGTTTTAGATTTGGGATAAAAGTGGAAAAAGTGGAGCAGCTTCTCCTAAATCAGGCTGAGAAAAGCTCTGAACCGAAGCTACTCTCACTGCGGTCCAATCAGCTTCCAGATCTGAGCTGGTCTCGCTTTCATTGGACCTGAATGTGAGGTTTGTAGAACTTCTTCATTCGTGTCTCATCGTTTCATATTTTGCCCAAATTGGAAGAGTTGGCCGAGCTCGTTGGACCTGTTCTGGGGTCAGATTGGTTCAGATTGGTTCAGATCGGATGCAGGCGGGTTAGTTATGGGTCTGATGGCTGGACAGTTGTGTTCTCCGGCCCAGGAGTGGACGACTCTACGTTTGAGTTATATTTTGAGCAGGTTCTGATGCCGTTAAGGTGGTAAACGCTTGATTGGATGATCTGGGTGTCTGGACTGTGTTGGATGTGATCCAGCTTAGCTCGGTGAAGGTGGTCCGTCTCGGTCCATCTGTGGTTCCTGTCCGGGGTTAACAGCTGCAGCCCTCTTTGGCCGGCTGGCTGTCAGCGTTGAGGCGGCCTCCCTGCGACGCCGACGGTTTGTGCTGGACTCCGGATTCTGCCGCGTTCAGGTCCAGGCTGCCATCTTGGATGTTCTGGTAGATTCTCTTTGCTGCCTCCAGGAAGGCCTCCTCCACATTTTCCCCTCTGCAGGAGGCCAGATGCAGAAAGAGATGCAGAAAGAACACATTAAAGCTAACACTCCCCCCCGATGAGCTGAGATGAGCACAGTACTTACGTCTTGGCGCTGGCTTCCAGAAACAGCAAACCTGCTCACAGACAGGAAGTAAAGACACAAACCGTCAGCCTGGCGCCGCACTTCTGACACATTTAATCAGACGTTTCCTCTCACCGTTCTCCTCAGCAAACTGTTTAGCCTCCTCGTACGTCACGTCTCTCTGAGCCTCCAGGTCAGCCTTGTTTCCGATCAGAATGATCACCTGCAGCAGAAACATGCCGAGATCAGCTGGATTACAGCTACAGTTGGGTTCTGCTCCTTATCTGAGGGGAATTATCCTTGGATTCATGGCAAAGATGGTAGAAGTGCATCATTAAACAATAATTTCAGCTAATAAACTCATTTTTAAAGCTTCGTTTCAGTTAGAAACACAGCTACTGGCTCTTAAAGCGTTCAGCCTTCAGATGAACCAAAACTCCTCTGAAAAATATTGATCGGTGGATATTTTTCAGTTTGGAAACGCGTCTGGTTGCTGTGAAAAGCTTAGAGGCAGAAATTCGAGTTAAATTTAAGGCCAAATGTTCTGCGTTTAAGATGATTGTGTTGAAAACATCTAAATATGGCGACTAAAAACTGAATGAAGTCAATGTCGGACTGTTCCGCTTAACATATTAAACCTTAAAATTAGATTAAAAAAAGACTAATTTCATGTAATTAATTAGTGTTAGTTAGTTAATTCACCAGAAGCCCGTCTTTAGCTCGAAAAACTTCTAAATAACTTTCTTATCAAGACAAAGAAAGTCAAGTTTGACTCGGATGAAGTCAGAGTCTCTCACAGAAAGCATCAATTTATCTAAAACAGCTGAGTTTTAAATATTAATTTGATAAACTGAAGCACAACAGATGTTCATGACTCAGTCAGAGGGTCTACATGATGAGATTAACTGGATTACAGCTACAGTTGGGTTCTGCTCCTTATCTGAGGGTAATTATCCTTGGATATATGGCGGTGAATGAATGGAATCACTGGCACAAAGCATGTCATACCCCGGTACCATAGGTGGCGCTGTCCCCATTTCAGCTATCGCTAATAGAGCCACTTCCTGTTGACGTCTTCACCTCCAACAACAACAAACTCAGGCATTCAGAAAGATGGCGAACGCAGAGCGAGATGAAGCTGCGTCCCTCTCCATCTGTGATGAGCTGGTTATGGCACAGACGATGCACAACGGCGCATTCTCCATCGAGTTGTTTCTTTCTTTCTGACGACAGGAATATCGTCTCCTTCCACCTCAGGGGGACGATCGCGGGAAAAATGTGGCGCAGAACGCTCGATCCGATCCGCTGTCGTTTGGATCGAGTTATCTCTGGTCTTAATCCAATCAAAAGTAACCCGATCCGATCCGTTTTCTTGTCGGATTAAGCTTGTTACATGAGCTGAATAACTCCATTTTATTATGATTTAGCCATTAATCCAACTGTAATTGCATAAATACCATGTGGCTGTACTATTTGATCGAAACAAATATATGTATGTATTTCTTCATCATATCTGTCACCCATAAAAGATTGTTCTAAATAAAATCTAACATTTTGCGAGGGAATACCTGGTTAAGGTAAACCGTAGCCACAGTTTAGTCATACACTGAAACCTCCATCCATACTTATATTTTAGTCTAAAGCAATGGACCTGCTTGAATAGATCCTCTGGTTTCCTGAAATCAGCTGTTATTCTACTTTGATCAGTGTAAAATTCTCCATCGCTTGTTTCTTTCTTTCTGACGACAGGAATATCGTCTACTTCCACTTCCGGGTGACGATCGCGGGGAAAAATCTGGAGCTCGATCCGATCCACTGTCGTCTACTTTGGATCCAGGATCTCGGGTCTTAATTCGATCGCAATTCGATTCAAACCCGATCCGATCTTTAGTCAGATTAAGCTTGTTACATGAGCTGAATAACTCAGTCTTATTGTAATTTAGCCTTTAATCCGACCTGATTTCCTGCAGGTAACTGAGGCAGTAAAAGTTCCAAATAAATAAATAGTTTTCTCACATCTGTTACTGTTGTATTAACTTAAGATAACTTAAGATTAAATATGTTACCTAAAAGTTTACTGCTTTAAAGTTAACTTTTCATCAGGTTGATGCATGTTTGCTGGATGGATTTAAGGAGAACTTCACATCTTGTGAAAAACTGGAGCAGAACGCTCGATCCGATCCGCTGTCGTCTACTTTGGATCCAGGATCTCGGGTCTTAATTCAATCAAAAGTAACCCGATCCCATCCGTTTTCTTGTCGGATTAAGCTTGTTACATGAGCTGAATAACTCAATTATATTATGATTTAGCCATTAATCCGACTGTAATTACATAAATACAGTCTGTGGCTGTACTATTTGATCAAAATATATGTATATGTATGTATTTCTTCATCATATCTGTCACCTATAAAAGATTGTTCTAAATTAAATGTAACATTTTGCGAGGGAATACCTGGTTAAGGTAAACCGTAGCCACAGTTAAGTCATACACTGAAACCTCCATCCATACTTATATTTTAGTCTAAAGCAATGGACCTGCTTGAACAGATCCTCTGGTTTCCTGAAATCAGCTGTTATTCTACTTTGATCAGTGTAAAATTCTCCATCATGTTGTTTCTTTCTTTCTGACGGCAGGAATATCGTCTCCTTCCACTTCAGGGGGATGACCCCGGGGAAAAATCTGGAGCTCGATCCGATCCGCTGTCGTCTACTTTGGATCCAGGATCTCGGGTCTTAATTTGATCGCAATTCGATTCAAACCCGATCCGATCCGATCCCTTGTCAGATTAAGCTTGTTACATGAGCTGAATAACTCAGTTTTATTGTAATTTAGCCTTTAATCCGACCTGATTTCCTGCAGGTAACTGAGGCAGTAAAAGTTCCAAATAAATAAATAGTTTTCTCACATCTGTTACTGTTGTATTAACTTAAGATGAAATATGTTACCTAAAAGTTTACTGCTTTAAACTTAACTTTTCATCAGGTTGATGCATGTTTGCTGGATGGATTTAAGGAGAACTTCACATCTTGTGAAAAGATCTGGAGCAGAACGCTCGATCCGATCCGCTGTCGCCTCCGTGCACGTTTAGTGCACGTTTGGATCCAGTTATCTCAGGTCTTAATCCGATCCGATCTGATTTTAGTCCGATTAAGGCGTCTCCATGAGCTGAATAACTCAGTTTTACTGTAATTTAGCCGTTAATCCGACCCGATGGCGCTCATATAGCCGCTCTGAGTTTGTGGTTTTATGTCTGAAGTGATGACAGACAAACAACAAGCACCGAAATGGAAAGTACCGGAGAGTTCCACGGGAATAACGGGTGAGCCGGGGAGTCTGTTTTCCTTTTAGATTCATTTAAACCAAGTGTAATGAGCCGTGTCTCACAGTCCTGCAGATTATCGTCTCATTTTAAGCTGTTCAACAAGCTTCTGGAAGCTTCTTGTTAGCGTAGTTTTGTCACTTCTCAGATTAAGGCGTCGACATGAGCTGAATAACTCAGTTTTACTGTAATTTAGCCGTTAATCCGACCCGATGGCGCTCAGGTAACAGAGCTTTAAGGAAAGCAGATTCAGACCTATGTCTTTGAACCACAGAGCGTTTCTCAGGTAAAATGTGACTCAGTTTGCCTCCAGCTGGAACAGCACTCACCGTGTTGGGGTTGGTCAGGTTCCTGGCGTCCGTTAGCCAGCTGCTCAGGTGGTTGTAGGTGCTTCTCCTGAACACAAAAGGTGAGATCTCATCTCAGAGTTGTCCTGATTGGCAGGTTTAAACCGGTTTCATTACATCACAGGAAGCAGCCGTAATAAACCACAGTAAAGGATGCTTCAGAGTTTCTTCGTTAGCTTAAAGCTAAACCATAAAAGGCTGCTTTAAGCGTCAGTACCTGGTGATGTCATAGACCATGAGGGCCCCGGCGGCCCCCCTGTAGTAGGACCTGGTGACGGCCCTGAACCGCTCCTGTCCAGCCGTGTCCCAGATCTGCAGCTTCACCTTCTGGCCGTGGACCTCCATGATCCTGGTCCCAAACTCCACCCCGATGGTGTGAGGACAGTCGGCCATGACTGCAAACAGAGGCCAGGAGGGAAGGACAGAAAGATGCAGGAAGCGTTTAGTCTTTCAGGTGATTATTGAACCAATAAAGCAACAGACAAAGCTACAGTTTTGCTTCCAGAGTAAATTCCCTGCAGCTCTGAGCCTAAAGACTCACATTTCTTCTCGGTGAACTGGTGCAGCAGGCAGGACTTCCCGACGCCCATATCACCTGCAGACAGAGACACAGGTGAGCTTTCTGTAGGCTGCCGAAGGACTCCTGCTTCTTAGTGAGGAAAAGAACTCATTATTCAGCAGAAATCCACCTTCACTGTGTTCACAGGGAGTTAAAGCAGCGTTAAATACCAACATTTACCTCCTGCTCTGTAAAAATCAGACTTTTTGATTCCTGATTCAGCCGAATATTTAACAGTTAAACTATTCAAAATGGCCGTTATAACAAACTGCTGCCGTCTTTCCATTGATGTGGGCTCATGAAGGGCCATTTAGGACGCTCCAGGATGCCCCAGGACACTCCAGGACGCCTCCAGGATGCTCCAGGATGCTCCAGGATGCCCCAGGACGCCTCCAGGATGCTCCAGGATGCTCCAGGACGCTCCAGGACGCTCCAGGACGCCTCCAGGACGCTCCAGGACGCCTCCAGGACGCCCCCAGGACGCCTCCAGGACGCCCCCAGGACGCCTCCAGGATGCCCCAGGACACTCCAGGATGCCCCAGGACACTCCAGGATGCCCCAGGACGCCTCCAGGATGCCCCAGGACACTCCAGGATGCCCCAGGACGCTCCAGGATGCCCCAGGACGCTCCAGGACGCCCCAGGACGCCTCCAGGACGCTCCAGGATGCCCCAGGACACTCCAGGACGCTCCAGGATGCCCCAGGACGCTCCAGGATGCCCCAGGACGCTCCAGGACGCCTCCAGGACGCTCCAGGACGCCTCCAGGACGCCCCCAGGACGCCTCCAGGACGCCCCCAGGACGCCTCCAGGATGCCCCAGGACACTCCAGGATGCCCCAGGACACTCCAGGATGCCCCAGGACGCCTCCAGGATGCCCCAGGACACTCCAGGATGCCCCAGGACGCTCCAGGATGCCCCAGGACGCTCCAGGACGCCCCAGGACGCCTCCAGGACGCTCCAGGATGCCCCAGGACACTCCAGGACGCTCCAGGATGCCCCAGGACGCTCCAGGATGCCCCAGGACGCTCCAGGACGCCTCCAGGATGCTCCAGGATGCCCCAGGACGCTCCAGGACGCCTCCAGGATGCTCCAGGACGCCTCCAGGATGCCCCAGGATGCTCCAGGATGCCCCAGGACGCCTCCAGGATGCTCCAGGATGCCCCAGGATGCCCCAGGACGCTCCAGGATGCCCCAGGACACTCCAGGATGCCCCAGGACACTCCAGGATGCCCCAGGACACTCCAGGATGCCCCAGGACACTCCAGGATGCCCCAGGACACTCCAGGATGCCCCAGGACGCTCCAGGACGCCTCCAGGATGCTCCAGGATGCCCCAGGACGCCTCCAGGATGCCCCAGGACACTCCAGGATGCCCCAGGACGCCTCCAGGATGCCCCAGGACACTCCAGGATGACCCAGGACACTCCAGGATGCCCCAGGACGCCTCCAGGATGCTCCAGGACACTCCAGGATGCTCCAGGACGCCTCCAGGATGCTCCAGGACGCCTCCAGGATGCCCCAGGATGCTCCAGGACGCCTCCAGGATGCCCCAGGACGCTCCAGGACGCCCCCAGGACGCCCCAGGACGCCTCCAGGATGCCCCAGGATGCTCCAGGACGCCTCCAGGATGCCCCAGGACGCTCCAGGACGCCCCCAGGACGCCCCAGGACGCCTCCAGGATGCCCCAGGATGCTCCAGGACGCCTCCAGGATGCCCCAGGACGCTCCAGGACGCCCCCAGGACGCCCCAGGACGCCTCCGTAGCCTGCAGACTTCGTTGGTTCCCTCTGCCGGGTGCAGGTAAGCGGCTCCCTCCATGTTTCACATGAGGAGTCTTGTTCTTTGGGACCAGCCAAAGCTCCAGTTTTGTCTTCCGAAGGACTTTCTCCCAGAAACTTTGGGGCTTATCAAGGTGCATTTTGGTGAATTAAAGTCTGTCTTTTTGTGTTTTCCTGTCAGAACGGAGCCCTCCTGGGTCCTCCCTGCTGTTGTTGAAAATGTGACGGATGAACTCAGCCTGAAAGGTTTTGGGTGGTTTCCTTGGCCTCTGACCTGGGGCAGCATTTCCTCTGGTTATTATTATTATTATTCCATTATTATATTATTCCAATGAGCTGTGAGAGGTCTCATTCCTCAGATTTACAGATCTGAGATCAGCAGCACTCACTCCTCCTGCTTCCTCTTGATTCTGAAGCACCAAAAACAAAGTTAAAAGTTAAAATCAGAGTGTGTTTTGTCCTGTTTCCGTCACAGCTCCGGCTGAAATGAGCCACATGCTCGTGTTTTTGTCACAGAAGAACCACTGAAGCGTCTCACAGGAAACTGAGATCCATTGGTTCAGGGAAACCGTGCACAGTCCAACCTGCACAAACACAATATTCACAGAAACCCGAAGAGAGCGGCGAGCTCTGCTCCGATTGGCTCCGCTATAACAGACTTATAAAAGTCATGAAATCGATTCACAGCTTTTCCAACATCTGAGAAATCCATGTTTTTAACCTAAAATCCCAGTCAGAGCCACAGAAACCGGAGCTACAGAAGGTAAACAGTTGATGCTGACTTCTTCTTCTTCTGTGTTTCCTGGCATCAGAGCATCAGAAACCCGGCAAAGCACATACAGATGTTTCTGTATTTATCAGACGCTTTTATCCAAATGAAGATATAACAGCTTTATAAAAAGCTAACAATAAGCTCCATAGAAGGAACCCAGGAGTCCGACTCTGTCAGAGGTGACAGAGTAGAGATAGGGTGCAGGCATAGAAGGAAGTGCAGAAAGACTTTATTATTCACCTTTTAGCAGTTATTTGGTTCATTTAAGTGCAGATGTTGTCACAAAGGCGCATCATCAACCACATCATTGTGAAATGTTGGTTGACAAATCCATTTTTAGACAAAATGTGACCTTTTCTTGTAGAATTTTGGCTAATTTTCGGGTCCTACTTTTCTTTTGGGTGCCAGGATTCTCAATATTGACCTTAAAGTCAGAGTAAAACTGAAATAACTGCAGAAAATGTGTTATGAACTATTCGGTCAAGCATAGAGTTTCTGTTTCTGTATTTATCAGACGCTTTTATCCAAAGAGACTTTAACTCAGTCGTTTCTTGGTCATTTAGTATAAAAAAGTACAAAATAAAGCCTCTTATCTTTAACCAGGAACAAGAAAGTGTGAACTTATAACGATTATAACAATTGAATCTCGCACAGAAATCATTTTCACATAAATTTCCATCTTTTTTTGTTTCTGTTTTTATCAGACGCTTTTATCCAAAGTGACTTACAAATGAAGATATAACAGCTTTATAAAAAGCTAACAATAAGCTCCATAGAAGGAACCCAGGAGTCCGACTCTGTCAGAGGGGACAGAGTAGAGATAGGGTGCAGGCATAGAAGGAAGTGCAGAAAGATAAAGAGCAGAGATAGAGGGGGGAGGGAAGTACAAGGTAAGTGCTGGGATAGGAGATGCTCTCTGAAGAGCTGGGTTTTCAGGAGCTTCTTGAAGATAGACAGGGACGCCCCTGTTCTGGTAGCGCTCGGTAGCTCATTCCACCATCGTGGGACGCTTTACATTCATTTAAAGGTTTAAACTCCTTAAACTTAAAGGGAAAATCGGTGAACTTAGAACCTCCTCCTGAGACTCACTTTTATTTGATGAGTTTATTGCTGAAATTTTTAATCATTTCTTTGCAGTTTTTTTTTTTTTTAAAGAAAGAAACAAAATAATGGAGTTTTTTTTGGGCTGATTTCCTGAACTGGGGCAGGAACCATGGATCGGCTCCTTGGCTCCCTGTTGGTCCAGTTGTGTTGGCGGTCGGTGGCTCTGGACCTGCCTCAGTTCTGGTTTCCCATGATGCTTCACACTGACTGAAGCCCAGCGGTACTGACCCGGAGCAGAAAGCAGGTGACAGTCCATCAGGCCAGTTCAGGGTGTTCTGGTACCATCAGAACCTCTGGACCTCTCAGGCAGCTGTTTCTCTCAGCTCAGCTGGTACCATCAGAACCTCTGGACCTCTCAGGCAGCTGTTTCTCTCAGCTCAGGGTGTTCTGGTACCATCAGAACCTTTGGACCTCTCAGGCAGCTGTTTCTCTCAGCTCAGGGCGTGTCACTGTCCTGTATCTGGTTTTGTGATTGGTTCCTATTCGTCAGGAATTTCTGTTTGGTTATTTCCTTATAGGAGGAGCACTTTGTTATGCGGAGCTTGAAAAGCTCCTGTACTCAGGTAAAGTTCCGTAAACTGCACCACGGAACATAAGAAAGTTCGGTTAGTTCTGCCCCAGCCTGGTGTGTGATCAATAAACTCACCGATGATGATGTACTTGAAGATGTAGGAGTAGTTGTAAGGTGCGGCTGTCATCGTGATTCTGTGGAGGAGACAAACAGGGAAACAGTCTGAGTCCACACCCTGTGTGACGGTCCGTCCCACGGCACCTTAACCCGAACCGTCTGACACAAAGCAGGCAGCTGACCGGCTAACACGGAGCTGGGCTGAGCTCGGAACTGAGCTTTAGCACACAGCACCATGACAGTCATGCCGAGGGAAAGTAGTCGTGTTTAGCAGAAGTAGTGAACCGGATCAGCTGACTTCCTTTACCGAGGAAACCTGAAATACTCCTGTTAGCTTAGCGCTGGAGCTAACCGGCTAACAGCTGCTGTCTCCGCCTTGCTAACAGCAGGAAGCCGCTCTTCTCTAACCTCGCAACAAAAACTGCTAAATAAAATACTAGATAGAGATGCTGTGCGGTAAATTATGTTGTTTTACCTTCAGTCTGACGGTCTGTCCAAACTTGCAAACTTGTTTAACAGCTGGTTAAGCCGATAGTTATTGCTGTTAGCTGGTTAGCCTGCTGAGCCGTTGGGAAACCGTGCCCCTCTTCCGCGATTCTTCCTCTTCTCCGAGAACAGACGTAACATCGCGAGACTTGGAGGTTTCTACTGCCACTGAGTGGAGAAGAGGCGCAGAAACGTGAAGGAGACCATCCAAATTAGCCTTTTAAATGTAGTATTTTCATGTACCGATAAAGAATTCACCGGGTTATTGTGTTGCTGACAGAAACTGTTCCTGAAGTTTTGCAGTTTGAATAACAAAATAACTTTATACTACGAACTGGTGCTCATTATTTATTTATTTATTAAGTTTCAGTCTGATTTTTGTGCCCCCGGATCGTAAAGATTGTTTGGCTGAAACACGGCCTACATTTGGCCTTGACTCTGTCTAAACTCCGCCACATATCTACCAAACACGGCCCAGATTTCTATTGTCTTTGGGCTTTTTCCTTACATCTGATCCTCACAACACTTGCCATGACCCAACTTAGAGCCAGTCTATGACCTTTGGGGCAGTCCTCAGTGCTATAATAGAGCCATAAAAGCCAAAAAAAAGCCTATATTAGGCCCATTCTCAGTTTTATCATCCAGTACACAATAGTGAATGGAAATAAATATAAAAAGAGACATATTCTGCTCTTTTTCACAAATTTTACACAATTTCTGCGACATCCTTTGATCGCAGAGAGACAGTAAAGTTTATAACTTTGCTCAGAGACTTAAACACTTTACTATCTAAAGAGGCAGAGACCCTCTTCAAACATAAATATTAAGGTGTTAGAAACATACAGGAAGTAGCCTGAGAGCTCACACCAGCACACAGATTTTAATCTCAAATAAATACAATTTAACTTATTCTGATTTCCGCCTCAGACAGTTGGTACTGATCTCTTTATTAGGAGCAATCTTTCGTTGCAGGTTTTGTGCTGAACCGGTCCAAATTGGTAAAATACCACCACAGAAAGCGACCCTGAAGTAACCAGTGAGCGACTCAAACGCCTCGCGGTCACTCACCTCTTTCAGGGGCTCGCGGTAATAACTGCTGCCTGTTGGACCAACGTTTGTTCACAGTTTGCTTTGATAATGGTGGTTCTGCTACTGCTGCTGCATTCAAAGACAAATGGGAACTTGGAGATTCCAACTTTTGCCGGCAAATAAAATCAACAGGAAGTTGGATTTCACCAGGATTTCAGGCCATAAAACATGAAGCAAAGTAGTGACTGAACATTAGTGAATTTCTTCCTTAATTTGATAAAATTATTTAACTGAGCTGCTTCTCTGATGCAACAGAACCCCCCCCCCCCCCCCCCCCCCCCCCCGATCTGACCGGACCACATGCTCTCAAGCACAAAGGATATAATTTTATAATATGATTCAAATGGAGAATACCCTCAACACATACCTGTAAAATCTTCCCTGATCATTAATTAGACAGCTTCAGATCACGCTGTAAACCTGCCAGGATGCTTGTTCTGGTTCTGGTAGATGTTTGGACCCAGGAAGGAGATCAAGGCTGCAGGTGATGGTGAAGGTTAGCTTTTATTAAACCATCTGAGGGCGCTGAGGAGGCTGGATGAGTGAATACAGACTGTAATATGTTATGTTTATGTTATTTTCCTGTGTTAAACACAGAATACAATAAGGAACAGCTGATTATTGGCTAACAGTTGCATTATTCCATATAAATGTCACATGTCAAATGCCAGTTGTTGACTTAGTTTTGGGTTTAACTATTCAGTTCTACGAGCCACTCGGGGGCAATGTGGCTCCATAGGATGATTAGTCATTTTCCAAAATAATAATATCTTCCGTATCCTTCCACGTAGGATCATGAAAAAAGTGTTAAAATGCAGCTTGTGATGTCACTGAGAACATGAAGGAACTTGTACAATTATTAATAATACAAATACAAAGATACAAAGCACATTTAATACAGTTTCAAGATGATTCTGGGTGAGATCCTTTTGAGAGCTCCATGCAGCGGCTGTCTCTGGCAAACTGTCCCCATTGTTTACTTTGACCCATATAGGGTCGGAAGAGTCCTTTTCTGGTTTTCTCCAATACTCTCCTGAAAGGATTCTAGATTATGTTTATGCATTTAGAGCAGGGATGTCAAACTCCGGTGCTCGAGGGCCGCTGTCCGGCAGGTTTTAGATGTTTCCCTGCTTCAGATTAGCACCTGATTCATTAGCAGACTTTTGCAGAACTTAACAATCTTTCGAAGAGATCCATTTAATCTGAATCAGGTGTGTTGAAGCAGGGAAACATCTAAAACCTGCAGGACAGCGGCCCTCGAGGACCGGACTTTGACATTTGTGATTTAGAGGAAGCTTTTATCCAAAGCGACTTACAGATAGGCAGCTGGGGGAAGGGGGTCTTACCTAAGGGCCCCTACTGGAGACAGTACCTTTCATGCAGGGGATTTGAACCCAGGTCTCCCACATGAAAGGTGGCAATCATACCACTAAACTATCCAGTAATAAGCTTGGCTTGTTTGGAGATGAACAGGAAACAGGTTCGACTGAGACCGAGGAACAAAACCAAGATGACTGAAGACATCTGAGGTGATGACGAGAGAATCAGGATCCAGGCCTGAAAGCAGAATATAAGGAAAAGAGCTCAGAGAAAACACCAAACCAAGGTCCCGAAGCATAAATCATCCTCATAATTAAAAGTTTGCAGAATCAGATGACGTCAGTGACGCTTTCATGTGAGTTAAAAGATTCATTGATCATCAGACAGCTTTTATATAAGCATGTTTAAGCACTTTTACATACTTATCAGTGTCTGGAAGTGCAGTTCACTCTGTTTCTACAGTAGTTTTCATGTGTGTTCAGTTTTATTTAGACTCCGAACCGTGAAGGAACCGACTCAAAGTGTTCCCACTGCTCTGACTCCCCTGGAAACTTTCTCTCTCTGCTCCGCCCATCTCTCCACCCACAGAGGCCAGACTCCAGCCCTCAGACTGCTTCACACGGAGCCGTCAGACGGAGGATTTCTGTCGGATTCTTCAGCAGAGACATGACCGGGAAGATGAGCGGCCGCTGAGACGACTGACATGGACAAACAGAAAGGTACCGAAGTTCAGCCAAAGAGGCTTAAATTACAGCTCCATCAGCAGAGTAACCTGAAGTAGATCTGTGAAAATCAGGAGTTTATCTTGTATTCTACGTGTTTAACACCTAAACTTCTTATTTTAACATGTTTTAATTTCACAAAGTTTTCATGAGAGGAAAACATTAGAAATAGAAAGTTTGCTCCTAAAATTCCTTTTAAACAACACAACAGATTCAGGTTCTTTAAAGATATTTGTGCCGCATTAAATCAGGCATTAAATCAGGCATTAAATCAGACTTTAAATCAGGCATTAAATCAGATAACGGACAAATTCTGACTGATTCACACAAGTTTTAACCTTTTTAAACTGTTTCAACTGTAAAAAATGTCACTTTTCTGTGGCTAAAAACATTTAAAGTGACCTTTAATGTTCTTTTTATGCTTTATGCTCATAAAGAAATCCACACAGTCGTGGGTTGCGGCTCAGACCCTGTTAGGAGCTCACGTGGTTTAAAGCTTTAACACACTCAGGACTGAGGACCCGATCCCTCGGCTTCATCCAGCATCTCTGCAGCCTTTTACATGCGTTCCTGGACTTATGAGGGAGATTCAGCATGAAATAAAGCAACAATCAGCAGGAATATCTGTAAATGCTCACTGGGTGTTTGCTGCTCAGCTGGGTTACATGTGTTCTGAGATGTGACCACATTGGGAGGTTTTTTACAGAGTCCAGGTGTTGTTCAGGTGATCTGGTCAGACATGATGAATGAGCAGCTTGTCAGAGAGCCAAACTGTTCCTGTCGCTTCCCTCATGGAAGAAGGAACATCGCTTTGAACTGAACCCAAAACTGAGCTGTTCATCAGTCTGATGACCGTGCTGTCGCTGAGTCAATAAATCAGGTATCAGTCTGCCACCAACGCCTGGTTCAGACCGCGGTTATCTCCCAGCATGCACCGCGGTTATCTCCCAGCATGCACCGCGGTTATCTCCCATATGCACCGTGGTTTCTCCCATATGCACCACGGTTATCTCCCAGCATGCACCGCGGTTTCTCCCATATGCACCGCGGTTATCTCCCAGCATGCACCGCGGTTTCTCCCATATGCACCGCGGTTATCTCCCAGCATGCACCGCGGTTATCTCCCAGCATGCACCGCGGTTATCTCCCAGCATGCACCGCGGTTATCTCCCATATGCACCGCGGTTATCTCCCAGCATGCACTGCGGTTATCTCCCAGCATGCACCGCGGTTTCTCCCATATGCACCGTGGTTATGTCCTTTATGCACCGTGATTATCTCCCAGCATGCACCGCGGTTATCTCTTATATGCACTGCGGTTACCTCCCAGCATACACTGCAGTTATCTCCCAGCATGCACCGTGAAACTCCTACAGATGGTCCAGAATGCGACAGAGTGACCGAATCAACCAAAAAGGGCCCGTATCACCCCGCTACTCTCTGGCTTCCACCGGCTGCCTGAATCAACTGATTAATGCTGCCTTCAGAGAGACGTCTGAGTCTGCAGCTGCTGTTTAATCTGTTCTGGACCTCTCAGGACCCTTGTCTGGTTCTGGTTCCCTATAAACAAGGCAGACTGAGTGCAGACTGTTCTCACTGGTGGTTCCATCATTGTGGAGCTGGCTGCCAGGTGCCATCAGAGCAGGGCGTCCCCCTGAAGATGCTTCAGAAAACACGGCCACACCTCTAACACTGACTTTGGACTTCTGCACCTGTTCTACCTGGACTGATCTTAGTCATTTCAGTAGATTTAGTTCTCAGTGCTCACGTTCAGCAGCTTGAATGTTGTTCAGTCGGAAGCTTCTTTGGATGGAGACCTCAGGCTATCCCATGAGGAGCCTGTAGGGGGCAGAGTTCTGAGCTCTGCTGTTGTGGAGCTTTTATCTCACCGATGGTATGTTAACGACAGCAACACAACAATCGGAAACACCCCATCATCCTTCCTGCTGCTGCTCCCGTGAGACGGAGCTAATAGACTGTTTAGATTCAGCAGATCTGTGTGTTTGTGACCTTAAAGTGTCCAAAGCAACAGCTCATTTCTCAGATCACCACAAACATGTGCTGATGATTAAATCAAAGGAAGGTTCCAGGCTTTAGGGCTGATTAAAGTAGTCGGGAAGCATTAGAAGTGAAAAACGACCCTTCAGCCCACTGTGGCGACGCTTTGGAGGGTCCGGGTTCTATTCTGGGAAACACTTGTTGATGCTTTGATGAGACTCAGGAAGAAGGAGCTGAAGCCTCGACTGCTTTTTAACTGCTTTAACTTTCCTTCAGTCCCCAAATCACCAGGTTTCTGTTTGTTGGAGAACATTCTCAGATCTTTATGCTGTGATCTTTTACTTTCTGACTAACGTGGATGAAGGCGAACCTGACTGGTTCCTGGCTGGTTCCTCACTGGTTCCTGACTGGTTCCTGACAGGTTCCTGGCTTGTTGCTGGCTGGTTCCTAACTGGTTCCTGACTGGTTCCTGACTGGTTCCTGACTGGTTCCTGACTGGTTTCTAACTGGTTCCAGACTGGTTTCTAACTGGTTCCTGACTGGTTTCTAACTGGTTTCTAACTGGTTCCAGACTGGTTTCTAATTGGTTGCTCACTGGTTCCTGGCTTGTTGCTGACTGATTCCTGGCTTGTTGCTGACTGATTCCTGACAGGTTCCTGGCTTGTTGCTGACTGGTTCCTGGCTGGTTCCTCACTGGTTCCTGACTGGTTCCTGACAGGTTCCTGGCTTGTTGCTGGCTGGTTCCTAACTGGTTCCTGACTGGTTCCTGACTGGTTCCTGACTGGTTCCTGACTGGTTTCTAACTGGTTCCAGACTGGTTTCTAACTGGTTCCTGACTGGTTTCTAACTGGTTTCTAACTGGTTCCAGACTGGTTTCTAATTGGTTGCTCACTGGTTCCTGGCTTGTTGCTGACTGATTCCTGGCTTGTTGCTGACTGATTCCTGACAGGTTCCTGGCTTGTTCCTGACTGGTTCCTGACAGGTTCCTGGCTGGTTCCTCACTGGTTCCTCACTGGTTCCTGACTGGTTCCTGACTGGTTCCTGACAGGTTCCTGGCTTGTTGCTGGCTGGTTCCTAACTGGTTCCTGACTGGTTCCTGGCTTGTTGCTGACTGATTCCTAACTGGTTCCTGACTGGTTCCTGGCTTGTTGCTGACTGGTTTCTAACTGGTTTCTAACTGGTTGCTGACTGGTTCCTGACTGGTTCCTGACTGGTTCCTGGCTTGTTGCTGGCTGGTTCCTCACTGGTTCCTGACTGGTTTCTAACTGGTTCCAGACTGGTTTCTAACTGGTTTCTAACTGGTTCCTGACTGGTTCCTGACTGGTTGCTCACTGGTTCCTGACTGGTTCCTGACTGGTTCCTGGCTTGTTGCTGGCTGGTTCCTGACTGGTTTCTAACTGGTTCCAGACTGGTTCCTGACTGGTTTCTAACTGGTTCCAGACTGGTTTCTAACTGGTTCCAGACTGGTTTCTAACTGGTTCCTGACTGGTTTCTAACTGGTTGCTGACTGGTTGGTAACTGGTTCCTGACTGGTTCCAGACTGGTTTCTAACTGGTTCCTGACTGGTTCCTGACTGGTTCCAGACTGGTTCCTCACTGGTTCCTGACTGGTTTCTAACTGGTTCCGGACTGGTTCCTGACTGGTTCCTGACTGGTTCCTAACTGGTTCCTCACTGGTTCCTAACTGGTTCCTGACTGGTTCCTGGCTTGTTGCTGGCTGGTTCCTCACTGGTTCCTGACTGGTTTCTAACTGGTTCCAGACTGGTTCCTGACTGGTTTCTAACTGGTTCCAGACTGGTTTCTAACTGGTTCCAGACTGGTTTCTAACTGGTTCCAGACTGGTTTCTAACTGGTTCCTGACTGGTTTCTAACTGGTTGCTGACTGGTTCCAGACTGGTTGGTAACTGGTTCCTGACTGGTTCCAGACTGGTTTCTAACTGGTTCCTGACTGGTTCCTGACTGGTTCCAGACTGGTTCCTCACTGGTTCCTGACTGGTTTCTAACTGGTTCCGGACTGGTTTCTAACTGGTTCCTGACTGGTTCCTGATTGGTTCCTGACTGGTTCCTGACTGGTTCCTAACTGGTTCCTCACTGGTTCCTCACTGGTTCCTAACTGGTTCCTCACTGGTTCCTGGCTTGTTGCTAACTGGTTCCTGGCTTGTTGCTGGCTGGTTCCTAACTGGTTCCTGACTGGTTCCTGGCTTGTTGCTAACTGGTTCCTCACTGGTTCCTAACTGGTTCCTGGCTTGTTGCTAACTGGTTCCTGGCTTGTTGCTGGCTGGTTCCTAACTGGTTCCTGACTGGTTCCTGGCTTGTTGCTGACTGATTCCTGGCTGGTTCCTGGCTTGTTCCTGGCTGGTTCCTAACTGGTTCCTGACAGGTTCCTGACTGGTTTCTAACTGGTTCCAGACTGGTTCCTGGCTGGTTCCTGGCTGGTTGCTGGTTTCTCAGGTGGTCGGATGCCTGAATCTGACTCAGCAGTTTCTTCTTTCCTATATCTCCGGTTGTCAGATGAAAGGAAGCTGCTCCCCACCCTGCAGCACATCTCTGTGAGAAGGTCCTCAACCTGAGCCTGAAACCATCTCTCAAACATCTCTTTGAAGGCCTGTCCAGGCTGGAAATGTCCCCATAAGGCCTGAAAACAAAGAAGGCCCCACAAAGACAGCTGCTCTCAGAGTTTAGGACCTTTGCAGGAATCCCACCGTTTGGCTAATTTAAGGGTTTGGTTTTCATGGTAAAGCGGCTTAAATCCCTTTTCCTAAACTTCCCAGCTCAGCGAGGGCCTCCTCCTCCCCGAGACCACAGCCTTTGATTTCAAGCTGCTTCAAGCCACGAATAAACAAATCAGAGTAAAAAAGGATCAAACAGGCTGTGAAATACATGAACTTTGGCTTTTTCTAGCGTCTCTTTGTGTTTAACTCGTGGCATCAGTTCATTTTAGGTTTATTTTCACAGCTTAAACACCTTTTATTGTTTCCTGCCTCCCCTCTAATGGAAAAACACACGGTTTCTGCTGCAGCTTATTACGACTCTTTGACCTCCAGGAGCATTATTTCAGACCACAGGTCACAGGACTGAGATGTGAGGAAGTCGGCTGGTCTTCTGAACATCTTCTCTCCAAAGACGAGGAAAGTTTCAGGAACATATTTCCACCAACAGAACCAGGGTCTGACCTGGTTACCCTGAAGAGAGTCTCTTCTCAGGTGTTGATTAGATTTTTAGGTTCAGGAGCTTTTCAGGCATTTAAATAAGGGAGGAGCTCAGGGTGGATGGATGGGTATGAGTGTCACCTTTATTATGAAACTTAAATTAGGTCTGAATTAGGTGTAAATTTGGTCTAAATTCAGTCTAAATTAGGTGTAAATTTGGTCTAAATTCAGTCTAAATTTGGTCTAAATTAGGTCTGAATTAGGTGTAAATTTTGTCTAAATTAGGTCTAAATTTTGTCTAAATTAGGTCTGAATTAGGTGTAAATTAGGTGTAAATTAGGTCTAAATTTGGTCTAAACTCGATCTAAATTAGGTCTAAATTCGGTCTAAATTAGGTCTAAGTTTGGTCTAAATTAGGTCTGAATTAGGTGTAAATTTGGTCTAAGTTTGGTCTAAATTAGGTCTAAATTAGGTCTGAATTAGGTGTAAATTTTGTCTAAATTTGGTCTAAATTAGGTGTAAATTAGGTCTAAATTTGGTCTAAACTCGATCTAAATTAGGTCTAAATTCGGTCTAAATTAGGTCTAAGTTTGGTCTAAATTAGGTCTGAATTAGGTGTAAATTTGGTCTAAGTTTGGTCTAAATTAGGTCTAAATTAGGTCTGAATTAGGTGTAAATTTTGTCTAAATTAGGTCTAAATTCAGTCTAAATTAGGTCTAAGTTTGGTCTAAATTAGGTCTGAATTAGGTGTAAATTTTGTCTAAATTTTGTCTAAACTCGATCTAAATTAGGTCTAAATTCGGTCTAAGTTTGGTTTAAATTAGGTCTGAATTAGGTGTAAATTTGGTCTAAGTTTGGTCTAAATTAGGTCTGAATTAGGTCTAAATTAGGTCTAAATTAGGTCTAAAAGTGTAACGGGGGGGTGTTTGGACCCAGTTGCAGTACAAAGGAGTCAGAAGACAGAGGTAAAAGGTTCAAGGCTTTACTGAGACTCTGGAAGACAGACAAACGGTTTAGAAACCGGCAAACAGGAATCAGGAGAGGAGAGGCGAAGCTCTTGGTCAGGGACAGAAGGTCAGGGGTCGAATTACCAGGAGGCAGAAGAAGCAGGGACTCAGGGACAGGTCGGTACCGGTAAAGCTGACAGGAGAACGCTGGAAAGGCAAAGGATAGAGTGTGGAGCTGGTGACTATCTGCTGGCTGCATGTGATGAGAGGCAGCTGTGTGCACAGGTGAGTGAACTGAGGAGGTGTGGCTGACAGGCTGAGTGGCTGAAGCAGGATCAATGGAAGATTACTGATGGTTGGATGACTGAACTGTGACAAAAAGGGAACGTTTGTAGCCTTCTGGACTGAGTTGAATCCATTGATTAAACTAAGCTGATATCATGCTCTGTAGTTTTTTGAGTTTCAAATCTTTTCTCTGTTTTTAGTTCTTATTTAATTCTTAATTCTCAGTTCTTTGATTGGCTCTGTTGGCATTTTGTTCTCTGTGTTCAGATCTTGTCAGTCAGTCCAACTTCTCACCTGCTGTTTTCATCTGACTCCTCCCACACTCACCAGCTGTTCCTCTGACTCCTCCCACACTCACCTGCTGTTCCTCTGACTCCTCCCACACTCACCTGCTGTTTTCATCTGACTCCTCCCACACTCACCTGCTGTTTTCATCTGACTCCTCCCACACTCACCTGCTGTTCCTCTGACTCCTCCCACACTCACCTGCTGTTCCTCTGACTCCTCCCACACTCACCTGCTGTTCCTCTGACTCCTTCCACACTCACCTGCTGTTCCTCTGACTCCTCCCACACTCACCTGCTGTTCCTCTGACTCCTCCCACACTCACCTGCTGTTCCTCTGACTCCTCCCACACTCACCTGCTGTTCCTCTGACTCCTCCCACACTCACCTGCTGTTCCTCTGACTCCTCCCACACTCACCTGCTGTTCCTCTGACTCCTCCCACACTCACCTGCTGTTCCTCTGACTCCTCCCACACTCACCAGCTGTTCCTCTGACTCCTCCCACACTCACCTGCTGTTCCTCTGACTCCTCCCACACTCACCTGCTGTTTTCATCTGACTCCTCCCACACTCACCTGCTGTTTTCATCTGACTCCTCCCACACTCACCAGCTGTTCCTCTGACTCCTCCCACACTAGATCTAAATTCCGTCTAAATTCGGTCTAAATTAGGTGTAAATTAGGTCTATATTTGGTCTAAACTCGATCTAAATTAGGTCTAAATTCGGTCTAAATTAGGTCTAAGTTTGGTCTAAATTCGGTTTAAATTAGGTCTAAATTAGATCTAAATTCCATCTAAATTTGGTCCTGAGTTTGGTCTAAATTAGGTCTAAACTCGATCTACATTTGGTCTAAATTCGGTCTAAATTCGGTTTAAATTAGGTCTAAATTAGATCTAAATTCTGTCTAAATTCTGTCTAAATTAGGTGTAAATTAGGTCTAAATTTGGTCTAAACTCGATCTAAATTTGGTCTAAATTCGGTCTAAATTAGGTCTAAGTTTGGTCTAAATTAGGTCTAAATTAGGTGTAAATTTGGTCTAAGTTTGGTCTAAATTAGGTCTGAATTAGGTGTAAATTTGGTCTAAATTCGGTCTAAATTAGGTCTAAGTTTGGTCTAAATTAGGTCTAAATTAGGTGTAAATTTGGTCTAAGTTTGGTCTAAATTAGGTCTGAATTAGGTGTAAATTTGGTCTAAATTCAGTCTAAATTCGGTCTAAATATGGTCTAAATCAGGTCTGAGTGAGGTCTAAATTAGGTCTGAATTAGGTCTAAATTAGGTCTAAAATCGGTCTAAATTCGGTCTAAATTAGGTCTAAACTCGGTCTACATTTGGTCTAAATTAGGTCTAAATATGGTCTAAGTTCGATCTAAACTCGATCTAAATATGTTGCTGCAAAGTGTTTTTAATAAGACTGTAAAAGTCTGAGCATAGCTGTGGGTTTCATGCTTCCCTCCCTGCTGAACTGCAGCCTGAAAGAGAGATGAAAAGCAGAATATGACCCAGTTAGAGCTCAGAATAAAGTCCTTCTTACCTCAGGCTGGAGGTAAGTTACTGGGTTTTAGTTGAGTTTGGGGCAGCTTTCCCAGAAGTGAAGTCAGTGTAACGTCGGCTGACGTGACGTAAACAGGACTGTGGTGCAGCTTCAAAGCTGGAGACAGGAAGTGATGCTGATGGTCTAAATTCAGTCTGAATTAGGTCTAAATATGGTCTAAATCAGGTCTGAGTGAGGTCTAAATTAGGTCTGAATTAGGTCTACATTAGGTCTAAATTAGGTCTGAGTGAGGTCTAAATTAGGTCTAAATTAGGTCTAAATTTGGTCTAAATTAGGTCTAAACTCGGTCTACATTTGGTCTAAATTTGGTCTACATTTGGTCTAAATTAGGTCTAAATTAGGTGTAAATTTGGTCTAAGTTTGGTCTAAATTCGGTCTAAATTAGGTCTAAGTTTGGTCTAATTAGGTCTGAATTAGGTGTAAATTTGGTCTAAATTTGGTCTAAATTAGGTCTAAACTCGGTCTACATTTGGTCTAAATTAGGTCTAAGTTTGGTCTAATTAGGTCTGAATTAGGTGTAAATTTGGTCTAAATTTGGTCTAAATAAGGTCTAAATAAGGTCTAAGTTCGATCTAAATATGTTGCTGCAAAGTGTTTTTAATAAGACTGTAAAAGTCTGAGCATAGCTGTGGGTTTCATGCTTCCCTCCCTGCTGAACTGCAGCCTGAAAGAGATGAAAAGCAGAATATGACCCAGTTAGAGCTCAGAATAAAGTCCTTCTTACCTCAGGCTGGAGGTAAGTTACTGGGTTTTAGTTGAGTTTGGGGCAGCTTTCCCAGAAGTGAAGTCAGTGTAACGTCGGCTGACGTGACGTAAACAGGACTGTGGTGCAGCTTCAAAGCTGGAGACAGGAAGTGATGCTGATGGTCTAAGTTCGATCTAAACTCGGTCTAAATATGGTCTAAATCAGGTCTGAGTGAGGTCTAAATTAGGTCTAAATTAGGTCTAAATTAGGTCTGAATTAGGTCTGAGTGAGGTCTAAATTAGGTCTAAATTAGGTCTAAATTAGGTCTGAGTGAGGTCTAAATTAGGTCTAAATTAGGTCTAAATTAGGTCTAAACTCGGTCTGCATTTGGTCTAAATTTGGTCTAAATTAGGTCTAAACTCGGTCTGCATTTGGTCTGAATTAGGTCTGAATTAGGTCTAAATTAGGTCTGAATTAGGTCTAAATTAGGTCTAAATTCGGTCTAAATTAGGTCTAAACTCGGTCTACATTTGGTATAAATTTGGTCTAAATCAGGTCTGAATTAGGTCTAAATTAGGTCTAAATCAGGTCTGAGTGAGGTCTAAATTACTTCCCAGAAGTGAAGTCAGTGTAACGTCGGCTGACGTGACGTAAACAGGACTGTGGTGCAGCTTCAAAGCTGGAGACAGGAAGTGATGCTGATGGTCAGATAAGCGGCGCTCAGCAGCCCTTTCTGTCCTGTTGTCTCTGCAGGACTCGTGCTGCTGTGTGGGCGGGGGAGGTATGTGAAGCTCAGTGTTTAAAACATCAGGAGGCCGATAAGCAGCGCTGTGGCGTCCTTAAAGTCAGCAGAGAGGAGTTAATCAGACACATTAAAGCCCCCCCGCCCACTCAGCTCGCACTGAATGGAGCCGCGGGACAATTGCTGGCTGTTTGGAAGGTTTTCTCTGCATGTTTTTAAGTGTTTTCGCCTCCTTTTTATGATAATTCAGACTCTTCTGAGGCCAGTTGCTCGTTCACCAAAGTGCACTGAGAAACAAGAGTAAACAATCCGACTCTTTGGCTCTCAGGAACCAGCATTTCCTCAGCAGCTGATGGTTGGTTTTAGACCTTATTCGACAGACAGAGAGTGCTAATAGCTGCTAATAGGTGCTAATAGCTGCTAATTGGTGCTAATAGGTGCTAATAGGTGCTAATAGGTGCTAATTGGTGCTAATAGGTGCAGCAGATGTTCCATGGGTGGCTGTGATGGTCATGAAGATCACCGGGTTTTGGTTTTACTGATGTTTTTAAAGGGTACAGATTCTATATAATTCACTGCTCTTTGAGTCCTGAAGGTGTTTGTAGCTCTTTAGGCTCTTTATCTGATAAAAAGCAGTGATGGAGGAGGTCACAGGGGTCATTTAGTGGGTTAAAGTTCATTATTTAAGACCACTCAGAGGTTTTCCTCTAGTTTCTATAGTGTGACCACTGAAGAGGTTCTGCCAGGTTTCTAATGGTCGTAGGAGATGTTCTATGAGTAAAATGTGTGGTTTTAGTGGTAAATAAGGAGATTTCGCTGGTTTTAAAGGTAAATGAGGAGGTTTTAACGGTAAATGAGGAGGTTTCGCTGGTTTTAACGGTAAATGAGGAGGTTTCACTGGTTTTAACGGTAAATAAGGAGATTTCGCTGGTTTTAAAGGTAAATGAGGAGGTTTCGCTGGTTTTAGTGGTAAATGAGGAGGTTTCGTTGGTTTTAACAGTAAATGAGGAGGTTCCGTTGGTTTTAACGGTAAATGAGGAGGTTTCGCTGGTTTTAGTGGTAAATGAGGAGGTTTCGCTGGTTTTAACGGTAAATGAGGAGGTTTCGTTGGTTTTAAAGGTAAATGAGGAGGTTTTGTTGGTTTTAACGGTAAATGAGGAGGTTTAGCTGGTTTTAACGGTAAATGAGGAGGTTTTAAAGGTAAATGAGGAGGTTTCACTGGTTTTAACGGTAAATAAGGAGATTTCGCTGGTTTTAGTGGTAAATGAGGAGGTTTCGTTGGTTTTAACGGTAAATGAGGAGGTTTCGTTGGTTTTAAAGGTAAATGAGGAGGTTTTGTTGGTTTTAAAGGTAAATGAGGAGGTTTTGTTGGTTGTAGTGGTAAATGAGGAGGTTTCGTTGGTTTTAAAGGTAAATGAGGAGGTTTCGTTGGTTTTAACAGTAAATGAGGAGGTTCCGTTGGTTTTAAAGGTAAATGAGGAGGTTTTGTTGGTTTTAAAGGTAAATGAGGAGGTTTCGTTGGTTTTAACGGTAAATAAGGAGGTTCCGTTGGTTTTAACGGTAAATGAGGAGGTTCCGTTGGTTTTAACGGTAAATGAGGAGGTTTCGTTGGTTTTAAAGGTAAATGAGGAGGTTTTGTTGGTTTTAAAGGTAAATGAGGAGGTTTCGTTGGTTTTAAAGGTAAATGAGGAGGTTTCGTTGGTTTTAACGGTAAATGAGGAGGTTCTGCCAGGTTTATAATGGTCGTAGGAGATGTTCTATGAGTAAAATGTGTGGTTTTAGTGGTAAATGAAGAGGTTTCGTTGGTTTTAAAGGTAAATGAGGAGGTTTCGTTGGTTTTAACGGTAAATAAGGAGGTTCCGTTGGTTTTAACGGTAAATGAGGAGGTTCTGCCAGGTTTATAATGGTCGTAGGAGATGTTCTGTGAGTAAAATGTGTGGTTTTAACGGTAAATAAGGAGGTTTCGTTGGTTTTAACGGTAAATAAGGAGGTTTCGTTGGTTTTAACGGTAAATGAGGAGGTTTCGCTGGTTTCTAGCTCATGGTCGTAGAAGATGTTCATAAGTGCTCTTCCTGGTGACTTTGACTTCCTTTTGGCTCTTTAGGTGATGTTCTCTGAGGAGCTTTTGATGCTCTAGTGGTCGCCATAGTTCCCATGGCGCCTTCATGTAGTGAACGTGCACATTGTGGATGTCACGGTTTAGGTTTTCTTCATGTCTCGTCATTTCCTGTTTTATTTTGAAATCACTAGCTCCCTCTGGTTGCAGGTACCTTGCCCTTCCTGCTGTGTCTGATTATCTTCCCTGATCCCAAAGTGTTTGCACCTGTTGGTTCCTCAGGTGCTCAGATAGTCTGTTTACCTGGTTTTGGGCCAGTTTGTCGTCTCTGTCCATGAGCTTCATTACCAGGCTTCTCTTGAACCATAGAAACCTCGAGCCTGCAGTGAGCGATTCTCCCGCAGAGCCGTTTCTCTGTAGTTTATTCCTCGCCATAGTTTATTTAATAACGGTAAGTTTGTCATAGCCTGTTTGTTCCTCCGTTTTGGGAGAGATCTTCTGTTGTAATCCTTTAAAATCACCTCCGTTAGCAGAGCTTTTGCTGGCGTTTAATTGTTTAAGATCCATAGCCCTCCGCTGGTGGAGTGAGTTTGTTTTAGATCTGTCACGCCTCCGTTAAAGGAGGCTTTAAGTTCATAGTTTCTCAGTTTTTAAGAGCCTCCTTTGTTTTAATCCGCCCCATTAGGAGAGTTTGTTTTATCTTTCACAGCTTTTCTGTTTTCCTCCCGTTTGGAGAGAGTTACTTTGATCATTTTCCTCAGTTCCTGAGGAGATTTTCACAGCCTTTGGTTTGCTCTGTCAGGAGATCCTCCTCCTCCTTATTGTTAGAAATAAAACCTCTTGGTTCTGAACTGACCCTGCATCTTGTCCTGTCTCCTGAGCCCGTGGCAGCGGCGGCGCTAACGCTAACTTCAGGTTCTAGCTTTGTTCTAATCCTTCTTTACGAGGGTCTCAGGCCTGGGAAACGTGCTTTTACCCAGTTTTTGCACTTTCAGGCTGTGTAACGCAGTCTTTATCTGCGTTAACCATTAGCAGCTTATCTGAGTCGTCCCATCAGGTAAAATGTGAAGGCCAGAGCACCTGAGCAGGTGCAGCCTTCAGCCCCGCTGCTTCACAGCAGCGTTGGAAACGTTTTTACAGATCCGGCGAGCTCTTTAAAGCGGCTGGTTTCTCCCCTGAAGGGAAACAGACGCAGCATTCATTCACAGAAGGAGACAAAACCTTCATTCATCACACAAACCGACTTCAGGCTGATGAAGGACTGTCTGAACCCTGATAAAACCTGACAGATCAGGTTTTAAATGTTTGACTGGATGAGTCACTTCATGCAGCTGAACATTTGTTAAAGTAGTTTATCTGAGAGCTGCAGCTAACTGCTAACCTTTCTGTTCAGGAGTTAAACATTAAAGAGCACAGACAGAGTGTCTGTTTCAGAGTAAACAGCGATATTCAGATACTGCGATCAAACATGACTCACCGCTCTGCCTCCCTGTCAACAGCCGGTGACTCAGAGCGGCTCAGATAAACCAGCCTGTAGATCTGAGAAAATACAGGAAAACGGGGATAAATGCTGCTGAATGTATGCAAAAATGTGTTATTTAAAGTAGGAAAAACATAATTTCTGTATGACTTTCCTTTACATTCCCTCCAAAGAGTATTTCTTATTCATTTTGATATCACCATCATTAATTTTTGCCATTTATTGTATTCATAGATGTATTATTTTTGTCATTTATTGTATTAATAGATGTATTCCTCCTGTTATCTCCCATTTGCATTGATTTCCTACTTATTTCACCAAGCAGATACATATTTCTGCATCTGTTTGTAGATTTTAGCCTGTAGATCTGAGAAAATACAGGAAAACAGGGATAAATGCTGCTAAATGTATGCAAAAATGTTATTTAAAGTAGGAAAAACCTAATTTCTGTCTTTGTTTGTTCATTCTTCCTGTATTTATTTCCTCCAAAGTGTATTTCTTATTCATTTTGATATCACCATAATTCATTTTTGTCATTTATTGTATTCATAGATGTATTATTTTTGTCATTTATTGTATTAATAGATGTATTTCCTCTTGTTATCTCCCATTTGCATTGATTTCCTACTTATTTCATATTCCTTCTACATATTTCTGTTTTTAGACTCGTGTTTTCCTTCATTATGTAAACAAATAAACGGAAAGAAATGACATTCATTCAGTTAAAATAACAAATTAAATTTAAAACTAAGTGGCAAAGTTAATGAAAAGCAAAACACAAGCTTAAATGAATCCAGTTTCCGTTAAAATGTGTTATTTTGCATGAATTCATTTTTAATTTTGGTAGCTTTTATCATGATATAAACTCTGTAATTTAGCCATTTTTACACTGCGTTGGAACCTGTTCATGAGGCCAAACGGGCGTCCTGTTCACCCATTTATCCGCCTGTCCTGGTCTCTCCAGTGTTGGCCAAGCTGATCTGGGACCTGCAGTCCTTCCTGTCGGTCCTGGACTCGGAGAACCTGAGTTACATCGCTCAGGCCCAGAAGAAGTCCATCTCGGAGCTGCTGTCCAGGCTGCAGACTCCGGACGCTGCAGTGGAAGATGCTGAGTACATGATCATGAGCTGTCCGTCATCGTCTCCTAGCAACGAGCTCACGGACACACCTGGGACAGGTACTGGCTCGTGCTGCATTCAGGACACTTCACAGTTATCGTTATTATGAGTTTTTTCACTGAAAGTGATCCTTTTTCTTTAGAAAATCAGCTGTTGTTGCTTCAGATGCTTCTGATTCACAGACATTATAATTAAACCCACATGTGACGGCTCTTTATTCTAAGTCCAGGTCCAAAAAACAGTTGCTGTAAAACGTCAATAAAAACAGAATTGGACCAAATGAGCATTTTATTCACAACAGAAATCTTATAGAATCTGATGGCAGCAACAAATCTAAAAAAGGTGGGACAGGAGCTGGAAAAGCTGGAAAAGTTAGTGATACTGAAGAGAAACAGCAGGAGGAACATGTTAGGATTAATTATGATTATCAACAGGTCAGTTATATGGAAAGAGCACCTGAGAGAGGCAGAGTCTCTCAGAAGGAGAGCTGGGAACAGGTTCTACAGACTGCAGAAAAATGATCCTCAGACTTTGAATCTTCCATCATCTGCAGAACATGAAATCATCAAAGATTCAGGATCTGGAGCCGTCTCTGTGGCCTTCAGGCCTGGATGTCTGTGACCTTCAGGCCTGGATGTCTGTGACCTTCAGACCTGGGTGTCTGTGACCTTCAGACCTGGACGTCTGTGACCTTCAGACCTGGGTGTCTGTGACCTTCAGGCCTGGATGTCTGTGACCTTCAGACCTGGGTGTCTGTGACCTTCAGGCCTGGATGTCTGTGACCTTCAGGCCTGGATGTCTGTGACCTTCAGGCCTGGATGCCTGTGACCTTCAGGCCTGGATGTCTGTGACCTTCAGGCCTGGGTGTCTGTGACCTTCAGGCCTGGATGTCTGTGACCTTCAGGCCTGGATGTCTGTGACCTTCAGGCCTGGATGTCTGTGACCTTCAGGCCTGGATGTCTGTGACCTTCAGGCAGCTCTGCATTAGAAACAGACCTGATTCTGTCCTGGAATCCCTGCCTGGGCTCAGGAACACTTCCAGGAATCATCGTCTCACCGTAAAACATCCACAGATGCAGGTGAAAGCTCCACCAGGCAGAGAAGAAGAAGAAGAAGGAACATCTTCTCTGGACCAAAGCTCATTTAAATGGACTGAGGCAGAGTGGAAACTGTTCTGAGGTCAGTTGGATCAGAACCTGAGGCTGCAGCCTCCAGACTAAAGAGGAGAGGCACCATCCAGCTGTTATCAGCTCTCAGTTGCAGGACAAAGTTAAACCACGTCCTGCATCTGTTCCAGCTGCACGGCTTCATAGAAGAGTCCAGCTGCTGCCGTCCAGATGTTTCACCACCTGAAAACATTTAGAAGAAACCCGGACCTGTTCAGCTCCAGATGTTTCACCACCTGAAATCATCTAAAATACAGCAAAGAAGACCCAGGAATCCTCCATCAGACAGGAACGGGACAACGTTCCTCTGCCAGAGCTCCAGCAGCTGCTCTCCTCAGCTCCAGATGTTTACAGATGTTGTTAAAAGAAGAAACATGGACCTGCTCAGCTCCAGATGTTCACAGATGTTGTCCCAACATTTATGAGGCACGTTGCTGCCATCAGAGTGAAGATGAGCTGATATTAGTCATTAAATAGATCAAATGTCTCACTTTGACACACATTCTTGTGTTTTATTGTGAATAATTGTTGTTTTTTTAGATTTTCCAATCATTGGATTCAGCTTTTACTCGATAAAAATGATATTCTTCGTATTATTGTGGCTTTCACACGTGCTCGATGTAAAACTCTGTCTGTCTGTTCGTGCAGAAGCCGTCGGGTCCTCTGAGCCGGTCTCAAACCAGGACTCCTCCACCTGGCTGAGGAACGTGGTGAGTAAATAATAAATGCATAAAATGACACCTCAGGGGTAATTAAATCGAATAAAAACATGCCTTCAACATAATTAAAGCAGGTAATTACTTAAAGAAATGCACATTTTGGATAAAAAGTCTGATATGAACAAGTATTAATGAACAAATGGGCATGAAAACAACAGAAAATGTAACATCATGGAGTCCTCCAACACCTTCCAGGCACTGTTTCATCATCTTTGGTTGCCTTGGAAACACAGGAGACAGACACCGTCCCACCAGAGAAAAGTTCAGGACATTTCTGCCGAGCTCAGAGAAAAGTGGAGCAAAGGGCAGGAAGTTTTCTTAGATCTGGATTTAGAGGAGAAGAAAAAGAGAAGAAGAAGAGGAAGAGGCTCCTCCTCCTCTGTGATGTGGGTCATAATGACAGACCGAGTCCTCCTGAGCTTTGGGAGGAGGCGACCGGGTTACTGAGTGTGAGGGAGTGAAAGGAAGTTCAGTGTTTACATCTGAGGCCGTCTCCTCTCTTTCCTATTGGCTGAGAGCTGAGAGGAAGTGGTCACTGATGGCGGCTGATTAGCATCTGGCCTACGTGATGGACTGTCTGAAAACACGATAAACTCAAAGTTACAGCAGCGGGTTAAAGATTAAATCCATCTGCACCAAACAGGTGAAAAACACGTTTTAGGTCAGAAATCAGTAACTCAGCTCTGGTTCCTTCAAAGAAGAAGAACATTTGAACCCTGAACTGAAGCAGATCTTTAAGGAGAATCTCTCAGAATCACACGTGAACTGTGGAGGAAACCAGAACATTCAGAGATGATTTAAACTCTCAGTCAACAATGTTTCTGCCCCTGCTGTGACCCAAGGCTACGAGCCAGAACCCCCCGAACTCTGAGGACTTACTGGGCTGATAAAGAGCATCGGGTGGAGTGGGTGGAGGAGGAAATGATGGGTCCATCTGGGGCGATGGAGCCCGAGGGAGTCGGTTCAGGAGGTGAAACGTCCCTGTGAGGACAGATGGGGGAGGGACAGGTTAACGTTCAGTAAACTTTCTCCACGTCGACGGGTCCAATGAGCTGAAGAATCAGCGTAAGGCAGAACCCTCCCTGGTACCGAGCTGTGGGGTCCTAATCTGGGACAGTTTCCTCTGCCGGGTCTCAGCGACGCACTGAGCAGCGCCGTCATCCAGGAGGAACTCATTACAGCCCTGAGAAATCACACCGAGTCCGTTTATCTTTGCACATAAATCCCCAAAGTGTGACTTTATTCTGTTTAACTTCAGATAAACAACATTTATACGTGAACTCGGTCACCCAAAGGTCAGGAAAAGGCTGCTAACGTCTTCCACATCTGAAGACTTTCAGCACAACTGAAGACTCTGAAGCAAATTATTTCTCACAGGGTTTCAATCAAAGATTAGAAAGAAAAGGACAGACTGACTCCTCAGGTTTATCTGCATGATCTCAAGCTCATCTTCGGAGGAGACTAAACCGGTTAACCAAAGACTAAACCAGAGACTAAACCAGTTTACCAGTTAACCAGAGACTAAACCAGTTTACCAGAGGCTAAACCAGTTAACCAGAGACTAAACCAGAGACTTAACCAGTTAACCAGAGACTAAACCAGTTTACCAAATACTTTACCAGAGACTAAACCAGTTTACCAGTTAACCAGAGACTAAACCTGTTTACCAAAGACTTTACCAGAGACTAAACCAGTTTACCAGTTAATCAGAGACTAAACCAGTTTATCAAAGACTAAACCAGTTAACCAGAGACTAAACCAGAGACTTAACCAGTTAACCAGAGACTTAACCAGTTTACCAAAGACTTAACCAGTTTAGCAGAGACTAAACCAGTTAACCAGAGACTAAACCAGTTAACCAGAGACTAAACCTGTTAACCAGAGGCTAAACCAGTTTACCAAAGGGTAAACCAGTTTAGCAGAGACTAAACCAGTTAACCAGATACTAAACCAGAGACTAAACCAGTTTACCAGAGACTAAACCAGTTTAGCAGAGACTTTACCAGAGACTAAACCAGTTAACCAGAGACTAAACCAGTTTACCAGAGACTTTACCAGAGACTAAACCAGTTAACCAGAGACTAAACCAGTTTACCAAAGGGTAAACCAGTTTAGCAGAGACTAAACCAGTTAACCAGATACTAAACCAGAGACTAAACCAGTTTACCAGAGACTTTACCAGAGACTAAACCAGTTAACCAGAGACTAAACCAGTTTAGCAGAGACTTTACCAGAGACTAAACCAGTTAACCAGAGACTAAACCAGTTTACCAGAGACTAAACCAGTTTACCAGAGACTTTACCAGAGACTAAACCAGTTAACCAGAGACTAAACCAGTTTACCAGAGACTTTACCAGAGACTAAACCAGTTAACCAGAGACTAAACCAGTTAACCAGAGACTAAACCAGTTAACCAGAGACTTAGCCAGTTAGACATAACTTTGTTTGTCCAGTTCAGACGGATGAAGCTGGGAAGTGTAAACGGCCTTTCTAACCTGTGTTTAACCCTCTCAGATGCAGGGCCTCACAGTGCCGCCCCCCCCAGGAGGTGATGATGATGATGATGAGGATCAGTATGAGGAGGCAGAACCTTACGTGGCTGCAGACACCTCTGTGTCCAACACAGGTAGCACAACCTCACAGAGAAATGAAATGAAATGATGGAGGAACACGACACCAACCGCTCCCTTCCCCCAGAGCGGCCGGATTCAGGCAGCAGTCACTACGAGTCATACGGCGAGGAGGATGATGAGGACTACGAAGGGGAGGAGCTTGTAAAAGACAGAGCTCACTACATCCAGTGGAGCGCCTCACAGCCCTGCCTGAGGCCCGCCCCCGAGTCCCGCCTCTGCGGTTACCTGTGGAGGAGGAAGTGGCTCGGACAGTGGAGCAAACAGCTGTTCATCGTGAGGAACGAGGCGCTGCTGGTGAGGAACAAACCCAGCTGCAGTTCCTCCTGCAGCCACTAGATGCTGCTGCTGTCACTGTTTTTGTCTCCTGACAAGTCAGAGAAATGAAGATAAACCCAGAATCTGAGGCAGAAACAGAGTTTTTTATCAGTTCTCAGCAGCTTTAAAGTGAATCTCTGGTCTGAGCTCCTTTATTCTCCAACACAGCCTGAACCCTCTGAGACAAGCTTTCTGTCATTTCTTTAAGGAGTCTTCAGGAATAGTTCTCCAGGCTTCTTGAAGGACATCCCAAAGCTCTTCTTTGGATGTGGGCTGCCTTTTGTTCCGTTCTCTGTCAGATGATCCCACACTGCTTCAATAATGTTGAGGTCCGGGCTCTGGGGAGGATTCATCCCTCCATAAGACCTGTTGCCACTGATTTTCAGTCCACTTCTTGTGTCATTTGGCACAGCTCAGCCTTTTCTCCCTGTTTCCCTTCCTTAAGAACGGCTTCTTGACAGCCACCCTTCCATGGAGCCCATTTCTGATGAGGCTTGGGCCAACAGTAGATGGATCAGCTGAAGGTCCAGATGCATCTCTCAGGTCCTGTCAGGTCACAGCTGGATTTTTTCCTCTTTCTTAAGGACATCACTTTCAGATCCTGTTCATCTGCTGGAGATAGTTTTTTAGGCCTGACACTTCTTCTTTTGTCCTCCACTTGTCCAGTTTCCTCAAATGTTTTAAGGACACACTGCACACCATGCTGAGATATGCCAAGTTTTCAGCTAATAGCTCTTTGGGAATCACCTTGTTGCTGCAGAAATCCTATTTTCTGTCTGTCAAACTGTGTTTTCTTTGCTGTTTTTCATAGATGCAGCTAAAGAAATGGGAACAAATGGTGTGTCTTTGTGACAAAGTGCCTAAAGATCCAGTTTAAAATGGCTTCTTTGCTCAGTTGTCTGTTCTGTGTCGACACAACACTGGTTCATCCCTTGAGTTAGGAGCCTTTTTTCTGCCTGAAGGGTTCAAAGGTCAGAGTTAAGTGGCTGAACAAAGAAAAAACACTGAAAATGCTCAGGAACAAGGACTGAAGATGAGGGAAAAAGCAGAAAATGTCCAAAGAAAAACTGTAAAAGAGCTTCAGAAAGCTGCAGAACTGTTGATCAGGACACTTTAAAGGTTTCAGAAAGCTGCAGAACTGTTGATCAGGACACTTTAAAGGTTACAGAAAGCTGCAGAACTATTGATCAGGACACTTTAAAGGTTTCAGAAAGCTGCAGAACTGTTGATCAGGACACTTTAAAGGTTTCAGAAAGCTACAGAACTGTTGATCAGGACACTTTAAAGGTCTCAGAAAGCTGCAGAACTATTGATCAGGACACTTTAAAGGTTTCAGAAAGCTGCAGAACTGTTGATCAGGACACTTTAAAGGTCTCAGAAAGCTGCAGAACTGTTGATCAGGACACTTTAAAGGTTACAGGAAGCTGCAGAACTGTTGATCAGGACACTTTAAAGGTTACAGAAAGCTGCAGAACTATTGATCAGGACACTTTAAAGGTTACAGAAAGCTGCAGAACTGTTGATCAGGACACTTTAAAGGTTTCAGAAAGCTGCAGAACTATTGATCAGGACACTTTAAAGGTTTCAGAAAGCTGCAGAACTATTGATCAGGACACTTTAAAGGTTTCAGAAAGCTGCAGAACTATTGATCAGGACACTTTAAAGGTTTCAGAAAGCTGCAGAACTGTTGATCAGGACACTTTAAAGGTTTCAGAAAGCTACAGAACTGTTGATCAGGACACTTTAAAGGTTTAAAGCTGCAGAACTATTGATCAGGACACTTTAAAGGTTTCAGAAAGCTGCAGAACTGTTGATCCTTTCAGTTTCCTCAAATGTTTTGCACACCATGCTGAGATATGCCAAGTTTTCAGCTGATAGGAAGAGAACTTTTGCTCCAGACCACTTTAAAAGATGACAGGAAGCTTTTTGTAACGTCACATTTTTAGTGATCAAAGCCTTCTTGTTTGGATCTTCTCCATCAGAAGTGTAACCTGCTTTCTGTCTGTGTCTCAGTGTTATAAGTGTGCTCAGGACATGCTGCCTCAGCTGGAGCTGAACCTGCGAGGCTGTCAGATCGTCTACAAGTCCAAGAGCAACGCGAAGATCCAGCACCAGCTCAAACTGGTGCCGCAGGGCGCCGACTCGCTGGTGCTGGGATACAGCAGCTTCCAGCAGGCTGATGAGTGGAGGAAGGTCAGCAGCTCACTCTCTGTGTTCATAGTTTACTGCCATGCATTCACTCCTCTGGTTTGTGCTGCTTTATTAGAGTCTAACAGACTTACAAAGCCAAAACAAGCCAGTTTTATCCATAAAACGGTGAAATAGTTTCATTTTTTCCACTAATCAACTGTGTGGCTGCAGGTGATCGAAGAAGTGAGCGTTGGAGGGGAGGTGCAGACCCGGAGCTTCTCTTCTCTGAATAAGTTAGACCAGCTGCTGTCCTGCAGGGTGAGAAACTCTAATCTCAATAAGACAGAATAACAGAACCTCTTGTGTTTAAATGAGTCTCTGTCTTTAGTCCAGTACAGTCCAGACTGACTCTGATGAGGAGAAACCTTCAGCTCACTGCAGCCTGAACAAGGACAAAGGTACCGAAACACATCTCACACCGAGACATTATTAATGACTCTAGAATACTTTGGTATCCAGAGGAGTTCATGGTGGACTCAATGACTGCAAGGTGCCCAGGTCCTGTGGCTGCAGAACCAGCCCAGATCATCAGCCCTCCACCACCGTGCTTGACAGCTGGTATGAGGTGTTTGTGCTGATCTGCTGTGTTTGGTTTCCTCCAAACGTGCTGCTGTGCATTAGGACCAAACATCTCCACTTTGCTCTGGTCTGTCCAAAGGACATTGTTCCAGAAGTCTTGAGCTTTGTTCAGATGCAGCTTTGCAAACCTAAGCTGTGCTGCCATGTTCTTTTTAGAGAGAAGAGGCTTTCTCCTGCAGCCCTTCCAAACAAGCTGTCCTTGTTCAGTCTTTTTCTAACTGTGCTGCCATGACCTTTAACCTTTAACATGCTAACTGAGGCCTGTAGAGTCTGAGATGTATGACCTTTAACCTTTAACATGCTAACTGAGGCCTGTAGAGTCTGAGATGTAGCTCTGGGCTTTTTCACCTTGGGGTGACCTTTAACCTTTAACATGCTAACTGAGGCCTGTAGAGTCTGAGATGTAGCTCTGGGCTTTTTCACCTTGGGGTGACCTTTAACCTTTAACATGCTAACTGAGGCCTGGAGAGTCTGAGATGTATGACCTTTAACCTTTAACATGCTAACTGAGGCCTGTAGAGTCTGAGATGTATGACCTTTAACCTTTAACATGCTAACTGAGGCCTGTAGAGTCTGAGATGTAGCTCTGGGCTTTTTCACCTTGGGGTGACCTTTAACCTTTAGCATGCTAACTGAGGCCTGTAGAGTCTGAGATGTAGCTCTGGGCTTTTTCACCTTGGGGTGACCTTTAACCTTTAACATGCTAACTGAGGCCTGTAGAGTCTGAGATGTAGCTCTGGGCTTCTTCACCTTGGGGTGACCTTTAACCTTTAACATGCTAACTGAGGCCTGTAGAGTCTGAGATGTAGCTCTGGGCTTTTTCACCTTGGGGTGACCTTTAACCTTTAGCATGCTAACTGAGGCCTGTAGAGTCTGAGATGTAGCTCTGGGCTTTTTCACCTTGGGGTGACCTTTAACCTTTAACATGCTAACTGAGGCCTGTAGAGTCTGAGATGTAGCTCTGGGCTTCTTCACCTTGGGGTGACCTTTAACCTTTAACATGCTAACTGAGGCCTGTAGAGTCTGAGATGTAGCTCTGGGCTTTTTCACCTTGGGGTGACCTTTAACCTTTACCATGCTAACTGAGGCCTGTAGAGTCTGAGATGTAGCTCTGGGCTTCTTCACCTTGGGGTGACCTTTAACCTTTAGCATGCTAACTGAGGCCTGTAGAGTCTGAGATGTAGCTCTGGGCTTTTTCACCTTGGGGTGACCTTTAACCTTTACCATGCTAACTGAGGCCTGTAGAGTCTGAGATGTAGCTCTGGGCTTCTTCACCTTGGGGTGACCTTTAACCTTTAGCATGCTAACTGAGGCCTGTAGAGTCTGAGATGTAGCTCTGGGCTTCTTCACCTTGGGGTGAACTTGCTGGGACGTCCACTCCTGGGAAGATTGACAGCTGTCCTGAATGTTTTCCACTTGTGAATAATCTTTCTCTCTGTAGAACGATGGACTCCAGATAGTCTGGAAATGGCCTTATAACCCTTCCCAGACTGATGGGCAGCAGCAGCTGCTTCTCTGAGATCATTGCTGGTGTCTTTCCTCCTTGGCATCGTGTTAAACTGACAGAACTCCTGCTTTTATAGAGCTGCTCACACTGACTGAGGATCAGTTAATCAGAGCATTGATCAGTTAATCAGAGCATTGATCAGTGAATCAGAGCATTGATCAGTTAATCAGAGCATTGATCAGTTAATCAGAGCATTGATCAGTTAATCAGAGCATTGATCAGTTAATCAGAGCGTTGATCAGTTAATCAGAGCATTGATCAGCAGCTCCTGGCTGCTTCTTGGGTTCACTTAGTTTTTGACTCACTGCTTCTGTGTTTTGTCTCCGTTTCCATGAATAATGACACAGAGTGATGTGTTTATCTGAGTTTTAACACCTGCTGAGTTTTGATCTTTGATATGAAACCTTCCTGAATGACTGAAGCCGTCTGATACGACCCTTTTGCCTGATTTGAGCTCCCGGCTGTCGTCTCTGCTCTGTCAGGCTTCCTGAACGTGCTCATGAGCTGCCAGTGGCAGAGTTTACTGTGTCGGGTGGACGGGGAAATCCTCAACATGTTCGGGGAGGAGGAGGACAAAGAGCAGCAGCCCCAGTACACGGTCCAGCTCCGAGGCTGTGAGGTCAGAGCCGGGCCCGACACAGACCACTCCTACAGGATCACACTGAGCATGCTCGGTGACCAGGTGGCCGTGCTGGAGGTGAGCTCTGCAGAGGAGAGGCAGCAGTGGCTGAGGCTGCTGCAGGATGGAGCTACCGATCACCATGACAACGAGACGCAGAAGCACACAGGTGGCGCTCTGAGGTGAGGGGGGCAGCTTGAAGCTTTATGTGGTCAGTTTTCATCAGAATGGTGAAATGTTTCCTGAGTTGGACTCGCTGTGACGCGCTTTCCTCTCCATCCTCTCCATCCTCAGCGGGCTGCAGATTCGCAGGTTTCCCACCGCCAACACCTACATGGACGACCCGTTCAGCCTGAGCGGAACCAGCCGGGACCAGCCCGTTTACTCCAACTCCTGCATGCTGGAGCACATCGTACGAAACCACGCATTTAGAGTCAAGGCAGAGCAGAATATTTCTGTTGCACCTCACCTGAAACATCCCATAAAACAGAGAATCTTTGTAACGTTTCCTTCTGCCAACACTGAACGACGCTCTGAGGAAACCAAGTGATGACGAGCTCCAGCTGTTATTTTGTTCCTTTCTTAAGGTTAACGCCTGAGAATGTGATAGTTTTTGCTCTTTAGCGCCCCCTGCAGTTGGAGGCTGTAACACCAAGGCAAGGCGAGTTTATTTTATAGAACAATTCAACGAGAAGGTGATTCAAAGTGCTTTACAGAGACATTAAAACAGAAGAAATAAAAAGCAGGATTTAAAATTTAAGCAAAAGAAAGAAATAAGAACAATAGATAAAATCAGGAGTTAAAATATGATTCCGTTTTGAAACTCAGGCTTATTCAAAAACAGCTGAAAACAGATGTTTCTTCAACCTGGACTTAAATACTGAGTGTTTCAGCTGATCTGAGGCTTTCTGGGAGTTTGTTCCAGACATGTAAATATAAATGTAATTTATTTCTACAGCCCTTTACAACAATCCATTTCGGTAGCAAAGTGCTTTACAGCAGATAATAAATAAAGAAAAGAATAAGTACAAAACAATAAAATAAAATAAAATAACAGTAAAAAACAATAAAATACAGCTAAATTGAATAAGATAATATAAAAGTGTCACCATACTACTGGGTATTAAAGGCCATCTGAAATAAATATGTTTTTAGCCCTGATTTAATGCTGAATGCAGCTTCTCCAGGTCTGGTTCTGACTCTGGGAACTGATAAAGAACCGGATCCAGATGACCTGAGGGGGTCTGGGAGGTTCACAGTGGGTCAGGAGGTCACTGATGTATTTTGGACCATTCAGAGCTTTATAGACCAGCATCAGAACTTTAAAGTCTATCCTCTGATGGACCGGCATCAGAACTTTAAAGTCTATCCTCTGATGGACCAGGATCAGAACTTTAAAGTCTATCCTCTGATGGACCGGCAGCAGAACTTTAAGGTCTATCCTCTGATGGACCGGCATCAGAACCTTAAAGTCTATCCTCTGATGGACCGGCATCAGAACTTTAAAGTCTATCCTCTGATGGACCGGCAGCAGAACTTTAAAGTCTATCCTCTGATGGACCGGCAGCAGAACTTTAAAGTCTATCCTCTGATGGACCGGCAGCAGAACTTTAAAGTCTATCCTCTGATGGACCGGCATCAGAACTTTAAAGTCTATCCTCTGATGGACCAGCATCAGAACTTTAAAGTCTATCCTCTGATGGACCGGCATCAGAACTTTAAAGTCTATCCTCTGATGGACCGGCAGTCGGTGGAAAGACCTCACAGCTGGACTGATGTGCTCCACTTTTAGTGAGGACTCCAGCAGCTGAGTTCTGGATGAGCTGCAGGTGTCTGACTGACTTTTTAAAGATGCTTTTACAATAATCAAACCGACTGAAGATGAATGCATGGACCGGTTCTTCCAGGTCCTGCTGAGACAGCAGATCTTTTACCTTGATTTATTCTTAAGGTGATAGTCGGCTGACTTTGTTATTGCCTTACCAACGTCATGAATAGATCTGCACGTGCACAGCCATGCACGTGCACAGCCCTGCACGTGCACAGCCATGCACGTGTTGAAGAGGCCACAAAGACGTATCAAACACTTAAAGCAACCTTAAAGTAAAACCATGTGGTTTCAGACCCATGAAAGTGCAGAACAAAGGTCAAAGTACTTCAGAATGAGTCCGAAATGCATCGTTTTATGGTTCACAAACTTCTCCGGTGTTGCTTTAACTCTGTTATGAACGGCTGTAGCTGCATGGGAAGGTGCTTCTGCACAAGATGGAGCACTTTGAAGGAAAACTGAACCTCTCAGGGCGGCACCATGTGACCATCTGTTGTCTCTCAGCTTCACAGCTCCCAGGATTCGGTCCACCGCAGCTCGGTGTCGTCCAAGGACTCGGTGACCTACAGTAACACCGTCCTCAGCAGCCACAGTGAGTCGCTTTCTTTAGGTCTAAAGCCTCCATGTGCAGGAAGACTCTATCAGCTGGGGGAGAAAGGCTGCTGACAGATAAACAGACGTAGCAATGCTTCGGTTAGCTTAGAGAAGGTCACAAGTGGTGACGATTCGTTAAATTAATGATCAAAGTGTAAATATTACTAATAAAAGGCTGAAATTTTTGCTTGAATTCGTAAGTGATGGATAAATATTTGGAAGAATTACCAAAAAATGAACAGATAGTGGTTTGAATAATAAAAAGATGTTGAGTTAGCAGAAGGATAAAGTGGATAAATATAAGGGAACTGTTGAAAAGAGCAACATGAGCACCTTAAACACGGATCTCAGGGCAGTGGGGGGGCTCAGGAGTTAAAGAACTGAGAGCTCAGCGGAGTCTGTGTTGCAGGCATGAAGCCGGCTGAGGTGCAGCGAGGCGTCCAGAAGCTGGAGCTGGCCGGGAGGCGGGCGGTGCAGCTCAGGGCCGGATCAGAGACCAACCTGGCGTCTGCTGGGAGGCAAAACAAGCGCTCCTCCTTCAGACAGTCGCTGGCTATCTGCACCGAGCGCGCCCAGGTAGTCTCACCTGAACCTGAACCTGCTGTCCTGAACCTGCTGTCCTGAACCTGCTGTCCTGAACCTGCTGTCCTGAACCTGCTGTCCGTCAAAGGTTCAACTTTTACCTGTAGTCCCTACAAACGGAGGCTGCCTCTGTTCTCTGGTTCCTCTGGTTTCTGTTTCCTCTACTCACTGGTTTCTCTGCTCTCTGGTTCCTCTGCTCACTGGTTTCTCTGGTTCCTCTGCTCACTGGTTTCTCTGGTTCCTCTGCTCACTGGTTTCTCTGGTTCCTCTGCTCTCTGGTTCCTCTGGTTCCTCTGGTTCCTCTGCTCTCTGGTTCCTCTGGTTCCTCGGCTCACCGGTTCCTCTGGTTCCTCTGGTCCAGGTGGGCTTCCTGAACCCTCTACTGAGGCGCACGGCCTCGGCTAAAAACTCCCTGAGGCGAGCTCCCTCAGCGCTGTTCATAGAGCATGGAAAGGTTTTCCAGAAGAAGAAGGTGAGTCTGCCTGCAGTTTATCATGAACATCAAACACTTCATGCCTGTAACCATTTATTTTGATGCCCTGAGGTGACAAAGCTGTTTTCGTGTGATAATTTATCCCATTTAGTGTGTTTTCTTCAGGTTTTAACATGTTTTCCATGAAGTTTAGTTTTGTTGAGCTGATTCTATTGAGTGTTTCCTATTTTAAGACCTATTTCCATGCTTATTATTCTGGAAAAGGAGCTTTATTATCTCATATGACGACATGAATGCATCCATTATCAGAAAAATAAACGGATAAAACCAGCTGTGTCATGCAGAGACGATGATGAGATTTAACTTTATGAGGTTTCATGCACGGTCTCTGCTGTTTCCACAGGAATGGGAGACCAAAGCTGCTGTTTGACGCTGGCTGTCTGATGCATTGATCCACTGTAGACTTATTACAGATTACTGGTGATTGGTGGTTAGGGTTCAGGTAGGTTAGGGTTCAGGTGGGTTAGGGTTCAGGTAGGTTAGGGTTCAGGTGGGTTAGGGTTCAGGTAGGTTAGGGTTCAGGTGGGTTAGGGTTCAGGTAGGTTAGGGTTCAGGTGGGTTAGGGTTCAGGTAGTTTAGAGTTCAGGTGGGTTAGGGTTCAGGTGGGTTAGGGTTCAGGTGGGTTAGGGTTCAGGTGGGTTAGGGTTCAGGTGGGTTAGGGTTCAGGTAGGTTAGGGTTCAGGTGGGTTAGGGTTCAGGTAGGTTAGGCTTCAGGTAGTTTAGAGTTCAGGTGGGTTAGGGTTCAGGTAGGTTAGGGTTCAGGTGGGTTAGGGTTCAGGTGGGTTAGGGTTCAGGTAGGTTAGGGTTCAGGTGGGTTAGGGTTCAGGTGGGTTAGGGTTCAGGTAGGTTAGGGTTCAGGTGGGTTAGGGTTCAGGTAGGTTAGGGTTCAGGTGGGTTAGGGTTCAGGTAGTTTAGAGTTCAGGTAGGTTAGGGTTCAGGTGGGTTAGGGTTCAGGTGGGTTAGGGTTCAGGTAGGTTAGGGTTCAGGTGGGTTAGGGTTCAGGTGGGTTAGGGTTCAGGTGGGTTAGGGTTCAGGTGGGTTAGGGTTCAGGTAGGTTAGACCCACTGTTGCACCGGCTCGTTTCCAGCTTTATGTTTTTATTCAGGACTCCACTTGATTGTCTTTTAATCATTTTCTAAAAGTTTATCTCAGACTAACCTTTGCTCAGTCCATTCTGTCTGAAACCTGCTGTTTTAGCCCCCCCCCCCCCCCCCCGACTTAAAGTCCACTTTGTGCTGGTTGGCGAACTGCTGACCACGTAGAAAAGACCAAAATATAAAAAGACTTAAACACACTGAATGTTCGGAGCATCCAAAGCTGAACATCCTGCTCACAGGAGGTCTTCGACAGATGTTTACCTCATTATTTAAACCTCATCCACATTAGACCTGAACTTCAGAGGCAGAAACATCTGTGAGAACATCAGGAGGAACCGGCTCAGGTTCCTTTTTAAACAGGAAGAACAGCAGCTAACCTGCTGCTGATGGAAACCTGAAGTTTTAGCTAATTATATTAACCTGTTTTATACTAAAAAAGATCAACTTAGAGGTGTTTTATGTGTTGGATTCATACTGTGAAAACTACGGTGACCTGGAAGTACAATTAACAACAGCTTTCCCCATATCTTTAGAAATGTTGTTTCAGGTTTTGTTTTTCAATAATTTGTAGTTTTGAGTCACATCGTTTGGTCCCTCAGGGCCACCGTAGGAAGCAGCTCGTAATAACTGAACAGGTTTGATTTAAAGAATGATGAAAGAAACAAAGTGAGGAGCCTCTGCAGCTGTGGGCTGGAAATCAGGTGATTAATGACCTCAGAATCTGAGTTAATTAGGAGTTTCAGGTGCAAAGTTCAGCTGTTTCACAAAGAAAGGAAACACTCGGTTAGTTTCAGTTTAATCCCACTCGGCCTCTTTCATGTAACTGATTTAAGATGTTTTTTGTTCCTGTTTCACATGTACTGACGGCACGATGTAATAACTGACTTAAGATGTATCTTTGTTCCTATGACGCCTACTTATTGAAGCATCTTTATATTTACTGTACTTTTATACTCAGGAGAATTGTTTTCTGACCAAACACTGATCTGTAAAATATTAAAATCTGATTTTTTTTCATATTACTGTTGAGTTTTTGATCCAATTTGTCTGTTTTATTTCAGTATTAAGTTCCAACAGCAGAACTATTCTGATAAACAGGTTTCTCATGCTCACCAGCAGCTTGTTTCTATGCAAACGAACTGTAGATACCAGCTTCCACACAAATATTAACTCTTCATAAATCAACTACATGTGAACGCATGAAAACTGAAAAAAGAACAGCAAAACTTTCCATAAAGCAGTCGGAGCAGGAACAGACACCATAAAGTATGCCAAAAGTATCCATTCATCCGTCCAGATAAATGAATTCAGGTGTTTCAGTCACTTCCACAGGTGTGTAAATTAAAGCCTTAGTTTAATCACAGCACCAGGCCAAGGAATACATCCTGAGTCTCCTTTTATACACTTTAAAGGGGAACTCCGGTATTTTTAAACCTTATTTCTGGCATGAAATACGTTCATCTGCTCACTGAGAACAGTTTGGTGAAAGTCGGCGTCCTTCGGAAGATATTTAGATAACTGGAGATCCATATAACGGAGTGAACGGGGCTTAGAGGATGCAGCCTCTAAATAAGGCATTATCTGTCTTTATTTCACCAATACTTTAAGAAGAATGAATGAATGAACGTGTGCTATAGCTCTGTTAGCTCATAGCTGCTGTTAGCTCATAGCTCTGTTAGCTCATAGCTGCTGTTATGTGGCTACTTGCAGCTATAGGAGAGCTAACGGAGGGATTTCTACACAGGCACTCTACTGGGACCACTTCATCCACACGCCCCCCTGCAGCACAGTTTATTCACTCCGTGCTCTGTGACAGTCGGCTAACTTCACACAGAGTTTGCTAAGTTATCTAAATATCTTCTGAAGGACGCAGACTTTCACCAAACTGTTCTCGGTGAGTAGATGAACGTATTTCATGCCAGAAATAAGGTTTAAAAATACAGAGTTCCCCTCTAAGCAGGTATAGAAAAGGATGGATCTTTAGGCGCTGGATCCAAACTGTAAGTCTCTGCTGAGGTCGTCCTGTAACAGCTCCTGTTTTGCAGCTTTTTTGCTGCTGTTTTGCAGCTGTTTTGTTGCTTTTTTGCAGCTTTTTTGCAGCTGTTTTGCTGCAGTTTTGCTGCTAGCAGTACCAATACTTTAAGACGAATGAATGAACGAACGTGTGCTATTGCTGTGTTGTTGTTATTGGCGGCTGTCGGGGGGCTTATAAAGGGATTTCTACACAGGCACTCTACTGGGACCACTTCATCCACACGCCCCCCTGCAGCACAGCTCATTCACTCCGGTAAGAACGTCCATCTTACTCAAAGTCGTCAGAATCTGATAAATATCCTGCCATGTTGCACAAAACTATCAGCAGCAAACTCTGTGTGAAGTTAGCCGACTGTCACAGAGCAGGGAGTGAATAAACTGTGCTGCAGGGGGGCGTGTGGATGAAGGGGTCCCAGTAGAGTGCCTGTGTAGAAATCCCTCCGTTAGCTCTCCTATAGCTGCAAGTAGCCACATAACAGCAGCTATGAGCTAACAGAGCTATGAGCTAACAGAGCTATAGCACACGTTCATTCATTCATTCTTCTTAAAGTATTGGTGAAATAAAGACAGATAATGCCTTATTTAGAGGCTGCATCCTCTAAGCCCCGTTCTCTCCGTTATATGGATCTCCAGTTATCTAAATATCTTCAGAAGGACGCAGACTTTCACCAAACTGTTCTCAGTGAGCAGATGAATGTATTTCATGCCAGAAATAAGGTTTAAAAATACAGGAGTTCCCCTTTAATTGGTTTTAATTATCATTTCCATTCAAGTGTTTCTGTTTATATAAGTTTATAAATTTAAGTTATGCTTTCTATGCTTTGGTGATGGTTAATCTGCTTCAGCGTCTCAGAAACACCAGACTGCAGAACTTCCAGCATCATCCTCTCTGCTTCTGCATCCCATCGATTCATTTCAGCTGCTCCTGCTCCACCTGAATCCTGCAAAGGGTTCAAAGATGCTGCAAATGAGCATAAACGAGCTGATACTGCAGCTGGTTCAAGTAAAAAGTTGATTAAATGTATTAAATAAACACGAAAAGTTTGACACAACTTCTTGAAAGCAAATAGAAATGCTCTTTATTGTAACTCCTGGTTCATCACTCACATCACCATTCATCTGTTACAGCAGCTGCATCCAGATATGAAAACAACAACAGCCACTATCGATAAGTCATTCAGGTTCGTTATGTACAGCCGCAGGGCGGCGAGTCCTCGTCAACGAGTCCGAGATCCTGCAGCTCACCGACCAGCTCCAGTTATCCACCTCTCAGTCACTGCAGGGACACTTCCTGTCGCCATATGAGCCGGATCAGCAGTGTTAGGAGGGAAGAATTATCTAGAATTTAACTTTTACAGCTCTTATCCAGCTGAAAACCCCTAATAAATCTAAAAAATCTAAATGAATTCATTTGATTTAAAGTCAGTCTGCAGCAGCCGACGTTTGATCAATTTCAGGTCAGGATTTACTTTAAAATCAAGGATTTCAAATGAAAAACAATCAGCTTTTCCTTTCCCTGCAGAAAACTGACACCTGGGTGTAAGTCGGAGGGTTTAAGAGAAGAAGAAACGCCTCGGAGCCGAATAAAGGTGTAAAAAGTGAGGATCGGACCTGTTGACGAGCACCGAAGCCGTCCTGCACGTCAAACAAATCCAATAAAAACACCTTGAAATGTACAAAAAGAGAAACACGGAACAATCTCTGTGTCGTCATGGCGTCCGTCACAGCAACTCGCCGCCGGTTTCTAACTAAACAAACCAATCACAGCCAAGCGTGAATCCCCCCAGAATCCTTCCCAAAAGAAACCGGCAGAAAGAAAACAGGAAGTCCTCCCAACGTAAAGTGGCCGATGCTTCCTCACTCCCACACATCTCCGTCCGGGTTTCTCTTTATTCGCTGTTCCACAGACACAGAAAGCGGCAGACGTGAAGCAGGAAGTGGCGGCGATGCTCAGAAGAACCGACGCAGTGAGGGTGAGTCGAGCTGGTTTAAACCTTTAAGGAACCCGGATTTAAATCCCAAGAAGGATCACAGACTGTCAGCCTCTAGAAGGAAGTTCAACTACAAGTCCTGCGTTTAAGGTAAATAAAATAACCCTGATTGATCACTTTAAGGTGTTAGTTAAATAAAATAACCCAGATTAATCAGTTTAAGGTGTTAGTTCAGTAAAAGATCCTCTTATTAATCAGTTTAAGGTGTTAGTTAAATAAAATAACCCAGATTAATCAGTTTAAGGTGTTAGTTCAGTAAAAGATCCTCTTATTAATCAGTTTAAGGTGTTAATTAAGTAAAAGATCCTCCGATTGATTACTTTAAGGTGTTAGTTCAGTAAAAGATCCTCCCATTGATTACTTTAAGGTGTTAATTAAGTAAAAGAACCTCCCATTGATTACTTTAAGGTGTTAATTAAGTAAAAGAACCTCCCATTGATTACTTTAAGGTGTTAATTAAGTAAAAGAACCTCCCATTGATTACTTTAAGGTGTTAGTTCAGTAAAAGAACCTCCCATTGATTACTTTAAGGTGTTAGTTCAGTAAAAGAACCTCCCATTGATTACTTTAAGGTGTTAATTAAGTAAAAGAACCTCCCATTGATTACTCTAAGGTGTTAATTAAGTAAAAGAACCTCCCATTGATTACTTTAAGGTGTTAGTTCAGTAAAAGAATCTCTGATTGATCAGTTTAAGGTGTTAGTTCAGTAAAAGATTCTCCGATTGATCACTTTAACGTGTTAGTTCAGTAAAAGATTCTCCCATTGATTACTTTAAGGTGTTAGTTCAGTAAAATAACCTCCGATTGATTACTTTAAGGTGTTAGTTCAGTAAAAGAACCTCCCATTGATTACTTTAAGGTGTTAATTAAGTAAAAGAACCTCCCATTGATTACTTTAAGGTGTTAATTAAGTAAAAGAACCTCCCATTGATTACTTTAAGGTGTTAATTAAGTAAAAGAACCTCTGATTGATTACTTTAAGGTGTTAGTTAAGTAAAAGATCCTCTTATTAATCACTTTAAGGTGTTAGTTCAGTAAAAGAACCTCCGATTAATCACTTTAAGGTGTTAGTTCAGTAAAATAACCTCCGATTGATTACTTTAAGGTGTTAGTTCAATAAAAGAACCTCCCATTGATTACTTTAAGGTGTTAATTAAGTAAAAGAACCTCCCATTGATTACTTTAAGGTGTTAATTAAGTAAAAGAACCTCCCATTGATTACTTTAAGGTGTTAATTAAGTAAAAGAACCTCCCATTGATTACTTTAAGGTGTTAATTAAGTAAAAGAACCTCTGATTGATTACTTTAAGGTGTTAGTTCAGTAAAAGAACCTCCGATTAATCACTTTAAGGTGTTAGTTCAGTAAAAGAACCTCTGATTAATCACTTTAAGGTGTTAGTTAAGTAAAAGATCCTCTTATTAATCACTTTAAGGTGTTAATTAAGTAAAAGAACCTCCCATTGATCACTTTAAGGTGTTAGTTAAGTAAAAGAATCTCCGATTGATCACTTTAAGGTGTTAGTTAAGTAAAAGAACCTCTACCTTTACAGCCGAGCTAGCAGGATCAATCTGTCTTATTGATGGTTGAAATCTGTGATATTTCCCCCATTAAATCCGGTTCAGTAAAGATTTAACGCCTGAGCTTTTTTTAATGAGTTAAATAATGTGCAGAGTTTTATTTGACCTGGTCGTAATGCTTATATTAAACTGAGTGCTGATGCTAATACTGAAGAATAACGATTAAAGTCAGTTAATTTCAAGTTGGAAGTGAAACATATGCAGTGATTTCCCATCATTCCTTCGTCGTCACAGACCTCAGAAAAGTCTTCTTCTCCTCAACATTCATGTTCTGCTTTCATTTTGATTTAATTCATTACAAACATTCCCCTCCTGGAAGGAGGTTAAAAAATAGCTGCACATCATTTGGTCACTAAGCAACAGCAGCCGACGCCGAGCGCCTGCAACCTGCCGATTGGAGGAGCCGGAGCTGCTCTTCTTCTGCGAACATCTGTCCGAGGTGTGCGTGCATGTGTGTGTGTGGCAGTGGTTTTTGCTGAATAAGAGATGAGAACAAGGAGAGGCCGTTTGATCGCAGGCTGAACTGGTTTCTTACCACTGAAGCTTGTAATTCTTACTGGAAACGCCGACCTTTGGCTGGTAAATGGAGACAAGTTGGAGTCAGAAGCTGAAACTTCTGGATTTTAACTGAAGCCGCGTCAGTTTCTGGTGGTTTTTGGATGATGGGTCTTATTGAACTCATGCGTAAAGCCGAGAATCAAATAATTAAAACAACACAAACGGAGTTCAATGAAAAACAAGCATCAGCTTCAACCTACAGCTGTTTGGTTTAATTTGACGCTGCAGATAATCACGATGTGGTGTCAAAAAAGTCTGATTTTGTCATTCCAATAACCCAGAAGCTGAAAATACTCTGTCTGCTGTTTTATTTGATGAAGAACGAGTCAAGGGCAAATACTTGACAAAAAAATGTGTAATTAAGCCAACCGATTTCACATTTTCACTGTGAAATATGTTAATGTTTCAGTCATTGTGCCCTAAAATGATGATTTTCTGCCAATTCCAGTCTCATAAGAAAGAAACAGATTCCACCTGGTGTTTGTCTCCTTTTTAAGCTCAAATAAATCTGTTTAAAGTCAGCTTTTGAATGTAATTATACGTGAAAAAAGACCCTGATGGTGTAGAGGGCGCTAAAGTTCAGCCTGTTTGTGCTGTAAAGTGTGAGGAAGCCAGTTAGCTCGTAGCTTTAGCATCAGCCTGCGACTGCGATCAAACTGCCTCCTTGTTGTCCTCTTAGATGCTGGGAAAGAAACACTGCAACTGTGACATCATACCTGGCTAAGCCAATAGGAGCATTCCTTTTAGAAACTGCTCCCAGGTTTCTTTGCTCAGTCTGAAAACTGACTGAGTCAGCAGGAATGTTGCTTTAACTGAAGCTCAGGAGCAGAAGAGATTCAGAGGGCTTCAGGGTGGAAACTTTCAGGGTGTTTTATGCTCCGTAATCCAAAGAGAGAGCGAGGAGAATCAATGTAACCCCCCAGAAAATCAGCAGAACAATGACAATGACTGACCTAGCATGCTATCCCTGCCGCTTTTCCTCATCAACCTCTCTGAAGTCTTCGCCACCACACTTATTATTTGTGCTCACGCTATAGATTTGTGGTTCACGACTGAAGCTGGCGCTCTGCAGCTCTACAAGTTAAAACAGGTGGCGTTAATGTGTGCAGCAGAACTCTAAACCACGCCGTGTTCCTCTGCAAACCTGAAGCCACCTGACACATCTACAAACTGTCGATGGCGGCGGCGTTTGGCTTCCAGCCGGAGGATCCGGGGGATTGTGACTCATGCAGTCCAGGCGGCGTCAGAAGAGACAGACCTTCTTCTTCAGGTCGTTCCTCTTCCATAAAGAGAGGTGGTCGAAGTCCTCGATGGACATCCCGAAAACACTGAAGAACTCCTCCTGAGAGAGGTGTCTCTATGGAGACGAGAAGCGTAAAGAGAGGTCACCGAACCAGGACTGAAGTATATCTGCTGCCAGAACAATCTGTGACCCGGTGGCACAATCTGCAGATCAGCAGCTCTCACATGGACAACAGTTTGGATTCTTCTGACGCTTAACAAACATCATCCACAGGATACATATCTTACAAACACATATTAAACATTAATACACTGAAAAAAGAAAGTACAACCTTTTTCAGCTCCATGGTTATATTCATCAGAACTTAATAAAACATTTTCATCACTTGGTTAAACTCAGATGAACATATAACACTGTGTCCTTATTTATGGAACAGAAACTGAGACAAAACACAGAAGCAGTAAGTGAATCTTTACTCCTTCTACAGGAACTGAGAGGTTAAGCAGCAGCCAGATGATGCTGATCAATGCTCTGATCGCAAGCAAACACCCGGTCCCCACAAAACATAAACAAACACACGGTCCCCACAAAACATAAACAAACACACGGTCCCCACAAAACACAAACAAACACACGGTCCCCACAAGACACATAAACAAACACACGGTCCCCACAAAACACAAACAAACACACGGTCCCCACAAAACACATAAACAAACACACGGTCCCCAAAACACAAACAAACACATGGTCCCCACAAGACACATAAACAAACACACGGTCCCCAAAACACAAACAAACACACGGTCCCCAAAAGACACATAAACAAACACACGGTCCCCACAAGACACATAAACAAACACACGGTCCCCACAACACACATAAACAAACACATGGTCCCCAAAACACAAACAAACACACGGTCCCCACAAAACACAAACAAACACACGGTCCCCACAAGACACAAACAAACACACGGTCCCCAAAACACAAACAAACACACGGTCCCCACAAGACACATAAACAAACACACGGTCCCCAAAACACAAACAAACACATGGTCCCCACAAGACACATAAACAAACACACGGTCCCCAAAACACAAACAAACACACGGTCCCCAAAAGACACATAAACAAACACACGGTCCCCACAAGACACATAAACAAACACACGGTCCCCAAAACACAAACAAACACACGGTCCCCAAAAGACACATAAACAAACACACGGTCCCCACAAGACACATAAACAAACACATGGTCCCCAAAACACAAACAAACACACGGTCCCCACAAAACACAAACAAACACACGGTCCCCACAAGACACAAACAAACACACGGTCCCCAAAACACAAACAAACACACGGTCCCCAAAACACAAACAAACACACGGTCCCCACAAGACACATAAACAAACACACGGTCCCCACAACACACATAAACAAACACATGGTCCCCAAAACACAAACAAACACACGGTCCCCACAAAACACAAACAAACACACGGTCCCCAAAACACAAACAAACACAAGGTCCCCACAAAACATAAACAAACACACGGTCCCCACAACACAAACAAACACACGGTCCCCACAACACAAACAAACACACGGTCCCCACAAGACACAAACAAACACACGGTCCCCACAAGACACATAAACAAACACACGGTCCCCACAACACACATAAACAAACACACGGTCCCCACAAGACACAAACAAACACACGGTCCCCACAAAACATAAACAAACACACGGTCCCCACAAAACATAAACAAACACACGGTCCCCACAAAACATAAACAAACACACGGTCCCCACAAGACACAAACAAACACACGGTCCCCACAACACACATAAACAAACACACGGTCCCCACAAAACACAAACAAACACACGGTCCCCACAAAACATAAACAAACACACGGTCCCCACAACACAAACAAACACACGGTCCCCACAAGACACAAACAAACACACGGTCCCCACAAGACACAAACAAACACACGGTCCCCACAAGACACATAAACAAACACACGGTCCCCACAAAACATAAACAAACACACGGTCCCCACAAAACATAAACAAACACACGGTCCCCACAACACAAACAAACACTCGGTCCCCACAAGACACATAAACAAACACACGGTCCCCACAACACACATAAACAAACACACGGTCCCCAAAAGACAAACAAACACACGGTCCCCACAAAACACATCTGTCAAGCACGGTGGTGGAGGGCTGATGATCTGGGCTGGTTCTGCAGCCACAGGACACTGAAGCTGCTGCTGAAGCTGCCGGATCAGGGTTCACTTAGTTTTTTTCCGACCTGACATGCTAAGGCTCTTAGAGTGAAGTTAGTTTACCTCCAGTCTGGTCCGGTCCACACCAGGAGGGAGTTTGCTGCGCCCCCGGTGAGTCACCACCAGCATCTCGTAGGGGAAAATCTACAGGAAGAAATCAGATGGAATCCAGCTTCAGTTCTGGGGATCTGCAGCTTCCTAAAAACAGTTGGTTTGGGTCACCAGTTCCTTAAAACAGCTAAACAAATATCATTTAAGACTATTTTAGACCCACAAACTGTGTTTTTGGTGTCCTGGAAATGAGAAACGGCCACTCAGGTATTCCTAATAGTTCCAAGCTAAAACTCATGGTGAACTTCTCTGAGGATTAAATGGACTCTGAACAGTTTGGCAGCTCAGTTTTCTCACTTTATGATCCAGCATGCTGGGCAGCGAGTTCCCTCGGTCCATCCTGGCGTCTCCATTCTGCCGAACACACAGAAACATGTGGCCTCCACTGTTAAAGCGGCTGCTGCAGCTAAAGAGCTTTGAAATGAACACACTGTACCTGAAGACCTGCAGAGACACAGAGGCACAGAGGCATGAATTACAGCTGCTTCAAACATCTGGAACGGTTAAACGTGCAGATCCAGAATTATACTTGAATTAAGCAAGGAGAGGAAACAAGGAGAGGAAGCAAGGAGAGGAAACAGGGAGAGGAAACAAGGAGAGGAAGCAAGGAGGGGAAACAAGGAGAGGAAGGAAGGAGGGGAAGGAAGGAGAGGAAGCAAGGAGAGGAAACAAGGAGAGGAAGGAAGGAGGGGAGATAAGGAGAGGAAACAAGGAGAGGAAGCAAGGAAGGAGGGGAAGCAAGGAGAGGAAACAAGGAGAGGAAGCAAGGAGAGGAAACAAGGAGAGGAAAGAAGGAGAGGAAACAGGGAGAGGAAACAAGGAGAGGAAGCAAGGAGAGGAAACAGGGAGAGGAAGGAAGGAGAGGAAACAGGGAGAGGAAGGAAGGAGAGGAAACAGGGAAAGGAAGGAAGGAGAGGAAACAGGGAGAGGAAACAAGGAGAGGAAGGAAGGAGAGGAAACAGGGAGAGGAAGGAAGGAGAGGAAACAGGGAGAGGAAACAAGGAGAGGAAGGAAGGAGGGGAAACAAGGAGGGGAGACAGGGAGAGGAAACAAGGAGAGGAAGGAAGGAGAGGAAGCAAGGAGGGGAGACAGGGAGAGGAAACAAGGAGAGGAAGGAAGGAGAGGAAGCAAGGAGAGGAAACAAGGAGAGGAAACAAGGAGAGGAAGCAAGGAGGGGAAACAAGGAGGGGAGACAGGGAGAGGAAACAAGGAGAGGAAGCAAGGAGGGGAAACCAGGAGAGGAAACAAGGAGAGGAAGCAAGGAGAGGAAGGAAGGAGGGGAAACAAGGAGGGGAAACAGGGAGAGGAAACAAGGAGTAGAAACAAGGAGAGGAGATGAGGAGAGGAAACAAGGAGAGGAAACACGGAGAGGAAGGAAGGAGAAGAAACACAGAGAGGAAACAAGGAGAGGAGATAAGGAGAGGAAACAAGGAGAGGAAACAGGGAGAGGAAACAAGGAGGGGAGACAAGGAGAAGAAGCAAGGAGAGGAAACAGGGAGAGGAAACAAGGAGAGGAAACCAGGAGAGGAAACAAGGAGAGGAAACAGGGAGAGGAAACAGGGAGAGGAAACAAGGAGAGGAAACCAGGAGAGGAAGGAAGGAGAGGAAACAAGGAGAGGAAGGAAGGAGGGGAGACAAGGATAGGAAGCAAGGAGAGGAAACAAGGAGAGGAAGGAAGGAGGGGAGACAAGGAGAGGAAGGAAGGAGGGGAGACAAGGATAGGAAGCAAGGAGAAGAAACACGGAGAGGAAGGAAGGAGAGGAAGGAAGGAGGGGAAGCAAGGAGAGGAAGCAAGGAGAGGAAGGAAGGAGAGGAAGGAAGGAGGGGAAACAAGGAGAGGAGATGAGGAGAGGAGACAAGGAGAGGAAGGAAGGAGAGGAGACACGGAGTGGAAACAAGGAGAGGAGATGAGGAGAGGAGACAAGGAGAGGAAGGAAGGAGAGGAGACAAGAGGAAACAAGGAGAGGAGATGAGGAGAGGAGACAAGGAGAGGAAGGAAGGAGAGGAGACAAGAGGAAACAAGGAGTAGAAACAAGGAGAGGAGACAAGGAGAGGAAACAAGGAGAGGAAGCAAGGAGAGGAAACAAGGAGAGGAAGCAAGGAGAGGAAGGAAGGAGGGGAAACAGGGAGAGGAAGCAAGGAGAGGAAGGAAGGAGAGGAAGGAAGGAGAGGAAGCAAGGAGAGGAAACAGGCAGAGGAAACAAGGAGAGGAAACAAGGAGAGGAAACGAGGAGTGGAAACAAGGAGAGGAGATGAGGAGAGGAGACAAGGAGAGGAAGGAAGGAGAGGAGACACGGAGTGGAAACAAGGAGAGGAGATGAGGAGAGGAGACAAGGAGAGGAAGGAAGGAGAGGAGACAAGAGGAAACAAGGAGTAGAAACAAGGAGAGGAGACAAGGAGAGGAAACAAGGAGAAGAAACAAGGAGAGGAAGCAAGGAGAGGAAACAGGGAGAGGAAACAAGGAGTGGAAACAAGGAGAGGAGATAAGGAGAGGAGACGAGGAGAAGAAGCAAGGAGAGGAGACAAGGAGAAGAGACAAGGAGAGGAGACAGAGAGAGGAGACGAGAGGAAACAAGGATAGGAAGCAAGGAGAGGAGACAAGGAGAGGAAGGAAGGAGAGGAGATGAGGAGAGGAAACAAGGAGGGGAGACAAGGAGAAGAAGCAAGGACTGGGAACAAGGAGAGGAGATAAGGAGAGGAGATGAGGAGAGGAAACAAGGAGAGGAGATAAGGAGAGGAAACAAGGAGAAGAAGCAAGGAGTGGAAACAAGGAGAGGAAACAAGGAGAGGAGATAAGGAGAGGAAACAAGGAGAGGAAACAAGGAGAGGAAACAAGGAGAGGAGATAAGGAGAGGAAACAAGGAGAGGAAACAAGGAGAAGAAGCAAGGAGTGGAAACAAGGAGAGGAGACGAGAGGAAACAAGGAGAGGAAACAAGGAGAGGAAACAAGGAGAGGAAACAAGGAGAGGAGACAAGGAGAGGAAACACGGAGAGGAGACAAGGTTCTTATAACAGTAATCACTACGTTCTTCACCTGTCTGCGGTTTCTCAGAGGAGCTGAACTCTGCCGACTGCAGCTGGAAGGAAACAGAAAAGGAAACAGAAAAGGAAACAGAAAAGGAAACAGAACGTCAGCATCACAGCGAGGGAAAGCGCCGCAGCGACATGTTTCCGCTACTCACCCGGGACAGACCGCTCCGAGAGGACGCCGGGAAATACACCGACCTGGACGGGTTGGACCCTGGAAGCAGAGCCAAACACATCCGAATGAAGCTCAGCAGGAGCTGAAGCGTGGAGCTTTACCAGAAGGACCTGTCGGCCATGTTTGTTTTACCAAAATCCTGCTAAAATGGGAATTTTTACTTTATAATGAAGCCATTTATTTCTCTCCATAATAATAAATAAAATCCTTTGTTTGGGTGAAACCGCTGCTTCTTTCACAGCTTAAACTTAAACTAAAACTATGAATGTGCACGTGTGCACGTTACCGGCGTTCTGGCTGCGGTCCGGCAGCGAGCGCGTTTTCCTCCTCAGAGGCGCTGAGGACTTGTCCAGCTCCTCCTTCAGGATGATTTTCCCCAGATTGGACTGAATCTGACAGACAAACAGAAACTTTCTATCAGGCCCATCAGTCTGAAAGTGTTTTAAAGATAAAAGTCAGAAAGTGTTTTAAAGATAAAAGTCAGAAAGTGTTTTAAAGATAAAAGTCTGAAAGTGTTTTAAAGATAAAAGTCTGAAAGTGTTTTAAAGATAAAAGTCTGAAAATGTTTTAAAGATAAAAGTCTGAAAGTGTTTTAAAGATAAAAGTCTGAAAATGTTTTAAAGATAAAAGTCTGAAAGTGTTTTAAAGATAAAAGTCAGAAAGTGTTTTAAAGATAAAAGTCAGAAAGTGTTTTAAAGATAAAAGTCTGAAAGTGTTTTAAAGATAAAAGTCTGAAAGTGTTTTAAAGATAAAAGTCTGAAAGTGTTTTAAAGATAAAAGTCTGAAAATGTTTTAAAGATAAAAGTCTGAAAGTGTTTTAAAGATAAAAGTCTGAAAGTGTTTTAAAGATAAAAGTCTCAAAGTGTTTTAAAGATAAAAGTCTCAAAGTGTTTTAAAGATAAAAGTCTGAAAGTGTTTTAAAGATAAAAGTCTGAAAGTGTTTTAAAGATAAAAGTCTGAAAGTGTTTTAACGATAAAAGTCTGAAAGTGTTTTAAAGATAAAAGTCTGAAAGTGTTTTAAAGATAAAAGTCAGAAAGTGTTTTAAAGATAAAAGTCTGAAAATGTTTTAAAGATAAAAGTCTGAAAGTGTTTTAAAGATAAAAGTCTGAAAGTGTTTTAAAGATAAAAGTCTGAAAATGTTTTAAAGATAAAAGTCTGAAAGTGTTTTAAAGATAAAAGTCTGAAAATGTTTTAAAGATAAAAGTCTGAAAGTGTTTTAAAGATAAAAGTCTGAAAGTGTTTTAAAGATAAAAGTCTGAAAGTGTTTTAAAGATAAAAGTCTGAAAGTGTTTTAAAGATAAAAGTCTGAAAATGTTTTAAAGATAAAAGTCTGAAAGTGTTTTAAAGATAAAAGTCTGAAAGTGTTTTAAAGATAAAAGTCTGAAAGTGTTTTAAAGATAAAAGTCAGAAAGTGTTTTAAAGATAAAAGTCTGAAAATGTTTTAAAGATAAAAGTCTGAAAGTGTTTTAAAGATAAAAGTCTGAAAGTGTTTTAAAGATAAAAGTCTGAAAGTGTTTTAAAGATAAAAGTCTGAAAATGTTTTAAAGATAAAAGTCTGAAAGTGTTTTAAAGATAAAAGTCTGAAAGTGTTTTAAAGATAAAAGTCTGAAAGTGTTTTAAAGATAAAAGTCTGAAAATGTTTTAAAGATAAAAGTCTGAAAGTGTTTTAAAGATAAAAGTCTCAAAGTGTTTTAAAGATAAAAGTCAGAAAGTGTTTTAAAGATAAAAGTCTGAAAGTGTTTTAAAGATAAAAGTCTGAAAGTGTTTTAAAGATAAAAGTCTGAAAGTGTTTCCCACCTTGTTCAGTTCCTGCTTCTGAAGAACTCTGAGTCCCCAAAGCTCATCGCCCAACTCTGCATCCTCCTCATCCTCCTCCTCCATCTGATCCTTCTTCTTCCACTCCTTCTCTGCAGTGAGGAGAGGAGGCAAGGAGGCAAGGAGAGGAAACAAGGAGAGGAGAGAAGGAGGGGAGGTAAGGAGAGGAAACAAGGTGAAGAAGCAAGGAGAGGAGACAAGGAGAGGAAACAAGGTGAAGAAGCAAGGTGAGGAGACAAGGAGGCAAGGGGAGGAGACAAGGAGAGGAGAGGAGACAAGGAGGTAAGGAGTGGAGACAAGGAGAGGAGAAAAGGAGAGGAGACAAGGAGGCAAGGAGAGGAGACAAGGAGAGGAGGCAAGGAGAGGAGAGAAGGAGGCAAGGAGAGGAGAAATGAGAGGAGACAAGGAGAGGAAACAAGAAGAGGAGAGAAGGGGAGGAGACAAGGAGGTAAGGAGAGGAGGAGAGGAGACAAGGAGAGGAGGCAAGGAGGCAAGGAGAGGAGAGAAGGGGAGGAGATGAGGAGAGGAGACAAGGAGAGGAGAAAAGGAGGCAAGGAGAGGAGGCAAGGAGAGGAGACACGGAGGCAAGGAGAGAAGACGAGGAGAGGAAATAAGGAGAGGAGACAAGGAGAGGAGAGAAGGGGGAGGAGAGGAGAAAAGGAGAGGAGAAAAGGAGAGGAGACAAGGAGAGGAAATAAGGAGAGGAGAGAAGGGGGAGGAGAGGAGAAAAGGAGAGGAGACAAGGAGAGGAGAGAAGGGAGAGGAGAAAAGGAGAGGAGACAAGGAGAGGAGAGAAGGAGAGGAAACAAGGAGAGGAGATAAGGAGAGGAGACAAGGAGAGGAGGGTGAATATCTGACAGGAAACAGTTGTTTTCTGGATTTAAAGCTGGAATTTTCTAATGAACACTTCGAAAATCTCATCTTTATATCTATTAATACTTTGGATGGATCATGATTATGTGTGTGTGCATGTGTGTGCATGTGTGTGTGCATGTGTGTGCATGTGTGTGTGCATGTGTGCTGGTTTGGATCGTACCAATCACAGCCAGGGAGGGGGGGCAGGGCCAGTAGTCGGTCTCGATCTTGGAGGGCTGGTTTGGATCTGGAGGCTGAGCTGCTGGGAACTTGGAGGACTCAATGATGAGATCCTCGATGTGTTTCCCCTGAGGGACGGCAGAGGACGGCACATCTGTACGTGCACGTGCACGTGCACACACACACACACACACACACACACACAGAGCACGTTAAAGCTGATTAAACACTGCAGAGCAGGTGGCTGCAGCTGACCCACATTCAGTGAACAGCTGCTGTTATTCATGAAAACACTGGTAACCATCGGTAACCATCGGTAACCGCCGGTAACCATCGGTAACCGTCGGTAACCACCGGTAACCAACCTTGCTTGTAGATGGGAGGCTTCTTATAGATGTTGGTGCCATTTTCTGCAAATAAAGAAGCATGATTTAAACGTACCAGATGATGGCGAACAGCACATTTATCTGATGTTTTCACATGAAGGCGGCAGCACCCGCTGCCCTGAGCGAGGTAACCATCGGTTACCGATGTCGCTGAAGATGTACGATGAGGCAAAGTGGGATTGTAAAGCTACATCACCAACCAAAGAAGATAAAACAGCAGGAAAAACGGGTAAAAACAGGAAGAGACGTGGTTACCGGGCCGGTGGAAGTGATGCATGGTGCTCCTGGTGCCACCGGGCTGTGTGGTGGGGGTGGGGGGAGTTGGTGGTGTGTGTGCGCTGTGGGTTCTGCTGCTCTGGATGGTGGAACCGGGTGAGGAACCTCCAGTGGATCGGTTCTCCAGCCACTCCCTGGACTCCTTGGATGAGTTCTGTAGAGACAGCCGAACACCGACGGGTCAAAGCAAGGCTTAAAGTCAGCGGCGTCACGGCAACGGAGCCGGACCCTCTGGTTTCTGATCTCCAAAACCATCTAAAACATCCGTCACCACCGGATAAAATACCAGTCCAACCTCTTCCTTTCAAAAATATCCATTTGACCTTCTGAAATACCAAAAAAAGCCTCTGAATTATAACTACAACAACTTCCAAACCCCTTTGAACCGCCTAAATGACCCAGTAACTGACCCCGGTAATCCCTAGGAACCGCCGGTTCTGTAAGGAACTCCTCAGTAATACTCAGAGCCTCCTGAAAGATTTAATGTTTCTCCTTAAAAACTCTGAGATCCAGCAGTTCGGTGGTCGCTGGAACTTCTCCAGAAGCCCCTGAACCGACTTTAAGGCCTTAACAACAGACCTTCTTGGGTAACACAACACCAGGAAGGACTCATAGGCACCTCTAAGCTTTGTAATGTCCCCTTTAACCACGTATAAGTCACGGCAACAGAGCCGGACCCTCTGGTTTCTGATCTCCAAAACCATCAAAACATCTGTCACCACTGGATAAAACACCAGTTCAACCTCTTCCTTTCACAAATATCCATCTGACCATCTGAAATACCAAAAAAGCCTAAATGACCCAGTAACTGACCCCCGGTAATCCCTAGGAACCGCCAGTTCTGTAAGGAACTCCTCAGTAATACCCAGAGCCTCCTGAAAGATTTAATCTTTCTCCTTAAAAACTCTGAGATCCAGCAGTTCGGTTATCGCTGGAACTTCTCCAGAAGCCCCTGAACCTAACAGATAACGACTTTAAGGACTTAACAACAGACCATGAAGGCACCTCTAAGCTTTGTAATGTCCCCTTTAACCACGTATAAGAACCATCAGGGAGCGATTACTCCTTCATGATCACACAAAACCCAAACTGGTGCTAAACTCTTCATTTTAAGCCTCCTTAAATGTTAGAACAGCCTCCGAAACAAACTGCTTTGACTCTTAGAACATCTTAAAGGCCTTAAAGCTCCAGAATAACCACAAACATGGAGCTCTGGAATATTTACCTCTGGGGAGGGAGGAGGAGAGATGGAGCGAGGAGACAAGGACCTCTGCAGGAGAAGAGGACAAAAATAGATTAAACGTGCGTCTATGAATAGATTCAAAGCAAAAGGAAGAAGGTAAACATGTGATTTAAGGCGGTATTCGGCAGGTTTAATCCTTTAAAACATGCTGCGGTTTATACCTTCATCCTGCTGTTAGCTGAGAACTTTAATTCCTTTTTAATCAATCAGAAAACTGTTGTAATGAAGCTTTTGACCTGGTGGGGGCAGTGTTGGCTCAGTTTGAGCTAATTAACTCAACAGGAAGTCATCTGAAGGCATTAAATCCACCGACAGGCTCAATAAATCCTGAGTTTCATCGCTGTTATTTTCCCCTGAATAGTAAAATGTCCCACTTTAAACACTTTAAATGTTTTCTTTGACTAAATGTGAATAAAAATATAGTTTTTTTAGAAAAGCAAATCATTAAATTCTGATGTGAAATTTTTATCTTTTGTTTCCCACATCATCCAAACCTGTATTTGTTTCTCAGGTTTATTCTCAGCAGGTTTTGTCTCCTTAGTGACAGAAATAAGTTTTTATTTCATGCATAAAAGCCCTAAAAGCTTCAAATGTTTCCATTATCTGAATTTATAATGTTTATGTGAAGCCACAATACTGAAAATCCAATCCAACTCATATCATTTAAACTCATGAGAGTCAGAGACTTCAAAGTGGCTCAGAACCTGTTTCTGATGCAGAGATTATGAAGTGGGATTAAAGTCTGGTGAAATCAGAGCGATAAGGAAAGAGAGGAATCTGCTGAAGGATTTCAGTTCAGTGTCTGAACATTTCTGTCCCAAAACTCTGAAAACAGACGGAAATAACGGTGGAAAGGTGGAGAAAAATCACTCTGGACAACTGCAAAGTTTAAGGAAAAAGCCTCCAAAGAGACTGAAAGTGACCAAAAGAGCAACAACTCGTCCACAAAGACAGGAAACAGGTGTGCAGACACTCAAAGAAACATCTGCACAGATGTTGTATGTCTGAGTGACAGAGACCAAGCTAAAGCTGAGCGGCGGCGAGGCTCAGAGCGGCGGCGGCTCAGAGCGGCGGCGGCTCAGAGCGGCGGCGGCGTGGCTCAGAGCGGCGGCGTGGCTCTGAGCGGCGGCGGCTCAGAGCGGCGGCGGCGTGGCTCAGAGCGGCGGCGGCGGCTCAGAGCGGCGGCGTGGCTCAGAGCGGCGGCGGCGGCTCAGAGTGGCGGCGAGGCTCAGAGCGGCGGCGTGGCTCAGAGCGGCGGCGGCTCACCTCCAGCGGACTGTAGCAGTAGTGCGGCTGGTAGATCATCAGATCTGGTCTCTCGATGTCCAGGATGGCTTTGTCTCTGGGTAACGCCGCCAGATCCTTGTAGCCAATAACGCCATCGTCCACTCTGGCCTGCAGGGGGCGGGGGGCGGGGGGGGGGGGCAGAGATTACAGATTACTGATCTGAGATTAATCTGACGGCTGATGGGAGTCGATCTGTTTTCTCACCACGATGGCGGCGGCAGGGGATCCCGGGACGCTGGTCCCTCTGAGAGACAAAACGCTCCCTGGAGACGTCTGGGCCAGCTGCTGCTCGTGCACACGCACGTGCACGCACACACACACACACACACACACACACACACACACACTGATCTTTTAATCCTTTAAATGATGGATGATAATTATCTTAAAGATCTCCACCTGAACCCTCAAACAGCCGTTTAAATATCTGACGACTCTTTAAAAACTCGCTGTTTACCTTGGGCATCATCATGGCTGCTGATTGGTCCGTTTCCTGAGAGAGAAACAGAGGAAATGAGTCACAGATAGATCAATGTGTTAAACTACTCAGCTGTTTGATATCCGGCACACGGCTCAAACTGTGACGCTTTCTAACCCCGAAACACGGTCAAAGCAGGACAATCTGCTGCTGAAAAGTTGGGGTTCAAAGGTCATTAAGTCATAATGTTCTGATGCTGTTCTCAGCCGACTGATTCAGGAAATAATCTGTGAGCCCAGAACAACGTTTGCTTTGTCCAAACAGGTAAAAGAAGCAAAATGATGCAGTTTACTGTCTGTAAAACAGTGGAAGTAAAGCAGTTTTTTACATTCTGTTCATTTGTTTTCCCAAAAAAAAACCCGAGATATATATTTGAGGGCTGAAGTTTGATGAATAAATTCTTGGAGAACATGATCCTGACTCAGAAAAATGTTCTCAGGTGTTACGGTGCCTATAGGCCCAGCCTGCTGGGGGAGCTCCCATGATGCACCTCTCCTCCCTCCATGTACAGATGACATCATTGCTGTCATTAACTTGTGTTTCTCTCTCTCAGCAGGTGTCTCTGGCCTGGTGTTACGCTGCTTGTTGTCCCCTCTTTCCTGTCCTCTCAGCCCCAGCTGGTCCAGGCAGATGGACCCTTCCTGGTTCTGGTTCTGATGGAGGTTTCTTCCTGGTTCTGGTTCTGATGGAGGTTTCTTCCTGGTTCTGGTTCTGATGGAGGTTTCTTCCTGTTAAAATGAAGTTTTTTCTCTCCACAGTCGCCTCGTGCAGCTTAGGATCAGAGAGAAGTTTCAGTTACTCTGCTGGTTTCCTGAGCTCGGCTCTGTGTGAACTGGACTAATTTCGGACTGAAGTTCTGATGTGGTGCTTTATAAATCCAAACTAACACCGTGTCTCCCTTTCCTGCGTCTGGTGATGAAATGAACTGGACCCTCGGCTTGACTCAGCACACAATGAGTCAGGATCAGCTGAGCTGAAATGTGCTGTGGAGGCTTTCTGTGACAGCTGAGCAGCCGGCAGAGCTCCACAGAAACAGCTAACTGAGCTAACTGGGCTAACTGAGCTAACTGAGCTAACTGGGCTAACCGAGCTAACTGGGCTCACTGAGCTAACTGAGCTAACTGAGCTAACTGGGCTAACCGAGCTAACTGGGCTCACTGAGCTAACTGAGCTCACTGGGCTCACTGAGCTAACTGAGCTAACTGAGCTAACTGAGCTCACTGGGCTCACTGAGCTAACTGAGCTAACTGAGCTAACTGGGCTCACTGAGCTAACTGAGCTAACTGGGCTCACTGAGCTAACTGAGCTAACTGGGCTCACTGAGCTAACTGAGCTAACTGAGCTAACTGGGCTCACTGAGCTAACTGAGCTAACTGGGCTAACTGGTCATTGTGTCCGACCAGTTAACCGACTCGTTTGATGGTTGTTCAGTTAATTATTAAACTAAATACAGAGTTCAGATATAATTACATCAGTTATTTGTAAAAACCCATTAAATATTCTGTTTATCTTTGTCTAAAACCTGAGCAGTCACTGAAGTGCCTTTTATTTCTCTTTTCTCTCAGTATCTGTCACAACTGTTAAGCTAAAGTTTTCCATCTTTTGTTGGGTTATTTACTGGGTTATCTGGGAATCAAACCAGCAAACCTTGTGTTTGCAGCCACAGCTTTTTACAGTTCTCAGGCTGCTTTAAGCTAATTCTGCCTTTAGTTTAGCCATAATCTTCAGATAAATACAGTATTTATCCATTTCTAAAAGCAAATTCAATCTTTTGAATTAACCATAATTCCACTTCCTTAGCTGACTGAGCTAACTGGGCTGACTGAGCTCACTGAGCTAACTGAGCTCACTGGGCTAACTGAGCTCACTGGGCTAACTGAGTTAACTGAGCTCACTGAGCTCACTGGGCTAACTGAGTTAACTGAGCTCACTGAGCTCACTGGGCTAACTGAGTTAACTGACCTCACTGAGCTAACAGGGCTAACTAAGCTAACTGAGCTAACTGGGCTAACCGGGCTAACTGAGCTAACTAGGCTAACTGAGCTCACTGGGCTAACTGAGCTAACTGGGCTAACTGAGCTCACTGAGCTAACTGAGCTCACTGGGCTAACTGAGTTAACTGAGCTCACTGAGCTAACTGGGTTAACTAAGCTAACTGAGCTAACTGGGCTAACCGGGCTAACTGGGCTAACTGAGCTAACTGAGCTAACTGGGCCCGCCATTAAAACCCAGCACAGCTGAGGTCTGAGTGAGGCTGAGGCGCCGTTGGTTCTGGTGTCTGCCAACAGAAACTGGTTAAAAACGTGGTTTTAACCGTTAAACCAGCTGAGAAAACATTTATTCTCTTATTGGGTTCCCGGTGCTGCCTCCGAGCTGGACTCAGACCCTGCGCTCAGCTGTGTGTTTGGACAGTTTGCAGAACTCTCAGCTGCAGCTGCCGGCTGCTTTGTGTCGGCCGACATAAAGGGATTATTCCAGAGTCCACAGCTTTGTGGGCCTCTGCCTGTGTGCCGTTACCTCAGAGAGAATAAGGGATCATGTCTGCATGAGCTCGTCTTCTGGGCTCCGCGGCCCGATCAGCACCTGAAACACACACAGAGGCTCGGTTTGATCGGTTCTCTCCACAAATATCACCTGAAAAGGCCAACATCAAAGGGTGCTAAAAAAGAGCTAAAAATGTTTGATTCCTGGTGATTTCATTTGAAATAAAAACCATAAAACTGAAATATGATAAGAAACCTGGTGTAACACATCAGCTGAGACCAGAACCGAGCCCAGAACCGAGCCCAGAACTGAGACCAGAACTGAGTCCAGACCAGAACCGAGTCCAGACCAGAACCGAGCCCAGAACTGAGACCAGAACTGAGTCCAGCCTGGACTGAGACCAGAACTGAGACAAGAACTGAGTGCAGAACTGAGTGCAGAACTGAGACCAGAACTGAGACAAGAACTGAGTCCAGACCAGAACCGAGTCCAGACCAGAACCGAGCCCAGAACTGAGCCCAGAACTGAGACCAGAACTGAGACAAGAACTGAGACCAGAACCGAGCCCAGAACCGAGGCCAGAACTGAGTCCAGAACTGAGACCAGAACTGAGACCAGAAGTGAGACCAGAAGTGAGACCAGAACTGAGACCAGAACTGAGTCCAGACCAGAACCGAGTGCAGACCAGAACCGAGCCCAGAACTGAGTCCAGAACTGAGACAAGAACTGAGACCAGAACTGAGACCAGAACTGAGTCCAGAACTGAGACCAGAACTGAGTCCAGACCAGAACTGAGACCAGAACTGAGACAAGAACTGAGACCAGAACTCAGACAAGAACTGAGTCCAGAACTGAGACCAGAACTGAGACCAGAACTGAGTCCAGAACTGAGACCAGAACTGAGACCAGAACTGAGTCCAGAACTGAGACAAGAACTGAGACCAGAACTGAGACCAGAACTGAGACCAGAACTGAGTCCAGCACTGAGACCGGTCCAGATCCGGACTTTGTAGTGACGGCAGAACCGGACGAGGTTCAGAAGGAGCATCAGCCTGTATGACTGAGTTTAAACACTGATTTAATGAAGTCTCTCTGTAATACGAATGAAGCTCATCTCCCTGGGTTACTGGGCCATCAGCCCGCCCACATGCATCCATTTTCTCTCTCGGTTCTGTTTGTTTATCATCAACTGTTTGCTGCCACCTGGACTTTCTCCAACTGTCTTCACCTCCTTTTCAACATGAATCCTGACCGTATCGTCGGGGATCCCAGAAGCAGGTGGATCAACTGGCCCAAGAATCGGCCATTTAGCAAAAAGCAGGGGCTCCAGTACAGAGCCCTGGGGCTCCCCTGAGGAGATCCCAACGATAGAAACCCTCAGGAAAGATGGACTCAGGCACCAGAAATATTACTGGTAGTGAATTAATTATACTTTTTTTTCTTTTTACAGACGTTTGCTCTGTTATGTCACTGAATAATTATCAATAATTACCAATAATTACCAATAATTACCAATAATTACCAATAATTAACCATTAACACCAAACTGAAGCTGTTCTTACCTAAACTACATCCCATGACAGACTACAGTTTGTGTTGCAGTCTTCAGCGTTTCTGTTTCTGTCAGATTTCACTCCGAGCCTTCCCCGCTCCGGTATTGATCTCTGCTGGTGTCGCTGACTCTGAATAATTGATGTTAATAAATGGCTGACTGGGAGCTGTGGTCAATTTCAGCAGGCAACAGATTTCTGATCAGCTCCTCCTCATGTCTGCGGGTTCCTCTCAGTTAACCGACCCGTTTGATGGTTGTTCAGTTAATTATTAAACTAATTAAAGAGTTTAGATCTCATTTCCTCAGAGTTATTTGTAAAAACCTTTAAATATTCTGTTTATCTTTGTCTAAAACCTGAGCAGACACTGAAGTACCTTTTATTTCTCTTTTCTCTCAGTATCTGTCTTAACTGTTAAGCTAAAGTTTTCCATCTTTTGTTGGGTGACTTACTGAGTAATCTGGGAATCAAACCAGCAAACCTTGTGTTTGCAGCCAGTTTCTCAGGCTGCTTTAAGCTAATTCTGCCTTTAGTTTATCCACATTCTTCAGATAAATCCAGTATTTATCCATTTCTAAAAGCAAATCCAATCAAACCTTTGAATTAACCATAATTCCACTTCCTTTCTGAGATGAACGCGGTCATTTGGAATAGAATCGTGATTTATTTATGATTCTTTTCATCCGTCTTCCACCACGACCAACGCTGTAATCTGCAGTTTCACCGATTCGAGCCGCAGCTTTCCTCAGATTCTGCTGACGAGACGACAGACAAAAGCCGGAGATCCGCCCCGCAGCAGAGAGGACGGCATGTTTTCAGAGTTTAAAGAGAAATCTGTGTCTCAGGAGAGAGATCAATTACAATCTGATGGCTCCAGGTGATCAATGATGTGATCGATTAGGTGGAGATCAAGTGGCAGCGCGGCATGTCCACAGTGGGTCACATAACACCAAACCGTGGCTCGATCAATCAGAAAACTGATGGATAAACTGCATAAATAAACTGCATAATCCCCCAAAGTTCACATTATGCTTCGCTTATCAGCTTTATCAGTTTCAGAGAAGAAGAGAAAAATGAAACCTGGAAGACGTCTAAAGGCTAAAATCCACAAACATTTGGACACATGGAGCCTCCGGTTTTCTGTTCGTTTGATGAGGCTCAGCATCTATTTTCAGACTCAGCTTTTATTTCCTCTGTTGCTAAGTGATGATGCTGGCAGGAGAGAAACTGATGTAAAGAGAAAATCTGTTAAAAAACAACAGGAAACAGAGACGCTCATCTGTCCTGTTTTTATAACAGACAGTGAACTCAGCACACAGGAACATATATATGACCACACTGAAGTATTCCTGTGGCTGAGTGGGAGTTTGTTTGATGGTTACTGAAGCCTCGTTCAGCCGATCTGCCTCCGAGTCCGCAGAGACAACTCAGAGGAATGCTGGGAGATATTTCAGGGTTGCTAGGTTACCGCACCCGGCCGTCCAATCAGCTGGCAGAAATGTGGGCGAGCCAACGACAGAACTGTCGCTCTGACACAGACCTCCCACCATCGGACCACCCCGGCGCCGACACACAGCAGGGGTCACGGCAGCAGGTAAACCCCACCCGGGCCGCCACGCCTGGGAGCTTAAATCAAACCAACACAGTTCAGCCGTAACAATGAGACGATCCCGCTGCCAACCCTCTGATTTATTGTACAGGCGTCGGTCAGCGCAGAGACTGAAAACACAAGCTGTGAGAACATCCCGGGAGCAAAGATTTCAGCTGAATTAAAGCTCAAAAATCACGGACCGGCCTCCTGTCTGGGTGCAAAGACTTTTATTCTTCTTTTTTAAAGCCTCCAACTCTAAAATATACTTTATTTTAAACATGTTAAATCAGAATAAATACTCTGCATGTTCAGAGGTGAGTGGGAAGAAGCATTAGCTGATTTAAACTACTCTCCCTTCCTGTTTGTGTCCTATTGTACCTTAAAACCTTTATAATTTGCTCCAAATGCTCGGTGTTGCAGCCTCATTAATGGGTGGGAAACGTGGCTGAGAACACAGGCCTCTTTGCTTTGTTTCACAGCTTCTCTCAGAGGAGTAAAAACTTTGCAGAGTCCTACAGACACAGTCTTAAACTCCAGATTTCTGTTTAACCTTCCTCACATTCACATATTTGAGGCCAGCAGAACGTTTCCACCTGTTTTGGAGCTTGAAATGAAGTTTTTCGGGGACTGAAATCTCTTCTTCTGCAGAAGTTTAACAGCACAGAGGGCCAGCTGTTTCTCTTAAGCCTCCAGGTTCACGTTTAGACTCTTTTTGGGTTTAAAAAGCACAGAATCTGCGTTCTAATGTTAGCCGACAGGCTGACTTCCCTCGTGGTCGTCCTCCTCTCCGTCTTCCTCCGCCTCTTTGTGTCGGGATGAAAAGTCGTAAATTATCTCGTTACAATCACTGAGGCGGTCTTTAGTGCCGGTCACTGATTCCTCACAAACAAACACGGGTCCTGAGAACGTGTGGACATTACACACAACGATTTATATCTGGACCGACACTTTTGTTTGCTGGTGGTGCGTTCAGGGACTGCTGGATATCTGAGATTGGCTCAGAAGGTGGCAGCTAAGAAGTATCACAGTTCTGTTTGTCTTCTTGTGTTTTCCACCTCAGAATTCTTTCTAGTAAAAGTTTACCAGATAACTTCCTTTAAAACAATGATGTTCTTGTACAGGGACTCTCAGTTAGTAAAACCTGCATTTATTCTAAAAATGGCAGCTTCTGGCAGGAGCTGCACGGTTCTGTGGTGGTTAGCGCCGTCACCTCCCAGCAGGGGTTCTCCCCGGATACTCCGGCTTTCTCCCACCATGCAAACCATGCATGTTCGGTTGATTTGTGACTCCAAACTGACCCCAGAGGGTGTGGTGGTTTGTCTCGGCTGTCTCTGTGTGGCCCTGTGATGGATATCTGCTTCTATTTCATAAATAACACAAAGCTTGTCAGTGAAGACACTGGAAATCATTTCTCTGGACTTGTGTCTGAAACAGAAATGTTGAAATGAACTGAAATGTAGAACAGGTCCACATCCGGTCCTGGAGGCCCGACTTTGGGCAGGTGCAGAAGCTCTTAATGTGTGACCTCTGACAGGGTCACAAGGCTGACCTTTCACCTTAAAGGGAAAGTTTACAACCCAGAGAGGGACAGAAACATGGATCTGACCTGAAGTTAAGGATCACCCCCCCAGCTCTGTTAATATGAACTTCTTCGTTCTGCAGGAACCAGCAGCCTTCATGCTCGGTAAGTTTCATTTTAGCTCAAACTCTGATTCCTCCTCCTCAGGACGTCACATGAAGCTGTGCAGATCATCCTGACGCCGTTTGCTTTTCGTCTCAAAACAGGTTGATGCCCGCGGCTGCAAGTGGGTCAATGGCTGAAATCTGCTGAGTCACAGCTTCACATTCGCAGCTCTGTCGACTCATCAAACATCAACTGAGCTGCGAATTAAATCCAAGTGGTTTTTCACTCATGATCTGCAGCTCATTTCAACTTTAAATGTTATTTCCATCGTATTTACATCAGTTTTAAATGATAGCGTTTGCTACGTCTCAGTTTGATGACAGGAGAGAAATAACAGCTCTGCCTAAACTCAGTCTTCTAATTTCAGGATTGCATCATGTTAGCGATGCAGCAGTGATTTGAGCTTTTGCTTGCTGGTGTATATGCAGCTTGAACTGCAAATATCAGCAGGTTCTGAGTATCTTCTCTGCAGCATGTTCAGCTGCTCGTGTCCTTCAGCTTTCTCTCCTGAAAAAATGACTCATTGCTGCTTGTAGGAGACGATTATTTAGCTGTGGAATGAAGGTGGGAGGCATTTAGGGAAATTCAGTGAATTAGAGGTTCCGAAATAGCTCATTCTGCTCCAATCAGTGAAGTCTGCTCTATGTTTTGTGGTCAGTGAATTCAGCTTTGAGATGTGCTCGATTTCCATGTTTCCATCTTTCACAGGTAAAGTTCTGCTTTGAATGTCGAATGAAGAACAGAAGGAAGCTAGCAGAGAACAGAAGGAAGCTAGCAGAGAACAGAAGGAAGCTAGCAGAGAACAGAAGGAAGCTAGCAGAGAACAGAAGGAAGCTAGCAGAGAACAGAAGGAAGCTAGCAGAGAACAGAAGGAAGCTAGCAGAGAACAGAAGGACGCTAGCAGAGAACAGAAGGAAGCTAGCAGAGAACGGAAGGACGCTAGCAGAGAACGGAAGGAAGCTAGCAGAGAACAGAAGGAAGCTAGCAGAGAACAGAAGGAAGCTAGCAGAGAACAGAAGAAAAGTAGCAGAGAACAGAAGGAAGCTAGCACAGAACAGAAGGAAGCTAGCAGAGAACAGAAGGACGCTAGAGAACAGAAGGAAGCTAGCAGAGAACAGGAGGAAGCTAGCAGAGAACGGAAGGAAGCTAGCAGAGAACAGAAGGAAGCTAGCAGAGAACAGAAGGAAGCTAGAGAACAGAAGAAAAGTAGCAGAGAACAGAAGGAAGCTAGCACAGAACAGAAGGAAGCTAGCAGAGAACAGAAGGACGCTAGAGAACAGAAGGAAGCTAGCAGAGAACAGGAGGAAGCTAGAGAACAGAAGGAAGCTAGCAGAGAACAGAAGGAAGCTAGCAGAGAACAGAAGGAAGCTAGAGAACAGAAGGAAGCTAGCAGAGAACAGAAGGAAGCTAGAGAACAGAAGGAAGCTAGCAGAGAACAGAAGGAAGCTAGCAGAGAACAGGAGGAAGCTAGAGAACAGAAGGAAGCTAGCAGAGAACAGAAGGAAGCTAGAGAACAGAAGGAAGCTAGCAGAGAACAGGAGGAAGCTAGAGAACAGAAGGAAGCTAGCAGAGAACGGAAGGAAGCTAGCAGAGAACAGGAGGAAGCTAGAGAACAGAAGGAAGCTAGCAGAGAACAGAAGGAAGCTAGAGAACAGAAGGAAGCTAGAGAACAGAAGGAAGCTAGCAGAGAACAGGAGGAAGCTAGAGAACAGAAGGAAGCGAAAATGATGAGAATAATTTATAAAATCTGGTATCAACCTTTATATCAAATGTGGATTATTTGTTTACAGATTTGAAACAGATTTTGAAGCCAGTTTTACACTTAAATGCAGACGTATAAAATCCACAGATTGCTGCTGTTGGTGTAAACTTTGAATGTTTAAAACAGGTTTGAGTGTTTCGAGCTCTTCTTCATCCTTTTGACTGGTTAAATGTTTGTAAAACAGAGGCAGAGGATGACCAATAGCTCTGAATTCTGAGACAAGTTTGTCAGGTCCAAGACCAACTGGTTAATGATTAACACTATTGATCGATCATTTTCATTTAAACATTCTGAGGGAGTGTGTGGCAGCATGAGGAAGCAGCTGATTGGTCAGAAATCTGAGGCTGTTTTACTTTCAGTTTGTCTGTTGCTGTTCTGGAAACTTATGAAAGACGGCAGCAGTTACAGCAGCCTCCGCGTGTTCGCTGGCTCTTATCTCGGCTCACAAGGAGGCGACCGCACCCAGGCTGTCATCGCTTAGGTAACGGCTGCTGTCATTGGCTGAAGCAGGCGTTACATCACTGCATCTGAAGGTGTTTGTTCTGATTGACGGGAAGAAAAAAACTGAAGTTTCCAACAGTTGAAGGAAGCTTTTAATTTTGTAAATAAGATAAAGTGAGCTTTTTCTATGGCTTGATGAGTGATTCTGATCAATAGTTCTGCAGCTTTCACAGTTTTTCTGCTTTTCCCCTCATCTTCAGTCCTTGTTCCTGAGCATTTTCAGTGTTTTTTCTTTGTTCAGCCACTTAACTCTGACCTTTGACCCATTCAGGCAGAAAAAAGGCTCCTAACTCAAGGGATGAACCAGTGTTGTGTCGACACAGAACAGACATCTTAGCAAAGAAGCCATTTTAAACTGGATCTTTAGGCTCTTTGTTACCAGCAGCCTGTCACAAAGACACATCATTTGTTCCCATTTCTTTAGCTGCATCTATGAAAAACAGCAAAGAAAACACAGTTTGACAGACAGAAAATAGGATTTCTGCAGCAACAAGGTGATTCCCAAAGAGCTATTAGCTGAAAACTTGGCATATCTCAGCATGGTGTGCAGTGTGTCCTTAAAACATTTGAGGAAACTGGACAAGTGGAGGACAAAAGAAGAAGTGTCAGGCCTAAAAAACTATCTCCAGCAGATGAACAGGATCTGAAAGTGATGTCCTTAAGAAAGAGGAAAAAATCCAGCTGTGACCTGACAGGACCTGAGAGATGCATCTGGACCTTCAGCTGATCCATCTACTGTTGGCCCAAGCCTCATCAGAAATGGTCTCCATGGAAGGGTGGCTGTCAAGAAGCCGTTCTTAAGGAAGGGAAACAGGGAGAAAAGGCTGAGCTGTGCCAAATGACACAAGAAGTGGACTGAAAATCAGTGGCAACAGGTCTTATGGAGGGATGAATCCTCCCCAGAGCCCGGACCTCAACATTATTGAAGCAGTGTGGGATCATCTGACAGAGAACGGAACAAAAGGCAGCCCACATCCAAAGAAGAGCTTTGGGATGTCCTTCAAGAAGCCTGGAGAACTATTCCTGAAGACTCCTTAAAGAAATGACAGAAAGCTCGTCTCAGAGGGTTATTATAAAATCTGCTTTTTAATAATCAAACTATTTACAGCGAGTTAAAGACCAACGACTGAATGTATTAATCTGACAGAAAACTTTTCCTCTTCAGTCTCTTATCGTTAAAACTAATCTCTCAACCCAGATGTTGTCTCTCTGTTGTCATGACAACTGTTGGATAAAGCAGGGATTTCATGTTCCTCCTTCCTTCTGTTTTCAGCCCCTTCTTCTCTCCATCCTTTCCAGCTTCTTCTTTTAAAGGGTTTTCTTCTTTCCTCATGTTTCCTGCTGTCTTTCCCCTCTGTTTGTCCCCTCTTTGCTTCCTTCTCTTTCATTTTCAGTTATTTTCTTTTCCTGCTCCTCCTTCTTTTCATGTTCTTTTACCACTTCTTTACTTCCCATTTCAAAGAATCTCTCATTCTTTTCTCATGTATTCCCTCAGTTTATTTGATCTTTGAACGTTTCCTTCCTTCCTTCCTTGACTTCGCCCTGTTTCCTTCCTTCCGTCCTTCCGTCCTTCCGTCCTTCCGTCCTTCCTTCCTTCCTTCCTTCCTTCCTTCCTTCCTTCCTTCCTTCCTTCCTTCCTTCCTTCCTTCCTTCCTTCCTTCCTTCCTTCCTTCCACCTTTCCTTCCATCCTTCCTTCCTTCCTTCCTTCCTTCCTTCCTTCCTTCCTTCCTTCCTTCCTTCCTTCCTTCCTTCCTGTGGTCCTTCCTTCCTTCCTTCCTTCCTTGACTTCGCCCTGTTTCCTTCCACCTTTCCTTCCTTCCTTCCTTCCTTCCCTTTGTCCTGTTTCCTTCCTTCCTTCCTTCCTTCCTTCCTTCCTTCCTTCCTTCCTTCCTTCCTTCCTGTGGTCCTTCCAGCTGTGGTCCTTCCAGCTGTGGTCCTTCCAGCTGTGGTCCTTCCAGCTGTGGTCCTTCCAGCTGTGGTCCTGGTCTTTCTGGATCCTTTTGCAGTAAAATGTTTGGAGCAGAAAACAGAGCAGCTGATGGTCAGGAGTCAGAGCAGAGGCTCGTCCATCTGTCGTATCAGCAAACACACCAGCTGCACAACTTAAAATTCCAGCGCTGACGGCGAGTGGACCGCAGCCTAAACAACAGCCCCCCCCCCCCCTGCACCACCACCACTGGCTGTGCCCACAGACTCATTCTCGGCATCAACACCCCCCCCGGCCCCCTGCTGTACTCAGAGATAAGAGCTGTGGCCTCTGTCAGCTGCAGACTGGATTCAACCTTGTGGTTATTTCAGGTTCATTCTGCTCCTTTACAGCCTTTAAACCGACTCCACACCCCTTCAGCTCAATTTGGCAGTAAAACTGCACCTTTCTTCCCCAAAAACTCAACGTTTACTAAAGAAATGTTTAAAATGTGACCCTGTAGCACAACACAGCTTTTTAGAAGCACAGATTATTCTTCATAAATCCAAAGAAAGACAGAAAGACTGAGTTTAAAGAGCAGCCAGACATCATCATCCTAGTCTGATGTAGCAGGTTCTCTGCTTCCTTCCAACTAAAAACATAAAAAGTATCACGTTGTATCAGAGCAGATCATCACTGGGGATTGATGTCCTGGTGCTTTATTTGTGTTTTACTCTTATTTTCTTACATTTACTTTTTGAAGCCACAAAGAAAAGAGGATTCTCTCCATAATAAAGATTTTATAAGCAGCTGGTCACATTAAGGCTTCCTGATGTTTAACTGCACCTGATTCTTAAAGTTGCTTTCAAAGCAAAGCCTGAAAGCACATCAGAGTCTGGATGTATTCGGTCTTTTATTCTATCAAAACTTCTCATGCAGCTTGTATGAAACTGTGGAGCAGAATCCGCTGTGCAGCGCATGTTATGTGTGAGCGGCGGGAAACGCTCAGCTGCCGCTTGGATGCAGCTCTATTGCCGCTCGTTTGCCCCTTCGGTTGCTGCTCGGATGCAGCTCTATTGCCCCTTCGGTTGCTGCTCGGATGCAGCTCTATTGCTGCTCTATTGCCGCTCGGATGACGCTTGGTTGCCGCTCTATTGCCCCTTCGGTTGCCCCTCGTTTGCTGCTCTATTGCCGCTCGGATGCAGCTCTATTGCCGCTCTATTGCTGCTCGTTTGCCCCTTCGGTTGCCGCTCGGATGCTGCGGTGGACATCCACCAGAGAAACATTTCTGCAGCTCTTCTGCAGCAACACCGCTGGAAACATCTGGGATGTGTGAAGATGCTGGTGAGTATCTGAGTTTATTGTTTAACGTCTCAGAGCCGAAAGAAGCTGGTCAGTCACGTTGTTCCAATCTTTGCAGATCAGACGATTCAGAGTTGTTTTGAATAAAAATGATCAAAGATTCAGATTTTTGTCATTTCTATTCATCATTTCCTCTTTCAAATCTTCCAAATATGAATAAAAACAACAATGAAAACCTGAGTATTGATCTTTTGCTTTAGTTTCTCGTTATTTCTGCCTCAGCATCACGAAGCTGCAGTTTTTCTCCTCAGTCTGACTTTGCTACAGTTCTGCACTTCTGTGTTTTCCTCAAGTTACAAAGATGGATCCTGACAAAATGAACGGCTCCTTTATGTACGGTGGCCCTGAAGTTCAGAGCACCAGAACAAAACATTTCAGAACCTACAGCGAGGCAGAACCAAGTTTTCATTGATTCTGTTCTTTTTCTCTCTGCTTTGTTGTTATTTTCTGTTTCTGTTGCTTGCTTCATGCTCTGTGAGAGGTTTTCATGTTCTTTTGCATCCATTGTGCTCATGTGAACATGCTAACACAGCTAAAGCATCAGTAAAGCATCAGTAAAGCATCAGTAAAGCATCAGTAAAGCATCAGTAAAGCATCAGTAAAGCATCAGTAAAGCATCAGTAAACTAGCTAAACTAGCTCCATGGAAATCCGCAGACTGAACTGAAGCACATCCAAACACAGGCCGCAGGAATCAAAGCTTCACTCCTGATTTCTATATCTGCCGCAGAGCAAAGTTTCTATTGTGTAACAGGAGTGAAGATGACTCATGTTTCCATTAATAGAAGAGAGCGCCCACGCAGCGCAGCGAGACGTTCGGGACGACTCCAGGACGCCGCATTTGGCTCTAAGGAGCGGTGATGAAGCTGAAAGCAGGAGCCGTCCTGCCACTGGGGGAAGAAACAGCTGCTGTGATTATTTCAGGCTGTAGAAGAAGCCGTGGCAGCCTCCACATGTTCAGTTACAGGCCCAGATGGAGTTTAGAAGTTAATGTAATGCTCTCTGTGGCAGAGGCTGCAGCTCAGAGCTCGGTTCTTATTTACCGGACCTATCTGCAGCTTTCTGTAAACCACCAGAATATGGACTCTACTGAAGGGACAAGTCAGGTTCTCAGTGTGAGTCAGAGCATCCTCACATCTCAAGGTGTGCCCCACAGCCCCACGCCACGCCACGCCACGCCAGGCCACGCCACGCCACGCCACGCCAGGCCACGCCACGCCACGCCACGCCACGCCACACCAGGCCAGGCCACGCCAGTTTCAATTTAAACTGGAGGGTTCCAGAAAGATGGAATAAACCATAAAAAAGAGTCCAAAGTACTTCATGGATGGCCGAAGGCAGCAAGCTGAACACATCGTTCCCACTTTAAGAAGCAGTTGGTGATTATCTTAAATACAGAGCGCTGCCGACAGGTCGGGACTCCGACTGCTCACAGTTTCAGCTGAACAAACGCTGTCGTGAGCTTCCTGGTTCCACCAGTCCAACGACAACAAAGGAAAAAGACAAAAGAAATCGATCCTGAAGGTGATTGGCTCCATGTTGTGAACATTTTAGAAAGTGATCTTTTCTGTAAAGTTGTTCCCAGCGAGCAGAAAAGCCGGTACAAAAGCACTAAAGCTTTGCCCTCAGAGGGTTTGCTCTGCTGTTGATGCCTCTGAACAGCCTTTACCAGGACTCGCCCCCCAGCATGAAGCCAGAGATCCCAACATTCACACAACATGACACCTTACAAGCTGTGCTAATCACACGAATGCTGCAGCTTCCATTTCTCTGGTCTAACGGTGTGATGCAGAGACACAAACAGGACTCAGGTTCAGAGGATGTCTGTTTTGGGTCTGTTTTCATGCACAGAAACATTCAGATCTCACCTGAGTGATAATAATTAAGGTTAACTATCAATAAGCAGCTTCTTCTGATAACCTTAACTCAAGTGTGCTCATATTCAGAGTCAGCAGCAATCAAACTAAGGAATGCGTGTAGTTTACAGGAGTTTACAGTATGAAATAATGTGGAAACAATGTGGACATAACGGGGACATAACAGGGACATAATGGGGACACAATGTGGATCTAATTTGGACATAATGGGGACATAATGTGGAAACAATGGGGACATAATGTGGATCTAATTTGGACACAATGGGGACACAATGTGGATCTAATTTGGACATAATGGGGGCATAATGTGAAAATAATGGGGACATAATGTGGGGACATAATGGGGAAATAATGGGGACATAATGGGGACATAATGTGGGCATAATGGGGACATAATTTGGATCTAATTTGGATCTAATTTGGACACAATAGGGACATAATGGGGGCATAATGTGGGGACATAATGGGGACACAATGGGGAAATAATGGGGACATAATGTGGATCTAATTTGGATACAATGGGGACATAATGGGGACATAATGTGGATCTAATTTGGATACAATGGGGACATAATGTGGATCTAATTTGGATACAATGGGGACATAATGGGGACATAATGGGAACATAATGGAGACATAATGGGGACACAATGGGGACATAATGGGGACATAATGTGGATCTAATTTGGATGCAATGGGGACATAATGGGGACATAATGTGGATCTAATTTGGATACAATGGGGACATAATGGGGACACAATGGGGACATAATGGGGACATAATGTGGATCTAATTTGGATGCAATGGGGACATAATGGGGAAATAATGGGGACATAATGTGGGGACATAATGGGGACATAATGGGGAAATAATGGGGACATAATGTGGATCTAATTTGGATACAATGGGGACATAATGTGGATCTAATTTGGATACAATGGGGACATAATGGGGACATAATGGGAACATAATGGGGACATAATGGGGACATAATGGGGACACAATGGGGACATAATGGGGACATGAGACTATGCTTTCTAACCTGTAAAGGAGAACATAAATGGGATATCCTTCATGCAACTCATCTCAGTGACATATTTAATGTAGAATGACATCACTTGTTGGAATAATGTGTGTAAATGTATCTGCTGGTTCCTTAAAGCGTCAGAAACCTTCTGTTTGGGTGCGTTTTCACTAATGAAAACAGTGGAAACTGCTGGGTTTTAAAAACGTTGGGCCGTAGAATAAAATATTAATAAAAACAGTCTGTAATGATTTGCAGATTTTCCTGAAGAAACATTAAATGTTTAAATGTGAATCTGATGGCAGCAACAAATCTAAAAAAGGTGGGACGGGGCTGAAAAAGCTGGAAACGTTAGTGATACTGAAGAGAAACAGCTGGAGGAACATGTTAGGATTAATTATGATTATCAACAGGTCAGTTATATGGAAAGAGCACCTGAGAGAGGCAGAGTCTCTCAGAAGGAGAGCTGGGAACAGGTTCTACAGACTGCAGAAAAATGATCCTCAGACTTTGAATCTTCCATCATCTGCAGAACATGAAATCATCAAAGATTCAGAGGATCTGGAGACGTCTCTGTGGCCTTCAGGCCTGGGTGTCTGTGACCTTCAGGCCTGGACGTCTGTGACCTTCAGGCCTGGATGTCTGTGACCTTCAGGCCTGAATTTCTGTGACCTTCAGGCAGCTCTGCATTAAAAACAGACCTGATTCTGTCCTGGAATCCCTGCCTGGGCTCAGGAACACTTCCAGGAATCATCGTCTCACCGTAAAACATCCACAGATGCAGGTTAAAGCTCCACCAGGCAGAGAAGAAGAAGAAGAAGAAGAGCCAGGAACCCTCTATCAGACAGGACCATGGGTCACGATGCAGACGTCAAAGTTTCTGTTGTCTAAGTCTAAGTCAGGAGGCTGAACGAAGATCTTCCTGCTTAAATAAACCCTTCTACAGTTGGCTGCCAGGTAAATCCAGATGTTTGCTCTTAGAATAACAGCTGTCACCGTCACCCGACCCCATTAAAACCCCAAAGAGCCGCAGAAGGCAGACAAACAGCAGGTAGTTTCAGGCATCTGTTTCCCTGAAGTGAAACACCTGAAAGAAGCAGCTGTTTAATCAGAGTTTTATCTGTAACTATGAGGTTTTCTTTGGGCTTTTACTCTCAGAGACACGCCTCATTTCTGGAAACCCAACACAAAACGACCTCAGTACAATCACCAGAGGCTCACAATGGTGCTCACAGAGATACAAGGACACGCTCTCACACACACACACACACTCACACACACACACACACACACACACACACACACACACACACACACACACACACACAGGGCAGGTCGTTTCCAGCAGGACAGCAGAGCCATTATTCAGCCGGCAGCAGCTTCAATAGGACCCACAGACACAGAGAAGCGTTTACAGTTCGCAGCGTTCGCTCTGTTCATGAAGGAGCTGCAGAATGAGGCGACCTCTGACCTCTGACCTCACTGCAACATTCAACATCAGCAGCTCAGCTGACCTGAGAGAAGAATCTCCATCTTCAGCCCCAAACTGAATGTAAAACCAGCCTCACTGCTGCTGTATCTGAGCTCCTTTCAGACAAAGAAGGACTCCCAAACATCGATTAATCCCTGATTGATCTGCTCCCGAGTCCCCGGCTGATCGTTTGATTTGTGATAAGGACGTGAAATGAAGTTAAAATGATGAAAAGTTGTTTAAAAAGAAGTTTTTTCAGATCAGAGCAGCGGGACCAGGACATTTAAAGGATTAAAGCTGCTTTTTACAGCGCGTCAGCTGACGTCACCAACAGAGAGATAAACGCGAACATTTCAGAACTTTAGAGAAAGACAGAAAGAGATAAATATATATAATACATCTGGAGACAGATGTGCGGGATGGAGAGGAGGGTGTTACATAAACCCATCCTCCCCTCCTAATCCTCCTCTCCGCCTCGCGCTCACTCTCCAGCAGTCTCTTACATAATTTCACATCATCTCCACAGACGGAAGCAGCGGGGCACCTGCAGCGGGGGGAGGAGCCCCTCTGCCCCGCTGCGGCGCAGCGCAGCCCGGCGTGTCTCAGCCCGGAGCCCCGGGACAAGGTCGAGCCGAGCCGAGCCGAGCCGGGCCGGGCCGGGGGGGATTATTCCCTCCCCGCAGCGGCTTTACAGCCTCCCTGACACCGCCTTCAGCCGCCGGTGAGCCGGTGAAATATCACCGAAGCTGCAGGACGAGGTTCGGTCCGAACCGCTGTGACGCTGCTTTATTCGCTGTTAACTCATCAGTAATAACTCTGTCTGGCACGCACACGCACACACGCACACACCAAGCAAACATACGGACACGCGTACATGCACAAACACTTCGCGAGGAGCCAGAATGAGACGGAAGGTGAGTCTTACCTGTTCATCAGAAACATCCAGCAGCTCCGACTGCGCGTCCCTGCTCCCACCCCCACATATACAGCGCGTGTGCACGTGGGCGCGCGCGTGAATGTGTGCGTCCGATAACGCCTCTCTCTGAGCTCTCCTCCCCCCTCCCTCCCCCTCCGGGCGGGTCCATTTGCGGCAGCGGCGGGGGGGGCTTAAACATGACGCCGCAGACTGGTGAAGCTGTGCGGGAACATCACGCATCGCCTCAGCTGCTGCTGCCACGCGCAGCTGCTGCCACGCGCAGCTGCTGCCACGCGCAGCTGCTGCCACGCGCAGCTGCTGCCACGCGCAGCTGCTGCCACGCGCAGGTGCTGCTGCAGGTGTTTGTTCCGCTGAAGGAGAGCCGGAGCGCTGCGGTTCGGGCTCAGTTCTTCACGCACCCGCTCATCACTTATGTAGAGTTTCATTCATCCATTATTAAAGAGCAGAATAAACGTTCTGCAGCTGATTTTAACTTCATAATGACGCATTTCCCCTGAAGTTTAACCTTTAATCAGATGAATGGACCAATCAGAACCGAGCTGATCCAAAATGAGGCAGTAAAGATAACAGGATGAGCTCCAGAAACACCTGTTAACACCGTATGAATGAATATTAGATAATAAGCAGAAAAACGGGTGAATAATTATTCATTTAACCACCAAAAACAATCATTTAGATTCAGTTTTGCCGGAGAAACGACTTTAATCATCAGATTGTTGCTGATTTTCTGCAGTTTTTTAGTATTGCAGCAGAACCATGGCCTGTCAGTGTCAGTCCGCTTTTATTCTGGTATCCCGTTTCCTGTTTTACTTTGAAAGTCAGTTTCCTGTCGCTCCTGCTTCAGGTGTTTCCAACCAGCTGTTAAACCTCGTGACGTCACCTGTCAGCTGGCAGATTTCGGTTTTGGTTCATTTGGCGGTTTTTCAGCTGCAGGAGTTGCTGATGATCGCTCTTTCTGTTGTTGTGCACGAGCCTTTCTGTTGTTGTGCACGAGCTTTCCTTCAGAGGCAGGAGACTGGCTCATCAAACATGGCTCTGTTCACTGTGAGTTTCCACATTCTTTCTCTCTCTGGAGGTTCAGTTTGCTTTTATTGTTGGAATCAGGTTTAAAATACTTCGATTTATTGATCTGCTGCATTGATTCATAACAGAAAAGGGTTGAAACCCAACAACAGCTGCTAACATCTGGATCCTGAGTGCACTGATGGGAGCAGACACTGGAGTAGAGTTAAAGGGTGTAAGAATAAACAGCCGCCTCCTTCTTCTTCTTCTTCTTCATAAAAACACATTTATTGACCAGAACTTACAGCCTCAACACAGAACATGTTGCCCAAAATGTGTTATTTTCCAGTCAAAGACACGTTAACGTGCCTAATCATGTGTAAATGAACCTTAACCTCTAACCTTTAGGACTGAACCCTTTACCTGAGCCTTAAAGGTGACACGTTCCGCCCTTTTTGACAGTTTTCTGAGGTCTTTTGCCGTATGAAGCAGGTCTGAAGACCTGTTGGTTTTAGCTCAGCCATGTTCCACCTCTTCTGTTTTCAGACTGCAGCTGCAGCTTAGCAGCAGATGCTAAACAAAGCTTTCCCATCAGCAGTAACGGTGCAGCTGTAGCTTAGCAGCAGATGCTAAACAAAGCTTTCTCATCAGCAGTAACGGTGCAGCTGTAGCTTAGCAGCAGATGCTAAACAAAGCTTTCTCATCAGCAGTAACGGTGCAGCTGTAGCTTAGCAGCAGATGCTAAACAAAGCTTTCCCATCAGCAGTAACGGTGCAGCTGCAGGTTAGCAGCACATGCTAAACAAAGCTTTCCCATCAGCAGTAACGGTGCAGCTGTAGCTTAGCAGCAGATGCTAAACAAAGCTTTCTCATCAGCAGTAACGGTGCAGCTGCAGGTTAGCAGCAGATGCTAAACAAAGCTTTCCCATCAGCAGTAACGGTGCAGCTGCAGGTTAGCAGCAGATGCTAAACAAAGCTTTGCTTTCTCATCAGCAGTAACGGTGCAGCTGTAGCTTAGCAGCAGATGCTAAACAAAGCTTTCTCATCAGCAGTAACGGTGCAGCTGTAGCTTAGCAGCAGATGCTAAACAAAGCTTTCCCATCAGCAGTAACGGTGCAGCTGCAGGTTAGCAGCACATGCTAAACAAAGCTTTCCCATCAGCAGTAACGGTGCAGCTGTAGCTTAGCAGCAGATGCTAAACAAAGCTTTCTCATCAGCAGTAACGGTGCAGCTGTAGCTTAGCATCTGCTGCTAACCAAAGCTTTCCCATCAGCAGTAACGGTGCAGCTGCAGGCTAGCAGCACATGCTAAACAAAGCTTTCCCATCAGCAGTAGCGGTGCAGCTGCAGGTTAGCAGCAGATGCTAAACAAAGCTTTCCCATCAGCAGTAACGGTGCAGCTGCAGGTTAGCAGCACATGCTAAACAAAGCTTTGCTTTCTCATCAGCAGTAACGGTGCAGCTGTAGCTTAGCCGCAGATGCTAATCAAAGCTTTCCCATCAGCAGTAACGGTGCAGCTGTAGCTTAGCAGCAGATGCTAAACAAAGCTTTCTCATCAGCAATAACGGACCGTGGTGAAATATCTGAAGGGTTTTTACAGGCATTAAACTCAAAATGAAGATTTCTAAGAACCAAAACAACCAGAACTGCAGAATTAGCTGCTAGAATTAGTATCTAAAAGAGTAGAATTAATGATTGAAACTCCTCAGCATGAATCACTTTAATTCTCATCTCGCCACCTGACCCTGGAGGTCAGAGGTCAGAGGTCCCGGTCGTCTCAGGGGGTCCAGGTGACGACCTTGACGGCGGTCTGAGCAGCCCGCCGGATGTCCCGGTCCTCCTCCGCCTCGCTCCTCCTCACCAGCAGGGGGAGCTGCTCCAGCAGGAGGCGGCGGCCCTCAGGAGCTTCAGCCACCGCGGTCAGAGCCCTGAGGGAGTAGAGGACCAGAGCCTTCCTCCCGCTCCTCCTCTCCTCCTCCTCCTGCCCGTCAGACAGCAGCTGGAGGAGGACGGGGATGACGTTCAGCTCCAAACACTGGTGCTTCCCTGCAGGAGGAAGTGGATGCTTCAGGGTTACTTTCTCACAAATGAGCCGCATTTATCTGCACAAGTTGCTGTTTGAAAACATCAGCTTCACCCTTGTTTGTGATTGGTCGCTGACACTTTCCACACGAATATGTTCGTACAAACCGAAGGTTTCTGATCCTCAGCTGGATTAAAGGGGAACTCACGGTGCCAGAAATAAGGTTTAAAAATACAGAGTTCCCCTCTAAGCAGGTATAGAAAAGGATGGATCTTTAAGGGCTGGATCCAAACTGTAAGTCTCTGCTGAGGTCGTCCTGTAACACCAGCTGTTTTGCAGCTTTTTGCAGCTTTTTTGCAGCTTTTTTGCAGCTGTTTCGCTGCTGTTTCGTAGCTGTATTGCTGCTGTTTCATAGCTGTTTTGCTGCTGTTTTGCTGCTTTTTTGCAGCTGTTTTGCAGCTGTTTTACAGCTGTTTTGCTACTGTTTTGCAGCTTTTTTGCAGCTGTTTCGTAGCTGTTTTGCAGCTTTTTGCTGCTGTTTTGCAGCTGTTTTACAGCTGTTTTGCTGCCATTTTGCAGCTGTTTTGCTACTGTTTTGCAGCTTTTTTGCAGCTGTTTCGTAGCTGTTTTGCAGCTTTTTGCTGCTGTTTTGCAGCTGTTTTGCAGCTTTTTTGCAGCTGTTTTGCAGCTGTTTTGCTACTGTTTTGCAGCTGTTTTGCAGCTGTTTTGCAGCTGTTTTGCTACTGTTTTGCAGCTTTTTTGCAGCTGTTTCGTAGCTGTTTTGCAGCTTTTTGCTGCTGTTTTGCAGCTGTTTTGCAGCTTTTTTGCAGCTGTTTTGCAGCTGTTTTGCTACTGTTTTGCAGCTGTTTTGCTACTGTTTTGCAGCTGTTTTGCTACTGTTTTGAAGCTGTTTTACAGCTGTTTTGCTGCTGTTTTGCAGTTTTTTGCAGCTGTTTCGTAGCTGTTTTGCTGCTGTTTTGCTGCTGTTTTGCAGCTGTTTTGCTACTGTTTTGAAGCTGTTATACAGCTGTTTTGCTACTGTTTTGCAGCTGTTTTGCTACTGTTTTGAAGCTGTTTTACAGCTGTTTTGCTACTGTTTTGCTGCTGTTTTGCAGTTTTTTGCAGCTGTTTCGTAGCTGTTTTGCTGCTGTTTTGCAGCTTTTTTGCTGCTGTTTTGCAGCTGTTTTGCTGCTGTTTTGCAGCTTTTTTGCTGCTGTTTTGCTGCTGTTTTGCTGCAGTTACAGGACGTGTTTGTCGCATGGTTTCATCATCCTGCAGAGTCAGACGATCGTTCACTCAAAGTGAAACCAGAGGGAAGCAGAACCTGGTCCCTGTGTCTGCTCCTACCTGTGGTGATGATCACAGTGTTCATGATGACTCCCGCAGCGTTGGCCTGAAGCTCAACGTCTCCATCCTGCAGCAGACCCACCAGGACCGGAAGGACCTGCTCCTCACAGACCCGTCGCTTCCCGTCCTCAGGAACACTGACACCAGAAGACAGCCGTCACACACACAGCAGCAGACACACACAGCAGCAGACACACACACACACAGACACACAGACACACAGACACACACACAGCAGACACACACACACACAGCAGCAGACACACACAGACACACAGACACACACAGACACACACACACACACAGACACACACACACACAGACACAGACACACACACACACACAGACACACACACAGCAGCAGACACACACACACACACAGCAGCACACACACACCGCTGCTTCACCTGAGCGCCATCATGGCCGCAGCCGCCTCTCTGCGGATGTTCAGGGAGCAGTGGGAGAGTTTTTTACCCATCAGCACGACACCATCTGAGGCCAGAGCCGGCAGAGCGCTGATCCTGGAGCAGCAGCAGAGGGTGGAGAGCAGCAGCACCTGCACCTCCTCCTCTTCATCCTCCTGCCTGAGCTTCAGCATCAGTTTGGGCACCAGAGTCAGGAGAGCCTCTGCTCCAGCAGGCAGACGAGCGAGGCGGTTCAGCACCCGGTGGACGCTTCTCCTGCAGGAGGACGAGGGGTCGTCCAGCAGCTCCGACAGCGGAGGCAGGAGGGAGGAGGCCAGCAGGGACAGTCTGCAGGAGGAGATGCACAAAGGAACTGAACGTGACACGTCATGGTTTTACTGTTTCTGTCGTGCTTCTTCTCTCAGAAGAGCAACAAGCTGTGGAGGAAACAAAGCTCTGTAGAGTGATTACAGGCAGCAGGTCCTTCCTGTCTGAGTCACTGCTGTGTTACACCGCCCCCTGCTGGAGAAACACCTCAGCAGCTGCTGAATCTGCTGCATCCAGCCACAGGTCAGGCAGCAGGTCCTTCCTGTCTGAGTCACTGCTGTGTTACACCGCCCCCTGCTGGAGAAACACCTCAGCAGCTGCTGAATCTGCTGCATCCAGCCACAGGTCAGGCAGCAGGTCCTTCCTGCCTGAGTCACTGCTGTGTTACACCGCCCCCTGCTGGAGAAACACCTCAGCAGCTGCTGAATCTCTGCATCCAGCCACAGGTCAGGCAGCAACAATAAAACGCTGCTTTCTGTGTATTTGCTGATTGTTTCCAGCATCTCTGTGCTGTGCTTGGAGGCCTGTTGTTGCTCCTTGTCTTTGTTTTGCAGCTCTGTAACGTTTCTCATTTTGTGGTATTTTCCTTCTGTTTGTCATCGTTCTGTTGCTCCTTCTTAATGCTTTGAGCCTCGTCACTGTTCTGTGATGTTTCTGCTTCATTAAGGTTCAGATTCATGTGCAGAAGAGCTGAGCTGTGTTGTGTGCAGATGAATTATCGCGGTTATTTGCCCCAGTTTTACTCCCCCATCTCCACGGCAGGCTGTAGCTGCAGCTCTGACGGAGGACTTACCGCCCGAAGCTGTGGGCCGTCAGCAGGTGCAGCAGCTCGCAGGTTTTTGCTCTCACCGATGGATCCTCGTCCCTCAACAAAACTCTCAGCTGCTCCAGAAAACCTGCAGAAGAAGAAAAGTGTGAGCCACAGAAGAGCTGCGACACAAACCAGTCACATGTTTCTTTTCATGGAGTTTATATGGTCAAATGTGAACAATCAGGGAATGAATAAACACTCAGATACTCAGACCCTAACCAGCAGTGGCTGCTGTGGATTTCAGCTCTGAGTCAACAATGTCAGCTGATTGAAATGAATCATCTGATTGGTTATGGTTAAGTATAAAATCTTCTGATTTAAACCCTCCGACCATGTCTTAAGCTGCTGTTTTAGGATACATCTCAGTAAGCTCTCAGCTCCTGCACAGATGTAAATGTAATTTATTTCTACAGCCCTTTACAACAATCCATTTCGGTACCAAAGTGCTTTACAGCAGATAATAAATAAAGAAAAGAATAAGTACAAAACAATAAAATAACAGTAAAAGCAAGATAAAAGAGTCACCATACTACTGGGTATTAAAAGCCATCTGAAATAAATATGTTTTTAGCCTAGATTTAAAGTTTTAAAGATGCCCAAATGATCAGAAACACACCTTCCAACAAGGGTCTGCAGTATAATTACATTAAAAAGGACTTTATTTACCCCAAAGAGAGGTGATTTATTAAAGAGAGCAGAATTAAACACACAGGGTTTGTGGTTCTAATGTTTAAATAAGAAAAATGAAGTGAGAATTATTTTTAAACCATGTTATTTTAACATGTTATTTCTTTTTGCTGGTTTCTCTTTATTCTTTCCACTTCCACCTCACAGCAGCAGCTTAATCTGAGGGCTCCATCAGACCTTTACCTCCGTTGACGGTCTGGTAGAGCCGCTCCGGGTCGTGCATCAGGTCGCAGAGCGAAGCCAGGGCCGGCAGCCTGCGCTCGGCCTCCGGCTGCTGAAGCTCCTCAAAAAGCTGCGGCACGGCCCGCCTGCCGAAGGCCACCGGAGCCCGGCTCGGGTCGATCAGAGCTGCGGCCATCTGGGCCGACCGAGAGAAAGAGTTTAGTCCGGCTTAAAGTCCGAAGATCTGACCGGGACAGTTGGTCAGCCAGCCCAAACTCTGCGCTGCCGTTGCCTAGTAACCGCAAGTAAACATCACTGCTGCGTTCTGGGCCTGAAGGAAAAATCCGTCATTTTTTTTATTTCTTTGGTTTTATCTTATTTTTGCTTTCTTACCAATCCTACACAGCCAGTGATAGACTGAATGTACATGTATGGACAGGAAAAAAACCGACTGCTACTGACAAAATAAAAAAACTATTCAACTGTTCCCTGTCATCAAAGCTGTAAAGTGTATCGACCCAGCTGCCATACACACGTTTTTCTGTTTCTTTTGTCAGAAACTGGGACTGAACCGGTCAACATTGATGTCCTCACAGAACCAGAGTTGCTTCTTGAGACTCTTATTTCTAGAATCAGGAGGTCAGGACTGGATATTGTAGTGGTAAGATTGCATTTCCTGTAGGTGGCCTGTAGGTGGCCTGTGGGTGACCTCCCTCTGCCAGGCAAAAATAGACTTTCATGTTTCCATCCAAACATGATTATTGGTTAAACATGTCGTGGAGAAGCCGTGGTTTAGACTTGGTTTCCCTGATCAGTCCTCGGTCCGATATCTGCCTCGTATCAGACTTCTTCTCCCTGTGTTCGGTACCACTGCAGGCTTCATCCCACCTGGTTTAACTCCCCCTGTGAGCATGAAGCAGCTTCTCTCTGCACTCAACTCAGTGTCTTTCCACCTTCACACGGTGGTTAATGCTTGTTCTGTATCAGCACAATGCAGAAATATGAACAATAAAAGGAAACATTAAACCCTCAACACTGAACTGACAGCCGGCCCGGGTTCTGGCCCCAGCCGAGGCCTTCCCCTACTCTCTGAAACAGCTGCTGAGTAAAGAAAGAACCCTCATCATAAGGAACAAGGACCAGAGCACACACCAACACATGTAGATCTCATAACTTTGCTGTGAGGAAACACTCTAAAATCTGTAAAAAAGACTTTTTAATGTTGGTTTATGCAGCTGGAAGCATCTGGGAAATAAGAAATATTCTCCTGTTACTCCATTTGCATCTGGTCTCATTTAGTAACCATCAGATAGTTCAGTGTATAGTTTGCTTTTTTCTCCTCATTTTGCATAAACTCGTCATAACCCTTCATCTGCAGAACCCCGGGACAGATAGTGTAACTGCCGTGAAAATGAGCTGAACATCAGGTTGCTGCAGCTTCTCATCCAGAATCACTTTAAGCATCTTTTAAACTGAACATTCAGCTTGTTTGGTTTGACTGAAAAGTAAAACAGTGTGTTGTTAGCATGAGAAATGTGAGTGCTGGAGGGTCCGTGGATCGACCCTTGTGGGACTCACACATGAGACACATAACTATTGATACGAACGTGGAAATGTCTGTCAGGTAGGTACGTTTCAACATTCAAAACAGCACCGGATACAAACCCCCCTGTGTTTATATTTACCCTTTTTTCTCACCTATCCTAATTCTGTGTTTTACAAACTCTAATAAAACCAAGAATACATCAAGTTATTCTGTGTCTGACCACAACGTTGTCGAGTTTGTTGTTGCTGTCGTTATTTCCATAGTTTAATAAGTTGTTCTTCTTTTCTTGTTCTTGTTCTTCAGTTAAGGTCTCGTACTTCCACTGAACTTGAAGTATTTTGAGGTGAGATTTCGTCTGTTTTATTGACTTAATTTTGTTGTTTTAATATTTTGAAGTTGATGGGTCACTGAAACGCCCATCAGCCAAAAACAGGTGAAACATGCAGTCCTTTTTACATGACCTGTGGTTGAAAAATAAAGACAATCTTTTGTAATTCACACATAGCAGACGGAGTCGGCTCAGCGCCACATCGGTGTGTGCTTACACACGATGAGTCAGCGTTGCAAAATCAGCTGAATGATGATGTGTTGTTTGTTAAAATGGTGTGTTTGCCCTGATAAGCGTGGCATGTCGCTCTGAACTGCATTCTCCAGTGGAAGCTAGCAACGATAGCTGGAGTGCATTCTCCAGCGGAAGCTAGCAACGATAGCTGGAGTGCATTCTCCAGCGGAAGCTAGCAACGATAGCTGGAGTGCATTCTCCAGCGGAAGCTAGCAACGATAGCTGGAGTGCATTCTCCAGCGGAAGCTAGCAACGATAGCTGGAGTGCATTCTCCAGCGGAAGCTAGCAACGATAGCTGGAGTGCATTCTCCAGCGGAAGCTAGCAACGATAGCAGGAGTGCATTCTCCAGTGGAAGCTAGCAAGGATAGCTGGAGTGCATTCTCCAGTGGAAGCTAGCAACGATAGCTGGAGTGCATTCTCCAGTGGAAGCTAGCAACGATAGCAGGAGTGCATTCTCCAGTGGAAGCTAGCAACGATAGCTGGAGTGCATTCTCCAGTGGAAGCTAGCAACGATAGCAGGAGTTCATTCTCCAGTGGAAGCTAGCAACGATAGCTGCAGTGCATTCTCCAGTGGAAGCTAGCAACGATAGCTGCAGTGCATTCTCCAGTGGAAGCTAGCAAGGATAGCTGGAGTGCATTCTCCAGTGGAAGCTAGCAACGATAGCTGCAGTGCATTCTCCAGTGGAAGCTAGCAACGATAGCTGCAGTGCATTCTCCAGTGGAAGCTAGCAAGGATAGCTGGAGTGCATTCTCCAGTGGAAGCTAGCAACGATAGCTGGAGTGCATTCTCCAGTGGAAGCTAGCAACGATAGCTGCAGTGCATTCTCCAGTGGAAGCTAGCAAGGATAGCTGGAGTGCATTCTCCAGTGGAAGCTAGCAACGATAGCTGGAGTGCATTCTCCAGTGGAAGCTAGCAACGATAGCAGGAGTGCATTCTCCAGTGGAAGCTAGCAAGGATAGCTGGAGTGCATTCTCCAGTGGAAGCTAGCAACGATAGCAGCAGTGCATTCTCCAGTGGAAGCTAGCAAGGATAGCTGGAGTGCATTCTCCAGTGGAAGCTAGCAAGGATAGCTGGAGTGCATTCTCCAGTGGAAGCTAGCAACGATAGCAGGAGTTCATTCTCCAGCGGAAGCTAGCAACGATAGCTGGAGTGCATTCTCCAGTGGAAGCTAGCAACGATAGCTGGAGTGCATTCTCCAGCAGAGGCTAGCAACGTTAGCTGCATCAGAGCAACTTTCTCCACCTGTTCATTGCCAGTCTGTCCCAGTTGCTGTCACTGACTCTTCAGTTCACCACAGTATATTCGCTCCTTTGCTTGTCTCAGTCCTTGTCAGACCCTCGCCGTTGCTTTCACCTTTGATCTTCGACACAGTTCTATTTCTATGGTTGTTCTTTTGTTTAGTCTTTATATAGAGTTTAGTTCATGGATTCCTGGCTCATCCGTTGGCTTTTGGTCTGCTGATCTCTGTTCCTGGATCCACCATAACATCCAATACAATTCCTCCATATCCGCTTAATCCAATGTAGGGTCGCGGGGGGGCTGGAGGGGGGGCTGGAGCCTATCCCAGCTGTCATTGGGCGAGAGGCGGGGTCACCTGGACAGGTCACCAGTCCATCACAGGGCCCCACAGAGACAAACCAGACACATTCAGGGACATTTTAGAGTCACCCATGAACCTGACAGCATGTTTTTGGACGATGGGAGGAAGCCGGAGTACCGGAGAGAACCTGGAGAGAACCTGGAGAGAACCCGGAGAGAACCCAGGCAGACACGGGGAGAACATGCAGACCCTCCAGGTGGGGATCGAACCTCTCCACCACGACAGTTTTTCATTATATCAGCAATAACCTGCAACTGATATGTGAAAGAGAAGTTTCCATAAAGTAACTGCTGAATGTGTTCTTTAACGTTTTACTGTCACTGATGTAAATTAAATCAATCATCAACCAGCACTGCGTCACCTCATCATCCCCGTTTGGTTTATTCAAATATATCATTATCACTCATCCCAGCTCGTACATTAAGGAGCTGCTTCCAGCCTCTGTTGCTCGACGGGGTCGATTCCAGCCTCACGGTGAGTGTGATCCTTTGTTTTTCTACTTCAGAGTTGAATATGTTACACTGTTTAAACGCAGCGCCATGCTAGCGCCATGCTAGCTGTGACCTCAGCCTCTTCTTCTTACTCCTCCAACCTTTTTACCCAGTGAGGACAAACCATGGCCCACCTGCTCATTTGGCCATAAATATCTCCACGTTTAGACATTTTTTAAGCTGTTTAGTCCTTAATATTTTGTTTGTATGTACTGGATAGTGTAGGGGTATAAATGCCACCTTTCATGTGGGAGATCTGGGTTCAAATCCCCTGAATGAAAGGTATTACCTCCAGTAGGGTCCTTAGGTCCTTACCCTATCTGCCTATCTGTAAGTTGCTTTGGATAAAAGCTTCTGCTAAATGCATAAACAATGTTCTGAAACTGTGTAGAACAAGATGCTTCCAGGACATTTTAAAGGAGGCAAATGAACACAGAAATGTAAAAAAGCGTGATTTAGGAAGCTTCAGCTGCTGCACAGACCGGCTGTTCCCTGTTGTGTTGCTGCCTTGCTCAGTGAGAAGAGCCTTGAGTGTGAAATCTCATCATATTGAGCCGTTTTGGTTTAAAAGACATGGAAATGGTCCATAGACGTCTTGTCTAAACTTAAGAAATATTTGGTCTAAAACTGACATCCATGTTTGGCCAAAGACATCAAATCATTTGAATTTAGCCGAGATTTTATCATGATTGGCAAAATCAATCCGACCGGTTGATGCTGGACTTCGTGGTGCCAGAGCAGCCGTGATGGATGGAACGTAATTAATCTGGATTGGATCTGCTAAATCACACCAAATCCCTTCAGGTTTTCACACGAATGCGTTCAAACTGCCGCCTCTCTGACGTGTGATGGCCTGGAGTTATAAACATGCTGCCTGTTTAGCTCCACATTCACATGACAAAGGGAGAAAAACCCAAAATCTCTCCTTCAGCTCAGATGAAAGCGTCGGTCTTAGATATCTCCCTCAGGAGAAACGAGACGATCGTCCCACATTCTTTGTGTCAGAAACTTTCAGAGCAAATCATTTGCATCCTGTCATTCTGACTGATTCATGTGGAATCAGTCAGAATGGATAAATGTGAAATATTTCACTTTTCCTTTGTCAGTTACAGACTTTGAGAAAGTAAACTGTGATATGAGACATATGGCATCGTGTCCATGCAGCAGCGTGATAAGAATGCATCAGACGGAGTTTATAAGATGCTGCAGACCCACACCGTCCTTCAGAAGCTTTCCTTAACTTTCAGACATTTTCCATCGAGGTCAAAGACAAAAGCTCAGGATAAGATGACAGGAGGTATTTCTTTTAAATGGTTCAACCAGACCCTGAGACTGCCACCGATGCTATGCAGCCAGTGGAAGTCCAGGCTGCCTGTCCTGCAGCTCCCTGCCCAACACTGCCCTCTGGTGGAGCTCCAGCACACTGACCTTCTCAGACTTCTCCGACTCTTTTATGGCTGAAGCGCCGGATCCTGAGTTTACTTCCCATCAGTGAACAGTTTCATCAAAACTTAGAGAGATGAAGCATCACAGACTGATTTCTGCTCAGATAGTGTCTCCTTTGGGCATTAATTTAAACTGTAAATGTCATCTTTAACATTTACTTGATTTACTGTTGATAGAAAATCAAATTTTATTTCTTCTGTCAAACTGAGTCGTGCGTCGCTGCTTTTTGGGTTTTAACTGTTTCTCAGCTGCACTTTTTCCAGATGTTTTGGATATAACAAGACAGCATATATATACTTTAAATATATATTCTATATATATTCATGTGTTTTGGACAGTTATTTTAGAATTGTTGATGATAACTGAGCAGCATTAACTATCAGACCTTTCAGTTCCAGCTCGTCTGATGACGTAGGAACACTCTAAAGTTTACTTTGTCAGTGACTTTGTCCTTTTAAAAAGAAAATGGGTTTATTTCTTGTTTCGTTGCCAGTCACCGTGTCTCTTTGTGGTGTTTTGCAGAACGATGGCAGGACAGACGGAGAAATGGACGACTGTGCAGCTCCTGATCATCTTCTGCCTCCTCAGCCTCAGCACAGGTTTCGGTACGAGACTTCACAACATTCACAGACCTGATGAAGAGGGTTTAAAGACAAAAATGATTCTAATCTCAAAGCTGAGTGTGTTTTTATGTTAAAGCTCCAGCCCCACATGTTGCTTAAACTCGTAATCTGACCGACTGGCTGTCCAGACTCAGACTGAAGCAGAATCCTCTGCCTTGCTGCAGCTCATTTCCTTGCTTCTGGTCTCTCCTCTCCCGGCAGGAAGTGCTGTTTTCCTACTTTCCTTTTGTGATGATACACCTTTTCTTGTTTCCACTTCAAACACAGGGGCCGGGAGCATCTCTTCCATGAAGGCTCTGTAATATAACCATGAGATTGTGTCATTTTGCCAAAAGACTGGCAACAAAAATGTCAAATCAACCCAGTTTTATAGAAAACAAATTACAACAAATGTCATCTGAAGGCAGAAATTAGTCCAGTTCATATAAAGTCATTAAAAAAAAACAGTTTCCTCAGCAGATTAACTGAAACTTCTCTCTGATCCAATCCCCCGTCCTGAGCTGCACGAGGCGACTGTAGAGAGAAAAAACTCCTTTTAACAGGAAGAAACCTCCATCAGAACCAGAACCAGGAAGAAACCTCCATCAGAACCACAACCAGGAAGAAACCTCCATCAGAACCAGAACCAGGAAGGGTCCATCTGCCTGGACCAGCTGGGGCTGAGAGGACAGGAAAGAGGGGACAACAAGCAGCGTAACACCAGGCCAGAGACACCTGCTGAGAGAGAGAAACACAAGTTAATGACAGCAATGATGTCATCTGTACATGGAGGGAGGAGAGGTGCATCATGGGAGCTCCCCCAGCAGGCTGGGCCTATAGCAGCAGAACTATGGGATGTTTCAGGCTCACCTGAGCCATCCCTAACTATAAGCTTTATCAGAAAGGAAAGTTTCAGCCTGATCTTAAAGGTAGAGAGGGTGTCTGCTTCCTGAAGCCAAACTGGCAGCTGGTTCCACAGAGAGGGGCCTGATAACTGAAGGCTCTGCCTCCCATTCTGCTTTTAGGGGCCTGATAACTGAAGGCTCTGCCTCCCATTCTGCTTTTAGGGGCCTGATAACTGAAGGCTCTGCCTCCCATTCTGCTTTTAGGGGCCTGATAACTGAAGGCTCTGCCTCCCATTCTGCTTTTAGGGGCCTGATAACTGAAGGCTCTGCCTCCCATTCTGCTTTTAGGGGCCTGATAACTGAAGGCTCTGCCTCCCATTCTGCTTTTAGGGGCCTGATAACTGAAGGCTCTGCCTCCCATTCTGCTTTTAGAAACTCTGGGAACCACAAGGAAACCTGCAGCCTGAGATCAAAGTGCTCTGTTGGGGAAATATCCAACTGTGAGATCTTTAAGATATGATGGAGCTCGGTCATTAAGAGCTTTATATGTGAGGAGAAGAATCTTAAATTCTATTCTGAATCTAACAGGGAGCCAATGAAGAGAAGCTAAAACTGGAGAAACATGATCTCTGCTGTTAGATCTCATCAGAACTCTGGCTGCAGGGTTTTGGATCAGCTGGAGGCTTTTCAGAGAATCTGTGGGACAGCCCAATGATTGTACAGTTCTATTATAAAGCAGCCTTTTAGCGGACACCAGCTCTTGCTCATTATTTGTATAAATGCTAATTGGAAGTGTCTGACTGTTGGTTGAACTCTTTAATTGCTGCAGAGGTGGCAGAGGAGCAGTGGAAGGAGCCCAGCCCTGATGTTGCTGCACTTCATCACCTCAGAAGACCGTCTGAGCACATGTGGATGAACTCTTCAGACAGCAGGTACCTCAGAGCTCACAGGTGCAGTTAGAGGCTGCTTCCTGTGTGTTTAACCTGCTCAGGACGTGTGTTCTGATCTTCTTTTCTTTTCTTTATACACCTTATTTACATGCATTAGCTACTTCCTGTTTTAATGGAAACGTAAATGAACAGGGTGAGGGCTGAACTCAGGCTTTTAATATGTGCTGCACAGCTGAATTATCCTTTATTATTGCATCATATCGACTCTCCACCAGGTTTGACGCTGAGCGAAACCCGCTGAGCTTCCTGCAGGAATGTGGAAACTTCCCAGCGTGTGTCCTGACAAAGCAGCAGGTTGGTCAACTGAAACAAGACCAGAACCAAAGGCACTGGTTCTGGTCTATCACTTAGTGTCTTTCTGTTTGTTCTTGAATTATTTTTCATGATTAAATTAGACTAGAACATTTCTGAAGAAATTTTGATGGGTGCCAAGCTGGTGCCCGTCTTCTGCCCGTCCACACAGAGACACAGAGAGGCTGTGCTGAAGGTCAAGCATAATATGATCATAATCCAGTCTGAAATATGAGATTCTGGCTTTTTCTGATGAAATCTGCCTGCTTTAGATAGGATCACACATAAGGCCCGGTTGATGTGTTCAGAATAATGGGAATATGTGAGTGAGAATTTGTCTGGCATGAACGTGTAATCACAGCTGATGTGTTGAGAATAATGGAAACATATGAGTTAGTGCGCGCTATCGCGCGCATTTGTCTCGTCAGCAGCTGGCATGAACCTGTTAATCTGTTCAGAATAATGGAAAAATATGAGTGCGCGCATTTGTCTCATGAGCGGATGGCATGAAGCTGTTATAACAGTTTAACCATGTTGGCTGCTCTGCTGCTGCCCTGTCCCAATTAGTTGCTATGGGCAACAGCTGTGAGAGCCAATTGTCAACTGTCCAATCTGCACCTCACTTTGTCCCCTTAAAATCATGGGGTTTTCATTTTGAGGCACAAGTCTGGAACAAACGCTCGCTGTTCGAAAAGTAGAAGTCGTATCCGAATAATTCTTTCACCGTGAGCGCCAGAAGGGACGGGGGAAGCCAGCGGTGTCATTTTTATTCTTCTACCCCCCGTGGCTCCTTTATTATGGCAGTTTTAAAATGAGTTTTCCGACTGATTAGAGGGCTCGCCCGTTTTATAATGGGTCTTAATATTACCTCTCTGCGCAAAATCTGTGAGGCCAAGCTCAATGAGAGTCACATTGGGTGAAAGAGAACTAAAATACCTACGCTTTGATGTATAATTTATCCAGATCAGGCAGATATTTTGGACGTGAGAAGCATTTGTTGGAGATTTTTAAAAAAAAAGATTTTTAGAGTGGGAGTTAGAGTGTGAGCGGCATGAGATGAGCTCCTCTGGACACCTAAAACGTAAACTGCCGTTGTGTCAAAGCCGTATAAGCTATTAGCAAGCCCTTTACCACAGTTAAAGTTGAGTCTTTCCTGTCACACACAAACTTTGAATGATGTGTGTGTGACCTTGTATGGCTGAGTTCAGAGGCCTCCAAGGGGAGGCAGTTTTGGGCTCGAAAACTGCCTCGTTAAGGCCTTCTCAATGCATTTTCCCATTGGGAATTTGGCCGCTTTTTCCCAATTTTCCGGAATTCCGGTCGAGTAATGAGAGAGAAAAGTAATAGCACACTTCTCCCGATCGGCGCGCACGCAGCGATGTGTTTTTTATCCCGGTCGGACCAACGCTGCGGGAGAAGTAGCGTGCCAAAAAACGGGGCGGAAACGGGAAAATAATAATCCCACACAATAGTAATATGTGTGCCCTGCCTTTGGCATTGGCACCCATAATAGGAGCTGCAACTGTCCGCATCCGCCTTGTTTTAACGCTGAATTAAGTCTTCTCTTATTTCCAGTTGTTTGTAATTCAATGCTAATCAGTTCAGTTACTTTATAAAGCACCAAGTCACAAAAAGGCAAAGCGAGACGGATTTATTTGTATCAGACAAAGAGTTTTACACCAAACATTCAAAGCATCACAGCAGGGTGCAGAAAAGCATTAAAAACCACATTAAAACAACCTTAAAAAAGCTCAAAAAGAAGGAGAAAAAGTGCAGTTTTCTGGGAGTTTGTTCCACATGTGAGGAGTTTTTATCCTTTATATGTTCTTTAACTGATGGGTTCAGTCCAAGCCTTACAGCCTTGTTCTTTGTCAATGAAACTTCCCACGTCATCAATATTCGTTCAGATAACCGAACAGCAACATTTCTATCTGTTTGTTATTGGGGGAAAAGATTAGGCTGCTGCAGGTCTTTCTCCATAAGAAAGAGTTTTTGAAATATCCTTCTGAAATGAACAAACGTGTACGAAACGTGTACGAAGGATTTTACTTCTCTGCCTCCACTAAAGTTGTGTTTTATCTTCCAGGATCTTGGTTCCCACTTGGTGGACATTGAAAAAGAAAACCGACCACAAAGAGCCGTTGATCACAGCTCTCAGTATGACCACCAGCAGATAATCATGTTACAGAAGGATGAAACGGTCAGAAAAGCTGCTACTTATCTTTATGAGAAGCATCCAGCAGTTAGCTCGGTCTATGTTCTGGATAACAACCAAAGACCAAAACTGGTTGCTGGTAAATCAGAGCCTCTGTCAGAGAACAGCCGGCTGGTGCTGGTGGGCCATGGAGCAGGAGACGCCTCAGGAGAGATGAGACTGTCAGGGTACAGAGCCCAAGATGTGGCCAAGATCATCCAAAGCACCTCCAGGGTCAGCGACAGAATCAGAACCACCAGAGTGGTGGCCTGTGAGGTGGGATCAGACCAAGGATTCATAGAAAGTGTGCTGAAGGAGCTCCATGGAGCCGGCGTAGAGACGGAGCTGCACCTGTGGAACTCTGCTGTCCAGGTGACAGAGAAAGGACAGATCATCACTGAAGAAGTCTCTGGAGACGGACTGCAGTGGAGATATCAGGATTCCAGCAAGAAAGTGGTGGCAACTATAGCCAGGAATGGAGAGGTGACAAGAAGGCACGGGTCTGGCAGCAAAGGAGAGATTATTCTCACCAAAGAAAGAAACATGCTAATGCCCCCTAAAAAAGCAGCACAGGGAGATGCACAAGCAGCGTCAAAGGACCAAAGCAAAAAATACAGGGAAAAGTGGCCAAAAGCTCCAAAAATATTCATTGACCCAGAGGTTTACAGGATAATTGATCAAAATAAATTTTCTCTTTCAGCTGAAGAAATGAAACCGACCTTTAAGCAACTTGAAGGTCTGACATGGGGAATGTTTTACTCAGAGGAACCAAAGCCACAGAAAGTGGAAACCAACAGCCTACAAAACATAGGACATAACTACGTGATAGGAAAAAGAGAAAAAAAGACAGCTGCAAAAGCTGGAGATGAAGAGTATACCATAAGCTGGTTAAACACACAGAAGGATCTAAAAGACGTCCTTGACAACTGTTATAATATTAACTCAGGAATAGAAACCAGAAGGATAATTCGTCACTATGGAAAGGATGGAGAAGATAAGGTCCCATACATGATGGTCAGTGACTGGATATTTTATGTTGAACCTGTTCGTCTTTATGTTTATGTAGTTGGAAAACATTTAGACAACAATGAAGTAGGAAATAATGCAAAGATTGCTGATGTTAAAAATCTGATTCAAGAGAACAACAAAAAAGACAAAGAAAGCTACGGCAGCCTAAAAAGTAACTTAGATATTAATGCGAGAAAAAGTTATCCTTTCTTTGTGAGAAACATGTTTAATGGGGAACATACAGCCAGAGATCTCTTTCAAAGCTGGTATTTCTCTGCCTCAGTTATAGCTGAATCTGCCAGAAATTTCAGGACATTTCCTCTGACTCTTATGGTTCTGAATATGGATGAAAACCATAAAGAAGGAGCTTGGAAAATCTTATTTGACAACCATCCAATGGCAAGAGGAGGAAGCTGGATTGATGAAAACCTGCGAGGATTCAGAGGCTCAGCAGCACCTGACGTTTCCAGCACAACCAGCATAGAGACACAGTTAGGGCAGCTCAAAAAGGGTTTGGAGCTGGAGTTAGAGATATTCCAACAATGGAAGAAATCTGATCCACAGACACAGGTGCCGGATCGGATGGCACAGCTCATGACTAATTACAACATTTTTGAAGCTGACGCTCAGTTCGAAACAGATTATGCTAACTTCATGAGAGAAGCAACAGAAAACACTCAAACACCACCTGGAAGTCCTGGAAAACCTTCAACATCTGGAGCGGCGAAGAAACCATGAGAGGCTTGAATCCAGACTCAGAATCACTGAATTCCTTCAAACATGAGTCATGTTTGTTTGGGGCATGGTTTGAAATGAGTAAATATCAAATCAAAGAGACATCCAGGGGTTCTGGTTCTGGTTCCTAAAACTCTGAAACTGCTCTGAAATCAGTGGAGCTTGTAACTCTCATTGTATTCTCATGTTCTTCATCATATTAAAGAATCATTTCAGCAAAGCTTTGACTGGTTCTTGGAAACAAAGTCCTTCGTGTTTCTTATGTGGAAAGATTAGTGTGAAATCCTCAGAATTTAAATAAGAGCAACTGGAAGGAAAAAGAAGTCCAGTTGCCCTGATTCAAGCTTTTAGGATGACCTGCATGAGAGAGAATCTACAGCAACATTAGCCATAAGTAGAAAGACTTTTATGATAAATAATGAAAGCTTGTTAGGTCATCAGGTCATCAGGTCTGCATCCAGCCAGTTACTACATTTATAGGAAGTGAATATATATAGGATAATATAGGAATCTCTAGATATGCAGTATATTACCAAAGGTATTCCCTCAGTAATCCATTTAGTTAAATTCAGGTGTTCCAGTCACTTCCACGGCCACAGGCTTGTATAAATTAAAGCACCTTGGCATGCAGACCGCTTCTACCAACATCTGAAAGAACGGCTCTCAGGAGCTCAGTGAACTCTACCGTGGTTCCTCGCTGCTAAATATTCCCCAGAGAACTCCAGCGTGGTTCCCTGACAGGATGCCACCTGTGCAACAAGTCCAGCCGTGAACTTTCCTCGCTGCTAAATATTCCAGTCAGCTGTCGGTGGTGTTATAACAGAGTGGAAGAGATGGGAAACGACAGCAGCTCAGCCAGGAAGTGGTCGGACAGGTAAGATGACAGAGCGGGGTCAGAGGTCGCCGACTTTCTGCAGAGTCGATCGCTTCAGACCTCCAACCTTCACGTGGCTTCAGATCAGTTCAGGAACAGAGCGTAGAGAGCTTCAAGGAATGGGTTTCCATGGTAACTGCATCCAAGCCACACATCACCAGGTGCAATGCAAAGCGTCGGATGCAGTGGAGTAAAGCTGCCGCCGCTGGACTCTACAGCAGTGGAGACGCGTTCTCTGGAGGGACGAATCACGCTTCTCCACCTGGCAACCTGATGGAGGAGTCTGGGTTTGGCGGTTGCCAGGGGAACGGTACTGGTCTGACTGCATCGTGCCGAGTGTAAAGTTTGGTGGAGGGGGGATTATGGTGTGGGGCTGTTCTTCAGGAGCTGGGCTTGGCCCCTTAGTTCCAGTGAAAGGAACTCTGAATGCTTCAGATACCAAGAGATTTTGGACCATTTCATGCTCCCAACTCTGTGGAAACAGTTTGGGGATGGACCCTTCCTGCTCCAACATGACTGCAGACCAGAGCACAAAACAAGGTCCATAAAGACATGGCGCCAGTTTGGTGTGGAAGAACCTGACCGCAGTCTGATAGAACACCTTTAGGATGAATTAGAGCAGAGACTGAGAGCCAGGCTTCTGTCCAACATCAGCGTCTGACCTCACAAATGAGCCTCTGGAAGAATGGTCAAAAACTCCCATAAACACACTCCTAAACCTTCTGGAAAGCTGAAGCTGTTATAGCTGCAAAGGGGGGGCCGACGTTAAAATAAACCCTAAGTTCACTTTTAATTAATGTGAGAAAGATTGACCATTTTCTGAAGTTCTTTTTTTTTTTGATGAATCATTTCAAAACCAATTCACAGCTGCATCACTGAGGAAGTACGGACTGTTATCTCTGTTCAGCAGTGAATGATCAGAAAAAGAGGCTGTCAGTGTGAATGCAGAACTCTGTTTCGACAAACACAAACTGAGCAGCGTGAGAAATCCACGACACAATAACCTGTCGTAATCGCTCCTAAAAACTCTCATTAACACATATATCAGAGTCAAGCACGGATGTGTTTATCTTTGCACAAAGCTGCATTGGATTAAAAAGCCTGTACTGTGAAGAATGTGTTATAAGACAAAATTAAGAAGTAAATGAATAGAAAAGTGGGGAACAGCAGGGGAACTGCAGACTGTAACAGGCTGGACTCTCTTTGACATGTTTCTATGCAGTCAGTCACATTTCAGATACTATTATCTCTGTTTTCCCGCTTCAGGGTCGGATGATTTACAGTAGAAAGACAGAACTGTAACATTCTGCTGGTTACCCACCACCCCGTCATGAGAAGATGTTTGAGGAAACTAATAAAATGAGGAATATTCTGAAAGAGGGATAAGATTATTGTTGTGTTTCTGAAAGGGAAACAGAAGACTGGAGTTCTGAGGCTGATGTCAAGAACAGAACAACCAATGAACTCAGCTCGTACGGGTCCTGGGAGTCAGCCAAGGACGGGATTGGACAAGAAAAGGTCGGATCTACATGGAAATACTGTTTTATTTGTGCTTTATGAACAGAATCGGTGACAAAGGGCAGCCCTGACGGAGTCCAACCCTCACCGGAAACACATCTGCCTTCCTGCTGACAATGGGGACCAGACTCGGTCATACAGAGACCGAACGGCCCCTATCAAGGAGTCCGGCACCCCCCACAGCACTCCCCGAGGGACACGGTCAAACGCCTTCTCCAAGTCCACAAAACACATGTAGATCGGTTGGGCGAACTCCCATGCACGAAGGATCAAGGATCAAGGATCCTGCCGAGGGTGTAGAGCTGATCCACTGTTCCACGGCCAGGACGAAAGCCACACTGCACCTCCTGAATCTGAGATTCGACTATCCAATGGATCCTCCTCTCCAGTACCCCCAAATAGACCTTACCAGCGAGGCTGAGGAGTGTGATCCCCCTGTAGTTGAAAGACAACCCTTTTTATTAATGGAGACCACCACCCTGATCTGCCGGTCCAGAGGCATTGTCCCCGATGTCCATGCGATGTTGCAGAGGCGTTAACCAAGACAGCCCCACAACACCCAGAGACTTGAGGAACTGGATAGTGTAGTGGTATTATCGCCACCTTTCGTGTGGGTGACCTGGGTCACCTTACCCTATCTGCCTACCTGTAAGTCGCTTTGGATAAAAGCGTCTGCTAAATGCATAAACATAAACATAAACTACGGACGGACCTCAGCCACCCCTGGGGCCTTGCCACAGAGGAGCTTTTTGACCACCTCAGCAACCTCAGCCCCAGAAATAGGAGGTCCCATCTCTGAGCTCTCCGACTCTGCTTCCTCATTTGAAGGTGTGTCGGTAGGATTGTGGAGGTCCTCGAAGTATTCCCCCCACCTCCTCACAACATCCCTAAATGAGGTCAGCAGAGCGCCATCCCCACCACACACGGTGTTGACGGTGCACCGCTTCCCCCGGAACCGCTCAGCCTCGCGCACCAGCTCAGGCTCCTTCCCCAACAGAGAGGTAACATTCCATATCCCAAGAGCTTCAGTAGCCGAGGATCAGACCGCCAAGGTCTCCGCCTTCGGCTGGTACCCAACTCACATTGCACCTGACACCCTTGGCCCCTCCCACGGGTGGTGAGCCCATTGAAAGGGGGACCCTGACCAAGCCCCATGGGCACAGGTCTGGCCACCAGGAGCTCGCTGCCGGGCGCCATCCCCGTGCTCCAGGGGGAGGCCCCGGGCAAAGGTTGTCATGGGTCTTAGGAGCTGTTCTTTGTCTGGTCCTTCATCTAGGATCTGTTTGCCTTGGATGACCCTACCAGGGGCTTGAAGCCCGGCGTAGCTCCCAGACTCATTTGGGCAAGCAACCCCAGCAAAAATGTCGTTTAACTTGATGGTTGACATCAAGTTAATTTAATTAACTTTAATTAATTTTTTTATTTTTCAGGCTTTTTATTGGCTGAGAAGAGTTACAGAGAAGTTTGAAGCTGTCTCACACATCTCAGGAACACACAGACTTTATGTACCACAGACAGATCTGCAGCGTCTAAATGAAGAAGCAGTGAATTGAATCATCTTATCAATTTCTGCAGCTACAAAGCTGCAGGATCTTATCAGCTGTGGCGCTTTTAGCCTGAATCGTATCCACAGATACGCTGGGTGAGTTGAACCTGCTTCAGATACGAGATGCCGTGCCTCAGGTGATAAAGTGATCAGAACGTTGGTGAAGTCTTCATCGGTCAGTAAGTTTAACAGAAAATAAATAAATAAGTGGTCTTAAGCAAACGGTGAAGCAATTATTGCAAAACATATCAGATTAAATGACTTGCCAAAAAACTTCCACCTCCAGACATGTTTTTTTTGGCAAGTCATCCCAGAAAAGGAACCCATCCCTTGAGGTTTGATCAGGTATTTAAACACTAAACTGACAGTAAATTCAGGAGGTTCATTCAGCAGAAACCCTCAATACCGTCATCATCTGAGTTTCAACACAACTCCCTGAGCTGAACCAGACCAGGTGAGTTTAACAAGGTAAAAACAATGAACTGGCTTCGAAAGTATGTTTATTTTAGGGCTTTGTTGACCTTTATTTGACTGCTGGGTTAAGAGGGCAATGAAGTGCTTGAAATAAAGTTATATTGTGTGAAATCTCATTTAAAATATTCAAATGTTTTTCATTCCATATAACCTTAACTCTGCAGGTTAAGGTTATATGGAATTGACTTGCTCTTCAGTCTCAGTCAGATATTAATGCTTCCAGCTTTGTGGTTTGATGGTTGACACGAGCCCAGTTTAATCAGATAACTAACACTGAGTTAGAGGCTTTGTTTTGTCTTTCATCATATTTTGCAGCGTGATGGCAGGACATCTGCGGCTCCTGATCCTCATCAGCCTCCTCATCCTCTGCAAAGAGTCTGGTATGACGGCTTCTAACATTTTATAACTTAAAGAGAAGCTCAGGAGAAAAGTCCTGTTTGTTTTACTTACCTGACCCCAATTTAACCTGCGTTTGTTCATAAAATATCCATCATCTTTTTAAAAAACAGCACAAACGTGTAGAAGTCAGACCCACCTCCGTACGAATAGTTTGTGAAGACCTAGCGGTCCGTTCCCAGTGCCTTCATGCTCTCTGAGATCAAAACCTTTGCCTCACCGCTTCTAAGGTTTGCTGGTATGACTTCCTCGCCTCCTTAGCAAATGCTCACTGCTCCTCAGAGGTGGTTTTTTTGGGCATGTTTTACTTTAATGGACAGGACAGTTGAGAGAGACAAGAAAGGCGGAAAGAAAGACTGGTACGGTTAGGATTCAAACCGATGATCAGTGTGGATCAGCATTGCCAGTGTGGGACCGAGCCCTAAAACCTTCATGTTTGATGATGTGACTCTTCCTCGCTTAAAACCAGATTAGAGACCTTTGTGTGTTTGCCCTGTGTCTGCCGCTGCAGCTCAGCTTGTTTCGTGTGTATGCATGTATACATGATAATAAATATTATCTTAAATCTTTAAAAAAAAAGATACTTCAGGCTGCACTTCATCCTCCGCTTCTCTTAACTTTCACCATTCAACATCGTTTTACTTCATCTGATTTCACCGAACATTTAAGCCGCCTCTGGCCACATTTATTCCTCTAAGATGATGGTTCACCAACACAAGAGGAAGGGGAACTTTCTCCTCTCACTCATGTAGGAAGAAGAAAAAAAGTGAACAAACGCTTGTCTCACACTGATGACAGTCTGAGCCTGTCAACACCTTTACTTTGCTCCAGATGTTTGCCTCTTTCTGTTGCATTGCAGCTGTTTAGTAAGTGCCAAACTTACATGAAATCACTCTCCACTGTCTGAACATTACAGAGGAGAAGGAGGATGGATGGGAGAGTCTCCGCCCTGATTCCGCTGTACTGCAACGCCTATCTGAACACATGTTTCACCAGCGGCTCGAGTACTCTTCAAAAACCAGGTACCGTGATGGATGTGCAGTATGTGTCACACTGCAGCACCTTAAAGCTCAGATTTGTTGCTTGGAGACTTCTGTGGGTTTGATTTAGTTCAGTCTATTTAAATTGCAACACTTAAACCAGTGTAATTCAAGTCCAATTAAAGCCTGTTCAATTGAGTCACAGGTCTTGCAACTGTAGTCGTAGTTAATAAACTGTACTGCCAGTTAATAAAAGGTCCATCTGAGAAAGCAACATTCATTGTCAGGGTTTTATATGACAAATATTTAGACCGCAAGCTTAATGTTAGAATGTTATCACTAGTATCGATCCCCGATATGTGCTGCCAATTTTATTGGGCCGATTCTTAAAGCAGATGATGTTTTTTCTCCCTCCATTTACATGATAAAAATTACACAATGATAACAAATGTTACACAAGTCTCAATTTAAACAAAATAGAAACATTTATTAACAAAACAAACAAAACATATTAACAGTAGCAAACAATTTAGAACATTTAAATATATAACAACAGAATTAAACAATCTTAACACTTAAATGTTTGTGCACTTTAGGTACGATGCCAATACAAGTAAAAACTGCAAATATCGGCCCATACATGTATCGACCTGTAGTTTGTCTCTATTATTGGCGTTAATGTTCGAATGTTATTTCCATCATTGGTGTTAATGTTCGAATGTTATCTCATTTATCGCCATTAATGTTCGAATGTTATCTCTATTATTGGCGTTAATGTTCGAATGTTATCTCTATTATTGGCGTTAATGTTCGAATGTTATCTCTATTATTGGCGTTAATGTTCGAATGTTATCTCCATCATTGGCGATAATATTCGAATGTTATCTCTATTATTGGCGTTAATGTTCGAATGTTATCTCCATTATCGCCGTTAATGTTCGAATGTCATCTCTATTATTGGCGTCAATGTTCGAATGTTATCTCCATTATCGCCGTTAATGTTCGAATGTCATCTCTATTATTGGCGTCAATGTTCGAATGTTATCTCGATTATTGGCGTTAATGTTCAAATGTTATCTCCTTTGTCGCCATTAATGTTCGAATGTTATCTCTATTATCACCGTTAATGTTCGAATGTTATCTCCATTATCGCCGTTAATGTTTGAATGTTATCTCTATTATTGGCGATAATATTCGAATGTTATCTCGATTATTGGTGTTAATGTTCAAATGTTATCTCCTTTGTCGCCATTAATGTTCGAATGTTATCTCTATTATCACCGTTAATGTTCGAATGTTATCTCTATTATCACCGTTAATGTTCGAATGTTATCTCTATTATCACCGTTAATGTTCAAATGTTATCTCCTTTGTCGCCATTAATGTTCGAATGTTATCTCTATTATCACCGTTAATGTTCGAATGTTATCTCTATTATCACCGTTAATGTTCGAATGTTATCTCTATTATCGCCGTTAATGTTCGAATGTTATCTCTATTATCGCCGTTAATGTTCGAATGTTATCTCCTTTATCGCCGTTAATGTTCGAATGTTATCTCTATTATCGCCGTTAATGTTCGAATGTTATCTCTATTATTGGTGTTAATGTTCAAATTTGATCTCTTTTATCGCCATTAATGTTCGAATGTTATCTCTATTATTGGCGTTAATGTTCGAATGTTATCTCCTTTATCGCCATTAATGTTCAAATGTTATTTCTATTATTGGTGTTAATGTTCGAATGTTATCTCCATCATTGGCGTTAATGTTCGAATGTTATCTCCTTTATCGGCGTTAATGTTCGAATGTTATCTCCTTTATCGCCGTTAATGTTCGAATGTTATCTCCTTTATCGCCATTAATGTTCGAATGTTATCTCCATCATTGGCGTTAATGTTCGAATGTTATCTCCTTTATCGGCGTTAATGTTCGAATGTTATCTCCTTTATCGCCATTAATGTTCGAATGTTATCTCCTTTATCGCCATTAATGTTCAAATGTTATTTCTATTATTGGTGTTAATTTTCGAATGTTATCTCCATCATTGGCGTTAATGTTCGAATGTTATCTCCTTTATCGCCATTAATATTCGAATGTTATCTCTCTTTTTGGTGTTAATGTTCGAATGTTATCTCCTTTATCGCCATTAATGTTAGAATGTTATCTCTATTATTGGCGTTAATGTTCGAATGTTATCTCCTTTATCGCCATTAATGTTCAAATGTTATTTCTATTATTGGTGTTAATGTTCGAATGTTATCTCCATCATTGGCGTTAATGTTCGAATGTTATCTCCTTTATCGGCGTTAATGTTCGAATGTTATCTCCTTTATCGCCATTAATGTTCGAATGTTATCTCCTTTATCGCCATTAATGTTCGAATGTTATTTCTATTATTGGCGTTAATGTTCGAATGTTATCTCCTTTATCGCCATTAATGTTCAAATGTTATTTCTATTATTGGTGTTAATGTTCGAATGTTATCTCCATCATTGGCGTTAATGTTCGAATGTTATCTCCTTTATCGGCGTTAATGTTCGAATGTTATCTCCTTTATCGCCATTAATGTTCGAATGTTATCTCCATCATTGGCGTTAATGTTCGAATGTTATCTCCTTTATCGGCGTTAATGTTCGAATGTTATCTCCTTTATCGCCATTAATGTTCGAATGTTATCTCCTTTATCGCCATTAATGTTCAAATGTTATTTCTATTATTGGTGTTAATGTTCGAATGTTATCTCCATCATTGGCGTTAATGTTCGAATGTTATCTCCTTTATCGCTGTTAATGTTCGAATGTTATCTCCTTTATCGCCATTAATGTTCGAATGTTATCTCCTTTATCGCCATTAATGTTCGAATGTTATCTCCATCATTGGCATTAATGTTCGAATGTTATCTCCATCATTGGCGTTAATGTTCAAATGTTATCTCTTTTATCGGCGTTAATGTTCAAATGTTATCTCTTTTATCGCCATTAATGTTCAAATGTTATCTCTATTATTGGCGTTAATGTTAGAATTTTATCTCTGTTGTCGGAGTTAATGTTCGAATGTTATCTCTATTATTGGTGTTAATGTTCGAATGTTATCTCTATTATTGGTGTTAATGTTAGAATGTTATCTCCTTTATCGCCATTAATGTTCGAATGTTATCTCTATTATTGGTGTTAATGTTAGAATGTTATCTCTTTTGTCGCCATTAATGTTCGAATGTTATCTCCATCATTGGCGTTAATGTTCGAATGTTATCTCCATTATTGGAGTTAATGTTCGAATGTTATCTCTATTATTGGTGTTAATGTTAGAATGTTATCTCTTTTGTCGCCATTAATGTTCGAATGTTATCTCCATCATTGGCGTTAATGTTCGAATGTTATCTCTATTATCGGCGTTAATGTTCGAATGTTATCTCTATTATCGGCGTTAATGTTCGAATGTTATCTCCTTTGTCGCCATTAATGTTCGAATGTTATCTCCTTTGTCGCCATTAATGTTCGAATGTTATCTCCTTTGTCGCCATTAATGTTCGAATGTTATCTCCTTTATTGGTATCTATATTCTGTTATGAGAGATTTTGGTGAGGTGTCTGAGCGTCAGCCTCAGCCTGTTCAGCATTTCAGATGTTTTTGTTGTGGGAGAGACTTCTTTTTCCACAATTATAGTTTCTCTTTTTTCATATGTGAGAGTTACATCGAGCGAACTTCCAATTGAACTGAGATGAATAATGACAGTTGAATTCCTGTTCATTTTCCATCAGGTTGGACCAAAACTTCGTGAGTTTCCTCGATGGATTTCAGGAGTGTGGAAACTTCACGGCTTGTGTCATGAAAAAGGAGAAGGTTAGTGAACTGAAACAAGAACCAAACACATCACAGCTCGTCCGTCTTACTGTGTTTTTTCTTAAAGTCTTCATTAAGAATGTTCATAAAAACCAAAGAAGATCCAGATTCAGGTCTTTACGGCAGATCTTTCTGCTCCCTGTGTCCATGTGATGCTGAATCAGGTCCTGCTTTTGGCAGTCGCTCTTAATTGGGGGTCTAGCAGCGAAGCTGCAGAACCCTATTGTTTTACTAGCTTTTCTTATTATTCTTATACTTTCCGCTGCAATTGAAGTCTATGGCAGCCCCATTAACGCTATGGTAAAAAGTTGTGAAATTTGGCCCATATTTCTAGGACAGTCCCATTAGCAAACTCAACAAATTTCGTGCCCAAAATCCCAACTCTCTAGCGCCAAAAACATGTCAAAGTTTGAACTACATTCAGCCAAATAACTTTTGACTCGTTAGTCCAAATTTAAAAAACAAGGTATCGTTGGAATCCTTGGATCATGACGTCATTTTTCCGTCGGACCAGCTAGATCTTGGATTTTGTTGAAAACCTTAAAAAATGTTCACAGGTCACAGATGTTTACCAATTCTCATGAAAATTGGCACAGAGTATCTTTGGACCAATCCGCACAAAAGTTGCTCGTGTTTTTCTTCAAATTCAACTTTGTTCACTCAGTACAACCAATCAAAGTTGACGGCGACTACGCCAAAAAGGACGTGAGGCCATATCTCAGCAACCGGTTGGTCTTTTGACATCAAACTTATACCACAGACTCATAACTCGATCCGTAACAAGCCCAAGAATTGTGGTGATCTTTGACCTATAGGGGGCGCTATATTTAGGAAAATGCATTTTTGCTGATATCTTTGGACCCATTTGTCCAAATTTCACAAATGAGGTACCGTTGGAGTCCCTGGATATAGCCGAGGTCAACACACCCTATGACGTCATTCGCGCCATCTTGGATTGTCCGCCATTTTGAATTATATCAAAAACCTTCAAAACGCATTACAGGTCACCCAGATTGTCTGACGGGACATGACAGATAGAATCTTCAGACCAAGCCTCAGAAGTGCTATGATGTGGAATTTTTATATTCGCTTCCGTTTGCCCGTAGCAGCCAATCAAACTCAGCGATGACGCACCAAACAAGACGTGAGGCCATATCTCAGCAACCAGTTGATCTTTTAACATCAAACTTCTAACACAGACTCATGACCAAGTCTGTAAGAAGCCCAAGTAGTCTGGTGAACTTCCACCCAGTGGGGGCGCTATAAGTAGAAAAACTGCATTTTGCTCATAGCTTTGGAGCCGTTGGTTCAAATTGGACAAATGCGGTACCGTTGGAATCGCTGGATGAAGACGAGTTCATCTCAAACACCAAACTTGGTGTGTGGACTTATGATGCCTTCCTGAACAGCCGCAGGCTTACCTGCTGTTCTGCTAGACCCCGCAATCACTGCTTGCAGCTATATTTTGTGCAAATCTACTTCCTTCCAGGCTTGAAACTACAGGGCTACGAGAATGCCCAAACAAAAATCATATTAAATCAGTCCAATGCTCTGCAGCATCTTAGTCTGTGCTTTCTTTTCCAGGATCTTGACAACCAGAAGACGGATGATTGGTTGCTGTCAGCTTCAGAGATCTCTCGCAGCTACAGCCTGAAACTTCTGGTCATGACTGACAAAGAAAAGTCAACACATGACAGAGTCCGTCAGGAATACAGCGTAGATCCAGATTACTCAGTAATAGTCAGTGAGGAATGTCTGTACAATGAATCCTGTGTACCAGAAGTAGGCAGCAACACTGTAGTGAAAATATTTGGAAGTGTTTCAGAGGATGGACAAACTGTGTCTGGTCTTTCTGGATCATCACTTGCTAATCTGATACTGAAAAGTCGAGTGGAAGCAGCAGCAGTTTTCTCTCTCGATGGAAACACAACCACAGAGTTCCACCATAACTTCATCAGAGTTTTTATGCTCCGTGGCCTGAAGGCAGCCTTAGAAACCGACCTGGAGAATCAGCAGATTTACCAGGTGATGGATCAACATGACTCAGTTTCCAGCTACAGAATTCCACAAAGAGCCGTTGATCACAGCTCTCAGTATGACCACCAGCAGATAATCATGTTACAGGATGATGAAACGGTCAGAAAAGCTGCTACTTATCTTTATGAGAAGCATCCAGCAGTTAGCTCGGTCTATGTTCTGGATAACAACCAAAGACCAAAACTGGTTGCTGGTAAATCAGAGCCTCTGTCAGAGAACAGCCGGCTGGTGCTGGTGGGCCATGGAGCAGGAGACGCCTCAGGAGAGATGAGACTGTCAGGGTACAGAGCCCAAGATGTGGCCAAGATCATCCAAAGCACCTCCAGGGTCAGCGACAGAATCAGAACCACCAGAGTGGTGGCCTGTGAGGTGGGATCAGACCAAGGATTCATAGAAAGTGTGCTGAAGGAGCTCCATGGAGCCGGCGTAGAGACGGAGCTTCACCTGTGGAACTCTGCTGTCCAGGTGACAGAGAAAGGACAGATCATCACTGAAGAAGTCTCTGGAGACGGACTGCAGTGGAGATATCAGGATTCCAGCAAGAAAGTGGTGGCAACTATAGACAGGAATGGAGAGGTGACAAGAAGGCACGAGTCTGGCAGCAAAGGAGAGATTATTCTCACCAAAGAAAGAAACATGCTAATGCCCCCTAAAAAAGAAGCACAGGGAGATGCACAAGCAGCGTCAAAGGACCAAAGCAAAAAATACAGGGAAAAGTGGCCAAAAGCTCCAAAAACATTCATTGACCCAGAGGTTTACAAGATAATTAATCAAAATAATGTTCAACTTTCAGTTGAAGAAATGAAACCGACCTTTAAGCAACTTGAAGGTCTGACATGGGGAATGTTTTACTCAGAGGAACCAAAGCCACAGAAAGTGGAAACCAACAACCTACAAAACATAGGACATAACTATGTGATAGGAAAAAGAGAAAAAAAGACAGCTGCAAAAGCTGGAGATGAAGAGTATACCATAAGCTGGTTAAACACACAGAAGGATCTAAAAGACGTCCTTGACAACTGTTATAATATTAACTCAGGAATAGAAACCAGAAGGATAATTCGTCACTATGGAAAGGATGGAGAAGATAAGGTCCCATACATGATGGTCAGTGACTGGATATTTTATGTTGAACCTGTTCATCTTTATGTTTATGTAGTTGGAAAACATTTAGACAACAATGAAGAGGGAAATAATGCAAAGATTGCTGATGTTAAAAATCTGATTCAAGAGAACAACAAAAAAGACAAAGAAAGCTACGGCAGCATAAAAAGTAACTTAGATATTAATGCGAGAAAAAGTTATCCTTTCTTTGTGAGAAACATGTTTAATGGGGAACATACAGCCAGAGATCTCTTTCAAAGCTGGTATTTCTCTGCCTCAGTTATAGCTGAATCTGCCAGAAATTTCAGGACATTTCCTCTGACTCTTATGGTTCTGAATATGGATGAAAACCATAAAGAAGGAGCTTGGAAAATCTTATTTGACAACCATCCAATGGCAAGAGGAGGAAGCTGGATTGATGAAAACCTGCGAGGATTCAGAGGCTCAGCAGCACCTGACGTTTCCAGCACAACCAGCATAGAGACACAGTTAGGGCAGCTCAAAAAGGGTTTGGAGCTGGAGTTAGAGATATTCCAACAATGGAAGAAATCTGATCCACAGACACAGGTGCAGGATCGGATGGCACAGCTCATAACTAATTACAACATTTTTGAAGCTGACGCTCAGTTCGAAACAGATTATGCTAACTTCATGAGAGAAGCAACAGAAAACACTCAAACACCACCTGGAAGTCCTGGAAAACCTTCAACATCTGGAGCGGCAAAGAAACCATGAGAGGCTTGAATCCAGACTCAGAATCACTGAATTCCTTCAAACATGAGTCATGTTTGTTTGGGGCATGGTTTGAAATGAGTAAATATCAAATCAAAGAGACATCCAGGGGTTCTGGTTCTGGTTCCTAAAACTCTGAAACTGCTCTGAAATCAGTGGAGCTTGTAACTCTCATTGTATTCTCATGTTCTTCATCATATTAAAGAATCATTTCAGCAAAGCTTTGACTGGTTCTTGGAAACAAAGTCCTTCGTGTTTCTTATGTGGAAAGATTAGTGTGAAATCCTCAGAATTTAAATAAGAGCAACTGGAAGGAAAAAGAAGTCCAGTTGCCCTGATTCAAGCTTTTAGGATGACCTGCATGAGAGAGAATCTACAGCAACATTAGCCATAAGTAGAAAGACTTTTATGATAAATAATGAAAGCTTGTTAGGTCATCAGGTCATCAGGTCTGCATCCAGCCAGTTACTACATTTATAGGAAGTGAATATATATAGGATAATATAGGAATCTCTAGATATGCAGTATATCACCAAAGGTATTCCCTCAGTAATCCATTTAGTTAAATTCAGGTGTTCCAGTCACTTCCACGGCCACAGGCTTGTATAAATTAAAGCACCTTGGCATGCAGACCGCTTCTACCAACATCTGAAAGAACGGCTCTCAGGAGCTCAGTGAACTCTACCGTGGTTCCTCGCTGCTAAATATTCCCCAGAGAACTCCAGCGTGGTTCCCTGACAGGATGCCACCTGTGCAACAAGTCCAGCCGTGAACTTTCCTCGCAGCTAAATATTCCAGTCAGCTGTCAGTGGTGTTATAACAGAGTGGAAGAGATGGGAAACGACAGCAGCTCAGCCAGGAAGTGGTCGGACAGGTAAGATGACAGAGCGGGGTCAGAGGTCGCCGACTTTCTGCAGAGTCGATCGCTTCAGACCTCCAACCTTCACGTGGCTTCAGATCAGCTCAAGAACAGAGCGTAGAGAGCTTCAAGGAATGGGTTTCCATGGTAACTGCATCCAAGCCACACATCACCAGGTGCAATGCAAAGCGTCGGATGCAGTGGAGTAAAGCTGCCGCCGCTGGACTCTACAGCAGTGGAGACGCGTTCTCTGGAGGGACGAATCACGCTTCTCCACCTGGCAACCTGATGGAGGAGTCTGGGTTTGGCGGTTGCCAGGGGAACGGTACTTGTCTGACTGCATTGTGCCGAGTATAAAGTTTGGTGGAGGGGGGATTATGGTGTGGGGCTGTTCTTCAGGAGCTGGGCTTGGCCCCTTAGTTCCAGTGAAAGGAACTCTGAATGCTTCAGATACCAAGAGATTTTGGACCATTTCATGCTCCCAACTCTGCGGAAACAGTTTGGGGATGGACCATTCCTGCTCCAACATGACTGCAGACCAGAGCACAAAACAAGGTCCATAAAGACCTGGAGCCAGTTTGGTGTGGAAGAACCTGACCTCAGTCTGATAGAACACCTTTAGGATGAATTAGAGCAGAGACTGAGAGCCTTCTGTCCAACATCAGCCTCTGACCTCACAAATGAGCCTCTGGAAGAATGGTCAAAAACTCCCATAAACACACTCCTAAACCTTCTGGAAAGCTGAAGCTGTTATAGCTGAAAAGGGGGGGCCGACGTTAAAATAAACCCTAAGTTCACTTTTAATTAATGTGAGAAAGATTGACCATTTTCTGAAGTTCTTTTTTTTTTTGATGAATCATTTCAAAACCAATTCACAGCTGCATCACTGAGGAAGTATGGACTGTTATCTCTGTTCAGCAGTGAATGATCAGAAAAAGAGGCTGTCAGTGTGAATGCAGAACTCTGTTTCGACAAACACAAACTGAGCAGCGTGAGAAATCCACGACACAATAACCTGTCGTAATCGCTCCTAAAAACTCTCATTAACACATATATCATAACACAGAGTCAAGCACGGATGTGTTTATCTTTGCACAAAGCTGCATTGGATTAAAAAGCCTGTACTGTGAAGAATGTGTTATAAGACAAAATTAAGAAGTAAATGAATAGAAAAGTGGGGAACAGCAGGGGAACTGCAGACTGTAACAGGCTGGACTCTCTTTGACATGTTTCTATGCAGTCAGTCACATTTCAGATACTATTATCTCTGTTTTCCCGCTTCAGGGTCGGATGATTTACAGTAGAAAGACAGAACTGTAACATTCTGCTGGTTACCCACCACCCCGTCATGAGAAGATGTTTGAGGAAACTAATAAAATGAGGAATATTCTGAAAGAGGGATAAGATTATTGTTGTGTTTCTGAAAGGGAAACAGAAGACTGGAGTTCTGAGGCTGATGTCAAGAACAGAACAACCAATGAACTCAGCTCGTACGGGTCCTGGGAGTCAGCCAAGGACGGGATTGGACAAGAAAAGGTCGGATCTACATGGAAATACTGTTTTTTTGTGCTTTATGAACCGAATCGGTGACAAAGGGCAGCCCTGACGGAGTCCAACCCTCACCGGAAACACATCTGCCTTCCTGCTGACAATGGGGACCAGACTCGGTCATACAGAGACCGAACGGCCCCTATCAAGGAGTCCGGCACCCCCCACAGCACTCCCCGAGGGACACGGTCGAACGCCTTCTCCAAGTCCACAAAACACATGTAGATCGGTTGGGCGAACTCCCATGCACGAAGGATCAAGGATCCTGCCGAGGGTGTAGAGCTGGTCCACTGGTCCACGGCCAGGACGAAAGCCACACTGCACCTCCTGAATCTGAGATTCGACTATCCAATGGATCCTCCTCTCCAGTACCCCCAAATAGACCTTACCAGCGAGGCTGAGGAGTGTGATCCCCCTGTAGTTGAAAGACAACCCTTTTTATTAATGGAGACCACCACCCTGATCTGCCGGTCCAGAGGCATTGTCCACGCGATGTTGCAGAGGCGTTAACCAAGACAGCCCCACAACACCCAGAGACTTGAGGAACTGGATAGTGTAGTGGTATTATCGCCACCTTTCGTGTGGGTGACCTGGGTCACCTTACCCTATCTGCCTACCTGTAAGTCGCTTTGGATAAAAGCGTCTGCTAAATGCATAAACATAAACATAAACTACGGACGGACCTCAGCCACCCCTGGGGCCTTGCCACAGAGGAGCTTTTTGACCACCTCAGCAACCTCAGCCCCAGAAATAGGAGGTCCCATCTCTGAGCTCTCCGACTCTGCTTCCTCATTTGAAGGTGTGTCGGTAGGATTGTGGAGGTCCTCGAAGTATTCCCCCCACCTCCTCACAACATCCCTAGATCAGGTCAGCAGAGCGCCATCCCCACCACACACGGTGTTGACGGTGCACCACTTCCCCCGGAACCGCTCAGCCTCGCGCACCAGCTCAGGCTCCTTCCCCAACAGAGAGGTAACATTCCATATCCCAAGAGCTTCAGTAGCCGAGGATCAGACCGCCAAGGTCTCCGCCTTCGGCTGGTACCCAACTCACATTGCACCTGACACCCTTGGCCCCTCCCACGGGTGGTGAGCCCATTGAAAGGGGGACCCTGACCAAGCCCCATGGGCACAGGTCTGGCCACCAGGAGCTCGCTGCCGGGCGCCATCCCCGTGCTCCAGGGGGAGGCCCCGGGCAAAGGTTGTCATGGGTCTTAGGAGCTGTTCTTTGTCTGGTCCTTCATCTAGGATCTGTTTGCCTTGGATGACCCTACCAGGGGCTTGAAGCCCGGCGTAGCTCCCAGACTCATTGGGGCAAGCAACCCCCCCCCCCCCCCCCCCACCACCACAGTAAGGTGACAAGTCATGGGGGTTTTAATGAACCTATATGCATATTTACATATTACATGAAACAAAAACTACATGTTTAGTTGCTGTTTCCTTACACCTCTACACACATCTTAGTCTTCCACTGTTTCCAAAGACATCCAGAAAAATGTCGTTTAACTTGATGGTTGACATCAAGTTAATTTAATTAACTTTAATAAATTTTTTTATTTTTCAGGCTTTTTATTGGCTGAGAAGAGTTACAGAGAAGTTTGAAGCTGTCTCACACATCTCAGGAACACACAGACTTTATGTACCACAGACAGATCTGCAGCGTCTAAATGAAAAAGCAGTGAATTGAATCATCTTATCAATTTCTGCAGCTACAAAGCTGCAGGATCTTATCAGCTGTGGCGCTTTTAGCCTGAATCGTATCCACAGATACGCTGGGTGAGTTGAATCTGCTTCAGATACGAGATGCCGTGCCTCAGGTGATAAAGTGATCAGAACGTTGGTGAAGTCTTCATCGGTCAGTAAGTTTAACAGAAAATAAATAAATAAGTGGTCTTAAGCAAATGGTGAAGCAATTATTGCAAAACATATCAGATTAAATGACTTGCCAAAAAACTTCCACCTCCAGACATGTTTTTTTTGGCAAGTCATCCCAGAAAAGGAACCCATCCCTTGAAGTTTGATCAGATATTTAAACACTAAACTGACAGTAAATTCAGGAGGTTCATTCAGCAGAAACCCTCAATACCGTCATCATCTGAGTTTCACCACAACTCCCTGAGCTGAACCAGACCAGGTGAGTTTAACAAGGTAAAAACAAAGAACTGGCTTCGAAAGTATGTTTATTTTAGGGCTTTGTTGACCTTTATTTGACTGCTGGGTTAAGAGGGCAATGAAGTGCTTGAAATAAAGTTATATTGTGTGAAATCTCATTTAAAATATTCAAATGTTTTTCATTCCATATAACCTTAACTCTGCAGGTTAAGGTTATATGGAATTGACTTGCTCTTCAGTCTCAGTCAGATATTAATGCTTCCAGCTTTGTGGTTTGATGGTTGACACGAGCCCAGTTTAATCAGATAACTAACACTGAGTTAGAGGCTTTGTTTTGTCTTTCATCATATTTTGCAGCGTGATGGCAGGACATCTGCGGCTCCTGATCCTCATCAGCCTCCTCATCCTCTGCAAAGAGTCTGGTATGACGGCTTCTAACATTTTATAACTTAAAGAGAAGCTCAGGAGAAAAGTCCTGTTTGTTTTACTTACCTGACCCCAATTTAACCTGCGTTTGTTCATAAAATATCCATCATCTTTTTAAAAAACAGCACAAACGTGTAGAAGTCGGACCCACCTCCGTACGAATAGTTTGTGAAGACCTAGCGGTCCGTTCCCAGTGCCTTCATGCTCTCTGAGATCAAAACCTTTGCCTCACCGCTTCTAAGGTTTGCTGGTATGACTTCCTCGCCTCCTTAGCAAATGCTCACTGCTCCTCAGAGGTGGTTTTTTTGGGCATGTTTTACTTTAATGGACAGGACAGTTGAGAGAGACAAGAAAGGCGGAAAGAAAGACTGGTACGGTTAGGATTCAAACCGATGATCAGTGTGGATCAGCATTGCCAGTGTGGGACCGAGCCCTAAAACCTTCATGTTTGATGATGTGACTCTTCCTCGCTTAAAACCAGATTAGAGACCTTTGTGTGTTTGCCCTGTGTCTGCCGCTGCAGCTCAGCTTGTTTCGTGTGTATGCATGTATACATGATAATAAATATTATCTTAAATCTTTAAAAAAAAAAAGATACTTCAGGCTGCACTTCATCCTCCGCTTCTCTTAACTTTCACCATTCAACATCGTTTTACTTCATCTGATTTCACCGAACATTTAAGCCGCCTCTGGCCACATTTATTCCTCTAAGATGATGGTTCACCAACACAAGAGGAAGGGGAACTTTCTCCTCTCACTCATGTAGGAAGAAGAAAAAAAGTGAACAAACGCTCTAACAAAGCTGTCTCACACTGATGACAGTCTGAGCCTGTCAACACCTTTACTTTGCTCCAGATGTTTGCCTCTTTCTGTTGCATTGCAGCTGTTTAGTAAGTGCCAAACTTACATGAAATCACTCTCCACTGTCTGAACATTACAGAGGAGAAGGAGGATGGATGGGAGAGTCTCCGCCCTGATTCCGCTGTACTGCAACGCCTATCTGAACACATGTTTCTCCAGCGGCTCGAGTACTCTTCAAAAACCAGGTACCGTGATGGATGTGCAGTATGTGTCACACTGCAGCACCTTAAAGCTCAGATTTGTTGCTTGGAGACTTCTGTGGGTTTGATTTAGTTCAGTCTATTTAAATTGCAACACTTAAACCAGTGTAATTCAAGTCCAATTAAAGCCTGTTCAATTGAGTCACAGGTCTTGCAACTGTAGTCGTAGTTAATAAACTGTACTGCCAGTTAATAAAAGGTCCATCTGAGAAAGCAACATTCATTGTCAGGGTTTTATATGACAAATATTTAGACCGCAAGCTTAATGTTAGAATGTTATCACTAGTATCGATCCCCGATATGTGCTGCCAATTTTATTGGGCCGATTCTTAAAGCAGATGATGTTTTTTCTCCCTCCATTTACATGATAAAAATGACACAATGATAACAAATGTTACACAAGTCTCAATTTAAACAAAATAGAAACATTTATTAACAAAACAAACAAAACATATTAACAGTAGCAAACAATTTAAATATATAACAACAGAATTAAACAATCTTAACACTTAAATGTTTGTGCACTTTAGGTACGATGCCAATACAAGTAAAAACTGCAAATATCGGCCCATACATGTATCGACCTGTAGTTTGTCTCTATTATTGGCGTTAATGTTCGAATGTTATTTCCATCATTGGTGTTAATGTTCGAATGTTATCTCTATTATTGGCGTTAATGTTCGAATGTTATTTCCATCATTGGTGTTAATGTTCGAATGTTATCTCTATTATTGGCGTTAATGTTCGAATGTTATCTCTATTATTGGCGTTAATGTTCGAATGTTATCTCTATTATTGGCGTTAATGTTCGAATGTTATCTCTATTATTGGCGATAATATTCGAATGTTATCTCTATTATTGGCGTTAATGTTCGAATGTTATCTCCATTATCGCCGTTAATGTTCGAATGTCATCTCTATTATTGGCGTCAATGTTCGAATGTTATCTCCATTATCGCCGTTAATGTTCGAATGTCATCTCTATTATTGGCGTCAATGTTCGAATGTTATCTCGATTATTGGCGTTAATGTTCAAATGTTATCTCCTTTGTCGCCATTAATGTTCGAATGTTATCTCTATTATCACCGTTAATGTTCGAATGTTATCTCCATTATCGCCGTTAATGTTTGAATGTTATCTCTATTATTGGCGATAATATTCGAATTTTATCTCGATTATTGGTGTTAATGTTCAAATGTTATCTCCTTTGTCGCCATTAATGTTCGAATGTTATCTCTATTATCACCGTTAATGTTCGAATGTTATCTCTATTATCACCGTTAATGTTCGAATGTTATCTCTATTATCGCCGTTAATGTTCGAATGTTATCTCTATTATCACCGTTAATGTTCAAATGTTATCTCCTTTGTCGCCATTAATGTTCGAATGTTATCTCTATTATCACCGTTAATGTTCGAATGTTATCTCTATTATCACCGTTAATGTTCGAATGTTATCTCTATTATCACCGTTAATGTTCGAATGTTATCTCTATTATCACCGTTAATGTTCGAATGTTATCTCTATTATCGCCGTTAATGTTCGAATGTTATCTCTATTATCGCCGTTAATGTTCGAATGTTATCTCCTTTATCGCCGTTAATGTTCGAATGTTATCTCTATTATCGCCGTTAATGTTCGAATGTTATCTCTATTATTGGTGTTAATGTTCAAATTTGATCTCTTTTATCGCCATTAATGTTCGAATGTTATCTCTATTATTGGCGTTAATGTTCGAATGTTATCTCCTTTATCGCCATTAATGTTCAAATGTTATTTCTATTATTGGTGTTAATGTTCGAATGTTATCTCATTTATCGCCATTAATGTTCGAATGTTATCTCTATTATTGGCGTTAATGTTCGAATGTTATCTCTATTATTGGCGTTAATGTTCGAATGTTATCTCTATTATTGGCGTTAATGTTCGAATGTTATCTCCATCATTGGCGATAATATTCGAATGTTATCTCTATTATTGGCGTTAATGTTCGAATGTTATCTCCATTATCGCCGTTAATGTTCGAATGTCATCTCTATTATTGGCGTCAATGTTCGAATGTTATCTCCATTATCGCCGTTAATGTTCGAATGTCATCTCTATTATTGGCGTCAATGTTCGAATGTTATCTCGATTATTGGCGTTAATGTTCAAATGTTATCTCCTTTGTCGCCATTAATGTTCGAATGTTATCTCTATTATCACCGTTAATGTTCGAATGTTATCTCCATTATCGCCGTTAATGTTTGAATGTTATCTCTATTATTGGCGATAATATTCGAATGTTATCTCGATTATTGGTGTTAATGTTCAAATGTTATCTCCTTTGTCGCCATTAATGTTCGAATGTTATCTCTATTATCACCGTTAATGTTCGAATGTTATCTCTATTATCACCGTTAATGTTCGAATGTTATCTCTATTATCGCCGTTAATGTTCGAATGTTATCTCTATTATCACCGTTAATGTTCAAATGTTATCTCCTTTGTCGCCATTAATGTTCGAATGTTATCTCTATTATCACCGTTAATGTTCGAATGTTATCTCTATTATCACCGTTAATGTTCGAATGTTATCTCTATTATCGCCGTTAATGTTCGAATGTTATCTCTATTATCGCCGTTAATGTTCGAATGTTATCTCCTTTATCGCCGTTAATGTTCGAATGTTATCTCTATTATCGCCGTTAATGTTCGAATGTTATCTCTATTATTGGTGTTAATGTTCAAATTTGATCTCTTTTATCGCCATTAATGTTCGAATGTTATCTCTATTATTGGCGTTAATGTTCGAATGTTATCTCCTTTATCGCCATTAATGTTCAAATGTTATTTCTATTATTGGTGTTAATGTTCGAATGTTATCTCCATCATTGGCGTTAATGTTCGAATGTTATCTCCTTTATCGGCGTTAATGTTCGAATGTTATCTCCTTTATCGCCATTAATGTTCGAATGTTATCTCCTTTATCGCCATTAATGTTCGAATGTTATTTCTATTATTGGTGTTAATTTTCGAATGTTATCTCCATCATTGGCGTTAATGTTCGAATGTTATCTCCTTTATCGCCATTAATATTCGAATGTTATCTCTCTTTTTGGTGTTAATGTTCGAATGTTATCTCCTTTATCGCCATTAATGTTAGAATGTTATCTCTATTATTGGCGTTAATGTTCGAATGTTATCTCCTTTATCGCCATTAATGTTCAAATGTTATTTCTATTATTGGTGTTAATGTTCGAATGTTATCTCCATCATTGGCGTTAATGTTCGAATGTTATCTCCTTTATCGGCGTTAATGTTCGAATGTTATCTCCTTTATCGCCATTAATGTTCGAATGTTATCTCCTTTATCGCCATTAATGTTCGAATGTTATTTCTATTATTGGCGTTAATGTTCGAATGTTATCTCCTTTATCGCCATTAATGTTCAAATGTTATTTCTATTATTGGTGTTAATGTTCGAATGTTATCTCCATCATTGGCGTTAATGTTCGAATGTTATCTCCTTTATCGCTGTTAATGTTCGAATGTTATCTCCTTTATCGCCATTAATGTTCGAATGTTATCTCCATCATTGGCATTAATGTTCGAATGTTATCTCCATCATTGACGTTAATGTTCGAATGTTATCTCCTTTATCGGCGTTAATGTTCAAATGTTATCTCTTTTATCGCCATTAATGTTCAAATGTTATCTCTATTATTGGCGTTAATGTTAGAATTTTATCTCTGTTGTCGGAGTTAATGTTCGAATGTTATCTCTATTATTGGTGTTAATGTTCGAATGTTATCTCTATTATTGGTGTTAATGTTAGAATGTTATCTCCTTTATCGCCATTAATGTTCGAATGTTATCTCTATTATTGGTGTTAATGTTCGAATGTTATCTCTATTATTGGTGTTAATGTTAGAATGTTATCTCCTTTATCGCCATTAATGTTCGAATGTTATCTCTATTATTGGTGTTAATGTTAGAATGTTATCTCTTTTGTCGCCATTAATGTTCGAATGTTATCTCCATCATTGGCGTTAATGTTCGAATGTTATCTCTATTATTGGCGTTAATGTTCGAATGTTATCTCTATTATTGGTGTTAATGTTAGAATGTTATCTCTTTTGTCGCCATTAATGTTCGAATGTTATCTCCATCATTGGCGTTAATGTTCGAATGTTATCTCTATTATTGGCGTTAATGTTCTAATGGTATCTCCATCATTGGCGTTAATGTTCGAATGTTATTTCCATTATTGGAGTTAATGTTCGAATGTTATCTCCTTTATCGCCGTTAATGTTCGAATGTTATCTCCTTTATCGCCGTTAATGTTCGAATGTTATCTCCTTTATCGCCATTAATGTTCGAATGTTATCTCTATTATCGCCGTTAATGTTCGAATGTTATCTCCTTTGTCGCCATTAATGTTCGAATGTTATCTCCATTATTGGTATCTATATTCTGTTATGAGAGATTTTGGTGAGGTGTCTGAGCGTCAGCCTCAGCCTGTTCAGCATTTCAGATGTTTTTGTTGTGGGAGAGACTTCTTTTTCCACAATTATAGTTTCTCTTTTTTCATATGTGAGAGTTACATCGAGCGAACTTCCAATTGAACTGAGATGAATAATGACAGTTGAATTCCTGTTCATTTTCCATCAGGTTGGACCAAAACTTCGTGAGTTTCCTCGATGGATTTCAGGAGTGTGGAAACTTCACGGCTTGTGTCATGAAAAAGGAGAAGGTTAGTGAACTGAAACAAGAACCAAACACATCACAGCTCGTCCGTCTTACTGTGTTTTTTCTTAAAGTCTTCATTAAGAATGTTCATAAAAACCAAAGAAGATCCAGATTCAGGTCTTTACGGCAGATCTTTCTGCTCCCCGTGTCCATGTGATGCTGAATCAGGTCCTGCTTTTGGCAGTCGCTCTTAATTGGGGGTCTAGCAGCGAAGCTGCAGAACCATACTGTTTTACTAGCTTTTCTTATTATTCTTATACTTTCCGCTGCAATTGAAGTCTATGGCAGCCCCATTAACGCAATGGTAAAAAGTTGTGAAATTTGGCCCATATTTCTAGGACAGTCCCATTAGCAAACTCAACAAATTTCGTGCCCAAAATCCCAACTCTCTAGCGCCAAAAACATGTCAAAGTTTGAACTACATTCAGCCAAATAACTTTTGACTCGTTAGTCCAAATTTAAAAAACAAGGTATCGTTGGAATCCTTGGATCATGACGTCATAGGGTGCCTATGACGTCATTTTTCCGTCGGACCAGCTAGATCTTGGATTTTGTTGAAAACCTTAAAAAATGTTCACAGGTCACAAATTTTTACCAATTCTCATGAAAATTGGCACAGAGTATCTTTGGACCAATCCGCACAAAAGTTGCTCGTGTTTTTCTTCAAATTCAACTTTGTTCACTCAGTACAACCAATCAAAGTTGACGGCGACTACGCCAAAAAGGACGTGAGGCCATATCTCAGCAACCGGTTGGTCTTTTGACATCAAACCTATACCACAGACTCATAACTCGATCCGTAACAAGCCCAAGAATTGTGGTGATCTTTGACCTATAGGGGGCGCTATATTTAGGAAAATGCATTTTTGATGATATCTTTGGACCCATTTGTCCAAATTTCACAAATGAGGTACCGTTGGAGTCCCTGGATATAGCCAAGGTCAACACACCCTATGACGTCATTCGCGCCATCTTGGATTGTCCGCCATTTTGAATTATATCAAAAAACCTTCAAAACGCATTACAGGTCACCCAGATTGTCTGATCTCCACAGGACTTGACATATAGAATCTTCAGACCAAGCCTCAGAAGTGCTACGATGTGGAATTTTTATATTCGCTTCCGTTTGCCCGTAGCAGCCAATCAAACTCAGCGATGACGCACCAAACAAGACGTGAGGCCATATCTCAGCAACCAGTTGATCTTTTAACATCAAACTTCTAACACAGACTCAGGACCAAGTCTGTAAGAAGCCCAAGTAGTCTGGTGAACTTCCACCCAGTGGGGGCGCTATAAGTAGAAAAACTGCATTTTGCTCATAGCTTTGGAGCCGTTGGTTCAAATTGGACAAATGCGGTACCGTTGGAATCGCTGGATGAAGACGAGTTCATCTCAAACACCAAACTTGGTGTGTGGACTTATGATGCCTTCCTGAACAGCCGCAGGCTTACCTGCTGTTCTGCTAGACCCCGCAATCACTGCTTGCAGCTATATTTTGTGCAAATCTACTTCCTTCCAGGCTTGAAACTACAGGGCTACGAGAATGCCCAAACAAAAATCATATTAAATCAGTCCAATGCTCTGCAGCATCTTAGTCTGTGCTTTCTTTTCCAGGATCTTGACAACCAGAAGACGGATGATTGGTTGCTGTCAGCTTCAGAGATCTCTCGCAGCTACAGCCTGAAACTTCTGGTCATGACTGACAAAGAAAAGTCAACACATGACAGAGTCCGTCAGGAATACAGCGTCGATCCAGATTACTCAGTAATAGTCAGTGAGGAATGTCTGTACAATGAATCCTGTGTACCAGAAGTAGGCAGCAACACTGTAGTGAAAATATTCGGAAGTGTTTCAGAGGATGGACAAACTGTGTCTGGTCTTTCTGGATCATCACTTGCTAATCTGATACTGAAAAGTCGAGTGGAAGCAGCAGCAGTTTTCTCTCTCGATGGAAACACAACCACAGAGTTCCACCATAACTTCATCAGAGTTTTTATGCTCCGTGGCCTGAAGGCAGCCTTAGAAACCGACCTGGAGAATCAGCAGATTTACCAGGTGATGGATCAACATGACTCAGTTTCCAGCTACAGAATTCCACAAAGAGCCGTTGATCACAGCTCTCAGTATGACCACCAGCAGATAATCATGTTACAGGATGATGAAACGGTCAGAAAAGCTGCTACTTATCTTTATGAGAAGCATCCAGCAGTTAGCTCGGTCTATGTTCTGGATAACAACCAAAGACCAAAACTGGTTGCTGGTAAATCAGAGCCTCTGTCAGAGAACAGCAGGCTGGTGCTGGTGGGCCATGGAGCAGGAGACGCCTCAGGAGAGATGAGACTGTCAGGGTACAGAGCCCAAGATGTGGCCAAGATCATCCAAAGCACCTCCAGGGTCAGCGACAGAATCAGAACCACCAGAGTGGTGGCCTGTGAGGTGGGATCAGACCAAGGATTCATAGAAAGTGTGCTGAAGGAGCTCCATGGAGCCGGCGTAGAGACGGAGCTGCACCTGTGGAACTCTGCTGTCCAGGTGACAGAGAAAGGACAGATCATCACTGAAGAAGTCTCTGGAGACGGACTGCAGTGGAGATATCAGGATTCCAGCAAGAAAGTGGTGGCAACTATAGACAGGAATGGAGAGGTGACAAGAAGGCACGAGTCTGGCAGCAAAGGAGAGATTATTCTCACCAAAGAAAGAAACATGCTAATGCCCCCTAAAAATGCAGCACGGGGAAATGCACAAGCAGCACGGGGAAATGCACAAGCAGCACGGGGAAATGCACAAGCAGCACGGGGAAATGCACAAGCAGCAGGGGGAAATGCACCACGGGGAGGTGCATCAAATGACCAAAGCAAAAAATACAGGGAAAAGTGGCCAAAAGCTCCAAAAATATTCATTGACCCAGACGTTTACAGGATAATTGATCAAAATAAATTTTCTCTTTCAGCTGAAGAAATGAAACAGACCTTTAAGCAACTTGAAGGTCTGACATGGGGAATGTTTTACTCAGAGGAACCAAAGCCACAGAAAGTGGAAACCAACAACCTACAAAACATAGGAAATAACTACGTGATAGTAGAAAAACAAGGGAATAACATAAAGTGGATAAATGAAGAGCAGAAACTAAAAGAAGTCCTTGACAACTGTTATAATATTAACTCAGGAATAGAAACCAGAAGGATAATTCGTCACTATGGAAAGGATGGAGAAAATAAGGTCACATACATGATGGTCAGTGACTGGATATTTTATGTTGAACCTGTTCATCTTTATGTTTATGTAGTTGGAAAACATTTAGACAACAATGAAGTAGGAAATAATGCAAAGATTGCTGATGTTAAAAAGCTGATTGAAGACAACAACAAAAAAGACAAAGAAAGCTACGGCAGCATAAAAAGTAACTTAGATATTAATGCGAGAAAAAGTTATCCTTTCTTTGTGAGAAACATGTTTAATGGGGAACATACAGCCAGAGATCTCTTTCAAAGCTGGTATTTCTCTGCCTCAGTTATAGCTGAATCTGCCAGAAATTTCAGGACATTTCCTCTGACTCTTATGGTTCTGAATATGGATGAAAACCATAAAGAAGGAGCTTGGAAAATCTTATTTGACAACCATCCAATGGCAAGAGGAGGAAGCTGGATTGATGAAAACCTGCGAGGATTCAGAGGCTCAGCAGCACCTGACGTTTCCAGCACAACCAGCATAGAGACACAGTTAGGGCATCTCAAAGAGGTTCTGGAGCTGGAGTTAGAGATATTCCAACAATGGAAGAAATCTGATCCACAGACACAGGTGCAGGATCGGATGGCACAGCTCATAACTAATTACAACATTTTTGAAGCTGACGCTCAGTTCGAAACAGATTACGCTAACTTCATGAGAGAAGCAACAGAAAACACTCAAACACCACCTGGAAGTCCTGGAAAACCTTCAACATCTGGAGCGGCGAAGAAACCAGGAGAGGCTTGAATCCAGACTCAGAATCACTGAATTCCTCACCTGAGCCTCATCTTTAGCATTTCTGCTTCGTTATCATATTTTATGATACATTTCGGTGTATTAGCATGCTGGCAATCAGGGGTTAAGAACCCTTAAAAACAAGAATCTTTCACAGATTTATTCTTTTGCTTGTTTCGAACATTTTCGAAGTTCGACTTTAGATGCAGAAAAATGTTGAAGTGGAATCATTTGCCGGGTTCACTCACCTGTGAACTTTCCTCCTGATTCTCCTGTCAACATTTCTTTCTTCTTCCATTGCGTGCTTTTGTTTTCATATTATCTTTTGAATTAAATGGCTAAATGGAGCCAAATCACCTGTAACATGACCCATTTTTGCCAAAGCTTTGATTATTCTTGCAAATAAAGCTTTTTTGAAGTCGTTGTTGTGGAAAGATTTGTTGTAAAGTAAAGCAGGACCGGCCTCGACCAGTCTTCTCAAATCCCAGCTGGTCGAGGCGGATGGCCGCCCTTCCTGGTTCTGGTTCTGCCAGAGGTTTCTTCCTGGTTCCGGTTCTGGTTCTGCCAGAGGTTTCTTCCTGGGTCTGGTTCTGCCAGAGGTTTCTTCCTGGTTCTGGTTCTGCCAGAGGTTTCTTCCTGAGTCTGGTTCTGCCAGAGGTTTCTTCCTGGTTCTGGTTCTGCCAGAGGTTTCTTCCTGTTAAAGGGAGTCGTTCCTTTCCACAGTCCCTCAGGCTCAGGACGGGAGATTGGACTGAAGACAAGTTTCGGTCCAATCTGTTGGTTTCCTTAGCTAGGATATTATTTTTGAATTGGCTCCATATGAATTAATTGGATTATTTTTAAATTGATTTATTGGATTTAATTGGATTATGATTACAATGAATTTAATTCTAATTGGCTTGAATTGGACTACATTATTTAAGTGCCTTGAGATGACAATTGTTGTAATTTGGCGCTTTATAAATAAAACTGAACTGAATTGAATTGGTGCTCAGTAAACTGTTCACTCTGCAGCTTCTGACTCGCTCAACCAGCAGTGTAACAACATGTTACATCACCAGTGTTTACGTGTTGATTCGAGAGATAAACTGCTGTTCAATTAATAACGTGTCGCTACGTAACAAGTCTGTAGTGTTGGAATAAACTAGTTTAATAGTAAGAGAACTTGTGTTTATCTCATAAAACAGACCAAGAGGTGCAACTAGTCCTAAATCATTAGCTGGTTAAACAGTCCAGTTGAAACATGCTGTCACTTCCTCTAATTCCTCAGGCCAACATGTTGAGGAACACCTGAGGCAAATAATGAGGTAGGGGTGATATAAAAATACTCCAGAGTCCTCATTGGTTGGAACTTTTAATGTCTGAGGTGGAGAGCCAATAGGAAGCTTGCTTCTTCCACATCTTCTCACGAGTATTTCGTGAAAGTCATGTGACTTTTTACCATTTGGTCTGATTCTAGCTTAACTGATATTTTTAGCGCTGTTGAGTGAAAACATAATTTGATGTTTGTGCTGCTGCGGTTCTTCCTCCAGAAGGTTAGCAGGACCACACAAACACAAGCAGCACTGGAAAAACGTACGGAAACTGCGATTAGCCGACTTCAGTGTGCTGCTGATTACGAACCTTCTTCAAGGACGATGGAATAAATCACAAAACAACAAAGAGAGAAAATGAAGCATTTATTCATCTTGACGGACAGAGTGAAGCTAACAAAAAGTGGAGGAAGGTTTGATGAGAAATCTCTTTTTCTGTCTCTCATTCCAAAACTTAGGATTTCTCTGATGAAAAAAACAGTTTATAATACAGGTGGAAACATAAAGTTTTAGAGTTTTTCAGGGACAACAAACCCTTCAAGGAACAAAACGTGCTGCAGTTCATGGTCTGATTCACGCTTCTTGATCATTTACCTCAAATCAGGAATTAAAAAAATTAAATAACAGGTCATCTCCGTGAGTCTATTTCTTCTTCTTTTTGCTCTTCTTCCCCCCCTCTCCCTGCTGAGAGCTGGTGTCGCCTCCTCCGCTCTTCTGGGTGCGAGTCTTTAGTTTGGGGATCATCTCTGCGACGTAGATCATCACATCCTTACCTGAGAGAGCAAAAACAAACGTCTTTACCTGAGAGAGCAAAAAACAAACGTCTTTACCTGAGAGAGCAAAAACAAACGTCTTTACCTGAGAGAGCAAAAAACAAACGTCTTTACCTGAGAGAGCAAAAACAAACGTCTTTACCTGAGAGAGCAAAAACTTCTTTTCTGGTATTTCTTTTGAATGAAACTTCTTCTGCTTGGCTTAATAAGTATAATCAACATATATTAGCTCCTCAGTTCTGTTTCACACTGACATGGAAATAAGATCTTGTGGAAAAAGGTTCAGTTTGAACTAGTTAGATAAGATAATACACAGCAGGATACTTCACATGTCTGTCTTGTCTCTTGAACCTTTTGGTGGCTTTTGGGGGTGTCTTCTGTCAGCATGACCACTAACTCATATGTAGGTCTGTTTTTTACAACTGTTCCATCCCAAAACTTTATGACATTATTACAGAAAGACTGTCATCATCATCTCTGTACACCGGCTACGATTGGTGTTCACAGCGAGTCACATGACGAACACACCCTGAAACCACAGAGCGCGACATGCCAAATGTAATCTGTAAGGAAGGGGAATTAAAAAAGAAACGGGTCTTTGTGTAGATCAGGGCAGTCATCTGGGGACGGGTCCTCCGGGGACGGGTCCTCAGGGGACGGGTCCTCAGGGGACGGGTCCTCAGGGGACGGGTCCTCCGGGGACGAGTCCTCCGGGGACGGGTCCTCCGGGGACGAGTCCTCCGGGGACGGGTCCTCAGTGGACGGGTCCTCAGGGGACGGGTCCTCAGGGGACGGGTCCTCAGGGGACGGGTCCTCCGGGGACGGGTCCTCAGTGGACGGGTCCTCAGGGGACGGGTCCTCTCTGGACGGGTCCTCAGGGGACGGGTCCTCTCTGGACGGGTCCTCAGGGGACGGGTCCTCCGGGGACGGGTCCTCCGGGGACGGGTCCTCAGGCGACGGGTCCTCAGGGGACGGGTCCTCAGGGGACGGGTCCTCTCTGGACGGGTCCTCAGGGGACGGGTCCTCAGTGGACGGGTCCTCAGGGGACGGGTCCTCAGTGGACGGGTCCTCAGGGGACGGGTCCTCTCTGGACGGGTCCTCAGGGGACGGGTCCTCTCTGGACGGGTCCTCAGGGGACGGGTCCTCCGGGGACGGGTCCTCCGGGGACGGGTCCTCAGGGGACGGGTCCTCAGGCGACGGGTCCTCAGGGGACGGGTCCTCCGGGGACGGGTCCTCAGGGGACGGGTCCTCAGGCGACGGGTCCTCAGGGGACGGGTCCTCCGGGGACGGGTCCTCCGGGGACGGGTCCTCCGGGGACGGGTCCTCTGGGGACGGGTCCTCTCTGGACGGGTCCTCAGGGGACGGGTCCTCCGGGGACGGGTCCTCCGGGGACGGGTCCTCAGGGGACGGGTCCTCAGGCGACGGGTCCTCAGGGGACGGGTCCTCCGGGGACGGGTCCTCCGGGGACGGGTCCTCCGGGGACGGGTCCTCAGGGGACGGGTCCTCAGGGGACGGGTCCTCCGGGGACGGGTCCTCCGGGGACGGGTCCTCAGTGGACGGGTCCTCCGGGGACGGGTCCTCCGGGGACGGGTCCTCCGGGGACGGGTCCTCAGGGGACGGGTCCTCAGGGGACGGGTCCTCCGGGGACGGGTCCTCAGGGGACGGGTCCTCCGGGGACGGGTCCTCCGGGGACGGGTCCTCTCTGGACGGGTCCTCAGGGGACGGGTCCTCAGTGGACGGGTCCTCTGTGGACGGGTCCTCTGGGGACGGGTCCTCTGGGGACGGGTCCTCAGGGGACGGGTCCTCAGGGGACGGGTCCTCTGGGGACGGGTCCTCTGTGTTCAGACATTTAACGCTGACACAGCAGAGTGGGACTTACGGGAGCTGAACTTCTCCTGACAGAAGCTGCCGTCATCCTGCTTTATCTGAACTCTGACCCGGCCTCTGAACTGGACGTCCCTGTTCCACTCCCTGGGGTGCATCTTGTTCTGAAAACACACATAAGCACAGCATCATCACGCACTGTTTTTAAGAGCTGACACAGAGCGTGTCTGAGAGATGCTCTTACCTCCATGTAGACGTTCATCCCTGCAGCCGTCAGGACGTCTCTGATCTCACCGCAGGACGGATTCTCCACCGCCTGCAGACACACATTTAATCATTTCCTCCTCCCCAGACCACAGAGCACCCCAAAGTGCCCACAAATAACAGCATAAAAGAGCCCTGAAGCTTTTATTTTATTCATTCTTGTGCTGGCATGAAGAAAACTGCAGAAAATAAGAAGCTTCACCTTCTCTGTGGGGATCCTGCGTCCTTCAGCCAGCGTCTTCTTACTGTTGATGTAGACGGGATAGAGGCAGATGAACCTGAAACACACAGCTGTTCAGATCTGACAACTTCTTAAAAAAATCATTGGAGAACTTCAGGTCATTTTGGTTTCAATTGTTCATAAATTACAACCAAATCAGAAGAAGTTGTGACAATGTGGGAAAAGCATTAATTCCAACATTAACTTTTTTACAAAGAGCATTCATCTCTCTGATTGGCCCTCAGCTTGAATGAATTGAACAACAAAAAGTTAACGAGGATTTGAAGAAAATTTAGCTTCATGACAAAACAGAAAAGGCTGTGAACACATTTCACTGATTTATTTAGCATTAAACTGAATAAAACGCGGAGGATCAGTAAATATAAAGCTAAAACAACTCATACACGTCATGCTTAAGAGCCATTAAATACGGAAAGAGCGACAGGTCAAACTTAATCTAAACCCTACCCCACTTTATTATGACCTCCTTTCAGACAGAACTTGTTATTTACTTTTTACTTTACTTGTTTTTTTTTAATCATTATAACCACTTCAGTGTGGAATAGTAGGACAGATGTTTTATTAAATTAGCTAATTGATTCTGTTGAACTGGACCGTTTAAACAAAAAAAAGCTACTTTTTAAAATATACTTTAGGCTAAATCCGAATTGAATGTATGCCGAATTGTGGAGCAGTTCATCCACATCAACATGTTCCCATAAATAGCAAACATTATGCAAATTAAACTAGAAGGTGACCTTATTTTTCTTAAATTAAAAGTCTTAACAGTGAGGTTCGCCGCCGAAGCGAGCGGCTAGTGCTGTTAGCTTAGGCTTAGCTAACTCACCTCTCCTTATCAGCGGGGTTTTGGGTTAAATGAGCCATAGCAGCGGTCGATCCTGGACTGAATGCAGACCCAGTTGATTTCAATCGTTAAACCACGCAATGAACGCCAAGGTATTTTGTATTATTTCATTACATACATGGCACGTTAAACACGCAACCATACGTGTGTTTACACCTTGTTCGTTGAGTTTTAAGGTGGCTAATCACACTGGCTGTGAGCCTCATAGCGCCACCTACTGCAGCGGAGTGTGAAGAACAGACTCAAGTATATTGGTCCGTCCATTCTTCTTCTTCTTTGATTTTTAATGGCAGCTGGCATCCTTGACGTTGCATATGCCGCCATCTACTGGACTAAATTTATTTATTTTTCCTACTTCTTCTTAGTAAAAATGTCGAAAAAAAAGTTGAAACACAGAATTTAGTCGAAGGCAACATTTCCTCAAGCTGAAATATCAAATAATGGGCAAATAAAAGGGTAGCCATAGTTACCCCTGTGTGCAATATTGTTATTATCAATATTTCACCTGTATTCTTGAAATAGTTTGTCAACATTATTCTCAAAGTTTCGACTTTATTGTCACAATGGAGAACTTTAAAAACAATTGTCCTCCTCCATGATTTGTTCTTACTGTGACCCTGATATTTGGAGATTGTTTAAGTAACTTTGAACAGTACTTCAACTTCAATGCACTGTGGGAAGCCAGGGAACTAAAAGGCTCGATAAATACATTCATATACTCACGAATAACACGAAAATTACAAGAAATTTATGTAATGTGAAATCGCTTGGTATTTTTACTTTAACTTTCAACCATAATCATTGAATTTTATGTTGCTATTATGTCTTTCTTCTACTCCAGATCAACTTTTACTGAGTGTGTTGCTGCTTCAAATTCCAGATTTGTTCATGCACTGTAAAAACATGAAGTTTTAAAAGGATCATCTACAGCTGACTTATTCTTCCTATTCCTGTCTGAAGTCACCAGCAAGTGTAAAACTCCATAAAAACACAAACCGACAGTTTCATAACATAATTCTTCAATTTCAGATTTTTTTTCTCCAAATAAACAAACACTATAACTATGATTGAGCTCCACACATTTCCACCCACAGTCCCGTCACAGCACCCACTCTTGTAGTTCACAGCATGGCCACCTGGGGGCGATGGTGCGCCGAGTCTGCGCGTTGCTGAGATACCCGGATGTTATTGAGGCTAGCTCTTTTAGCACATCGGCTAGCTGCTGCGACGCTGCTGCCTTCTGCCGCATCGGGGACTTTCGACCATTTTGACTCCCCCGGTCCATATTAATTGGTTTTTAACGTTGGAAACTCAATATCAGTCATTTATCATGATATAAGTTAATTAAGTGGCTGGTTGATTTTAGGTCTTATCGTTGATTTTCCAACCGGTTTGGCGGGACTAGATCGGGTTAACAATACGACGAGGTAAAGGCTAAGGCGGTTAGCGCTGAGACACAGGCCAGTTTGTTTTGTAGGTAGCTAACATAGTTAGCTTGGCAAGCTACTGCTGCTGTCATGGAAGACAAATCATTTACTAAAGAATTAGACCAATGGATCGAACAGCTGAACGAGTGCAAGCAGCTAACGGAAAACCAAGTGAGGACACTCTGTGAGAAGGTAAGAGCTTTTTACTCCGACTCTTGTCGACCTAATTTTTTTTTTGCGGCCTGCGTTGCCACAGCGGCACCGACTAATTTCTGGAATGAAGTAACGCTATGGAAAATTTTTGTCGCCCCATTTCCAACTAGTCATCCTCGGGTTGTCGACGTTTATTAACACCATAAAAGTTACCCAGTTGGGAGACCTTTTATATTCCCGGGAATCAGCCGAGCTGTGCTTATGTTGACGGTTTTAAGAGAGACTTTCTGTCGTCTCAGAACAGAGGCCGAAAATTCGCACCCTCTAATACCAGTAAATAGATGAAGCCCTCATTACCATCCACCCTCTAACGAGACACAATTTCTTCTCAGACTGGAGCTTGACCGATCTTTGGTTCTAGTATGTAATGTTTTTACTTCTATGATAAGAGTTATCGTTGGTTAATGTGTACGCGCAACGATTTGCACCGCGCCCTCTCTTTATTGATCAGCCGTTTTATTGCCTAAACCTGACAAGCCTTCCAGGAGTTAGACGGCGCCGCAGGTTTGTTGCACCATCTATTGAAGATAACCAGTTCCGTCGCATTTCTGCTGCGTGGATCGTTATTGTCGTGTTAAAACAGAAGCCTGTGCTCTGATTTTGAATGAATGAAAGAATCATTAATCAAATCAAACAGGGGGAGGTTTAAACTCTGCAGGCGCTTCATGTGATTCCTGTTATGGAAATGTGTGCATTGTTTTATGAGTATAAGTTATGTAAAAAGCCTCTAAACCTCCTCCCCTGCAGATAAACTGCTATCATGTGTTAGATTAGAGCACCTTTGGGTCACTTAATGACTTTTATATGGATAGAAAACTACATTTTTTATGGTATTCTTCAAATGGAAGCATTTGATTTACATAAACTTTGAACTCTTGGTATCTGTTGGGCAGCAGGTTGGAGTTTTATGGGCTCAGTTTGGGCCTCTTTGACTTACTGATGGTTCTTATCCGGTAAAAAGGCGTCTTCGCTCTGATGGGATCGGTCTCCACCACGTTATAGGTGTGGGATGTGAGGGTGTTTAGAGCCAGGGTGCATTGTGGGACGGTGTCTTTGGTGTGATTTGGTGGAGAGATGCTGATAAAATGAACTTATTCACAACATGTAAAACTGAAAGTGGGACATTTAAATTTGAGCTCATCTTGCCTCTGATGGCAGGTCCACGTTTCCCACTGTGCAGCTTCTTTTAAAAACACCTGTAAACATCTGGATCTGAGGAGAGCAGCTGCTGGAACGCTGTCCCGTTCCACTTTGCCTCAGTTCAGCTCTCAGTGCTGCTCAGGAAGGTCTTTCTGCGGAGCCTCTGCCTCTTTGAGGTGCTCTCTTTAAACCCAGTAATGTTACTGAGCTGTTCCCAGTTAACCCGACTGTTTCCAGCCTTTTCTGCCCCAGTCCCAGCTGCTCTTTAGATGTGTTGAAGAAGCTTTGATGTTTTCTGTTGTGAATAAAACTTTGGTTTAAACCTGCGTTCAGTTTACATTTTAAACTATTTTTGTATGATTAAATCAGCTGTGAAACAGATCCCAGAGGAAGCGTTGCCATCTGTCCACGCAGCTCCTGTTTTGGAGTCAAAATGTCCTTAATGACAGCCACTCATCGCAGTTCCAGCTCGATTTGGACCCGTTAACTGGACCCGTTAAATGGACCCGTCGGTCCGAGGCTGAGACTGAGAGGGAAAACCTCCTGCTGCCTCCCACAGTTCACATAAGATCAGCTGAATTCTCTGCTCAGACGCTGCCTTTAAGCTACTTTAACAGTGATTCTGTCAGGTGTGAAATCAGGATTTTATTAGAGCAGAGCGACAGTCTGGAAACGCTTTCAGTCTAACTGAATGATCTCAGTCTGGTTTGAGAAGCTTGATTTCATGCTAAAAGTGAAGATGTTGTTCACTTTAATCGTGTCCTTTAAGGTTGAAGATGCCGTTCCTCCTGATTTAGATGCTGACTTTAATCACCTGTCGCAGAATATATTCAGCTTTACTGCACCTGGAAACACACCTTAGTTCTTATTGATCACATGTTTCTGCAGAACAAACATGGCTGTGACTCCCTGACATGACAGGACGCCACTTTGTTCCACAGCTGTTTATTAGAGCCACGTGGAGAGCAGCTGAGCCCCCAAACCAGCTGTTTCTGCACAAAAATGGCTTCTTCACCTCAGACTCAGCAGCTTGGGTGTCATTTCCCTTAAAGCCAACTCACATTTGTTCTAAAGCTGAATTATTTGAATCGATATTGATTCAAATCTTACATCAAATCTGTCAAAACCCTCCTGGAAATGAATTGATTGATGAAATCGGTCCTGGTGATTATATATTCATATAAAACTGTAACTTAGTAAACCTTTAAACGAACCCGGTGACACGTTTGTTGTTGTTTTTATCATCGAACGCTTCGGTTTTCCACCTTATTTTTAACCCAACTGTCACGTCTGCATCACATGATTTAACACATTCGTCTCTTTCTGCTCGCTTTACTGCCTCCTGTTAAACAAAATGTGCTTTAATGCATCTGTTTGTTTCCTCCTCAGGCCAAGGAGATTCTGACCAAGGAGTCCAACGTCCAGGAGGTGAGTTTCATCGAATCAGCGCTAAGTTCAGGTCAAAGTCACTTGGATTACAGGCCCTGGGATTATGATATTAAGCATTAAAAACAAGACAGGAGACCACAAATCAAACCTGATTTAGTTTCTTCCTGATATGTAGCCGAGTCCAACGCCACATTAATTAAACACTAATGAAGGTTTCCAGAAGCTTTGAGACTATTCAGAGAATAATAACTGCCTTTTAAAACAGATTAAATGTTGTTTTTCTAGCTGCTGAAGAGGAAAAACAACATTCCTGATAGATACTTTGGTCTAAGTTTGGCAGGAGCTTTGGTTTCCTGAGTTTTCTGACACAGTTTTACTGGAACAATTCTCTCATTTAGCAGCGAAATCCGTCTGCTGTGACTTTTACTTCAGTTTAAGGCGGATTGTAACGGAGCTGAAGATAAACGGAGAAAATAACTTTAAAAGCAGAAGCTCAGCTTCTTAAAATCCTTCATTTCTCTGCACCTGTAATCCAGATTAAATCATATTTCAGTGTTGATTTTTCAGCTCAAGCAGCTCGAACTCAGATCAGTGTGTAGATCAGATCATTTATTGATCTCTAACCAGTTTGTAAAGACGGGCAACAAGTTATACAAATTACAAACCATCCCTGAACCAAATACAGCTAACCACAGATGGTACACTTTACTGTGTCCAATCCCATCGGTTTTTAAGGTTTATATTAAGATAAAACGCTAGAAGACTCATTAAAGGTAAATATGAGTCTTTACAGCTCTTTAAAACTCAACTTCTGCAGCTTTAATCTTTCTTTTCTGTCATCATGACCCTTTAAAACCGTCTTGTTTCCTCTGATAAAAGGACCGACCGTTTTAAATCCCTGTAGATACCGACCTGATAGAAATATCCGAATCCTGCAGGATGTAACTTCAGGCTGTGAAGTTGCCTTTCCTGCTATCTTCAGAAGTACAGAATGTTTCCCGGTCTGAGCTGTGGCTTCTCCCCTCAGGTGCGATGCCCAGTGACAGTCTGTGGCGACGTCCACGGCCAGTTCCACGACCTCATGGAGCTCTTTAAGATCGGAGGAAAGTCTCCCGACACCAACTACCTGTTCATGGGAGACTACGTCGACAGAGGCTACTACTCCGTGGAGACGGTCACGCTGCTCGTCACGTTAAAGGTAAACGCTTTGTCTCAAACATCCTCGATGCAAATCATCTGCTTTGATGCTTCGTTTAACTCCCGCCGACATGTTCTGCTCAGCAGTCTGTTTCACAGGGACCGTTATTACTGTCGCACAACGTTTGCAGCAGCTTGGTTTGATGGAGGAAACAACGAGAAAAAGTGGGAAAATGTCTAAAGTTTGGGAGCATTTAAAAGAAAAGAGAATACACTGAACAGTTTGTCCATTGTAAAAGCCGGTTAGCTTAGCATGATAGCTCAACGTTAATGCTACAGCATCTCAGCAGAAAGCAGCCGAGTCCACTGAGCAGAACAAACTCAAGGGAACATTTCACGTTAGCATTTTAATGGAAATCAGTCGGCTTGTTAGCTGAGAAGGAAGCTAGCAGAGAACGGAAGGAAGCTAGCAGAGAACGGAAGGAAGCTAGCAGAGAACGGAAGGAAGCTAGCATAGAACGGAAGGAAGCTAGCAGAGAACGGAAGGAAGCTAGCAGAGAACGGAAGGAAGCTAGCAGAGAACGGAAGGAAGCTAGCAGAGAACGGAAGGAAGCTAGCAGAGAACGGAAGGAAGCTAGCAGAGAACAGAAGGAAGCTAGCAGAGAACGGAAGGAAGATAGCAGAGAACGGAAGGAAGATAGCAGAGAACGGAAGGAAGATAGCAGAGAACGGAAGGAAGATAGCAGAGAACGGAAGGAAGCTAGCAGAGAACGGAAGGAAGCTAGCAGAGAACGGAAGGAAGCTAGCAGAGAACGGAAGGAAGCTAGCAGAGAACGGAAGGAAGCTAGCAGAGAACGGAAGGAAGCTAGCAGAGAACGGAAGGAAGCTAGCAGAGAACGGAAGGAAGCTAGCAGAGAACAGAAGGAAGCTAGTTGAGACCAGAAGGAAGCTAAGAGAGAACGGAAGGACGCACGCTAGCATTCTAAATAGTGTCTAACTTCTGTTGAATTGTCTCCAGAACATTTAAACCGATTGTTTTTCTTCTCTTTCAGTTGTTTTTGGTTATCGATGGAATTCTTGATTAACTAAATGCGGGTTTGCTACATTCAGGGAAGTGTGAAGTTGCTCGTTGTGGTTTAACTTCAGTGAGAGGCGTTCTCTCCCTCCTCTGAGCTGCGCACGGCGAGCTCATTGACCCGTGTCTGGTCAGATTTGCTGTGGAAGCTTTTGTTTGTTGTCACAGCTGCGTTGAGCAGGTGAAGGAACCTGCTGCCTTTCAGAAATAACCTCGAGCTCCTCGTAAACTCAGTTTGTTTTAATGACAGCCGCCCTGACAGGTCATGTGATGTAATCTGGATGTAAAGAAGTGGCTTTAGTCAGCATGTGTCTGGTGAGTTCAGCATAAAGTCTCACAGGGTGCGGCGGCAGCCGGACGCCGTCGGCTGACATCAGCACCTGGTGTGGTGACAGGTTTGTTAACTGGGATCATATTTTGGGTGCAGAGGGCATCAGAAAGCTCCAGTTTCTCATCTCATGTTGCTGTTTAACAGCAGAAAACAAAGCGTGTGCGGGCTGATGATCCCTCAGCATGTCCCCCAGCCCTCATTCAGAAGCAGCTCTGAAGTTTCCGCTGATTGCTGGGCGTTGGGACTCGCTGTTGACAGCAAACACTGCAGGAAATGCTGAGTCATGTGAAAGCGAGCAGGTTACTGTGAGCTCAGGCTGAGGTTCAGCTGCAGCCTCCAGCCTGATTCAAAGGTTATTTAGAAGATGGCTGCGAGGCAGCGTCCTCTCAGAGCTACGGAAGCCCAGAGGGTTAAAGTCAAAGGTCTAAAACACATTATGAGCTGCTGTGGCTGACGCAGATTAAAAGATGGCGTCAGCCTGTCTGTGGTTGGCTGATCAATCCGGATTTATTCGCCCTCCTGTTGCTCAGGTTCGTTTCCCGGAGCGAATCACCATCCTGCGAGGAAACCACGAGTCACGGCAGATCACGCAGGTCTACGGCTTCTACGACGAGTGTCTGCGGAAATACGGCAACGCCAACGTGTGGAAGTACTTCACAGACCTGTTCGACTACCTGCCGCTCACCGCCCTGGTCGACGGACAGGTGAGGAAGGCTGTGATTGGTCCGTTTGTCCTGTGAAACTGAGCTCTGCTCCTGAACTTAAATCTGAGCCTTTCTGTTTCTGCTGTTTCAGATCTTCTGTCTCCACGGAGGCTTGTCTCCCTCCATAGACACTCTGGATCACATACGAGCTCTGGACCGCCTGCAAGAAGTCCCACATGAGGTACAAGCGTGCACGTGCACTCATTTCTACGTGCACGGCAGCAGTTTTTTACTCTGCTGCATCTTTAAAAACGCCATCAGGCTGCGGCGTGTTCTGTGGGACGCATTGAAACCATTTTATCTGTAGTTTTATCTGTTTTATCCCGTGTGGCGAGCGACTGAAACGTCTCTAACGCTCTTCTTCCTGCCATCAGGGCCCGATGTGCGACCTGCTGTGGTCCGACCCCGATGACCGCGGCGGGTGGGGCATCTCTCCCAGGGGGGCCGGCTACACCTTCGGGCAGGACATCTCTGAAACCTTCAACCACGCCAACGGCCTCACGCTGGTGTCTCGCGCCCATCAGCTGGTCATGGAGGTCAGTAAGGTTCACTCACAAACATGTGACCAGCGATTAAAGAGCATTAAAGAGTCTAAACGAACGGTTTCTGTCTCCAGGGATACAACTGGGGTCACGACAAGAACGTGGTGACCATCTTTAGTGCTCCAAACTACTGCTACCGCTGTGGTAACCAGGCCGCCATCATGGAACTGGACGACACTCTGAAATACTCTTTGTAAGTGTGAAAGTCGAATGAAGTTTGACCTCTGACCTCTGACGCTGAGACTTAAACGAACATTTGTCAGAGTTTCTGTTGAATTTAAGTTCAGCATCACCACACATGTCTCATGTTGATGAGGTCAGCCTTTTGTGTCTGATGATGTCAGCCTTTAGTGTCTGATGATGTCAGCCTTTAGTGTCTGATGATGTCAGCCTTTAGTGTCTGATGATGTCAGCCTTTAGTGTCTGATGATGTCAGCCTTTAGTGTCTGATGAGGTCAGCCTTTAGTGTCTGATGAGGTCAGCCTTTAGTGTCTGATGAGGTCAGCCTTTAGTGTCTGATGATGTCAGCCTTTTGGGTCTGACATCATCTCCTCAACAGGAAGTCGTCACTAACGATCCTTTTCTTTCTCCACAGCCTGCAGTTTGACCCCGCCCCCCGTCGCGGCGAGCCTCACGTGACCAGACGCACTCCCGACTACTTCCTGTGAATGTCCAGAACCTTCCCTGTCAGTCATCTATAAGCCCCGCCCACCCAGCACCCCACATCCAAGCCCTCATTTTGGATTTAATGATTATGATGATGCTGTTCCAGGGAGAATAGGGTCAAACGATTGGCTGAATTCCAGATTTTATGAAAAAGAAACCTGAAGAGCCCCCCCCCCCACACACAGTCGTGTTGTCAGTATGCGTCATTAATGCTGTGCTTCTGGGGAGGAAACAACACGTAAACTATGATCTGTTTTCTTTTCTCTTTTTGTTTCTTACATGTTTGAAAACAAGATAATAAAACTACCGACGTGGACCAAATGTGCCATATTCTGATCCTTTTACAGCGCGTGCAAAGCGCACGTTTTTCTGTTTCTTTCTTTCTTTTATAGACCACACTATAACCCTACCTGACGTCACCACCGCACCACACAGCCGAAGGCTTCTGTGCTTTTTTTCTGTTGCAAGATCATTTTAAAAAAGAGGGAAAAATATAAAAAAAAGTTAGCTTTAAGTAGTCCAGCTGTCAGTTTTAGCTGTCCAGGCTCCAGCCTCTGGTCATCTCAGCAAGTATATTACTGTAATTTGAATTAAGACAACAGACATATGAAATAAAATGTCCTATTGACAAACTACTGGGATCAGTCTGTCTTTTATTCAGCTTCAGGCTTCACATTCATTTCCTGTTTGATTAAAACGGGGAAATGGAGGTTCTGATAATCAAGTAGAGTCGCGTGAAAACGTGACAATGAGATGAGCCACCGTCATTCAGATAGTTCTGACTATCAGAAGGAAAGTTCAGCTGTTTATCACTTCTTCATTTCTATTGGATTAGAACCGTGGTTTAAAAGCAGGTTAAACTGAGTTTAGTGGACCAAGACCTCCACAATTCGCTGTAAAGATCTGAGACTTTATCCACTAAATCCATTCAGTTTTATTTAGAAAGCGCCAAATCCCAACAAAAGTCATCTCAAGACACCTCAGAGATGCGGTCCAATTCAATCAATAAGAGTCCAATTCAAGCTAATTAGAGTCCAAGTCTAGACAGAGCTAAAAAGTAGCCTAGTTAAGGAAACCAGCAGATTCACTGAAACTTCTCTCTGATCCTGAGCTGCACGAGGCGACTGTGGAGAGAAAAAACTCCCTTTTAACAGGAAGAAACCTCCATCAGAACCAGAACCAGGAAGGGTCCATCTGCCTGGACCAGCTGGGGCTGAGAGGACAGGAAAGAGGGGACAACAAGCAGCGTAACACCAGGCCAGAGACACCTGCTGAGAGAGAGAAACACAAGTTAATGACAGCAATGATGTCATCTGTACATGGAGGGAGGAGAGGTGCATCATGGGAGCTCCCCCAGCAGTCTAAGATGATGTCAGGGATACCTGTCGCGTCCTGTGGTCTGATGAAACTATTGTGAGAAGCTTTAGGAAGGATAAACAAAGCGTTTAACTACAAAGGAAATGTATGTGAAGTAGTGACTCTGAAGAAAGTTTTAAGAAATTCTGTTTCAATATAATGTCAGACTGTGAGTAAAAAAAAGTATTTTTAAATTGTATGTAAACTTCTGGTTTCAACTGAATGTATTCACATGAAGAAATGGAAGGAAGAAATGAGTATAGTCTGACTGTGAAAAGGACACACGGGACTAAAATATACACTTTTTATCATAGATAAACATCCATCTGAGTTCTGTTCACAGTCATGAGCCAGAAAACCATTGAATATGTTTTATTAGAATGCAACAGATAAAATGTAAAGAGAAGGGATCCAGTAAAGCTCACAAAGAAGAAAGAGCTATACATTATTAAGGGAATATTTATTGTTTTTTTTTCTTTATTATTATTTTCTTTCTTTATTTATTGTCCCACCTTTATATCCAATAGGTGGCGGTAATGTTTAAATGAGCTGTTTTTCAACCAGAAATAAAGACCACAGAAGAAGAAGAAGAACCGGCGCACTTCCGGTTAGCTTCTTTGTCGGCTAACTTCGGGACGGCTGTTTTCATGAAGGTCGGTTTGGCTGGTTTGGAGGTTCCGGTTATCAATTAAAACATCTGGTTAGTTTAAGCTTTGGCTGAAGTGTTTATCGGTCTGTTGTCCAGCTAGTTCTAAACATCGTTACGCGAATGTTTACTGAGTGACGAGCTTAACGAGCTAAAAACATTAGCTCCTATCAGACTGAACGGTCTTTGAATCGTTTTTTAAATTAATCTTTTATTATGTTTTATTTGCGTTTATAAAGAACCTTATAAAGCGTTTATAAAGAACCTGCGAAATTGAAATTGGTGAAAAGCTAAACATTCTTATTTTTTATGTGTGAAAATCTTATGGAACTTACTGGTGTAATTACATTTCTACAGCTCTGCTTTATCAGTGAAATAATTACAGCTCGTTTTCGTACAGAGACGTTTTCATTATTAATAATACAATATGTTTTAATTTATATACAATTTCGGATTTTTTACAGTAAAAAATTCTGTATAAAAAAAGTTTCATTCATAAAGTTTTCAGCATATTTAGATTCTCCTTTTTACAGCCAATACTTTCAGTTTGTGGAACCTTTGTTGGAACCGGATAGTCTTAAAGCTGAGCAGAGAGCTGTTAGAGTTGTTCCTGCAGCCAGGTCCAGGATTCCACCATCTGTTGTTAACCAGCTCTGTGATCCTCCTCCTTTACTGTTAGCGCTCTGTCTGCAGTCTCTGTCTGCCCGGATAGTCTTAAAGCTGAGCAGAGAGCTGTTAGAGCTGTTCCTGCAGCCAGGTCCAGGATTCCACCATCTGTTGTTAACCAGCTCTGTGATCCTCCTCCTTTACTGTTAGCGCTCTGTCTGCAGTCTCTGTCTGCCCGGATAGTCTTAAAGCTGAGCAGAGAGCTGTTAGAGCTGTTCCTGCAGCCAGGTCTCTGCCTGATATTCCTGCTCTGTCCTCATCAGGGCTCCGAGTTCGTCCATTTTATCCACCAGAGATCTCACATTTCCCCTGATGATTAAAGGAAGAAATGCTTTAAACTTCCTCCCTTTCCTCCGTTTTGTTCCTGCTCTGCATCCCAGACGTCTCCTCTTCAGCTCATCTTGATTTGGGGTCTTATTCCAGGCATTACTTTGGCTTTGGAAAGCTCAGTTAGCTGCTAGGTATCTTACAAGAGTTACCAGCAGGAATCATTTAGGGAGAACAGTGACCGAACCAATTTAAAAAAATGTGTTTTCATAGAATAAAGCTCTCAAGAAAATGCAAAGAAAGACACAGTTTCAGAATATTTAAACTCTTCTGTGTCCTACAGGCAAAGAATAGATTCTGAGTCTTTGTCAAGTGGAGATGGTGCTAAAATCTGTCCTTTTTATTTACAACATGAACCAAACGGCCTTTAAACTGTAAAACACCAGGAACATGTTCTCTTTGGGCTTCATTCGATCAACTTTAAAGGTGTTTTTCTGTCTTACAGAAGATAAAACATTCATTCAACCCACAGGACTCGTTTTTATAAACCGCTTTTAACAGATCTGTACCTAAAGGTTGTGTGATTAATGAACCCTAAACTGACACCTTCAGGCTTCACCGAAGTAAAATAAATGTTTCCGCAGACAGCGTTCAGATCATGAAGAAGAAGAAGCTGAGGAGCTCTGATCTTTGCCTGTATGGAGGATGTGGTTCTGCACTATCAGCCTGGATCTGCAGACGGGCTCGGCTCTTTGTTAGAGAGGACGGAGAAGCTCCTGGAGGTTTTCCCCTGTCGGACTCCTCCGGTCTTCACCCCCTGGTTCCCCCCCGCCTCAGCAGGCCGCCGGCTGCCCATCAGACCTGCCAAACCAGCTCCCGTCATCACCTCTGCACAGAAAGCCACCGCTGACTGCCTCGCTGCTGAAAAACACAGCGTCTGTGCAGGACCCGAAGGTACCTTCTGCATCTCAGAGACCCCAAAGCACCTCCAACCCAGAGAGAGCGGCGCAGCTTCTCCCGGGAAACCACAGGCGGGCGGCGAGGGCTCGCAGCTCAGACGATCCTGGAGCGTTTTCACGCAGAGAGGAGCTCTGCTGCAGAGGTCGCAGCCGCCGTCCAAACGGTTTGATCACATGGTGTCGGTCCACAAGCTCCACCCCCGCCAGAGGGCCAAGTGGGTGATCTCTGAGCTCCACTGCAGGGACGTCGAAAAGGTCATTAAACTGTGAACTAAATAATATTCAGACGACAGGCAACGGGAGGCTAATGGTTATTTTCTTAAATTAAAACTGAATCAAGTCCTGTTCAGTAGTTTTTTGTTTTTAGTGTAAAAGGCGGCTGACATGCGGTGGGTTTTCAGATTTACTGAGCTTATTACTGGTCCACAAAGGCAACATGCACCGCCTTCTATTATTCTATTACAGACTAAAGGCTTAAAAAGTGGGAGTTCTTCACAAAGCACCTTAAAGGTGACAGATGGTGTCATTTTTAGCAGTTTAGCACAACTTTGAGGTCTTTTTGAGATGTTTGAGACAGATTCAAAATACGTGTTGGTTTAAGCACAGCGGCTCTCTGTCTCAGCCCTGTTTTGATGCTTATTTTCAGTCTGTTTTCAGGGTGGAGACTCAGCAAGTAACCACCCCTCCTTTTTGATGAGGTCAGCAGCCACACTCCAGCTCTGTATATAGATAGTTACTCTATTCATCCAAGAGGGAAACAGTTTAGCAGTTAGCTGTAAGTTAGCAGTTAGCTGTGAGTTAGCAGTTAGCTGTGAGTTAGCAGTTAGCTGTAAGTTAGCAGTTAGCTGTAAATTAGCAGTTAGCTGTAAGTTAGCAGTTAGCTGTGAGTTAGCAGTTAGCTGTAAGTTAGCAGCAGATGCTAGCAAACAATGCTTTCTCATCAGCAGTAATGGACCAATGTTCACAGCGTAACTCGTAGTAATGCATGTGAACCGTTAATTACTGCGTTTAAACATTTTGGATATATTAACCTCATTAAACTGTTGTACCTGGAGACCTCCATCTTTATCAGAAACATGTAATAATGTAACGTTAGCACAGCGAGAGTGAGGAGAGGACCGGTGTTGTGTCCGTTTCCAGCAGATGAGAAACAGATTTACTTCAGCCTTCAGTCTCTGGTCTGACTGAATATGTGATGAAATGCTGCAGCGTGAAGCCTTTAAGCAGAACTCAGTGACGCGTCCTGATCTTTGCATATTTCACAACCTGAAGGAATTAAACCTCTGAATGTAAAACAGTTAAAACCAAGTTTATTCTGAATGTAAAACAGTTAAAACCAAGTTTATTCTGAATGTAAAACAGTTAAAACCAAGTTTATTCTGAATGTAAAACAGTTAAAACCAAGTTTATTCTGAATGTAAAACAGTTAAAACCAAGTTTATTCTGGATGTAAAACAGTTAAAACCAAGTTTATTCTGAATGTAAAACAGTTAAAACCAAGTTTATTCTGAATGTAAAACAGTTAAAACCAAGTTTATTCTGAATGTAAAACAGTTAAAACCAAGTTTATTCTGAATGTAAAACAGTTAAAACCAAGTTTATTCTGAATGTAAAACAGTTAAAACCAAGTTTATTCTGAATGTAAAACAGTTAAAACCAAGTTTATTCTGAATGTAAAACAGTTAAAACCAAGTTTATTCTGAATGTAAAACAGTTAAAACCAAGTTTATTCTGGATGTAAAACAGTTAAAACCAAGTTTATTCTGAATGTAAAACAGTTAAAACCAAGTTTATTCTGAATGTAAAACAGTTAAAACCAAGTTTATTCTGAATGTAAAACAGTTAAAACCAAGTTTATTCTGAATGTAAAACAGTTAAAACCAAGTTTATTCTGAATGTAAAACAGTTAAAACCAAGTTTATTCTGAATGTAAAACAGTTAAAACCAAGTTTATTCTGAATGTAAAACAGTTCAAACCAAGTTTATTCTGAATGTAAAACAGTTAAAACCAAGTTTATTCTGAATGTAAAACAGTTAAAACCAAGTTTATTCTGCGGAGATCGTGAACTAAGAACCAGATTTCATCACAAATTATTCAGATTCTGCTCCGAAGCACCAGAAAACAACTCTTCCTCCTGTGAACATGTGACAATGTGATGAAAAGCTGTGGAAACATGAGTTTGGCGGCACGTGGTTGAGCAGAAGCGCCCGTTTGTGTGGATCCTGCAGCTTCTGCAGCTGCTGGAAGATTAACACTCAGCAGTTTCCTGTGAGAACTCAGAGTTAAAGAGCTGTGGTTGGACTGTGGATCTTTATCTCCGTCCTTCAGTTTGTTCTCCAATGACCTCAGTCACTCTGATTCTGCGTTTCTCTGCAGCTGAGCCCAGAAAATATCCAGAATATTCAGTCTTTTCACTACAGCTTGAGCTGCACATAATTTCTTCCACAGATCAGTTCTTCACATTTAAAAGAAAGAAGAGCAGAATAAAGGATCTTCCTCTTCTTTTCTGCAGCCTGAAACCTTCTCGTTTTGACCAACAAACAGACCAAATTATCCCGTTTATTGTCTTGGTTTCATGAGACGAGAAGTTTTCATGGATGTTTGCTTCCAAAGATGATAGGATTATGAAATTAGAGGTTAATTTTCTTACAGATAACTCCGGGAGCTTTGGGACGGTTTGAAGAAACAGTTTAACAATGAAACTCATGAAATGTGGGTGAAACGGGCTGAAATCTGGTTGTGATGCAATGGCTCTAAGTGTTGACCTTTTCCCTGCAGGTGTGGCGCTCTCTGAGCCGGACCGTGGGGAGATCCAGGCTGCCGACCTGCAACGCCAACATCCAGAGGGAGCGGGCGGAGATCTGGGTGTTCTGCGACCTTCTGTACGCGGAGCAGGTGGGGCGCTTCCTGAAGGCCGAGCTGCGGCTGGCGGGCAGGATCAGCCTGTCGGTCCATCGGCTGGGAGACATCTTCAGCCTGTAGAGAAACCGGCTGGGACCAAAGACTGGAGGCTGCAGTGAGCCGTGCCGCCTCCAGGGGGCAGTGAGCTCCTGAGTGGGTTAAAGTTTCACGGCCTGCAGGTGGGATTCCTCTGGGTGTTGCTCAGTAATTTGAAGATGATTTTCCACCGATCAGGAGTCTGAAAACGTGCCTGTTGGGAGGTTCTCTAAAGAAAATGAGGCTCTGCAGACAGGATCTCTGCCCGGCAGCTGCTGAGGCAGAGAATCAGTTCCTCGGGTCTGCAGGATCGTTGGAAACGGCGCTGATGGCAGCTCTGACAGCGGCGCCTCGGCGTGTCTCTGTGATCCAACGTGAACTCTGAGCTGAAAGCAGGTTTTTTTGTTGACATATCAGAGGCTTGAAAGGCAGATTTTCCACATTAATCTGGAAATTTGACTCAAAACTTTACTTTTTCTTGTTATTTTGACTTAATTTCAGTCTTTAAACTGGAGCTACTTCCTGTCATCAGTTTTTCTTCACTGACAGATTCTGTCACAGTTGTGAAATTTGATCCTTTTGTCTTAGAATCTGCCAGAATGTGTCTGAAACCTCGATCTGGCCTCAGTCATAAGGTGGTGTTTGTCAAAGGAACGTTCAGATCAACTCTGGCTCCACTGATCGCAATAAGATGGCTTTTAGTGATGGCTTCAGGTGATGTTTCCACCGAGATGGAAACCCCAGAGAAGCTCGTGAGGTCATATTTCTGATGCAGGACAGGAATAAATGTTCATGAATGACGGCAGGAAATCTGCTCAATGACGTGAAAACGATCTGCTGCCCTGAGCCCTTTTTAGAAAGCACTCTGGTTTACATTTACTCTCCTTTAAACACACTCTTTAAAGGAGTTACAGTCTGTGGACCCTTTTTAAAACGTACTGGAACCATTTAATCACCAGCAGCTCATCGTGCAGCGTTATAAATAAGATGTTATAAATAAGATGTTATGAATGAGAAGTTATGAATAAGATGTTATAAATAGATGTTATGAATAAGATGTTATGAATAAAATGTTATAAATAGATGTTATAAATGGACACAACAGTGCTTTTATTTTCACATTTCAGCCTCGTAACGGTCCTGAAAAGCAGAACTGCTTTAATGATTTATAGAAACATGTTTTTACTCTTAATGAGCCGAACTGAGGGGATTAAATTAATTTTGTTCTGTGTTCTGTGTTATAAAATTGAAATGAGACGGTTGAGGTTGAGTTTTGCTTCTTCTCTGGTGTCAATAAAGGTTTATTTTTCTAAATGATAACAATAAAAAGCTTCTGCAGTGATGCATGGGTGCATGTGGTGTGCAGTGTGTTCTGGAAAAGCTGCAGCAGCAGTCACATGATCCGGGAGTTACCCTACTTCCCGCGCACGCGCGCGCACACACTCACACACACACGTTGAAAGCCTGTGATACTTGTATGAGAGCTAAATGAATGAGGACAGCATGAAAACAGTAACCCCCCAGCTCACACACACTCCTTTGTTGCTGTGAGCTCTTGTCTGACATCCCCGCACGCTGCATTAATATCTAGGTTACCGGATGTGACGTCAGTGCCCTGCCTCCCTGTCCAGCTGTAATCTCCCAGTAATCCATCATTACGGTCTCTTAACGCAACAAACGCGTCATGCAAAAAGAAGGCTGATGCAATTAGCTCCAAACGCATCCTTTATCTGAACATTTTATCGCAAAAGTCGACTTTATTCGGCCTTGATGCAGCTTTATGCGTCACATCTCCGCCCCTGCGTTTTATTGTGAAAGTTAATCGGAAACTTCCAGGTCTTTCGCTAAAATTCACCCTCAAAACAAACCTTTAGGACGAACATTAAGCGCCACTTGTATTGTTATTAGTTATACGGGGCAGTTTCTCATTAAAACTAACCTTCATTTAAAAGTTTTAACAGCTTAATGATCTAAATCAGCTTTATTTTGACAGGCTTTACCGGAAGAAGTTTGAATCACGCGCACTTGACGTTAGTCTGCCAGCAAGAAGCACACAGACGCCTGCTGACGAGCGTCTTCATCCTGGAAATAATCGATCAAATAGGAGAATATCTAAGTTTTGGGTCGCCCCCGGAGGCCGTGTCTCCCCCCGCTGTCTCATGGCGCGCGCTGGCTTCTCTCTGGGAGGCTTCCGCGGATGAAGAAGCTAAAAATTCAGGTAAGACGCTCGAGCGACTGCCACGAGCTAATCGGCTAAGCTAGCGTTGGCATGCATTGTCGTTTCCCGTTTCCTGGAGGGATTCACGGGCTCAGATCTGCGTCTTTATGTCACTCTTACTCCTTATCGGTGAAAATGTTTTTTTTAAAGGTAATTTAGGGGGATACCGATGGAAAATAAGTGTTTTTCATCAGTTTGTGTGACGCTGCTAGCTGGAAAGTACCGTGGAAGCAGGCTGCTCGGTTTCATGTAGTTTTTTTTCTGTTTTCTCACCGAAACTTCGTCTAATAATCGACATATTTCTCATATCTTTGCGCTCCTATTTGTTTAAAGTGTATTTCCCTAACTTTTCTGCATGTTGGTCGAATAAATTCACCGTAAATACTTCATGTTTGGTTAGATAACATCAGTCACGTCAGCTAATTTATCCCGAGAACAACATTTCAGTTAACATGCGAAATACTTTTTATCACCAGATACTTTAAAGCAGATTTAGTCATTTTGCTGCCCAAATTCTGCCTTAGAAATGTGAATATTTTCTGGTTTCTGTGATATCAAACCAAGCATATCTGCTGTGGGTTTTATAAATGTCTTAATTTGTCAGATTAGTTATTCTGACCTCACAAATGTTCTTTTTTTAATCACATTAGACACAATAAAGTGACTAAATCTCAACAGGGAAGAATCAGGGTCCAGATTTACTGAATTAGCGGATTAATCCATAAATAAATTGTGGATCCAACAGATTTTCTTGATTTATTAGGAGCTCAGGTGATTATTTTCATGGTTTTTAACGGATGTTTCCTGGAATTACATCATTCCTGCCATGTTTAGGGCTGCAGGAAAAGTTCTGCAGGTCATAAAACCATTAAAATTCTATTCTTATTTAAAATAAATGTGGTTTAAAAATACAACATTATATACGTGGCAAAATAAATGTTTTTTGATGATAAATGTGACTTTAATTAAATGAAAAATTGATTTATGCCAAAAAAACACATGGAATGTGAAATAAATCCATTATTTGCTTGTAATCTTATTTCTGGGTGTATTTACTTCCCTGTTGTTAATTTGCATTTTCTCCCTGGTTACTCATGAAAAGCACATTTATTTCCATGCTTTCTTTGAACATTTCCCGTCTGTTTTTAACCTCCTGGATGCGTTTCAGCCTCTTTATGCAAACAAAGGAGGAAGTTTAATATATTCAAATAAAACTGGGAAGAACATGAACACGAACTTCAGTGAATGCAGTTAAAATCACTTTGGATTAACTTTTATTTGCATAATTTTTGTAGCGTTTATCATGATAAAAAGGAACTTATTTTTTTTCTTTTGGGCTTGTTTATCATGATAAAAATGAGCCGTTTGGGACATTTTTCTGTTTCTTTTGGCTGTGGCACCTTCAGGCCTCCGTACTGCGGCACAGAAAGCAGAATTAAAATGATTTACAGTTGGATTTAAGCTACAGATTGAATGTCAGGGTCACCGCGCTGCTCTTTCTGTGCAGGCAGTAAACATTATTCCTGAACTCCCCCCGACAGCGTGGTAAACGTCACACATCTGGGCTGAAAACATCTGTCCACAGCTTTCTCTTTTGGCTCAGAAATCTGAGCCTTTGGGACGGTTCATCAGTCTCATTTGGACGTTTTTACGCTGCTTTGTACAATCCAAACGCCGCCTGTTACAGTGTGCCGGTCCAGTTTAATTGAATTAACTGATCTTTTCATTGTTTTAACCCCGGAGGATAAATTATAGCTCCATATTGATCACTGGCTCTGAAAAAGCTCCGTACACCTGCTGGTGGAAGATTTAGGACCAACTGACTCATCCTGCTGCCTCCAGCGACGTTAAAACGTCAAAGAGATGTTTGGAGCTTTTCGTTTGCTGAGAAAATGATTTTTCTAACTTGTGAATGATGGAAAATAAGAATCTCAACTTCTTTATGAATCAGTTTTACGTTTTTCTGAACAAAAACGGATTAATTTCTTTATTTATACTCCTTTAAAACCAAAAATTTAAAAGAAAAGTATGATTTCGGGTATTTCCTGCTTTTCTTCTTCTCTGTTAATCATCAACATCAAAATGAATCATTTTAGGAAAGTATTTCTACCCAAATCTGAAAAAGTTGTGGGAAATGCATCAATTCCAACATTAACTTTGCTTTTTATTTCCCGTGTCAGTCAGTCTGAACTCAACATGTTTCCTGTTCAGCTTCATTTAATCTGTGAACAAACATCATTTCTACACCTCAGACCTGCAGCATCCCATAAAGTCAGTGAACCTTTTCCCACTTTGTTTCCTTCTGCCAACACTTAAAGCCGTTCTGACTCTGAGGAAACCAGGTGATGCAGAGTTCCAGCTGTTATTTTGTCCCATTCTTCCTTAAACAGGTCTTAAGGTGTGCAGCAGTGCGGGGGGGTGGTTGTTTCTCTGCTGGGGACAGGTCAGGACTGCAGGCAGCCAGTCCAGCACCCGTACCTCTTCTTCCTCAGCCAGGCCTTTGGACTGTGGCAGAATGTGGTTTTCCATGGTCTGCTTGAACAATGCTGGGACGTCCCAGGAAAAGATGTGGCCTTGAAGGCAGCATATGTTGCTGTAAAATCTCAGTGAGCTTTTCTGCATTAATGCTGCCGTCACAGAAGTGGAAATGAGCTTTGCCCCCTGATCCAACCCCATACCATCACAGAGCCTGGCTGCAGGGACTGGCTGCTGACAGCAGGCTGGATGCTGCTTTTGCTCTTTGCTCCATTTCTTCCACCAAAGATGTGGAATACTGATGGGTCTGACCACAGCACACGTTTCCACCGTGTGACGGTCCATCCCAGACGCCTCCGAGCCCAGAGAAGTGGACGAGGTTAACATCAGGTTTCTTTCCTGCACAGTAAAGCTTGTGAATGGAACTCTGTATTGTGGTGCTGGACAAAGGTTTCCACAGTAATCCCTTGTCCAGGTGCTTCTATCAGCTGCTGATGAATGACGGTTCTTGATGCAGCGTCTGAGGGGTCAGAGGTCACTGGGTCCAGCTTAGGCTTGCTCCCTCGTCCTTTACACTGAAACTCCTCCAGGTTCCCTGAATGCTTTAATGATATTCTGCTCTGTAGAGGCAGAAATATGCAGATCCCTTCCAGTCTTTCTCTGAGGAACATTGTTTTAAACACAAACTGGAGCTCCTCTGAACATCTTTGCTGCTCAGACTGTCCTGGAGGCTGCTTCAGGACCAGATCAGGGTTAAAATACATCATTAATTCCCCATCTTCCAACTTTTTTTGGTTTGTTGCTGGTCTGAAATGTAAAAATGGATGCAGATTAACAGATGAAGTAAAGTCGATGAGAGAAAAGTTAAAATATTTGGCTTCTGGGGTTTTATCACTGAAAACACTCCTGTTAAAATGTTGGGATTTTTGGCTGCTTTAAGTAGTAAAAGAGACTAAATCTAATTTCCTGCCTGAAAACAGAAGAAAATGCAGCTTCAGACACAGATGATGGAGCCTTGAAGCTGTGGCTGTGCCGGTTAAACGTTTCACAACACGGTATTAATCTGCGCTCAGGTCAGCCGCTTCCTGTGGAAACTGTCAGCCGCTAACAGACAGGAAACCAGCGCTTCCTTGTTTGAGAGCTTGAATCGAATAAATCTCTCAGTGAGCAGCTTATCAGCTGTGAAAAGTGTCAGCTTGACTTTGTGCTGCTGAGTAATCGGCACAGTTTGGCTCATTGTTTGGTCCTCTCTCCCCAGGTTGAGCCGTCCTCCCAGATGTGGCGGCTGCTCAGACTGCTGTTCATGACGGGCGGAGATGCTGTGATCGAGCGGCTGTGGCTCGGCCTGGAGGGATGACAGGACGCTAGCAGACATGGAGACAGGGGAGACGCACAGAAAACCCCAAACGCCATATTTTCACAGCCTCCATTCTCCACATTAGATCTCCTCAGGACAAGAGAACCAAACTATTTTTGTACTATTTTCTACTCGGCTGTTTTATTGTGAAGCTGTTGGCCGTCAGGATGAGCTCCGAGGGCTTTCAGTACCGAGCGCTGTACGACTACAAGAAGGAGCGGGAGGAGGACATCGACCTGCACGTCGGCGACGTGCTGCTCGTCACCAAAGGAGCGCTGCTGGCGCTCGGCTGCAGCAACGGCGCCGAAGAGCGACCCTCGGAGATCGGCTGGCTGCCGGGCTTCAATGAGACGACTCAGGTACGACCCACACTCAGTCCTGGCTGTCCAACTGGAGACGGTCGCTATGACAACCCGAGTTGCAATGTAGGAGAACCTCGAGAAGAAGTCCCTCAGTGGCGGACTTTTCTCCATTCAGAGCACCACAAATGGACCCAGTTTGCAGACTGATGCCTCCGATCATTTAGAGAAAAACACCAACTCGTATGTAGGGATATCATTTATGTTTTAGCTTTTAACTCGGAGCAGATTCAAGAAGTTCTTTTGTGTCTTTAGTGGAGAGGAGGGGCCCGAAGGGCCTGGAGCTAATGAAGCTAATGAAGCTAATGAAGCTGTTCCTGCAGTCAGAAACACTCCAGCTCTATATATAGATACAGATAGTTACTCTATTGATCCCAGAGGGAAACAGGTTAGCAGTTAGCTGTGAGTTAGCTGTAAGTTAGCCGTTAGCTGTAAGTTAGCCGTTAGCTGTAAGTTAGCAGTTAGCTGTGAGTTAGCAGTTAGCTGTGAGTTAGCTGTTAGCTGTAAGTTAGCAGCAGATGCTAGCAAACAATGCTTTCTCATCCACAGTAATGGACCAAGCTGGAGATGTGCACAGCGTAACTCGCAGTAATGCATGTGAACCGTTAATTACTGCGTTTAAACATTTTGGATATATTAACCTCATTAAACAGTTGTACCTGGAGACCTCCATCTTTATCAGAAACATTAGCCTCAGATATAGTTTATCCACTGGGCTCTTATATCCTCTGAGGCTGCTGCTGGATGGAAGATGCATGCTCCTCAGTGCAGCTGACAGCAGAACATTTCCACCAGAAGCTGGCTTCATCCGTCCAGCAGGGTGGATGTGAGTGGGCGGGGCTTAGCAGAGGAGGCGGAGCCAACTTAAAGAGTGAAAATCAGAACGGCTCGTTAAAGGAGGAACTTTCACAGAAGGGGAACTAACAGAGACCCTAATATATGCTACCAGGAACGGGAAGAAGGGATTTTACCTTTAATTTAAATACGTGAAGTTTTATCATCGACGCTGTGGCCGAACTGTGGAAACTTTCAGGTGTTTTGGGTCTTTGGTCACATTCATCGATGATCCGTTGAGCTTCGTGTTGTTTCTAATTAAGAAGTTAAAGGAGTTCAAGGTGAGCTGGATGCTGGTTTGTAACATATCTGCCTCTGAAACAGAAACCAGCTTCAGCTGAGCTGCAGTTCAGAGGATTATTAAAGATTGATGCTGAAGTGCTTTGGGTGGTTGTCATGGCGCCTGCTCGTGGTTCCTGTTCTGATGACATCCTGCTGTTCTGCTGTTTGTGGTGAAGCTCACGGCTTCTCTTTACCGACATCAGCTCCTGTTTATATCTTGATCTTTATCTATATCTCTGACTTCAGCAGGTCGTCCCACCGAGTTCTCTGAGAAAAAAGAGCGTTAAACAAGAAAGCTGTTTTAAAAACCATGAGGTGCTTTTTTCATGTTTGTTGCAGCAGACCTCAGAGGTCCAGGTTGGACCCTGAACCACTCAGAGTTCGAGGCTCTCTGTTTTGTGGTCTTTCAGGCGGTGAAACGCACTCTGTTCAGCTGCCTTTTGCAGAATATTTAGCAGATAATCGAGTTTTGTTTGACGTGTGAAATCTGAGCCGCTGTTTTTATAAGGAAACTTGTTCTTGTTTCCTCACAAACCTGCTCTTTGCTTTGCTTTGAGAGCCGATGAGAGAATTTCAGTTTTAATTTATGGCTCAATAAAGATGTTCTGCAGATGGATCATTTTCTGTGAGGAAGCCCTGAATTTAACAACTCAAAGCCTGTCAGGTTGGTTTTCACTGCCTTGATGTGACATTTGCTGTGTAAATAAAACTGATAAATAAATATGAATAAAACTGGTAAATAAATGTAAATAAAACTGGTAAATAAACGTAAATAAATGTAAATAAAACTGATAAATAAACGTAAATAAAACTGATAAATAAGCGTAAATAAATGTAAATAAAACCGATAAATAAATGTGAATAAAACCGGTAAATAATATAAATAAAACCGGTAAATAATATAAATAAAACCGATAGATAAATGAAAATAAAACCGATAGATAAATGAAAATAAAACTGGTAAATAAATGTAAATAAATGTAAATAAACATAAATAAATGTAAATAAAACTGATAAATAAACGTAAATAAATGTAAATAAAACTGATAAATAAACGTAAATAAATGTAAATAAAACTGATAAATAGATGTAAATAAATGTAAATAAATGTAAATAAAACTGATAAATAAATGTAAATAAAACTGATAAATAAACGTAAATAAATGTAAATAAAACTGATAAATAAACGTAAATAAATGTAAATAAAACTGATAAATAAACGTAAATAAAACGATAAATAAATGTCAATAAAACGATAAATAAATGTAAATAAAACCGATAAATAATATAAATAAAACTGATAAATAAACGTAAATAAATGTAAATAAACATAAATAAATGTAAATAAATGTAAATAAACATAAATAAATGTAAATAAAACTGATAAATAAACGTAAATAAATGTAAATAAAACTGATAAATAAACGTAAATAAATGTAAATAAAACTGATAAATAGATGTAAATAAATGTAAATAAATGTAAATAAAACTGATAAATAAATGTAAATAAAACTGATAAATAAACGTAAATAAATGTAAATAAAACTGATAAATAAACGTAAATAAATGTAAATAAAACTGATAAATAAACGTAAATAAAACGATAAATAAATGTCAATAAAACGATAAATAAATGTAAATAAAACCGATAAATAATATAAATAAAACTGATAAATAAACGTAAATAAATGTAAATAAACATAAATAAATGTAAATAAATGTAAATAAACATAAATAAATGTAAATAAAACTGATAAATAAATGTAAATAAAACTGATAAATAAATAATATAAATAAAACTGTTTGACGCCACATGAAGGTACTGAATGCAAATATCCGTTCCTAACACCTGATGAACTCTTCTTTTGAAGGAGAAAGGCGACTTCCCGGGGACTTACGTGGAGTTTGTTGGGAGGAGGAGGATGTCCCCCCCCACCCCGAAGCCCCGCCCACCCAGACCGCCGTCTGCAGCATCTGTGAGGACCGACTCGGAGTCGGAGAGTGAGTGAAGCTTCTGTCTGGTTTCTGCTCACAGCGTTGGGTTCTGATCTGTTCTGCGACCCGTTGGAGGCGGTCCTTCTGTTCGTAATTCAGCTGATAAAACAGGTTCTGGATGTTCTGTCCTCTTCAGTCTGACCCACTCTGTGTAATCTTGGTGTTCTGATCCAGGATCTGAGCCTGGACCAGCAGAGATGGAAATGATCGATTATCTCATCCTGTCCTGGTTCTTGGATTTTACTGTCTGAGCAGAACGTCTCAGAACCGCTTACAGGTGGTTCTGAATGGGTTTGTTGGTCGTTCGTCCAACCAGGATCAGAACCAAAGGTTCTGTTGATTTTTTTTTCTGCTCGTTCAGCAGATTTAATATTGTCCCAGCAGAAGTTTTTTAAGAGTCTCCCTCAGTGATCTGTAGAATCTGTAGAATCTGTAGAATCTGTAGAATCTGGACCGGCTGCGTTCGCTCATCCTCCAGAACTCCGACGGCCTCAGAACCAACTGTGTTAACTAATGTGGCAGCAGCTCGCGCCCAAAGCTGGGTCCAAAGAGACGCAAAGCGGGGGTCCACACCGATTCTCTCTCTGAAACAGAATGAACCGAATAAAGAAAAGTGAATGTATCTATAAATGAGATAAGAAGAGTTTGGAGGCAGAAACTGAGAAGTCAAAGTGTGATTTACCTGGTTTCTGCAGCCCTGATCATCTTACATGTCGTTGTGTTTGTTTCATAGACTTAAATTAAATGTGATCCTGTGAAGGATAAGCAGACCGAGTTATTTGGGCGAGTTCATCACCCCTCTGAGGCCGGATTAAGCACAAATGCATCTCAGCAGCCCAGAATATCGGCAGCTTTTAAAGCAGCGACAGATGGGCCGAGTGTGAGAGTTTAATATTCCCTGCATGGAGAAACATGCTGAAGTGAAGCAGGTTCTCCAGAGGTTTCCTTCTGGAGCTGCATTATTCTTAAAGAATGATAGTTAAAGATTTTGGAAAAAAGATGGCGGCCCGTTGGAAGAAGGCTCCATCCTCAGCTCGTAGGACTGTGATGCTGGAGCTCCACCAACCATGTGGGAGTCTCTGTCCTCCTGGGTCTCTGAGGCTCTGAACATTCAGCTGAAGTCAGAGTAAAGATGTCAGAGAGTCTGAGGCTGAAGGAGCCAAACCGCCTCACCCCCCCGCTCCCAACAGCGTCCACTGCTTTGGTTCGTGAGGGCCAACGAAGCCGCTAACTAACGCACTTCTGCTCGTGTTCGTGAATAATCGCTGAGACGGTTCTGGGGAAATGTTTTATCAGCCTGAAACTCGCCCGCAGTGACTCAGTTTCCTTCAGCTGCTTCCTGGCAGCAGCTTGCATAATAACACATTTATGCTTCTGTCTGAGGCTCTGAAACCTGTTTCCTAACCAGAGAAAGCTGCTTTTTCCCAGAGTTCCCGGCTGAAAACAGCCCTGAGCGGCTCAGGTTACCGGAGCGTTCACACAGTGCTGACTGAACAGATCTCAGCCCTGATCTGCTGCCACCAGCCTCCCCACACCAAACAGGAAGTGCCGCTGTTACCTGCCGGTTTCACAGAACCGAGCTGCGCTTCCTGCAGCTTTCTCCTCAGAGCCGACTCGAGTGCAGAGACTCGGCTGCTCCTAAACCGAATGGAAAGGGTCGGATCAGTCGTTTAAAGCAGGAAAATGCATGAGAGACGCCTTTAATCCGACCAAATGCTCAGTTTGTTATGTTTCTGTCTTCATAAAGTGTCCCTATCAAAGGTATTTTCTCTCTGTTTTAGCCTTTTAAGCCGTTCACGCCATCGTTCATATTGTTGTTACGACCGGTTCAAAACACATTTTATTAAATAAGCTGAAAAAGCTTCCTGAAAAGTGAAATTTACTGTTTTTATTGTGAGAATAAAAACAGAAAAACGTGTTTTTAGTCCTTTTGTTCATTTGGTTGTTGTTTTTAAAGAAATAAACGTTGTTTTCCGTCCTGTTTGCTTGTTTGTTTCTCAGGCTTCGTTTTGCCGGACCTCCCAGAACAGTTCGGACCTCCGGACACTGCCCCCCCCCTCCTCAGCAGACTGATGGACGCCGTAGAGGCGAAAGGTAGAAAACGCACACGTGGACGCCATGTTTGGTTTAACTCACAGAAACGAGATTTCATCCTGAAATGATTCTTAGAATCAACAACAGACGAGATCGTCTTTCATCGTCTTATTTAACTGAAAATGAATCTGTGTTTCACCAGATTAGGTTCTTTATTTCTACTGTTACACACATCCTGGTCCTGGATAAATCTAAGTTTGTGTGTTTTTAGGGTCGAAACGATTCCTCGAGTCACTCGGTTTAAAAAAATGATTTAATTCTGCTTCTTTCTGCTCGCTGGTCGCCCTGAACATCTTCCATATGAACACTTCCTGTTAGCTGCATGAGCTAACGGCGTCCCTGTTAGCTGCAGGAGCTAACGGCGTCCCTGTTAGCTGCAGGAGCTAACGGCGTCCCTGTTGGCCGCATGAGCTAACGGCGTCCCTGTTGGCCGCATGAGCTAACGGCGTCCCTGTTAGCTGCATGAGCTAACGGCGTCCCTGTTAGCTGCATGAGCTAACGGGGTCCCTGTTAGCTGCATGAGCTAACGGCGTCCCTGTTAGCTGCATGAGCTAACGGGGTCCCTGTTAGCTGCATGAGCTAACGGCGTCACTCTTAGCCGCATGAGCTAACGGCGTCCCTGTTAGCCGCATGAGCTAACGGCGTCCCTGTTAGCCGCATGAGCTAACGGCGTCCCTGTTAGCCGCATGAGCTAACGGCGTCCCTGTTAGTTGCAGGAGCTAATGGCGTCCCTGTTAGTTGCAGGAGCTAATGGCGTCCCTGTTAGCTGCAGGAGCTAACGGCGTCCCTGTTAGCTGCAGGAGCTAACGGCGTCCCTGTTAGCTGCAGGAGCTATGCAGATCTGATGTTAATGTGGAACTTCAGCCTGTTTTATTCAGGGCGGGGGCTTAAATCTGTCGCTGTTGCAGGTCTGGACAGCCTGAGCGTGTACCGCAGTGCGAGCGGAGGAGTTCTTGACACCCGGCAGCTGGCCGACACCGGTGAGGAGCCACGCTTCATCATGACGTCACTCGGGCCCGTTAAGAACGTTAAACTGAGGTGCGTTTGTTTTCAGAGCTGGAGCAGCTGGAGGTGCCGTCCCTCTGTGACGGCGTGGTCCGGTTCCTGCAGGATCTCCCCGGTCCCGTCCTGCCCCCCTCGCTGCAGGCCGACATGATCCACGCAGTCCAAGGTCGGCAGAAACCAGACCCCGGTGCTGAAATGACCCGCTGGTCCAGTTCGTTCATGTTCTGTTTCTGTCTGCAGAGGCTCGAGACCCAGAGGACTGCGCTCAGGTGCTGCGGGGCGTGGCCAGTTCGCCCGCCTGCCCCGCCCAGTACGGGCTGACCCTGCTCAGCGTGGTCCGACACCTGGCCCGCTTGTGTCTGCACGGGTCCAGAAACCAGCTGAGCCCCCGGAACCTGTGTGAGATCTTCAGCCCGCTGCTGTTCCGACAGGCCGCAGGGTCCGTAAGAACCACTGAACACTTCCTGCATTTCACTGGTTCTGTGGCAGCTTGTTCTGCTCAGATCGTCTTTGTGCCGCATTCAGAACCTTTCACCTGTGGGACAAACGGAGAAAGCCTGAACGATGACGTTAAACCGACTCTGTCTCTGTTTGTGGGCAGGTCCGAGTCCGGTCTGGATCCTCTGGTTCAGGTCCTGGAGGTTCTGATCACCAGCGAGCTCAACATGAACCAGGCGGCTCCAGGTAACTCACAGCTGACTCACAGTTATTATCAGGAACCTGTTCAGAGGTTCCTCTCCTCCTTCAGCCTGTGTCAGCGGACCGAAGGCATGGAACTGTTTTTAGAGCATCTCGTTTCCCTTTAGAGGGAAAACATCTGGGGTACAGCTGTGTGGAACGGGCTGGGTTTAAGAACCACACCAGAACCCACCGTTAGGAATTTAAAAAGACTAAATAAGCTGCAGAAGAAGTGATTTTACCACAGAATCAATTCAGTTTAGTTATATTTATAACAAATATACATATTTATATATAAATCCAATCAAATCCAGTTCATTCAGAGCCAGTTAATGAGCTAAAGGAAACCAGCAGATTCACTGAAACTTCTCTCTGATCCTGAGCTGCACGAGGCGACTGTGGAGAGAAAAAACTCCCTTTTAACAGGAAGAAACCTCCATCAGAACCAGAACCAGGAAGGGTCCATCTGCCTGGACCAGCTGGGGCTGAGAGGACAGGAAAGAGGGGACAACAAGCAGCGTAACACCAGGCCAGAGACACCTGCTGAGAGAGAGAAACACAAGTTAATGACAGCAATGATGTCATCTGTACATGGAGGGAGGAGAGGTGCATCATGGGAGCTCCCCCAGCAGGCTGGGCCTATAGCAGCAGAACATGGAGGGAGGAGAGGTGCATCATGGGAGCTCCCCCAGCAGGCTGGGCCCATAGCAGCAGAACTATGGGATGTTTCAGGCTCACCTGAGCCATCCCTAACTATAAGCTTTATCAGAAAGGAAAGTTTCAGCCTGATCTTAAAGGTAAAGAGGGTGTCTGCTTCCTGAAGCCAAACTGGCAGCTGGTTCCACAGAGAGGGGCCTGATAACTGAAGGCTCTGCCTCCCATTCTGCTTTTAGGGGCCTGATAACTGAAGGCTCTGCCTCCCATTCTGCTTTTAGGGGCCTGATAACTGAAGGCTCTGCCTCCCATTCTGCTTTTAGGGGCCTGATAACTGAAGGCTCTGCCTCCCATTCTGCTTTTAGGGGCCTGATAACTGAAGGCTCTGCCTCCCATTCTGCTTTTAGGGGCCTGATAACTGAAGGCTCTGCCTCCCATTCTGCTTTTAGGGGCCTGATAACTGAAGGCTCTGCCTCCCATTCTGCTTTTAGGGGCCTGATAACTGAAGGCTCTGCCTCCCATTCTGCTTTTAGGGGCCTGATAACTGAAGGCTCTGCCTCCCATTCTGCTTTTAGGGGCCTGATAACTGAAGGCTCTGCCTCCCATTCTGCTTTTAGGGGCCTGATAACTGAAGGCTCTGCCTCCCATTCTGCTTTTAGGGGCCTGATAACTGAAGGCTCTGCCTCCCATTCTGCTTTTAGGGGCCTGATAACTGAAGGCTCTGCCTCCCATTCTGCTTTTAGGGGCCTGATAACTGAAGGCTCTGCCTCCCATTCTGCTTTTAGAAACTCTGGGAACCACAAGGAAACCTGCAGCCTGAGAGCAAAGTGCTCTGTTGGGGAAATATCCAACTGTGAGATCTTTAAGATGTGATGGAGCTCGGTCATTAAGAGCTTTATATGTGAGGAGAAGAATCTTAAATTCTATTCTGAATCTAACAGGGAGCCAATGAAGAGAAGCTAAAACTGGAGAAACATGATCTCTGCTGCTAGATCTCATCAGAACTCTGGCTGCATCTCTCTCCGAACAGTTTGGTCCAAATATGAAGCAGGAGGAATGTGTCTTCATGAAACTTCGTCCTCTTTCTCCTCCTCTTTGTTCCCGCTCTGGACGCCGTCTCTTCGGCTCATCGTGAGTCTTATTCCAGGCTCAGTTCCAGACCAGCTCAGAAATCTTCTCTTATTCTCGTTTCCTCTTAACTGTGGCGTCTCACAGCTGTTGCTCAACATGTGGAGTGGTTGATTTATCATCCAGATGAGACCATGGTGATTTCCTCACAGCGTTCAGCGGCTCAGCCTGCGTTAGAAACCACCGCTTCTCCGTTTGAGGAGTTTACTTGTTTCCAAGGAGACGAACGGGTGGATGAAGGTGAAACCTCACATGACAGATCAGCTGTTTCTGCTTCCACAGAACAAACAAGAAGGGACTTTTCCTGAAGACTCCTGTGATGTGGGTCATAAATGGGAGAAAAGCAAAGAGCTTTTACTGCTTTTGTTCTTCTGACACCTTTGGTTTGCGGTTAGCGAGCGCTTCCTCGCCTGCATCGCCCCCTGCTGACCGCCACAAGTACAGCAGCCTGATGTTTCCGAAAAGAAACGCCACGCTTGTTTTGTTACTGGGTGGAAACTCATCTTGTGATTCTAGAAAATCCCCTTCTCTGTTCGAAGCCTCAGATGCTTCTGCTGTTAAACTGCAGAAAACTCAGGAAGAAGACGCGTTGTTGCTGACTGAAAGGTCGGAAAATGTCTGAGTCGGGCTCCTGGGAGGTTTAAAGTGCTGAGAAATATGCTCAAAAAAGATCAAATTCATTTAGATTTCATCTAAAAAAGGTTCTGTTCATGCAAAACAACAGTAAAAACTGACTTTTCTGCACATTTATCTCAGGAAATAGATGGTTCTAGTTAAACTGACGCTGTTTGAAGGACTATTTCCTGAGATAAATGTGCAGAAAAGTCAGTTTTTATATAGTTAAACAGTTAAATGTTGCTCAGACGCGTTGTTACTGACTGAAAGGTCGGAAAATGTCTGAGTCCGGCTCCTGGGAGGTTTAAAGTGCTGAGAAATATGGTCAAAAAAGGTCAAATTCATTTAGATTTAATCTAAAAAAGGTTCTGTTCATGCAAAACAACAGTAAAAACGACTTTTCTGCACATTTATCTCAGGAAATAGTCCTTCAAACAGCGTCCGTTTAACTAGAACCTGCCTGATTGGATGTGGTTCAGAAAACTTAAACTTCTCCACCGTAAAGATGTCCAACATGGAGGAAGGCTGCAGCTGTGAGTTCTTCAGGAGTTTTCCTCTGAGTTCTGCAGGAGTTTTCCTCTGAGTTCTGCAGGAGTTTTCCTCTGAGTTCTGCAGGAGTTTTCCTCTGAGTTCTGCAGGAGTTTTCCTCTGAGTTCTGCAGGAGTTCTCCTCCATCTTCCAGAGGTTTTCCATGGAGATGAAGGAGAAGAAGCTCAGGCAGAGGTCAGAGGTCACTTCCATGTGTTGTTTGTGTCCCGGTGGGAAGTGAAAGCAGGACAGTGTTGGTCAAAGACAGAAGAATAATCCTGCAGGGAGGTAAATAAATGAGCTGCAGCAGTTCTTCTTCACGTTTCAGTGGATTAAAAATGTGGGTCAGTGAGCAGTTTGCTGCTCAGTCCGACTGAGTCAGTCGGTCAGAAACGATGACCTCATCCATCCACACCGAGATGCAGCAGAGGAGGGAGGGGGGCGTTGCCTCGGTGATATCACTGCCGCGCTGGGATTGGCTGGCAGCAGCGGTGATGTCACACATCTCCAAGCTGCTCTCCGGAGCTCTGAGCGGAGGCTGGGAGAGAGGCAGCCGGTCGGGGGGGAAGTGGCGTCGTTTCAAACGGCTCCACTCTGGAAAAGCAGCGGAGGCAGCTGGATGAATGAGTCCGAGCTGCAGGTCCCACAGAAACAGCTGCAGCCCCAGCGTTTCCCCTGAGGTGGCGTCAGAGTTTCAGGATGGGAGAACACGAGACCCGAAAGGCAGCGGCGTCGGTTCCACCTGAGGCGTCGGGGAGCTTTGGGACCGTTTAACGGCTGTTATGGAGCGACAGGACGGAGGCCGGGCCGACACCAACCCGGCGAGGGGCCGGGAGAAGATCCTCTGCTACCTCCACATGCAGAGTCCAGGTAGGAGCTGGAGCCGGACCTGGAGGCTGGGCCTGGAGGCTGGGTCTGGAGGCTGGGCCTGGAGGCTGGGCCTGGAGGCCGGGCCTGGAGGCTGGGCCTGGAGGCTGGGCCTGGAGGCCGGGCCTGGAGGCCGGGCCTGGAGGCCGGGCCTGGAGGCCGGTCCTGGAGGCCGGTCCTGGAGGCCGGTCCTGGAGGCTGGTCCTGGAGGCTGGTCCTGGAGGCTGGTCCTGGAGGCTGGGCCTGGAGGCTGGGCCTGGAGGCCGGTCCTGGAGGCTGGGCCTGGAGCCGGGCCTGGAGGCTGGGCCTGGAGCCGGGCCTGGAGGCTGGGCCTGGAGCCGGGCCTGGAGGCTGAGGCTGGGCCTGGAGGCTGGGCCTGGAGGCCGGGCCTGGAGGCCGGGCCTGGAGGCTGGGCCTGGAGGCTGGGCCTGGAGGCTGGGCCTGGAGGCCGGGCCTGGAGGCCGGGCCTGGAGGCTGGGCCTGGAGGCTGGTCCTGGAGGGCCGGGCCTGGAGGCCGGGCCTGGAGGCCGGTCCTGGAGGCCGGTCCTGGAGGCCGGTCCTGGAGGCCGGGCCTGGAGGCCGGTCCTGGAGGCCGGTCCTGGAGGCCGGGCCTGGAGGCCGGTCCTGGAGGCCGGGCCTGGAGGCCGGGCCTGGAGGCCGGGCCTGGAGGCCGGTCCTGGAGGCCGGTCCTGGAGGCCGGTCCTGGAGGCCGGTCCTGGAGGCCGGTCCTGGAGGCTGGTCCTGGAGGCTGGTCCTGGAGGCTGGGCCTGGAGGCCGGTCCTGGAGGCTGGGCCTGGAGGCTGGTCCTGGAGGCTGGTCCTGGAGGCTGGTCCTGGAGGCTGGGCCTGGAGCCGGGCCTGGAGGCTGGGCCTGGAGCCGGGCCTGGAGGCTGGGCCTGGAGCCGGGCCTGGAGGCTGGGCCTGGAGCCGGGCCTGGAGGCTGAGGCTGGGCCTGGAGGCTGGGCCTGGAGGCCGGGCCTGGAGGCCGGGCCTGGAGGCTGGGCCTGGAGGCTGGTCCTGGAGGGCCGGGCCTGGAGGCCGGTCCTGGAGGCCGGGCCTGGAGGCCGGGCCTGGAGGCTGGGCCTGGAGGCCGGTCCTGGAGGCCGGTCCTGGAGGCCGGTCCTGGAGGCCGGTCCTGGAGGCTGGTCCTGGAGGCTGGTCCTGGAGGCTGGGCCTGGAGGCTGGGCCTGGAGGCCGGTCCTGGAGGCTGGGCCTGGAGCCGGGCCTGGAGGCTGGGCCTGGAGCCGGGCCTGGAGGCTGGGCCTGGAGCCGGGCCTGGAGGCTGAGGCTGGGCCTGGAGGCTGGGCCTGGAGGCCGGGCCTGGAGGCCGGGCCTGGAGGCTGGGCCTGGAGGCTGGTCCTGGAGGGCCGGGCCTGGAGGCCGGTCCTGGAGGCCGGTCCTGGAGGCCGGTCCTGGAGGCCGGTCCTGGAGGCCGGTCCTGGAGGCCGGGCCTGGAGGCCGGGCCTGGAGGCCGGTCCTGGAGGCCGGGCCTGGAGGCCGGGCCTGGAGGCTGGGCCTGGAGGCCGGTCCTGGAGGCCGGTCCTGGAGGCCGGTCCTGGAGGCCGGGCCGACCCGCACCCGATGGGAAGGTTCTGAGCCACTTTGTTTGGCTGGTGGCGAGGCGTTAACGGACCTGAACGCGCTCAGAAGTCTTTCTTTGCAGAGAAGGGTGTGAATTTAAGGCCCTCAGCTTCCTGGTTCTGTTGGATTTAAGCCCAAAGTCGGTGAATTCTCTCAGAGCCGATTTCTTTTAACCCGGTTCATATGAATGGCTTCCAGCCACACTTCTTCCCATCAGAACCAAACTGCTGATCCAGATAAAGTCTCTGAGCTGAAAGAGGTTCTAACAGACAGAACCAGCAGGGTTCTGCTTCCTCCGCCTGTTTAGATGATTCAAACCTGCAGGAAACAGCCGGTTCTGCTGGATGTTGGCCTGCTTTTCTTGGCCTTCAGTAACTCTGCAGATGTTCTGTTCCTGGTTAGCTTCACTCGCCCTGAGTCCATCCAACAGCTGCTGGAACCAGCTCTTTGGTTCTGGCTGGCTTTGGCAGCACATCTTGGACCCGATAAACTGCTGCAGTAAACTCAGCTGCTCAGGTTCTGCTTGAATAACCGCGTTGTTGTAACTTTCTGTGCTTTAATGCTTGTTTTTTCTGCATGAGCTCGATCTCTAAGGTCAGACGTGGGTTTTTATCGCAGTTTTCTGGTTCTGACCCGCTGTTCCAGGCTGAAACTGTTCTGGAGGAACGACCCGTTGGAAGAAACCTTTCTGTACGTCTGTTTTACTGCCTGCTGATCGGCAAATATCCGAATCAGTCGCTGTTACAGACTGAGGAAGGCGGCCTGTGTGTGAAAAGGACTTAAAGGGGAGAGTTTTCCATCAGAAAGGCTGAGCTGGGAAAGCTCGGTAAGATTTAAACCGACCGAGGTTGATGAAAATGAAACGAGGAGCTTTGAGAAGGCTTTGGATTAAACGGCAGAATGAGGTCCAGTTCCACGGTGGCCTGAAGAACCTGAGCCCCAAAGGTTCCTGCTGAGCCTGAAACTAAGCTGCTGATCTCATCCAGCCCCTTAAAGCAGACAGAAAGCTGTTAAAATGGCTCCTTTAGGTGGATTCAGAACACATCTGGAGTCGGTTCATCTGAAGGGTTCTTCAGCTCTGAAGCAGCTGTCAGACAGACGGTTATTTAGCTGTCTGACAGCATGCTTTGGTCAGGGTCCAAGGTGGGATTAAAGGGTGTTTCTGGGCTCCAGTTTCCACCTGAACCAGGTGTCGGGTGGGAGAAACTCTGCTTGGAAATGTGAAGCAGAAACATCAGTAATTTACAGAAAGTTCAGGTCAGTCAGCAGGTTCTGCTGCTGGAGGTTCTGCTGCTGGAGGTTCTGATCCCTCAAAGTTCAACCAGGTTTCTGCTGGCTGTAATTTATCATATTTCTCTGCCACTGTTGGCCGGTTTCTCATCATATTAACCTAAATGTAGCGATAAAAAGCTGCCTTTCACTGATAAACGAGCTCTCACACATCTGAGGAGATGAAATCTGCCGCCGACACCTTCAGAGTGACACTTTAGCTTCTTCCACGCCCTCCACATGTTAAACCCCGCCTCCTTTTTTTCAGCTTTACCTCCCAAACCTGCAAAGCCGCCGACTCCAGCACCTTCCAGCAGCTTCAACAACAGCATGGCTCTGCAGGACGCCGAGTGGTACTGGGGAGACATCTCCAGGTAAAGCACACACGCCGCCATGCTAACGCCACGTAGCAGAAGTCTGAATGGGAGCGATGGGACTCATGGGATGGGTTGTTTGCAGGGAGGAGGTGAACGAGAAGCTGCGAGACACGGCGGACGGTACGTTTCTGGTCCGAGACGCCTCCACCAAGATGCACGGAGATTACACTCTGACTCTGAGGTGAGTCCTTCCTGATCTGCTCTGAGACCAAAAGAATCTTCTCCAGTGGTCGAGAAGACGAGACGAGAAGCGTTATCGTGTTCAGTTTGCTCAGTAATCATGTGGTTGTGCTGAAAACTGCGTTTGTGAGAAGTGAAGCTGCTGAGGAGGATAAAACAGGAAATAAGAGGCTTTATTAGGACTTCAGCTGCATTAAAACACAGTTTATGAAAGCAGGAGAGAAGCTAACAGCTGCTAACACAGCTGGATGTTCCCTGGGAAGCTGACAGCTGCTAACACAGCTGGATGTTAGCTGGGAGCTAAAAGATGCTAACGCAGCTGGATGTTAGCTGGGAAGCTGACAGCTGCTAACGCAGCTGGATGTTAGCTGGGAGCTAAAAGATGCTAACGCAGCTGGATGTTAGCTGGGAAGCTAACAGCTGCTAACGCAGCTGGATGTTAGCTGGGAAGCTAACAGCTGCTAACGCAGCTGGATGTTAGCTGGGAAGCTAACAGCTCCTGTTTTCAGGAGGAGGGATGGCTTCACGGCGGGAATGTTTCTCCTTTGAATAGTTTTTATTGTAAAAGTATTTCTGATCCGACTTATTGATGGAATAATCGATGACCTGAAGAAGTGTTTGCTGCAGCTTCCAGGCTGTCAGACCCACTAAAACTAAGCTGTTGATTCTGTGACCGCCTGCAGGAAAGGAGGCAACAACAAGCTGATAAAGATCTTCCATCGGGAGGGGAAGTACGGCTTCTCCGATCCGTTGACCTTCAGCTCCGTGGTGGAGCTCATCAATCATTACCGTCACGAGTCTCTGGCCCAGTACAACCCCAAACTGGACGTGAAGCTGCTGTACCCGGTCTCCAAGCACCAGCAGGTGCGTCCCTCAGTCTGCAGACTGCGGCGCCGGCCCGCGGCTCGGCCCGTCTGACCAGCTGTGCTGTTGTTGTTTAGGACCAGGTGGTGAAGGAGGACAGCATCGAGGCTGTGGGGAAGAAGCTGCACGAGTATCACCTGCAGTACCAGGAGAAGAACCGCGAGTACGACCGGCTGTACGAGGAGTACACCAGAACCTCTCAGGTACCGTCACCGAGCGGCTGCGGACCGCCCGCCGCTGTTCTTCCTGCTTTAACCTCTGCTCCTCCTCCTCGTCCCTCAGGAGATCCAGATGAAGAGGACGGCCATCGAGGCCTTCAACGAGACCATAAAGATCTTCGAGGAGCAGTGTCAGACTCAGGAGCGCTTCAGCAAGGAGTACATCGAGAAGTTTCGCCGGGAGGGCAACGACAAGGAGATCCAGAGGTATGGCGTTGCCATGGCAACTGTGCTGGAGACCTTCGTCTCACACACACACACACACAGGCCTGGTTGCCATGGTGCCAGAGCCTACAGGGAGAAAAACACCTGATGGTGAATTCGTCCAATCGGATCGTTCCATTCGGTCTTCGTGTTTTTTTCTGCGTCCTTAAAGCCGACAGCGACTGAACCGGGTCGGTCTGCCGCTCACATCTGGTCCAAACCGAGCCGGTGCCGTACGAAGAAACGGGTCAGAAGTGAAGTCTGAACAGCTGTGATATGGAGCAGAACTCTGAAAAGGCTCCGTCAGACCCGGTTCTGAGCCCGTCAGCCCGGTTCTGAGCCCATCAGCCCGGTTCTGAGCCCCTCAGCCCGGTTCTGAGCCCATCAGCCCGGTTCTGAGCCCCTCATCCCCGGTTCTGAGCCCGTCAGCCCCGGTTCTGAGCCCGTCAACCCCGGTTCTGAGCCCCTCAGCCCCGGTTCTGAGCCCCTCAGCCCCGGTTCTGAGCCCCTCAGCCCCGGCTCTGAGCCCGTCAGCCCGGTTCTGAGCCCCTCAGCCCCGGTTCTGAACCCGTCTGCCCCGGTTCTGAGCCCCTCAGCCCCGGTTCTGAGCCCGGACGGTAGATCGTGTGTTTTTATTTTAGACGAAAAGCTGCGTCGCGCTTGTTTTGGTCCGATGTTGGATCGGTACCGGGTCTGTTCTGCTGGAAACGGACTTACAGTTCGCTCCAACTGGGTTCAGATTTAGTTTTTATCCACATGAACTGGCCTTTGTGACCCGAGACAGAAAGATGGCCTCCAGAACATTTGGACCGTTCACACAGAAAGTCCAACCGGACTTCATCCTAAAGTACGGGGCGCGCCGAGGGTCAGAATCACCGGACCTGTGTTGATCTGCGTTATTCAAACAGTCGATCTTTATTCGTACTCGCATGCAGACAAACGTGCACACGCAGGAGTGTGCACGTGATAAAAATAACACTGGGGTGATGGTAAACTCCACATTAATGATCTGAATCAGAACCTGTTCCAAGCAGAACTTCAGACTCGCAGTGAAACCCGTTTTCTGTCCCATTTCTCAGGATCATGGAGAACTACGACAAGCTGAAGTCTCGGATCAGCGAGATCGTGGACAGCAAGCGGCACCTGGAGGTGGATCTGAAGAAGCAGGCGGCCGACTACCGAGAGATCGACAAGAAGATGAACAGCATCAAACCAGACCTGATCCAGCTGCGCAAGACCAGGGACCAGTACCTGATGTAGGTGGCGCCGGCGGCCCGGCAGCCAGCTGAGTCCAAGGCGCTGCTCTGACCGCGGCTCTGTTTGTGTTTCAGGTGGCTGACGCAGAAAGGAGTCCGACAGAGGAAGCTGAACGAGTGGCTCGGTCTGAAGAACGAAACCACAGAGGAGTAAGTTTCACCCCCAAAGAGTCTAAGAGAATCCACCAGTCTGGGTCGTATCTGGCAGCAGAAGGAGAGAAAGCTGCTGGAGTTAAGTTCAGGTTCTGCTGTTGATTGGACCAGAGCCTGAACTATAAGCCAATCAGGCGCAGAGAAGCTGCAGGACAAATAAATCATTTATCCACGAGTTTATTTATTCATTTATCGGACAAAACGTTTAGATTTTGAGCTGAAAACTTTGTGACTCAATCAAACTATGACTTCATCTCATTAATAACAGTATAAATTATATTTAGGTTTGCATTAACCTTCATTTTAGTGTCAGTAAAAAGTGAAATGGTTCATTAAAAGGAGCACTAATTCAGTTCTGTGTATTTAATGAGCTCGGAGGCCAATAAATTTGTACTTTTACAGCCGGTAGTTTCCCTCTGATTCGTGTCCTGTTACAGGATATAATCAGTTTATACGGAAACTGGAGCTCAGAGAAAAACGCAACATAGATGTGAGTCTTTAGTTCGGAGAAGCTTGATTTGATGGAGGAAACCGGAGAAAACAACGAGGAGCAAAATCAGAGAAAAAGAGGCTGAATGTCTGAAGTTTGGGAAAAGAGAAAATATTGAACAGTGTCCATTGTAAAAGCCAGTTAGCTTAGCACATAGCACAATGTCAATGCTACAGCATCTCAGCAGAAAGCAGCCAGTTCAAGTATCGAGTCCACTGAGCAGAACAAATACAAGGTTAGCATTTCATGTTAGCATTTTAATGGGAATCAGTCGGCTTGTTAGCTGAGCAGGAAGCTAGCAGAGAACGGAAGGAAGCTAGCAGAGAACGGAAGCAAGCTAGCAGAGAACGGAAGCAAGCTAGCAGAGAACGGAAGCAAGGAAGCTAGCAGAGAACGGAAGCAAGGAAGCTAGCAGAGAACGGAAGGAAGGAAGCTAGCAGAGAACGGAAGGAAGGAAGCTAGCAGAGAACGGAAGGAAGGAAGCTAGCAGAGAACGGAAGGAAGGAAGCTAGCAGAGAACGGAAGAAAAGTAGCAGAGAACGGAAGCAAGGAAGCTAGCAGAGAACGGAAGGAAGGAAGCTAGCAGAGAACGGAAGCAAGCTAGCAGAGAACGGAAGCAAGGAAGCTAGCAGAGAACGGAAGCAAGGAAGCTAGCAGAGAACGGAAGCAAGGAAGCTAGCACAGAACGGAAGGAAGGAAGCTAGCAGAGAACGGAAGGAAGGAAGCTAGCAGAGAACGGAAGCAAGCTAGCAGAGAACGGAAGCAAGGAAGCTAGCAGAGAACGGAAGCAAGCTAGCAGAGAACGGAAGCAAGGAAGCTAGCAGAGAACGGAAGAAAAGTAGCAGAGAACAGAAGGAAGCTAACAGAACAGACATGTCTGATTCCTTCAGGACGTAGATAATCATTCACTGCAGCTCTGGTTTAGTGCTTAGCTGTTAGATGTTTGTTGTTGGCTAATCTGTCGTCCGTTTGTCCTTCAGTGAGTACAGCATGGTGGAGGATGAGGAGGACCTTCCTCATCACGATGAGCGTCTCTGGCGTCTGGGAAACATCAACCGCTGCCAGGCCGAAGCTCTGCTGCGAGGGAAGAGAGACGGAACCTTTCTGGTCCGGGACAGCAGCAAGCCGGGCTGCTACGCCTGCTCTGTGGTGTAAGGCTCCCCCCCGAACCCGTCCAACGCTTTCATTCCCCAGCTGGTTCTGTTCTGCTCATTCATCTGAAGTTTGGTCATTTTAAACTGTGGCTGCGTCTTCATTTTGTACAGAATCTGATATTTAGTGACAAGTTTGTTTCCTACAGCCTCATCTTGGAGTCAGCAGAACTCCACAGTAGTGATTGTTTTCACCAGTTAATTAAATCTTTAAAACCTCCAGTTTCGGGCTGGAACCCGTGGGTCGGTCTCACCTGTGTCTGTCTTCCTCCCTCAGGGTGGACGGCGAGGTGAAGCACTGCGTCATCAATAAGACGGGCACCGGTTACGGCTTCGCGGAGCCCTACAACCTGTACGGCTCCCTGAAGGAGCTGGTGCTGCACTACCAGCACACCTCGCTGGTCCAGCACAACGACTCGCTCAACGTCACGCTGGCCTTCCCCGTCTACAGCCAGCAGCGCCGGTGACCCGCCCGCCGCCGCCTCACACCTGCCCCGGCCACCTCCCACCTGTCACCTGTCTGTCCTCTCAGAGCGCACCTGATCACATGACCCGCTCCCCTCTGAGCACTTCTGTTCAACTCACAAAGACCATGGTGCTGCAGACCACGGCGGATCTAAGACCGGGTGGAACTCGGTGCTCAGTCTGATGCGTCCACGCTGAGGAAAGTGAAAAATTCAACTGTGAAAGTCGGCATGTGAAGCTTTAACTTCCTGCAGGGATGAAACCAGCAGCTCCACCTGGTTCTCCTCAGCCACAGAGCTTAAAAAGCCGGCGTCCTCCTGCCGACCGGCAGCTTTGGTGCTGAACATCGGAGACGAGGAGTTGATGCTGCCGGTCGGATCACATGGGAACACTTCTGAAACACGGCTGCTTCACGGCTGCTTCCAGCTCACCGTCCTCTCAGAGCAGCGTGTAACACACACTCCTACAGAAACTGCAGAAAGTTGATCACTTACCTGCAGGAACACGCCAGATCCATCGGGTTAGTTTACCGCCGACATGTCTGAGAAACATTTAGAAAAGAGAAAGCTGAACATAATAAAAAGCCAATCTGATCCATTGGTTCCTCGTTTCTGGATGAAATTCTTCTAAATCTGTTCAGTGAGCAGAAATCACCGAAAACATTTCCTTCAATCATCTGAGAAGCACCAACAGAAACATGTACCTTAGTTTAAAAAACACAAACCGGAGCTGATTCCAGCTGAATTAGCAGCAAAGCAGCTATTAAAGCACAACCTCTGATAGCTCTGTCTCTACCTCCGGCACCGGTAACGGACCACAGACTAGTTCTGCTCGGATATTTTGTGGCACAAACCCCTCAGAGGTAGAAGGACCCGGTCTGGGCCCGTTAACACCTTCCTGTCCTGACCTGGAAGTGTCTGAAACAGATGCACGAAGCGGCTGTGACTCGCATTTAAAAGCCTCGGTTTATAAAACAGATTCAACAAGCGTGTGGAGGATCTTTAATTTATCTTCTGTTTTGCCCTAAATTAGACTATAATTAGCCAAATCTTATCCATGCTCCACTGAATGAGATGTGCAGCTCGTCTTTTTCCTGTGGACTTCCACGACTAAACGCCGCCCCCTGCTGCACATTGGACAGAATGCAGTTTACTCATCATTTCATGGACTGCAGCAGTTTGAATGTGTCCCATGTGATCACGACCCCAGCGTGAGGAGAATCAAGGTACCGAACTGTCAAGTCTTCATCACTTTGGGTTTCTGGTCTCATGTTCCCTCACTCACCTGACAGAGAGGTCTGACCTGGTCTGACCTGGTCTGAAGTCGTCTGACCTGGTCTGAAGTCGTCTGAACTGGTCTGAAGTCGTCTGACCTGGTCTGAAGTCGTCTGACCTGGTCTGAAGTCGTCTGAACTGGTCTGAAGTCGTCTGAACTGGTCTGAAGTCGTCTGACCTGGTCTGAACTGGTCTGAAGTCGTCTGACCTGGTCTGAAGTCGTCTGACCTGGTCTGAAGTCGTCTGAACTGGTCTGAAGTCGTCTGAACTGGTCTGAAGTCGTCTGACCTGGTCTGAAGTCGTCTGACCTGGTCTGAAGTCGTCTGACCTGGTCTGAAGTCGTCTGACCTGGTCTGAAGTCGTCTGACCTGGTCTGAAGTCGTCTGACCTGGTCTGAAGTCGTCTGAACTGGTCTGAAGTCGTCTGAACTGGTTTGAACCGGTCTGAAGTCGTCTGAACTGGTCTGAAGTCGTCTGAACTGGTCTGAAGTCGTCTGAACTGGTCTGAAGTCGTCTGAACTGGTCTGAACTGGTCTGAAGTCGTCTGAACTGGTCTGAAGTCGTCTGAACTGGTCTGAAGTCGTCTGAACTGGTCTGAAGTCGTCAGAACTGGTCTGAAGTCGTCAGAACTGGTCTGAAGTCGTCAGAACTGGTCTGAAGTCGTCAGAACTGGTCTGAAGTCGTCAGAACTGGTCTGAAGTCGTCAGAACTGGTCTGAAGTCGTCAGAACTGGTCTGAAGTCGTCAGAACTGGTCTGAAGTCGTCAGAACTGGTCTGAAGTCGTCTGAACTGGTTTGAAGTCGTCTGAACTGGTTTGAACCGGTCTGAAGTCGTCTGAACCGGTCTGAAGTCGTCTGAACCGGTCTGAAGTCGTCTGAACCGGTCTGAAGTCGTCTGAACCGGTCTGACCTGGTCTGAACTGGTCTGACCTGGTCTGAAGTCGTCTGACCTGGTCTGAAGTCGTCTGAACTGGTCTGAAGTCGTCTGAACTGGTCTGAAGTCGTCTGAACTGGTCTGAAGTCGTCTGAACTGGTCTGAAGTCGTCTGAACTGGTCTGAAGTCGTCTGAACTGGTCTGAACTGGTCTGGTGGCTCGATGGAAGTGAGACATCCAGGTATGGATGATGATGATGTCAGAAAAAGATGGACAATCCAGAACAAGAGATGTTTCTTGTAAACACTGTGAGTGCTTCTGAACGAGGTTTAAAATGAGGGCTCGTCAACCTTCATATCAGGAGAATTAACCCCCCCCCCCACCCGTGGTTCAGGTTCCCGTTTCTCTAGCTCGGCTATTTGTTGCGTTTCAGTTGTATTTTAAAGTGTTGCTTCATTTCACAGCGACTGGTTTCATTTCAATAAACTTCAGGATGCTCAGAGATTCACTTGGATGAAAGATCAGGAACTGAAAGAAGAGAATCCTCTGAATCATTCAAAAGAGTTTCAGCCGAGTTTGTGGACTAAATGTCACAGTTGAAAATATGTTGAGACGCTCAGCTGGAGTTAAAGGACAAAGTGTCTTTGTGGGTTATTTTTTTTCCTTTTTCTGACAACAGAAAGCAGGTACAGAAGATGAAAACGTCTCTCAATACTTAACATTTCATCAGCTTTGCTTCGTCGGGATTCAGAAGCAACGAATCTCTGAAATTACTATCAGTTCTGTTTTGTTTTCAGTGACATTTGGTAGATTTACCTGAAATTAAGACCAAAGTAGTTAAATTCTAAATAAAGAAAAGTGTTACCAGTTTAGCTCCGGTTAATAAATCATCGGTCCGAGTGTCTGAAGTCAGTAATTCTCACTATTAGACTTTATTCATGCTGTGTTTTAGCATCCATACGATGCGTCTCATTAGCAGCCTCAGTTTATCTTTTATATCTGTGTTAGAGATGGAAATTAGCTTCAATTAAATCCTAACCAGGACACAGCTTTGTGATGTGTTCAGACCTGAAGAAAATGTAATACTTTTTGTTACTCACTTAAGAGATTATTTTTTTCCTCTCGTTGAACCAACAGCGTCCGACCATAAGAAAAAAAGTATTTAATACTGAAACGCAATAAGATGTTCTGCTAACTATTGTCTCAATATTGTTTTAGGTCAATACATGATCAGAGGTTTCAGTTAAATGTCTGATGGAATGATGTTAGTTATAATATGTTACGTTTCCTTTTATGAAACAACTAAAAATACAAGAAAAAATCAATAGAATGAGACCAAGCCCCTCCCCTAAAAGCCTGCTCTGCTGTGATTGGTCAGCTCTGGTGGCATGACCAGGCCCCGCCCAATCGGGATTGGCTGTGCTGAAATTTAAATTTTGAAAAAGCTGTTTAATTCATTAGTTCACCAGATAAACTCTGAGATACTTTCTATTTTTAACGAAATGAACTGTTTGAACCTTTAAATGGTCGGTAGATCTTTTTCCATCAGGACTTTGAAGAAAAGCAGCAAACTGGAGTTTTTGTTTGGCTCCGGCACCAGATGTTAAAGTTTCATGTGTTGGATAAAATAGTTTCTGGACGTTTTACTGTCAGCTTCTTTAAACTAATTCAAATCAACTGATACACGCTTTGTTACTCCTAAAAGACCATAAAAGGTATATATATTATTTAAAAACGTTTCTTTTTTTTAGCAAGTTTAAAAGCTAAGAAACTTTTTTTTTTTTTGAAAGTCAAAATAAAAAATAAAACTTCTGATTCTTCAGCTTTAAAAGTCTCAAATATCAAAGCGAATCAAAGCGGGTTTGTGTCCTTCCAGCTTTAATCTGATAATAATCATAAACATCAGGCTGAATTATTTTTCTTTTTTGTTAAGAACTGATCTTAAAAGGACAAAAAATAACTTTATAAGAGAGAAAAAGAAAATTTAAAGCGAACTCGCTGCTTCAGGAACATTTTATTTTCTTTAGTTTTTTTTAGTATTAATATTATGTAGCAGCTGGGGTTCATATTTCCATATTATGTCCAACTTTTTTGTATTTATTTTATTTTGTCACTGTTTTTTTTTTCCTTTTCATATTTTTTTAGTTGAACTCGAAGCTGTTAAAGCTCAAACAACAAAAAACTGTAGCACAGTCGGACAATATTCATCTATTTTAAACACAAACAGACACATTAAGATTTTAACCTGACTTTCTTTTGTTGATGGAAGTTCGTTTATTAAAAGTAAGTGAACCCAAAGCTGTTCAGGTGATTTAAAAACACTTTGAAGGGTTTTTATTTTACTTCAGTATCATTGAAAGTCAGTTTAATTTCCATTTACAGTATTTTCTGTATCAGAAGTTTTCTTTTTTTCTCTTTGCTTCTCGCTGTTAATGTTGATGACAATAAAGCACCAGAACCTTGAAACTGGCTGTTTTCTTCTGTTATTTCATCTGTTTGGAAATAACAAACATGGAAGCAGATTCTCTTTGTTTTATACATCAGGACAATTATGAAAGATGTTTCATAATTAATACAATTATATTCATTTTATAATTAATAGAATTTGTTTACATCGTTTATTGTTTCCCGAGTCAGAAAAAAACCCAACTGCACTCAACAAAAGTATATAAAAGTAATTTATAAAATGGGAAACTTGGACTCTTACCGGACTCTAAATTGTCCCTAGGAGTGAGTGAGTGTGGTTGTTTGTCTCGTTTGTCTCTATGTGGCTCTGTGATGGACTGGCCTGTCCAGGGTGAACCCCGCCTTTCGCCCGATGACAGCTGGGATAGGCTCCAGCCCGACCCGACCACGGATTGACGGATTTACCGTCTAACCCTCCGAATCTGGTTCCAACTGTTCAGATCTAAAAACTCACTCATGTTGAACTGGAACATGGAATATTTTTGTCTAATAAAACAAGTTATTATCTGATAATGTTGCTAAAATTATCTCATAACCAGTCTTTATAATAACGATATAAAGACTGATCCAGAACGTGGAATCCATCCATTTTCTATACCGCCAATCCGTCGGTAGCGGGGGGGGGGAGCAGTCATCGGGCGAAAGGCGGGGTACACCCTGGATAGGTGGAATATCTGTCAAAATAATTTAAAGTGAAATCATGATCCAATCACATCAAGTTAATTCAATTATTTCAATTCAATTCACAATAAGGCCAATTCAATTACATTCACTACATTCACATGTAGTGAAGCGCTTTGAGTGGTCAGTTAGACTAGAAAAGCGCTATACAAGGACAAGTCCATTTACCATTTACCAGGGTCCAATTAGAAAAAAAAAAACACTTTATAGTGAAAGGAAAAAGCAGAACATCACTGTGGACAGAAATGATGCCAAAATATTTAAATGTAGATTTATATATACAGTGGTTGAAAAGTTCCAGCTTTGTAAAAAGGGAAGATTTATGCTTCTGATCAATAAAACCAAATAACTTTAATATAACCGCCGTCATATTTAAAATTACGAATGAGCCTGAACATGAATCAAAGTGAACATCTTAAGGTAAAAAAGTCGTGTTCCTCATGATTTCACTTGGCATAAAAAGTAGTTTCAAATCTGAGTTGTTTCTGTTTCATATGACGTCAGCACAGACCGTTATTAAAGCTCCGCCCCTAACAGGCTCAGCCAATCACAGCCGGGGGACAGCGCAGTGGGATTTCCATACAGTCTGGATAAGAAGAGTCTCTCTGCCGGCAGCAGATCATTCTTTGCTGGAAACAACCGGAGAAGAAAGATGCCTGAACCCGCCAAGTCTGCCCCCAAGAAGGGCTCCAAGAAAGCCGTGACCAAGACCGCCGGCAAGGGCGGCAAGAAGAGGAGAAAGACCAGGAAGGAGAGCTACGCCATCTACGTCTACAAGGTGCTGAAGCAGGTCCACCCCGACACCGGCATCTCCTCCAAGGCCATGAGCATCATGAACTCCTTCGTCAACGACATCTTTGAGCGCATCGCCGCCGAGGCTTCCCGCCTGGCTCACTACAACAAGCGCTCCACCATCACCTCCAGGGAGATCCAGACCGCCGTGCGCCTCCTGCTGCCCGGTGAGCTGGCCAAGCACGCCGTGTCCGAGGGCACCAAGGCCGTCACCAAGTACACCAGCTCCAAGTAAACAGCTCCCAGCTGCTAAAGCAACAACCCAACGGCTCTTCTAAGAGCCACCACCCGGCCCTGAGAGCTCAGCGTCCTGCTCTTATTACACATCATTACCTCAGGGGTTAGGAAGCTGAAACTGGCTGCTTCCTCTTCATTTAACTGGAACAGAAATTTTCATTAATTTAAAAATCATTAACAGATTAGCTGCAGTTATTTATGTCATATCCTACCTCTGCCAGTAAAACTATTCTCTGTGCAAAGTCACAAGCTGCTTTTTACACCATAAATCACACATTCCTCTCATTTAGACCCTTTATTTATACTTATTTTCCTTCTGAGCTCAGGAACAATGTTTTTGATCAAAAGTGACTTAAGTTTCAGTGTCTCTGACCAACAAAAACTAACATTTCTTTTTTGTTTTTACACTAAAACTCACATTATCCAGGTTTCTTATTCCTTCAGTTATTTAACAAGATACAAAATAAACTTCAGTTCAAATGTTTACAATTGTTGGTTTTTGATTCTAGTTTTTCTCCTGAGATTAGTAACAATGTTAAAGTAAATTAAATGATTGTTTATTTTCCATGTTAAAACATGTAGCCGGTTAGCTTCTAGCGTTGTTTTTATGAACATGAACAGGCCCAGACCAGGATATCTTTCTGTTTATTCTGACAAAAGGTGTGAAAAAACAAGAAAATCCAGTCAGTCGTGTTTAATTCTTAGTTCCTTAGGGCTCGGGGGTTCCTCCTGTCTTTAGGTTCTCATAATACTATGTAGGAAGCAAAAGTGTTTTGACTGTCTGAACTCGTCTTCCCATAACATTAAATGGCGAGTAACATAACATAACATTGTGTGGTCAGCAAACATAAATAATATAAATAGCATTAGCACCATTTTGTTAGCAGACAACTCTGAGCAGCTTCCTGACAGGTTGTGCCGACTTGTCTCTTTCTTGCAAGAAATAAATGTTTTGTGTTAATCCAGCGACTCTGAGCCTAATTTTGAGAGAATTTTTCTAATAACTATTTAAACAGATTTTGTGTAATTCTACATATTACTGCTGTATAATTGAATCCATTTGTTCCTTCATCTCTACGGTTCCAGCAGGAGATTCTGGTTCTTGTTCCAGTTAAACTTATTTAATCCACTGATCCACAGCCCTGTTCACAGAGATCAGCCACACTGTGTCTCACAGCTTTCCACTGATTACTTCTTCATTAATATTCTTTATCATCTTCTGCATTTACAGATTTATTACCACCGATCCAAGATGTTTGGATCATTTATTTATTTTAGATCAATATAGTTTTCTGTTGAGCGAATACAGCGACTGGAGTCAAGAGCTGAGGAACCGTTTAGCTTTTAGTCAGATTTATAATCAATGTTTTCCCATTTCTCACACTTGTTTAGCTCTTTTCTTTCCATCCAGACACTGAGGAACTTAACTCCTCTCTTAACGTGGACGTCGATGCCTTTTTACATCGAGATATTTTACATTTCAAAGCATCCATCTCAGTCTGAGCTCCGACTTTAACAACAGAGCGAAGGCAGCCACCTTTTATAAGGTCATCACCACATGTTCCTTTAATTAAAGGGATGATTGCCCTCATTTACATTAACCCCAACTGTGAACTCAACATACAGTTACAGTTACATATAAATACAATCACAGATGTTAAAATAATACCAATATTTGATAGATTCCATTTATGTTTATGTAACTGCATTAAGTAATGAATTTGTTCTTTCATTTCACTTTATGTCTCTTTATCACAAAGAAAGAAGCTTTTATTTGCCATCTTCAGCCTGATGGTGACTAACTGCTGTGTTTAAGCTGCAGTTGTTGATTAATCTGTGTTTAGAGGAGACAGGAAGTCTGTTCCTGAGGATCATCTGTGACAGGAATATCCGCCCGAGCAGCGGCAGCGTCCGTGTGTTTACTTCCAGCTAAAACTTCCTCCGTTACAAGCCAACAAACCACAGCAGATCCACCGTTTCATCTCAACTCTGTCCACAGATGTCTCTGCTGACGGGAACAAAGCTCTTATGTTCCATACAAAGAGGTTTGAGATATTCTAGGAGCCGAAATGTGGAGAAAACTCGCTGCGAGCCGCTCCAAGTGACCGAGTATCGGAGCGGTTTGAAGCCTCCTGGAACCGAGAGAAAAAGTCCTGGAAGCCGAACATGAGCTCAGTGTGGAGGGCCGAGGGTTTCCTTCCTGCTGCGGCCACACTTGTGTTGGAAAACGTTGGCTTTGGGGGGATTTAGTGTGGAAAAGGCTGCGGAGAAAACACAAGTGTGTCCCCATTAGAGGCGGCGGCAGAGCGGCGGAGCGCGTTGCCTCTCCACGGTTCTCATGCGCGTTATAAGTCCCGCCTCCTGCTTTGAGCTCGAGACGTTCAGACGAACAGCGACACACAAACATGGCAGAGGAAGCTCCAGCAGCCGCGCCGGCTAAAGCCCCGGCCAAAGCCCCGAAGAAGAAGCCCGCTCCCCGGGCCACCAAGGACGGACCCAGCCTCCCCAAGCTCATCGTGGCCGCCGTGGCCGAGTCCAAGGAGCGCAAGGGCATGTCTCTGGCGGCGCTCAAGAAGGCGCTGGCCGGGAACGGCGTCGACGTCACCAAGTCCAACAAACGGATCAACACCGCCGTCACCAAGCTGGTCACCATAGGAACCCTGAGCCAGACCAAGGGCACGGGGGCCTCCGGCTCCTTCAAGCTGGCCAAGAAGGAGCCCAAAGCCGCCAAACCAGCCAAGAAGGCGGTGGTGGCGAAGAAGAAGGCTCCCGTTAAAGCCAAGAAGCCCGCCGCCGCCAAGAAGACCACCGCGGCCAAGAAGCCCGCCGCCAAGAAACCCGCAGCAGCCAAGAAGTCCCCCAAGAAGGCTCCGGCCAAGAAAGCCGCCGCCGCCAAAAAGCCCGCAGCAGCCAAGAAGAGCCCCAAGAAGCCCGCCGCTAAGAAGCCCAAAGCGGCTCCGGCCAAGAAGCCCGCAGCCAAGAAACCTGCCGCCAAGAAGCCCGCAGCCAAGAAGGCCAAGAAGTAAACGGCTCCTTCATCCCACACCGAACAAAGGCTCTTCTAAGAGCCCCCACAGCCTCCCATAAAGAGCTCACTCCTCCTTTACCCCCCAACAACCAACATTCACCTCAAACTAACATCTCATCACCTCACAGCTTCTCTCACTTCACATCTTATTGCTGCTGCTTTCATACTCTTAAACTCTAAATCTGATCCACAAACTGTATATTATTCATCATAAGCCTCACTAAGCCTCACTTTCACTCCATGGATGGTTCACACACACATTAAAGACTAAAATAAACACATTTATCCATGAAACACAGAATATGAAGAAGAAACAAGCAGCAGCTGCCTCACAGGCTCAGTGTTCATTGAGAAGCAGAAAATTAGCTTTAAAATAATAACCTTTAAATAAACTACAGGAAACGGTTAAAAATTAAAACGACTTCATTAAATAATTAATCTGCTTTCAGGAGAAAGAATTAGATTGTTTTGGTTTATTTTTATTTTGACCGTTTTTTTCTTGGTTACCGTGAACGCATCAGACTTCCAACTCTTCTTCTGCGAGTTCATGCTTCCCTCCAACAGGGGGCGCTGTCTGCTGGAGGCAAAGAGCTGCCGAAACATTTAGAAATCAGTTTTCAACACGATGACCGGTGAGTTGCTTCTTAAAGAAAGATAAAGAATAGGAACAGAAGTTAAAGAGAAGTCCTGCCGCCATCTTCCTCTCCCATGATGCACCTCTCCTCCCTCCATGTACAGATGACATCATTGCTGTCATTAACTTGTGTTTCTCTCTCTCAGCAGGTATCTCTGGCCTGGTGTTACGCTGCTTGTTGTCCCCTCTTTCCTGTCCTCTTAGAAGCTCTTTTTCTTCTTCTTTTATCACATCATATGTAGTAAAGTTTGTTTGTCAAAGAAACACTTTACATCAGACAACATGTTCTGGAGGACAAAGATGGTAGAAGTGCATAATTAAACAATAATTTCAGCTAATAAACTCATTTTTAAAGCTTCGTTTCAGTTAGAAACACAGCTACTGGCTCTTAAAGCGTTCAGCCTTCAGATTAACCAAAACTCCTCTGAAAAATATTGATCGGTGGATATTTTTCAGTTCGGAAACGCGTCTGGTTGCTGTGAAAAGCTTAGAGGCAGAAGTTCGAGTTAAATTTAAGGCCACTAATTTTAGACACACTAAGATGATTGTGTTGAAAACATCTAAATGTGGCGACTAAAAACTGAATGAAGTCAACGTCGGATTGTTCCGCTTAACGTATTAAACCTTAAAATTAGATTAAAAAAAGACTAAGGCGTCTCCATGAGCTGAATAACTCAGTTTTGTTGTAATTTATCCATTAATCCGACCCGATGGCGCTCATTAAACGCACTGAGGTTGAGGTTTGATGTCTGAAGTGATGACAGACAAACAACAAGCACCTAAATGGAAAGTACCGGACAGTTCCACGGGAATAACAGGTGAGCCTGGGAGTCTGTTTTCCTTTTAGATTCATAGTGCAACGAGCCCATTTCACTCCGTGTCTCACAGTCTCATTTTAAGCTGTTCAACAACAACAATGTTCTGGAAGCTTCTTGTTAGCGTAGTTTTCTCACTTTATACAACATATTAGGTGTTAACATTATGTCTATGTGTAGACTTTAATAAAAAACAAACACTCAAACACACATAAAATGCCCTCTGCTAATAGTTAACAGTCACAACCTGCTATGTGCTTCTGCTGCTGTGCTCCCCGAGGGGCAGAAGGTCAAACACAATGCAAGCCTCCGTCTGTTTACCTGATAAAAGCTCGTATAAAGAACTCTCTGAACATTTGCATCACAGCCTCAGTGTGCAGATGCTCCCGTGTTGCAACATGGTTAACGGTCCTTTGTTTCTCGATTTCAGACAGTATTCTCCTTCATTTTCCAAACAGAAACATCTCCAACCTCTTGCAGCTTTCCTGTAATAACTCCCACCTGAGGTCCGGTGATTCTGTTCAAACAGAACTGACAGAAATTACTTTCGTTTTGCTGCAGAAAGCGATTGGAACTTCCCTCAAAACTCCCTTAAACTTCCAGGTTTCCCATCGCTCCACATGTTTAAAGAGAAACTACAACATCCCCATCTGCTCTGTCTGCATATATTCTAGTAGTTATTCTTTGTCTCTTCATCATTGGCAGCGTGTTTTGGATTCATGTTTCTTTTTATCTGTTTTTCTTTTCTGTTGCCAGGTCATCGTTGTAAATGAGGAGCTGTTCTCGACTGATTTCACCTGGTAAATGGTCATGTCGATGCTGTTAATTCGCCGTTTGACTGAAGAAAGGCCTTCACACTCATCTCATTGAGTAATAAATCAGACAGTTTGAAATCTGTCTTTGTGTGCGTTCTGGGCATCGAGGTTTGATGTATAAGAGGTTGTGGGTTTTGCTGTCTCGTGTCAGAGCTAATTTGCTCATTTCCTGCCTGTTTGTTTGATGCTGATTCAGCTGCAGACGGCGCTCTGTAAACCGTTAAAAACCTGATGAAACCTGTTTCAACAGAGAAAGTCTGTCGAAGCCTTTTGAAACACCTGAACCACAGTGACTCATCTCAATAAACGATCTGCAGACTCCCTTTTTCTTCTTTATTAGCTCTAAAGACGGTTTTCTTGCTCTCTGGTTTCATTCATTTCAATCACCGAAAAGGAAACAAGGAACCAGGAGCAGCATAAAGGATCTGTGGAAAAGTGAAGGAAGCCGGGAGTTTAAAACAGAGGAGGCTGAATTTATGGAAGTCGTTGCTTTCGTTTTCAACTCAAAACTTCAGGGACTTTCCAACACGATTCAATTCAACACGATAATTATCCGGTACTGTCTTTGTCTTGTTGTTTCCGCCTTCTTTCAGCTCTGCTCTCTAATTTGATGAACGCTGGATTAAAATCCTGGGAAACCAACTCGTCAAGCCGTGGATCCTTTGGGAGTGATTCAGAGTGATTCAGAGTGATTCAGAGTGATTCAGAGATGTTGCAGTAAACATCATCGGATACCCGTAAAGGTGCTGGAATTTCAGAGAAGCTGGCAAAGTAAGTCAAATAGATTCTGCTGAAACTTTACGAGTTATTCAGACGTTTCATGAGGAAGACTTAAAGCAACAAAACGTGCACGTGGTCATATAACTGTGGTTAGTCTGTTGTTCTTCCAGCCTCGAGGACCACAGCAGCTTCTTTGTTATATTGTCAGTTAAGTTTCAGACTTAAATATTACAAAATCTGACATAAGTTAGAGGTTAAATTTCAGATTGAGCTGTGACAGAATGAAGAATCTGGAACGGATTCATGCTGAATGTGGGGTGATTTCTAACGATAAGAATCACGTTTTAACTGGAAACTTCAGGATTAACCTCTGCAATCGTTCCTCAGTCCATTTTTATTCATTTTGCCGGATTAACTGGCATTTTTCCCTAAAGGAAAACGTTTGTGTGTTTCTAACCTTGACTTTGTCCGGCAGGTTTTTATCCGTCAGTGCAAAGGACAAGATGGAAAAATACAAAAGGTATTTGACACATTCAAACATTATTTGTGTTAAGAACATTTCAAATTTTGTATAAAATGAATTTTCATTCATTTTGATTTAATTTTAATGCAAAAAAATGTTACCACTTCATCCACACGCCCCCCTGCAGCACAGTTTATTCACTCCGTGCTCTGTGACAGTCGGCTAACTTCACACAGAGTTTGCTGCTGATAGTTTTGTGCAACATGGCAGGATATTTATCAGATTTAGACAATGTGGACGATGACTTTGAATAAGATGGACGTTCTTACCGGAGTGAATAAACTGTGCTGCAGGGGGGCGTGTGGATGAAGGGGTCCCAGTAGAGTGCCTGTGTAGAAATCCCTCCGTTAGCTCTCCTTTAGCTGCAAGTAGCCACATAACAGCAGCTATGAGCTAACAGAGCTATAGCACACGTTCATTAATTCATTCTTCTTAAAGTATTGGTGAAATAAAGACAGATAATGCCTTATTTAGAGGCTGCATCCTCTAAGCCCCGTTCACTCCGTTATATGGATCTCCAGTTATCTAAATATCTTCTGAAGGACGCCGACTTTCACCAAAACTGTTCCCAGTGAGCAGATGAAGGTATTTCATGCCAGAAATAAGGTTCAGGTTTAAAAATACCGGAGTTCCCCTTTAAGGCGAAGCACAGGCTGATAGGTTGGAAGCAGACAGGTGAAACAGATATTATCTATTCAACTGTCAAAAACCCTGCAGTGGCAGTTAAAACGGATAAAAGTGAGCAAGAAGCAGCAAAGGCCTGCCAAAGAAAAGAGACAAAGATCTGTCCCTGAATGGGAGTGCAACAAGGTACAGGTGAGTCACAGGAAGTAATAAATATAAAGTTAATTTACATGCAAAAGCTCAACAGACTTTAAAAAAGCTATAAAACTTGACAAGCATATAAAACAGACACCCACAGAATGAATTAACACAAAAACAAAGAAACAAGCAATAAAATAATAAACAAGACAAATGTATTTGATTATTTTGTATGAGTTTGATTATATCCTGTTGATTGTATCACAGTTAATTCTATGCTTTAATGCTTAATTTCTGATGTAATATCATCATTAAAGTGGTAGCTCGTAGGTAAAAATGAAATCCCCAATTAGCTAAAATAAAATAAAAAAATGTAATCTGCTTGTTATTCCTGTTATAATTAAGAATGTGAATGATTAGTGTGAAAGACAAAAACATGTCATAATAGAACTTATTGGCGCCTATAATTCTACTTGTTAAAATGCCGCGAAAAAGTTAAATTAAAATGACCTTAAGCCAACTGTACGAAAACTGATGGGCTGGAGAAAATTTATAAAGAAGCGATGCTATTGAGACTAAAAGGATTGTAAAATCATGCAAATTTCTTCAAAATAAGCCAACATCAAATTAAACATGATCACTGAAGCAACAAAAACATAACAGAGAAATCTAATTATACAGTCATTGAACCGCTGGTGCAGAGAGAGATGACTTCTGTTCTCACTTAGTTTAATCAACCAAACTGCACGGAAAGTACTGTGTGTCTGCTAGTGTACGTTTTTTCTAAGCTTCTTGCCTAATTCAATATCTGTTGTGAGAAAGTGATCAAAACCCATCTGTGGGTGAAACCTGTTGCCTCGTAGCCTCGGTTGGGCCATCGCAAATCAATCAGAGTATTCAGGAGCTGTGAACGGGCGGTCACTCTCCTCTCTGAAAACTCCTCTCGGTGGGCGGTCTCAGCCGAGTGCAATTAGCCAACACATGAACGGCTGTGCACAACATAAAGTAAGGGGTGGCGCCTGAAGCGTCAGACATTCTCGGGTGAAGACATTCTCGGGTGAAGACATTCTCGGGTGAAGACATTCTCGGGTGAAGACATTCTCGGGTGAAGACATTCTCGGGTAAAGACATTCTCGGGTGAAGACATTCTCGGGTGAAGACATTCTCGGGTAAAGACATTCTCGGGTAAAGACATTCTCGGGTGAAGACATTCTCGGGTGAAGACATTCTCGGGTGAAGACATTCTCGGGTAAAGACATTCTCGGGTGAAGACATTCTCGGGTAAAGACATTCTCGGGTAAAGACATTCTCGGGTGAAGACATTCTCGGGTGAAGACATTCTCGGGTAAAGACATTCTCGGGTGAAGACATTCTCGGGTGAAGACATTCTCGGGTAAAGACATTCTCGGGTGAAGACATTCTCGGGTAAAGACATTCTCGGGTGAAGACATTCTCGGGTAAAGACATTCTCGGGTAAAGACATTCTCGGGTGAAGACATTCTCGGGTGAAGACATTCTCGGGTGAAGACATTCTCGGGCGAAGACATTCTCGGGTAAAGACATTCTCGGGTGAAGACATTCTCGGGTGAAGACATTCTCGGGTGAAGACATTCTCGGGTAAAGACATTCTCGGGTGAAGACATTCTCGGGTGAAGACTAGCATGTCCACCGAACAAGGCCACTGAACAAGGCAAACCTGTCCTACTTGCCTCATCCATGTCGCTCTGGCCTCACCACCTGCTTTAAAATGTGCCTCAAACCCATTCCTGTTGTCTCCGGCTCGCACAGAAGGTTTCACACAACCAAACGCCACCGCAACCTTACCAACCTCCGCTCTCTAAAGCCCACTTCACTCTGTGACACACCCTTGTCTGTGGGGTTGTGGAATTGCCAATCGGCGGTAAACTAAGCAGATTTCCTTATGGCTTATGCTAATCACCTGTCTCTTGACATCCTGGCTCTCACTGAAACCTGGATTAAGCCTGAAAACACAGCTACCCCGGCTGCACTTTCAACCAACCACTCATTCTCCCACACCTCTCGCACATCTGGGAGAGGTGGTGGAACAGGCTCATTTCCAACAAATGGAAATACAACCAACTGCTACCTGAAGCTAAATACAATACCTTTGAATACCACGCCATCTTGGTAACTGCACCGGTCAAAACCCATATGGTTGTCGTATATTGCCCACCAGGACAACTCGGTGACTTTCTAAATTAACCCGACACCTTGCTCTCTTCTATCCCGGAGCATGACTGTCCCATAATGGTCCTTGGTGACATGAACATCCACCTGGACAGTCCTAACTCTTCTGATTTTCTGACACTAATGCACTCGTTTGAGCTACAACTGCTCAGCAGTCCTCCGACCCATAAAGCTGGCAAAGTGCTCGATCTCGTTTTCTATAGAAACTGTGCCACAGAGGCCCTATCTGTCACACCTCTGCAGTTCTCTGACCACTATTTCATTCAGTTCAGAGTGAGTCTCCCGAGAAGACCATCTGCTTCTACCCCTCTGGTTTCCTTCCTCTGCAACCTGTCGCCCACCCGCTTCTCCTCCATTGTTGCCTCCGCTCTTCCAGCCTCCAGCACATTCTCCTCCCTTCAGGTTAATGATGCAACGGAGTCCCTTTGCTCTACTCTGAGCTTATCTCTGGATAGTCTGTGTCCTCTATCCACCAAACCCTCCCGATCCTCCCAGTCTCACCCCTGGCTTAATGATACTCTCCAAACCAACCATACACCACAGCATCTGCATACAAACTGAATCCCTATCTCTGGCTCCATCAAAGGTTGCTGGAAACCTGGGTGTCATGATTGATGACCAACTAACCTTCAAAGATCACGTTACCTCGGTTGCTCGTTCGTGCCGCTTTGCATTACTAAACATAAGAAAGATCAGACCATACCTGACCCAACATGCCCCCCAGCTCCTGCTGCAGGCCATGGTCATCTCCCGCCTTGACTCCTGCAACGCTCTCCTAACTGGTCTCCTAACTGGTCTCCTAACTGGTTTCCTAACTGGTTTCCTAACTGGTCTCCTAACTGGTTTCCTAACTGGTTTCCTAACTGGTTTCCTAACTGGTCTCCTAACTGGTTTCCTAACTGGTTTCCTAACTGGTCTCCTAACTGGTTTCCTAACTGGTCTCCAGCCTGTGAAACCTCTGCAGATGGTCCAGAACGCGGCGGTGCGTCTGGTCTTGGATCAGCCTAAAAGAACACGTCCCCCCTCTGTTCATTGAGCTCCTCTGGCTGCCCTTAGCCGCCCGCATCAGGTTCAAGTCCCTGATGTTAGCTACAAAGAGCTTAATGGAACGGCTCCATCTACTTGAATGCTATATGTCCTTAGGCTTATGTCCCAACTGGGTCCCTCCGTTGGTCCCAGGATTGTCGTCTAGCAGCTCCTACACCACGCCTAAGACAATCCAAACTCTGTTCATGTGTCGTCCCACGATGGTGGAATGACCTACCGAGGGCTACCAGAACAGGGGCGTCCCTGTCTATCTTCAAGAAGCTCCTGAAAACCCAGCTCTTCAGAGAGCATCTCCTATCCCAGCACTTACCTTGTACTTCCCTACCCCCTCTATCTCTGCACTTTATCTTTCTGCACTTCCTTCTATGCCTGCACCCTATCTCTACTCTGTCCCCTCTGACAGAGTCGGACTCCTGGGTTCCTTCTATGTAGCTTATTGTTAGCTTTTTATAAAGCTGTTATATCTTCATTTGTAAGTCGCTTTGGATAAAAGCGTCTGATAAATACAGAAACAGAAACAAATATATAACAACCGAATTAGGGTTCATGTGAATAGGAAACAGGTTAGATTTACCTAGATTAGGTTCAACCATTATAACTCTTCTCTGGATTACAGGAATACCCACATTCTTTCTTTTTTGTTTTGTCTTCTTTTAGAGTAATTTCAGATGTAAAGGATGTTGCCAAAGAAGGGAACATTCAGAAACCACCGGAGCTACTCAAGCTGGCTCACAACTTTCCCCAGACTCCCAATCCACAGAACAGGATAGAGAAGACAGAGGTTGTCAATGTGAATAACAGTGGTTTAACGATGTCAAAAAAACTTTATGACAAACTGTACGACTATCAGCAAGATGGAGTCTCCTTCCTGTACGGTCTCTACAGAGATGATCGTGAAGGCGGGATTCTAGCCGACGACATGGGGCTCGGTAAAACCATCCAGATTATATCGTTCCTCTCAGGCATGTACGACAATGAGCTGATAAAACACGCGCTGCTCGTCATGCCGACATCCCTCATCACAAACTGGATCAAGGAGTTTGCCAAATGGACTCCTGGCATGAGGGTCAAGGAGTTTCACGGCGCCAGTAAAGTAGAGAGGACCAGGAGTTTGAGGAAAGTTCAGAGAAGAGGGGGCGTCATCATAACAACTTACCACATGCTGATACACAACTGGCAGCAGCTGTCCTCGTACCAGGGAAGGGAATTCTGTTGGGACTATGTGATCCTGGATGAGGCGCACAAAATAAAAAACATAGCTACCAAAACAGCCAAAAGTGCTTACGCCATCCCTTCAAAGAACAGAATTCTTCTGACAGGAACTCCGGTCCAAAACAACCTGAGGGAAATGTGGACTCTCTTTAACTTTGCCTGTCAAGGTGCTCTATTGGGGACAGCAAAGACTTTCAAAACAGAGTATGAGAACCCCATCACCCGAGCCAGGGAGAAGGACGCCACCCCAGGAGAAAAGGCTCTCGGGTCCCGGATGTCCGAAAACCTCATGGCGTTAATAAAGCCCTACTTCCTCCGAAGGACAAAATCAGAAGTGGAGAAAAACAAGATGAACGCCAAAGAGGAGCACTCGGACCATCAGGACAGTCGAGTTCAGAGTGGTCGGGCCGTCTCTGGAGCAGTTATGCCCAAACTGACCAGAAAGAATGACCTGATTGTCTGGACTTATTTGAGCGCCATTCAGGAGGACATTTACCGGCAGTTCATTGGCTTGGACCACATCAAGGAGCTGCTAATGACAACCAGGTCACCTCTTACTGAATTAACCATCCTGAAAAAGCTGTGTGATCACCCGAGACTCTTTTCTGCTGGCGCTGCAGTAAAGCTTGGCTCAAAGGAAAATGCAGCAGAAGGCTCAAAGGGTGACAACAGCAAGACTGACACTCAAAACATTTCTGATGTTCCTGACAATGTCTTGATATCAGAGTCCGGGAAACTCGTCTTTCTGCTGGCACTCCTGGAAAGGCTCCGAGAAGAAGGTCACCGCACGCTTGTCTTTGCTCATTACAGGAAGGTTCTCGACATCCTTGAACGTATCCTTGGCAACAGAGGCTTTAAAGTATTGAGGCTGGATGGTGCGATAACCCAGAATACAGAGAGACAGAGGCTCATCTCTCTGTTTCAGAAGGACAAACGTTACTCGGTCTTCCTCCTCACCACTCAGGTTGGGGGAGTCGGCATCACCTTGACGGCAGCCAACCGAGTCGTCATCTACGATCCCAGCTGGAATCCAGCGACAGATGCCCAGGCTGTCGACAGGGCATACCGCATCGGGCAGACCGAAAACGTCGTCATCTACCGGCTGATCACCTGCGGCACGGTGGAGGAAAAGATCTACAGGCGGCAGGTTTTCAAAGACTCCCTCATCAGACAGAACACCGGGGACAAGAAGAACCCGTTCCGCTACTTCAGCAGACAGGAGCTGAAGGAGCTTTTTACTCTGGAGGACACGAGGTCCTCTTCCACACAGCTGCAACTGCAAGCTCTGCACTCCAGACACCGGCGGACTGACCCAGAACTGGACCAGCACATCGCCCACCTTCACGCTCTCGACATGTTTGGGATTTCGGATCATGACCTCATGTTCTCCCTGGACGTCAACCACGATGAGGCCCCTGAGAACCAGGAGGAGCACCAGTACATCGAAGGCCGGGTCCAGAAGGCTCAGGAGCTGATGAGGGCTGAGTCCGAAATGCAGGTGAGTCAAGTGATTTTTATTTTTACAGAAGTGACTTTTTTAGACTTGGGGAATGTGTCAAATACAATCAAAGGACATACTTAAATATTCCTTATATATGTTTTCATGAATATTTAAACTCTGCTCAGTTACCTGTGTAGATTGCACTTTTTCACAGTGCTCTCCATCAAGGTATTGTAATTTAATTTTATTTTCAAGGCTTAAACGTGACCTTTTGTCACTTATCTCCACTTTTTGCGCTGTCATTGGTTGTAGCTCCTTGCTAACATCTCCTACCCAAATGAACCAAACTACTATTCTCTGGGGACTACAGGTCAGGACAACTGAACCGTGAACTAGAGTCTGATTATAACATCACTATCACTACCACTGACAAGCGATCTCCTCCCCTGTCCTCCTCTAAAACGGTTAGGTTATGATCAGACGTCAATGACAACTCACCTGTGTCGGACGTCCCGGTGCTGCAAATAAAACCAATTTCATATATTAGGCTACCCCAAACGTATTATTATTATTTTACTAGTTTTTAGTTTTAAATCTTGTAAAACATGTTAATGCATGCATGAACAGAGGGAAGAGACTCACCTGTTGAGTGATAAATGTTCTTATATGGAAAGCCTTGTCGGAATAGCGGCATGTCCGACTGGTGGAAAGTCAGAATGACCACCCATGTTCCTCTCAATCTAAGATGGTGAATATCAGCATCCAATTCAGAGTCATTTCATGTGGGTTTATTTGATGTATTTTCTTAAAATCTAAATGTTGACAAATAAAGTTTTATTTTGCCATCAAATAAAAGATATTTAATTACTTTGATGAGGTAACAAACTACAGTCAATGAGAATATGCCTGCTAAATTATTTCATCTTAATAATCTGCTTTTGTGCGATCTGCAGATGCAGCTGACAGAGGGCATAAGGCCGAGCACAGAACCAGTCTACCAAAGACGACCAACTGACACCAACAGCAGAGAGACGCTACATGAGAAGAAACCAAGTCATCCAAAAAAAAGCCTTGCAAATCCAAACACAGACCAAAACTTTAACATGGTATCTTATGTGGTGGATGTGGATCAGTCTGGTTCTGAAGAAAATGGGAGCCAGCAGAATCTAGTGGACCAGTCTGGTTCTGAAGAAAATGGGAGCCAGCAGAATCTAACTGACGAGTCTGATTCTGAGGAAAATGAGAACCATCAACCTCTAAAGGATCAGTCTGGTTTTGAAGACAATAAGACCCAGAAGAACCTGTTGGACCAGTCTGGTTCTGGAGAAAATGGCAGCCAGCAACATCTAATGGACCAGCCTGGTTCTGAAGACAATAACATCCAAAATAACCTGTTGGACCAGTCTGGTTCTGGAGAAAATGGGAGCCAGCAACATCTAATGGACCAGTCTGGTTCTGAAGAAAATGGGAGCCAGCAGAATCTAATGGACCAGTCTGGTTCTGAAGAAAATGGGAGCCAGCAGAATCTAATGGACCAGTCTGGTTCTGAAGAAAATGAGAACCATCAACATCTAATGGACCAGTCTGGTTCTGAAAAACAAGACAGTAATCAGAATGTGTTGGACCACTCTAGTTCTGAAGACAATGAGATTCAAAAGAACCTGTTGATCCAGTCTGGTTCTGGAGAAAATGGCAGCCAGCAACATCTAATGGACCAGTCTGGTTCTGAAGAACAAGACAGTAATCAGAATGTGTTGGACCAGTCTGGTTCTGGAGAAAATGAGATTCAAAAGAACCTGTTGATCCAGTCTGGTTCTGGAGAAAATGGCAGCCGAAAACCTCTAATGGACCAGTCTGATTCTGAAGAACAAGACAGTAATCAGAATGTGTTGGACCACTCTAGTTCTGAATACAATAAAATTCAAAAGAACCTGTTGATCCAGTCTGGTTCTGGAGAAAATGGCAGCCAGCAACATCTAATGGACCAGTCTGGTTCTGAAGACATAAAGATCCAGGAGAACCTGTCGGATCATTCTGGTTCTGATGAAAATGGGAATCCTCTAAATCTAATGGGCCAGTTTGGTTCTGAAGACAATGAGATCCAGGAGAACCTGTTGGACCAATCTGGTTCTGAAGACAATGAGATCCAGGAGAACCTGTTGGACCAGTCTGGTTCTGAAGAGAATGTGAGCCAGGAGAACCTGTTGGACCAGTCTGGTTCTGGAGAAAATGTGAGCCAGGAGAAACTGTTGGACCAGTCTGGTTCTGGAGAGAATGTGAGCCAGGAGAACCTGTTGGACCAGTCTGGTTGTGAAGACAATAACATCCAAAATAACCTGTTGGACCAGTCTGGTTCTGAAGAAAATGGAAGCCAGCAACCTCTAATGGACCAGTCTGGTTCTGAAGACATAAAGATCCAGGAGAACCTGTCGGATCATTCTGGTTCTGATGAAAATGGGAATCCTCTAAATCTAATGGGCCAGTTTGGTTCTGAAGACAATGAGATCCAGGAGAACCTGTTGGACCAATCTGGTTCTGAAGACAATGAGATCCAGGAGAACCTGTTGGACCAGTCTGGTTCTGAAGAGAATGTGAGCCAGGAGAACCTGTTGGACCAGTCTGGTTCTGGAGAAAATGTGAGCCAGGAGAAACTGTTGGACCAGTCTGGTTCTGGAGAGAATGTGAGCCAGGAGAACCTGTTGGACCAGTCTGGTTCTGGAGAGAATGTGAGCCAGGAGAACCTGTTGGACCAGTCTGGTTCTGGAGAAAATGTGAGCCAGGAGAACCTGTTGGACCAGTCTGGTTCTGGAGAAAATGTGAGCCAGGAGAAACTGTTGGACCAGTCTGGTTCTGGAGAAAATGTGAGCCAGGAGAACCTGTTGTACCAGTCTGGTTCTGGAGAGAATGTGAGCCAGGAGAACCTGTTGGACCAGTCTGGTTCTGGAGAAAATGTGAGCCAGGAGAAACTGTTGGACCAGTCTGGTTCTGGAGAAAATGTGAGCCAGGAGAACCTGTTGGACCTGTCTGGTTCTGAAGACAGTAAGATCCAAAATAACCTGTTGGATCAGTCTGATTCTAAAGAAAATGGCAGCCATCAACCTCTAATGGACCAGTCTGGTTCTGAAGATATAAAGATCCAGGAGAACCTGTCGGATCATTCTGTTTCTGAAGAAAATGGGAATCCTCTAAATCTAATGGGCCAGTTTGGTTCTGAAGACAATAAGATCCAGGAGAACCTGTTGGACCAGTCTGGTTCTGGAGAAAATGTGAGCCAGGAGAACCTGTTGGACCAGTCTGGTTCTGAAGAAAATGTGAGCCAGGAGACCCTGTTGGACCAGTCTGGTTCTGAAGAAAATGGCAGCCATCAACATCTAATGGACCAGTCTGGTTCTGAAGAAAAGAGTAACCATCAACTACTAATGTACCAGCTTGGTTCTGAAGACATAAAGATCCAGGAGAACCTGTTGGACCAGTCTGGTTCTGGAGAAAATGGCAGCCATCAACATCTAATGGACCAGTCTGGTTCTGAAGAACAAGACAGTAATGAGAATGTGTTGGACCAGTCTGGTTCTGAAGACAATGAGATCCAGGAGAACCTGTTGGACCAGTCTGGTTCTGGAGAGAATGTGAGCCAGGAGAACCTGTTGGACCAGTCTGGTTCTGAAGAAAATGTGAGCCATCAACATCTAATGGACCAGTCTGGTTCTGAAGACAATAACATCCAAAAGAACCTATTGGACCAGTCTGGTTCTGAAGAAAAGGGTAACCATCAACTACTAATGGAACTTTCTGGTTCTGAAGAAACTAGGATTGAGAAGAACCTGTTGGACCAGTCTGGTTCTGAAGACAATAACATCCTGGAGAACCTGTTGGACCAGTCTGGTTCTGGAGAAAAGGATAACCATCAAGCTCTAATGGACAAGCCTGGTTCTGAAGACACAAAGATCCAGGAGAACCTGTTGGACCAGTCTGGTTCTGAAGACAATGAGATCCAGGAGAACCTGTCGGACCAGTCTGGTTCTGAAGACAATAGGATTGAGAAGAACCTGTTGGACCAGTCTGGTTCTGGAGAGAATGTGAGCCAGGAGAACCTGTTGGACCAGTCTGGTTCTGAAGACAATAAGATCCTGGAGAACCTGTTGGACCAGTCTGGTTCTGAAGACAATAAGATCCTGGAGAACCTGTTGGACCAGTCTGGTTCTGGAGACAATAAGATCCAGGAGAACCTGTTGGACCAGTCTGGTTCTGAAGACAATAGGATTGAGAAGAACCTGTTGGACCAGTCTGGTTCTGAAGACAATAAGATCCTGGAGAACCTGTTGGACCAGTCTGGTTCTGGAGACAATAAGATCCAGGAGAACCTGTTGGACCAGTCTGGTTCTGGAGACAATAAGATCCAGGAGAACCTGTTGGACCAGTCTGGTTCTGAAGACAATAAGATCCTGGAGAACCTATTGGACCAGTCTGGTTCTGGAGACAATAAGATCCAGGAGAACCTGTTGGACCAGTCTGGTTCTGAAGACAATAAGATCCAGGAGAACCTGTTGGACCAGTCTGGTTCTGGAGAGGAGGACAGACTAAATAGAACCTACCACTCAGAGGTGGACTCGAACCTCAACCCTCCGCTTCAGTCCAACTCGAGCTTCAGAGCAGAAACCTCCAGAATCAGCGCCGATCCGTGTGATGGAAACTGTGGCTTAGAGCTGGAGGACAGCGGGGACGAGGTTCTGGAGGTTCTGAAGCAGCAGCTGCTGTCTCAGCTCCAGATGAGCGGCAGCTTCAACGTCTACAAGTCTCTGTCTGAGAGTCACAACATCAGCAGATGCCAGGCATCAGGCATGGAGGACTCCACAAAGAAATCCACGAAGAAGAGGAGACCAGCAGCAATTCATGAGGTAGAAGAAGAAGAGCTGCAGCTGAATAGGAAGCTTCACTTCCTGCTCCAGGTGCCCCAAACCTCCACTCCTAAATCTGCGCCCTCTGGTTCTTCCCATCACCGGTTATGGATAAGTGCCAGAGGAAACTCGCACTGGTCCCACCTCCAGTCCATCGTCAAGGATGACCTTCAGGATTTGGTGGAGCACGAAGATGAGGCCGAACCTTTATTCAGGGAGGAAGAAAACACTCCGGAGCTGCAGGTGGGTCAGAGATTAGTCAGCCGATTAAATCTGTGGAAGTGATTTTACAGACATGTTGGGTGAACTTTACATCGCAGCTCGGTAAAAAGATGGTAATAGTGTGGTAATAATATAGAAATAAACAGGTAATAACCAGGTAATACCATGTTATTACTAAAGTAACAAGGTGAAATGAAAAGGTTTAGCACGTGGTGGCTACGCTAGCTAGCTTCACGTTGCGTATGATGAAAGCATGTTGGGGCGAGTCCTCCCCGAACCCATACTGATTGCATTGTAAAAACTGACTTTACATTAGAGTCAATGGGAGCAGTCGGGCGATTTTCAACCTGACTGAAATCGCCACAAAGGGGCGGAACCTCATGGAACACGGCCTTGCTCTGATTGGACAGTGACATACAGAGTATGTAAATGTAAATAAAACCAGAACAGAACTTTAATTTGCAAATCCATTTCAACCTGAAGTCAATTGAATGCACAACAAAGACGATATCTAATGTTCAAACCTGTAAACTTTATTGTTCTTTGCAAATATTCCCTCATTTTGAATGTGACAGGTTCCATAAAAGCTGGGACAGGAGCAACAAAAGACTGAGGAATGCTCAAAAAAAAATCCCTGTTTGGAGAATTTCACGACTGAACAGGTACGAACAGGTTTTGGAGCAATGCTGCCATCCAAGCAGCGTCTTTTTCAGGGCCGTCCCTACTTATTTCAGCAAGACAATGCCAGGCTACTCTGCGTGGCTTCGTAGTAAAGAGTGTCGGTACGAGACTGTTGTGCCTGCAGTTCAGGCCTGTCTTCTTCTGAATGTGCACACAAGGGAACAGTTTATCAGTTTGAGCATTAAATATCTTGTCTTTGTCGCATATTCAACTGAAAACAGGTTGAAAAGGATTTGCAAATGATTGTATTCTGTTTTTATTTACATTTAACACAATATCCAACTTCATTGGAATCAGGATTGTTTCCATGTAACAACAATGAATCGGGACTGTAAAGACTTTCTGTTTTACTTCATGGCAGCTTTTGTTGTTTGAGTTGTAACTAACTGCTGAGTGAACTCTTTGCAATCTAAAGACAGGTGCTGGAAGGTTTTTTAAGTCCAGTAATTTAAATTTAAACCTGTTTTGTTTTATCAGGTGAGACACAACAGGCAAAAACACCACATGGGCTTGTCTTTTTGAGTTTGAAAACATGTTCTGGTGTTTCCTGCAGATGCAGCTGGCAGAAAGCACAGAACCAACCGACCTGAAACAACCGCCTGACACTAACAGCAGAGAGATGTCACATGAGAAGACTCCAGAACCGAGTCCTTCACATCCACGGTCGGACAACCTGTCACCTGTTGTGGTGGGTTTGGACCAGTCTGGTTCTGGAGAGGACACCCAGCAGAATCTGAGTAGCAGGGTTGCTGATCTGGCTGCAGATGTGTCTCCTCAGCAGGACTCAGAGTCTGCAGATGTTACCGCAGCTGACGGAGCAGGCATCTCTTTTAGAGAGTTAGTGGATGAAACCTCTCCAGCTGACATGTCCTCCATATATGACCGAAGCCTGCTGTATGTCACAGCTGATGACAGCAGCCATCTACGAAATGGAACCTCCCACTCTGAGATGGACCTGGATTTCATGCCACACCTGGAGAGCAAAAGACTTTCTGTCGTGCAACAGTCCAACTCAAGCATCAAAGCAGAAGCCTCCAGCGAGAGTGCTGAGCTCGAACTGTTTGATGGAAACTTTAACGGTAGCAGGCACGATGTTCTGGAGGATGCTGAGACTGAAGAAGAGGAGCAGGAGCTGCTGTTTCAGCTTCAGATGAGCGGCAGCTTTGACGTCTACAAGTCTCTGTCTGAGAGTCTGCACAGACACAACATCAGCAGCTGCCGGGCATCAGGCATGGAGGAGTCCATGGAGGAATCCAGGAATGGGTCCAGGAATGAGTCCATGGAGGAGTCCAGGAATGGGTCCAGGAATGAGTCCATGGAGGAGTCCAGGAATGGGTTCAGGAATGGGTCCAGGAATGGGTCCAGGAATGGGTCCATGAATGAGTCCAGGAATGGGTCCAGGAATGGGTCTAGGAATGGGTCCAGGAATGAGTCCAGGAATGAGTCCATGAATGAGTCCAGGAATGGGTCCAGTAATGAGTCCAGGAATGAGTCCAGGAATGAGTCCAGGAATGAGTCCAGGAATGGGTCCAGGAATGGGTCCAGGAATGAGTCCAGGAATGAGTCCAGGAATGAGTCCAGGAATGAGTCCACAAGGGAGAGGAGATCAGCAGTGATTCATGACAGTGAACAAGAAGAGGAAGAGCAGTTGAATAAGACACTTGACAGCTTGCTCCAGGTGTTTGGAGCCTCTACATCCAACTTTGCACCCTCTGGTTCTTCACCTCACTGGTCCAGGATAAGTGTTGGAGGAAACACCTCTTTGGTCTCACGCCAGTCCCTCCTCCAGTGCATCACCGGCGATGTAGAGGAGGAAAATGATGACAAAGACAACTTTTCAGAGATGAACTTTGAGGCAGAGAAGGAAGAAAAGGGGAAGAAAGGGGAGGAGCACCCAGAAGATGTCTGGGATAACTCAGTAGAGGACAAGAGGAGGAAGACGAGGGGGAAGACAAGAAGGAGAACGACAAAGGTGATTGGACTGCAGTGGAAGAGGAAGGTGGGGAGACAACTGAGGCGGAGCAGCAGGAGGATCACTCAGAATCAGATTCATCATATTCAGAATAACTCAGCTCAGGACTTCAGCCTTGGATCGACAGCCAAGCCTGAGCTGGCCTCTGGTGAAACAGTGGAAGAGTGCAGCGCCGGAGTCGGGTTGAGCGTCCAGTCTGAGAACTACGACTCGCTGGTCAGAAGAGGGAAGGAGTGCTACAGCCAGGCCAAGCTGCGTGACGCCCTGGACTTCTTCCTGAGAGCCATCGACATCAAACCAGGAGATCCTGAAATCCAGTTCATGACCATCCAGCTGTACCGGCAGCTGAGTCAGCAGGGAAGCCTCTAGGGTCAGAGCTCACGGGGGGCTGTGCCCCTACTGAGATGGCCAACATGAAATATTAACATCCCTACTAAATTACATATTTCACTACATTGTATTTACAGTTTTTATTCTAGTTATGTTGATGTTGTGGTTTTAAATTTGTTATTGTTTCCATTTTGTAAGATTTTATGTTAACAATTTTTCGAAAAAAATGATTAAGTCATTATTTTCCACACCTGCCGTTTGCTACTGAGATTCATAGGGGAGCTGAAGCCTTTTCCAAATACCATCAGGCATCGCAGAGCAAATAGATGAGTAAATAAAACCCACATCTGAAAGGTTAGACGTATATGATGATGTCACAACTTATATTCAGGTTTTCTCCTCTGACTTCCTGCTGTGGCCTCACTCTTACATCACTCATTTACAGCTCTCCTTTCTGTTTTTGTTGTGCTGTTGGAGCGTTGCTGCATAGTTCTACTCGTCTGTAACTGTCCTAATGCATTGGTTGGATGTGGTATTTCTGCCTGTGTTTGGAGAAGAAAATAACTCAATGTCTGTAACTTCTGCCAGAGCATGAATCCACAGAGGGATGCGTGCCCCACTGTTTACAGACTGGCTATTATTTTTCATTCATTAATGAAATAGTTAATTAATCAAAATAAAGCAGAATAATGAGGTCTTAGCTAATTGAAGCAGGTAAACATGAAAGCAGAAATTAGGCTTGTTGGATATTGTCTTTGTTTGTATTTTTTAAAACTTTATTTTACTTATTCCTTTTTTTTTTTGTTTGGACTGATGTAAATGTAAATGTACTTTATTTATATAGCCCTTTACAACAATCCATTTCGGTGTACCAAGCAATAAAATACAGCAAAAAAGGATAAGATAAGATAAAAGTGTTACCATACTACTGGGTATTAAAAGCCATCTGAAATAAGTAGGATTTTAGCCCTGATTTAAAGTGGCCCAGGTCAGAAATAAGACACATCTCGGGGGGGAGCTTATTCCAGAGCCTGGGGGCAGCAGCAGAAAAGGCTCAGTCACCCTAGGGCTTGTATTTGGACCTGAACACTTCCAGAAAAAGTTGATTTGTTGACCTCAGAGCTCTGCCAGGGTTACAGTTAAAAGCTCAGATAAATACGATGGGGTGAGGCTGTTAAGAGCTTTAAAAACAAACTTTAAAAGTTTAAAATCAATGCATCTGCATCATTTAACATTTCAATAAACAGTCACATTTCATGCTTTTTATTAATTTTCCGTTATTCATTCATGCTGTTATTCTTTATGAAATTTAAGTGTATCTAACTTTTAAAAGGGCTTTTTTTTATTATCAAAGTGTCATGAAAATAAAGAGAATGGTACAATCCCATCTTTTGGCTCATATTCTGTACGCCTTTAATCGTTTTCATCTGTGAGTTCATCTGATTATTTTTGTGTGCTGCTTTGATGATGTTGATAAACATTTAGATGATTTATGAAATGCAAGACATATGGAGGCCTTAGTAGGATTAAGCCAATAAAGAAACTGGGCGGAGGACATGAGTCATGCAGGAGGAGCTTCCGCCCACCGAATCTGGCGCAAATTGCCCTCCTTTACGTCCGCAGATCAGATCTAACTACTGAGTGAATACTAAATTCCTGTTTGTTTACATCGGTTATTGTTTCCAGTCAGAAATAAAATAACTAATATATAATAACTATATAAAACAACTCATCTAAAGTATATTAAAGTAATTTATAAAGTCACAAACTTGGACAGTTACAGTCAGATTAAACTGTTGGAGGAGCCGTTGAGTTTGGCCCCGCCCACCGAATCTGGCGCCAACTGTCCTCCTTTACGTCCGCAGCTCGGATCTAAATACTGAGTGTCTGTAACTCAGACTCATGTTGAACTTTGAGATCAGCAGAATCAGTCACAATGAGCGGCAGAGGAAAGGGAGGAAAAGGACTCGGTAAAGGAGGCGCAAAGCGGCACCGGAAGGTTCTCCGTGATAACATCCAGGGAATCACCAAACCCGCCATCCGCCGCCTGGCCCGCCGCGGCGGAGTCAAGCGTATCTCTGGCCTCATCTACGAGGAGACTCGCGGGGTGCTCAAGGTCTTCCTGGAGAACGTTATCCGTGACGCAGTAACCTACACCGAGCACGCCAAGAGGAAGACGGTCACCGCCATGGACGTGGTGTACGCGCTCAAGAGGCAGGGCCGCACTCTGTACGGCTTCGGAGGTTAAACTGCTGCTGGGACACATCACCTCAGACACAACGGCTCTTTTCAGAGCCCCCCCACCTCATCTGAAGAGCTCTGATTCAATGTTGCTTCTTACATGTGCTCAATATGAACCAAAAATAATGACTGTAAATATCCCACCAAACCCACAGTTTACCGACCACATCAAGATAAGCTGCAAGTCAGAATTATCTGAATGGAAGGTGATGGTACAGATGGCTTCGAATCTGTATTTCCATGCCGTGTCATTGAACCGTGGGTTAGAAGTATGTTTGAATATGAAACGAGTTTGAATATGAGCGAGTTTGCTCAAATGTGTGGCGAGCACATTTTTCACTGCCTGTGAAAGTGTCGGGTATGCAACAATTAGCTGGATGCATTTATGCATTCTGTCTGTCCACAGTACGGTAATGCATCACCGCAGGAGTCGGGAACCTTTTTGGCTGAGAGAGCCATGAAAGCCACATTTTTTGAAAAATTTCCGCGGGAGCCATATATTTCTTTTATATATTTATATATTTCTTATATATATTCATATATTTCCACCAACGAGATGGTAAATCTCCAAGAACGTCCTGGGCCTGTTCATGTTCATAAAAACAACGCTAGAAGCTAACCGGCTACATGTTTTAACATGGAAATAAACATCTAATTTACTTTAATATTGTTAGCTCAGGCAACCATAAAGTTGACCACCCGAATGACATCACTTCATCAAGATGCTCGCCACACATTTGAGCAAAAAAGCGCCTGATATAGAATGAAATGACTTAAGCATGAAAACGTTTCGTATTTTCTGCAGGGAAAATAAATGCTGCGTTGGCCGGGAATCGAACCCGGGTCAACTGCTTGGAAGGCAGCTATGCTCACCACTATACCACCAACGCTGTGGATCAAAACATCTGGCCCATCTGCAGTGAGACCGACAGGTAAGTGCATAGTTTCATCACCAGAGTCTGATTATTCGATCACGCTGAATCGATCTAACGCGTCAGTGGACACTCCTGCTGTCTTTTTGCACTGATTCCTGTTTAATGTGAGCAGTTTTCAGCAGGGGGGGGGGGATGCTGCAGCAGCTGTATGAAAACTCAGAGGTGGATCATGAAGTTACTAAACTTAAAACTCTTGTAAAAAGCATCATATGGATGGATGTGTATAAATGAAAGAATAAAGCAGAGGATGGTGCTCAGTCCTGTAACTATTACACCCCCCCATATTAAAGGAAATGAAGAGGAAATAAAGAGGAAATAAAGCCACAGATATTTCTGTAGGACACCAACTTAAAATGGCGTCAGGGAGCTTTTACTGGTGTTTGGGTGTTAAAATGTGTTTAGTGTCAGACAGCGCCCCCTGCTGGAGGGAAGCATGAACTCGCAGAAGAAGAATTGGAAGTCATCTGATGCGTTCACGGTAACCAAGAAAAAAAATAAAAAATAAAAATAAACCAAAACAATCTAATTCTTTCTCCTGAAAGCAGATACATTATTTAATGAAGTCGTTTTAATTTTTAACCGTTTCCTGTAGTTTATTTAAAGGTTATTATTTTAAAGCTAATTTTCTGCTTCTCAATGAACACTGAGCCTGTGAGGCAGCTGCTGCTTGTTTCTTCTTCGTATTCTGTGTTTCATGGATAAATGTGTTTATTTTAGTCTTTAATGTGTGTGTGAACCATCCAGGGAGTGAAAGTGAGGCTAATGATGAATAATATAGTTTGTGGATCAGATTTAGAGTTTAAGAGTATGAAAGCAGCAGTAATAATATGTGAAGTGAAAGAAGCTGTGAGGGGATGAGATGTTAGTTTGAGGTGAATGTTGGTTGTTGGGGGGTAAAGGAGGAGTGAGCTCTTTATGGGAGGCTGTGGGGGCTCTTAGAAGAGCCTTTGTTCGGTGTGGGATGAAGGAGCCGTTTACTTCTTGGCCTTCTTGGCTGCGGGCTTCTTGGCGGCAGGTTTCTTGGCTGCGGGCTTCTTGGCCGGAGCCGCTTTGGGCTTCTTAGCGGCGGGCTTCTTGGGGCTCTTCTTGGCTGCTGCGGGCTTTTTGGCGGCGGCGGCTTTCTTGGCCGGAGCCTTCTTGGGGGACTTCTTGGCTGCTGCGGGTTTCTTGGCGGCGGGCTTCTTGGCCGCGGTGGTCTTCTTGGCGGCGGCGGGCTTCTTGGCTTTAACGGGAGCCTTCTTCTTCGCCACCACCGCCTTCTTGGCTGGTTTGGCGGCTTTGGGCTCCTTCTTGGCCAGCTTGAAGGAGCCGGAGGCCCCCGTGCCCTTGGTCTGGCTCAGGGTTCCTATGGTGACCAGCTTGGTGACGGCGGTGTTGATCCGTTTGTTGGACTTGGTGACGTCGACGCCGTTCCCGGCCAGCGCCTTCTTGAGCGCCGCCAGAGACATGCCCTTGCGCTCCTTGGACTCGGCCACGGCGGCCACGATGAGCTTGGGGAGGCTGGGTCCGTCCTTGGTGGCCCGGGGAGCGGGCTTCTTCTTCGGGGCTTTGGCCGGGGCTTTAGCCGGCGCGGCTGCTGGAGCTTCCTCTGCCATGTTTGTGTGTCGCTGTTCGTCTGAACGTCTCGAGCTCAAAGCAGGAGGCGGGACTTATAACGCGCATGAGAACCGTGGAGAGGCAACGCGCTCCGCCGCTCTGCCGCCGCCTCTAATGGGGACACACTTGTGTTTTCTCCGCAGCCTTTTCCACACTAAATCCCCCCAAAGCCAACGTTTTCCAACACAAGTGTGGCCGCAGCAGGAAGGAAACCCTCGGCCCTCCACACTGAGCTCATGTTCGGCTTCCAGGACTTTTTCTCTCGGTTCCAGGAGGCTTCAAACCGCTCCGATACTCGGTCACTTGGAGCGGCTCGCAGCGAGTTTTCTCCACATTTCGGCTCCTAGAATATCTCAAACCTCTTTGTATGGAACATAAGAGCTTTGTTCCCGTCAGCAGAGACATCTGTGGACAGAGTTGAGATGAAACGGTGGATCTGTTGTGGTTTGTTGGCTTGTAACGGAGGAAGTTTTAGCTGGAAGTAAACACACGGACGCTGCCGCTGCTCGGGCGGATATTCCTGTCACAGATGATCCTCAGGAACAGACTTCCTGTCTCCTCTAAACACAGATTAATCAACAACTGCAGCTTAAACACAGCAGTTAGTCACCATCAGGCTGAAGATGGCAAATAAAAGTGTATTTCTTTGTGATAAAGTGAAATGAAAGAACAAATTCATTACTTAATGCAGTTACATAAACATAAATGGGATCTATCAAATAATGGTATTATTTTAACATATGTGATTGTATTTATATGTAACTGTAACTGTGTGTTGAGTTCACAGTTGGGGTTAATGTAAATGAGGGCAATCATCCCTTTAATTAAAGGAACATGTGATGATGACCTTATAAAAGGTGGCTGCCTTCGCTCTGTTGTTAAAATCGGAGATCAGACTGAGATGGATGCTTTGAAATGTAAAATATCTCGATGTAAAAAGGCATCGACGTCCACGTTAAGAGAGGAGTTAAGTTCCTCGGTGTCTGGATGGAAAGAAAAGAGCTAAACAAGTGTGAGAAATGGGAATTCATTGATTATAAATCTGACTAAAAGCTAAACGGTTCCTCAGCTCTTGACTCCAGTCGCTGTATTCGCTCAACAGAAAACTATATTGATCTAAAATAAATTATGATCCAAACATCTTGGATCGGTGGTAATAAATCTGTAAATGCAGAAGATGATAAAGAATATTAATGAAGACGTAATCAGTGAAAAGCTGTGAGACACAGTGTGGCTGATCTCTGTGAACAGGGCTGTGACTCAGTGGATTAAATAAGTTTAACTGGAACAAGAACCAGAATCTCCTGCTGGAACCGTAGAGATGAAGGAACAAATTGATTCAATTATACAGCAGTAATATGTAGAATTACACAAAATCTGTTTAAATAGTTATTAGAAAAATTCTCTCAAAATTAGGCTCAGAGTCGCTGGATTAACACAAAACATTTATTTCTTGCAAGAAAGAGACAAGTCGGCACAACCTGTCAGGAAGCTGCTCAGAGTTGCCAACAAAATGGTGCTCCAGCTATTTATGTTATTTATGTTTGCTGACCACACAATGTTATGTTATGTTACTCGCCATTTAATGTCATGGGAAGACGAGTTCAGACAGTCAAAACACTTTTGCTTGGTACATAGTATTATGAGAACAAAAAGACAGGAGGACCCCCCCCCCCCTCAGTTTCTGTACCAACGCTCACTTTTGAGGGTTCCTCCTATATGTGTCTCAACCTTTTGCTGCTCTTTGGGAGAGGAAAGCAACACCGTGTTTTAGCCTGTTAACTTGCTAGCTTAAACTTATTGTGTAGCACGCTAACATATTTCTGTGATTTAATTTGTGGAGGAGCTCAAGTTAAACACGAAAGACTGGATGTTTTTTTACACCTTTTGTCAGAATGAACAGAAAGATATCCTGGTCTGGGCCTGTTCATGTTCATAAAAACAACGCTAGAAGCTAACCGGCTACATGTTTTAACATGGAAATAAACTAATTTAATTTGGTTTAATATTGTTACTGATCTCAGGAGAAAAACTAGAATTAAAGAACTTCAGTTTAAATGTGTACACATTTAAACTGAAGTTTATTTTGTATCTTGCTAAATAACTGAAGGAATAAGAAACCTGGGTAATATGAGTTTTAGTGCAGAAACAAATAACAAATGTTAGTTTTTGTTGGTCATCGACACTGAAACATAATTTTTGATCAAAAACATTGTTCCTGAACCTAGAAGGAAAATAAGTATAAATAAAGGGTCTAAATGAGGGGACCGTGTGATTTATGGTAGAGAGTAAGTGTAAAAAGCAGCTTGTGACGTTGCTTCAGCAGAAATGTCAGTTTGGCGGAAACATGGCGGCACAGAGAACAGTTTTACTGGCAGAAGTAGGATCTTATAATGAGATGAGTAACTGCAGCTACACTGTTAATGATTTCTAAATGAATGAATGTAGTTATTGTTCCAGTTAAATGAACAGGATGCAGCCAGTTTCGGCTTCCTAACCCCTGAGATAATGATGTGTAATCAGAGCAGGACGCTGAGCTCTCAGGGCCGGGTGGTGGCTCTTAGAAGAGCCGTTGGGTTGTTGCTTTAGCAGCTGGGAGCTGTTTACTTGGAGCTGGTGTACTTGGTGACGGCCTTGGTGCCCTCGGACACGGCGTGCTTGGCCAGCTCACCGGGCAGCAGGAGGCGCACGGCGGTCTGGATCTCCCTGGAGGTGATAGTGGAGCGCTTGTTGTAGTGAGCCAGGCGGGAAGCCTCGGCGGCGATGCGCTCAAAGATGTCGTTGACGAAGGAGTTCATGATGCTCATGGCCTTGGAGGAGATGCCGGTGTCGGGGTGGACCTGCTTCAGCACCTTGTAGACGTAGATGGCGTAGCTCTCCTTCCTGGTCTTTCTCCTCTTCTTGCCGCCCTTGCCGGCGGTCTTGGTCACGGCTTTCTTGGAGCCCTTCTTGGGGGCAGACTTGGCGGGTTCAGGCATCTTTCTTCTCCGGTTGTTTCCAGCAAAGAATGAGCTGCTGCCGGCAGAGAGACTCTTCTTATCCAGACTGTATGGAAATCTCACTGCGCTGTCCCCCGGCTGTGATTGGCTGAGCCAGAGCTGAGGGGAGGGGCGCGTTTCCATGGTAACTGCCTTTGTTCTGCTGCGGTCTGGAAACAGTTTGAGTTCAGAGGGAAGAAACCGAGAAGCAGAGGAAGAGAAAGAGGAGAAATCCCTCAGATGTGGCTCAACAATATCAACAAAACTGACACTAACGATAAATAAGAGTAAAATTAACCGTCACATCTAGTGAAAACATCATTTTATCGTAGTTTAAAACAAATATTTGCGCAGAGGAAGATTAATAAAACTGATTTCTGAGTATATTTTATCTTCACATGTGACCTTTTCTTTTATATTGCTAAGCTGGAAAAGCTTTTGACTCAGTTTAGTCTACACTGATATCATCTCAGTAGTTACTACAAAAACTACAAAGTTTACTGATCCAATTGGCCTATTACTCACCTGTAATAATAATGCAATATCAATGATAATTTGCTTTATTGTTCCAACAAGGAGAAATAACCGACTCTCCAAGTTTCACAATGTGGGACAGAAAGAGGAGAAGTTGGTGTGGAAACTCATCTTAAATTAACTAAACTTCTTATAAACCTTTTTTATAAGGTCTATAACATGTTGATCACCAGATTGTTGAGGTGTTTATGGATTAAAGCTGTTTTTATCCAGCAGATCATCAGTAAAATCAGACATGTTGAGCTCCACCTGCATCATATCATCTTTATTAATATAAATAATCATAAGAAAGCTCATTATTTCATCACCCAAACCTCTAACAATTTGAATAACTTTACACCCATGTCTATTATTCAGGGACTTAAAGCCTTCGCTCACTCATTTACTCCCAGAAGAAGGAACTGAGATGAAAAAAGGATTCATGTTCACTGATATTTTATCCTGAAACTAACTGAAAAACACTCCGATTGGAGGCTTTTTTTTAAAAAAATAAAAAAAGGTTGGATGATTTGATCAGTCAGTTTGGTGGAAAAGCCTCATAAATACCTAATTGATGAGAATTATTGATTAAAGCCACATTATGTATTCAAAGACAATGAATGGTGCAACATTGATAGTATTCAAACAGAACTGCAGCTACTTTATAGTAACTGACAGAAATGTGTTATTAATATTCAGTTTAACGGAGGATGAAGCTCTCAGGGGGGGTTGTGGGGCCCTTAAAAGAGCCGTTGTGTTGCTATAACCCGGTGGGGGGGCAGCCTAAGCCCTCTCCCCGCGGATGCGGCGGGCCAGCTGGATGTCTTTGGGCATGATGGTGACCCTCTTGGCGTGGATGGCGCACAGGTTGGTGTCCTCGAACAGGCCGACCAGGTAGGCCTCGCTGGCCTCCTGCAGAGCCATGACGGCGGAGCTCTGGAAGCGCAGGTCGGTCTTGAAGTCCTGAGCGATCTCTCGGACCAGCCGCTGGAAGGGCAGCTTGCGGATCAGCAGCTCGGTGGACTTCTGGTAGCGGCGGATCTCCCTCAGAGCCACGGTACCGGGCCTGTAGCGGTGAGGCTTCTTCACGCCGCCGGTGGCCGGGGCGCTCTTGCGGGCAGCCTTGGTGGCCAGCTGCTTCCTGGGAGCTTTGCCTCCGGTGGATTTACGGGCTGTCTGCTTGGTTCTTGCCATCGTTTCTGTGTCAACACGCACAAGAAAGCCTGAGAGAGAGCGAACAGTGTGAGGGTGAGAGGAGAGCCGCTGCTCTTAAACTGTGGCCCCGGCGGGGAACCGGTGACGCTGCTGCGGACCTCCGGCTCCTGATTGGAGAGCGGCTCCTCCTGGAGCTCAGCCCCGCCTCGAGGAGCCAGCTCCCGCCTGAAAGCGCGCTGCTTATTGGCGCAAAGCGCTTTGAAAAAGTCCCTGAAAGGGAGCGCGGCCCGCCCTCTGCGGCTCTGCTGGAGGCCTCTTCCCTGGTTGGTGGGCAGGAAGCGGCCCGCCCTCTGCGGCTCTGCAGAACAAAGAGACTCAAACAACCGAGTTTATGGATCATTTATAAACATCTAAACAGACCAATACTGTGTGATGGGTAATCAATTGATCTGATTAGTGGAAACAGACACATTAGCTGATGTTGGATGGATGTGAATAATACAAACCTCAGATGGTTTTATGGTGGAAACTTGTTTAATCATCATGTTTAGGTTTATTCATGTTGATCATGAAAATGTAACTTCAATTTAAAGCAGAACTTTATCAGGAAATACTCATGAATAAAAAAATAAACTAAACTTGACTGAACTTTGTTGAATTTAATAAAGCTAAATCATCCATCCATCCATTTTCTATATAAACTTAAAGGGTAGTTTATGCTTCTCCGTCATTTCGACGTAGCTCCGCCACCAGGTTGATCCGAGCCCAACTCTTTTATCCGAAGCTTTTCCAAAGTTCTCTCAAATTAGTCTTGAAGGAGAGATCTTACGGAGTTATGACTCGGGTTTATCACATTTGATAAGATTATTCCGGCCGCTGCTGTTGGAACGGCTCATTGATGTGGCACCCAGTAATTATTTTAATTAACTTACTTTAATGTGACTAAACCCTTATATCCCAGTATTGCTGTATACAGAACAATTATCCAATATTGTAAATTATAACTTTCATTCAGGCAGTATATTGTTAGAACACCATAGACAGGATACTAAACTCACTTTATGACACGTTTAATGCTGAGAATTCAGTAAAAAAAAAAAACCAAAACACTAAAGATATAAATCCACAGGTCCAGCAATAAACCAAACTCAAGTTATGTTTATATTTATTTAAGCTTAAAACATCAAAAAGACATCGGTGAATTGTAGAAATAAGTTTAAAATGCAGGTAAAGTTGATGCTGATGTCAGTAAAGTTCATTTTGGCTGATTCACTTTAAATCTTTAAAAGCTTTTCACATCCAGCCAACATACATTCAGGCTTTATAATCCCTCAGATAATGATGTCCTGGTCTGGGCCTGATTATGTTCATAAAAACAACGCTAGAAGCTAACCGGCTACATGTTTTAACATGGAAGTAAACAAAATCATTTAATTTACTTAAATATGGTTACTGATCTCGGAAGAAAAACTAGAATTAAAAACCAAGAATTGTAAACATTTGAACTGAAGTTTATTTTGTATCTCGGTAAATAACTGAAGGAATAAGAAACATGGATAATGTGAGTTTAGTGCAGAAACAAATAAGAAATGTTAGCTTTTGTTGGTCAGCGACACTGAAACTAAAGTCACTTTTGATGAAAAACATTGTTCCTGAGCTCAGAAGGAAAATAAGTATAAATAAAGGGTCTAAATTAGAGGAATGTTTGATTTACGGTGTAAAAAGCAGCTTGTGACGTTGCTTCAGCAGAAATGTCAGTTTGAGGGAAACATGGCAGCACAGAGAATAGTTTTACTGGCAGAAGTAGGATATTATAATGTAGCTACCCTGTTAATGATTTCTAAATGAATGAAATTAGTTATTGTTCCAGTTAAATGAACAGTATGCAGTCAGTTTCGGCTTCCTAACCCCTGAGGTAATGATGTGTAATCAGAGCAGGACGCTGAGCTCTCAGGGCCGGGTGGTGGCTCTTAGAAGAGCCGTTGGGTTGTTGCTTTAGCAGCTGGGAGCTGTTTACTTGGAGCTGGTGTACTTGGTGACGGCCTTGGTGCCCTCGGACACGGCGTGCTTGGCCAGCTCACCGGGCAGCAGGAGGCGCACGGCGGTCTGGATCTCCCTGGAGGTGATGGTGGAGCGCTTGTTGTAGTGAGCCAGGCGGGAAGCCTCGGCGGCGATGCGCTCAAAGATGTCGTTGACGAAGGAGTTCATGATGCTCATGGCCTTGGAGGAGATGCCGGTGTCGGGGTGGACCTGCTTCAGCACCTTGTAGACGTAGATGGCGTAGCTCTCCTTCCTGGTCTTTCTCCTCTTCTTGCCGCCCTTGCCGGCGGTCTTGGTCACGGCTTTCTTGGAGCCCTTCTTGGGGGCAGACTTGGCGGGTTCAGGCATCTTTCTTCTCCGGTTGTTTCCAGCAAAGAATGATCTGCTGCCGGCAGAGAGACTCTTCTTATCCAGACTGTATGGAAATCCCACTGCGCTGTCCCCCGGCTGTGATTGGCTGAGCCTGTTAGGGGCGGAGCTTTAATAACGGTCTGTTTGACGTAACATGAAATAGAAACAACTCAGATTCTCTTTCAAATCTGAGCTATATTGGATTAAAACTACTTTTTATGCCAAGTGAAATAATGAGATCATAACACAGCTTTTTAGCTTAAGATGTTCACTTTGATTCATGTTCAGGCTCATTGGTAATTTTAAATATGACGGCCGTTATAGTAACATAATTTTGTTGTATTGATCAGTTCCCCAAATCAGCCCCATTTACTTAGCTGGAACTTTGCCACATATCAATCAATCAACATTTATTTATATAGCACCTTACAACAACCAGAGATTTACTAAAGTGCTTCACATTTCCAGAAATACATTTAAAGTATTACATATAACACAAGACAACAACAACAAAAAGGTGAGCCACAGCTTCAGTGAAAAGCCTGTTTAAATAAATACGTTTTTAATCTGGCTTTGATCAGTCGTACGTAGATCAGTATTCAGTAAGATCTGTCACCCCACTGCTGACACCTGGACTAGCAGAGCTCTGCCAGGTTGGTAAAGCCGGGGTTTCACTTATGTGGGGGGGGTGCAAGGCCATTAACCGCGTGGAAAACAAAGTTTTAAATTGGATCCTAAATGTTGCAGGTAGCCAGCAGAGGGAGTAAAGTACAGGTGTTGGTTAGGAGCCCGGCAGCAGCATTTTGTACCAGTTGTTAGACAGATGTTTGGCTGAGTCTGATGTACAGAGTCCTGCAGTAACCTTGAGCTGACAAAGGTGTGGACGGCTGTTTCCAGGTCACAAATCTAGATATTGGTTCTGGGTGAATGAATCATGGCTGCAATTGTTTGTGATCTTTAAGCGCTTTGAGATGAATTCTGGGTCATTTAGGTTGTTATATTTTATATTCATGTTTAATGCTAGAATTTCAGCTGTTGGAAACAGTGATTTTCTAGCACATCCCAGGTTACTTCGGCAGAACTAAAAATTTAAGTTCAGAGCTCTTCAGATGAGGTGGGGGGCTCTGAAAAGAGCCGTTGTGTCTGAGGTGATGTGTCCCAGCAGCAGTTTAACCTCCGAAGCCGTACAGAGTGCGGCCCTGCCTCTTGAGCGCGTACACCACGTCCATGGCGGTGACCGTCTTCCTCTTGGCGTGCTCGGTGTAGGTCACTGCGTCACGGATGACGTTCTCCAGGAAGACCTTGAGCACCCCGCGGGTCTCCTCGTAGATGAGGCCGGAGATACGCTTGACTCCGCCGCGGCGGGCCAGGCGGCGGATGGCGGGTTTGGTGATTCCCTGGATGTTATCACGGAGAACTTTCCGGTGCCGCTTTGCGCCTCCTTTACCGAGTCCTTTTCCTCCCTTTCCTCTGCCGCTCATTGTAACTGATTCTGCTGATCTCAAAGTTCAACATGAGTCTGAGTTACAGACACTCAGTATTTAGATCCGAGCTGCGGACGTAAAGGAGGACAGTTGGCGCCAGATTCGGTGGGCGGGGCCAATCTCAACGGCTCCTCCAACAATTTAATCTGACTGTAACTGTTTGTGACTTTATAAATGACTTTAATATACTTTAGATGAGTGCAGTTATTTTATTTCTGACTCTAGGAACAATAATCGATGTAAACAAACATAAATATGTATTTTTTTTGTTCTGTGGAACAAACCCTGATGTAACAGAAGACAATTAATCAAAGTCTCCATGACTGAACTGCATCTTTATGCCGTAAATGTTTGATTATTTGTCTCTTTTGAAAGTAAACTATATTATTCTCCCCCCAAACCGTCTGAAACACTCCGGGTGTTACCGAGACTGAATAAAGATAAAGAAAACTAAAGATAATTAATTTTCCTGTTCATCTAAATCTTTGACTGTAGTTGTGACTAATTATCCGAGTCCAATTTAAAAACAGAACTAATTAATTCACATTTTAAACAGGTTTTTGGTTAAACTTTAAATAGGAGATGCTCAGAAATATAATTTAGTTTGTTTCTGCTCCTGGATTCCAGTTTTTTCTCTGATCGCTGAGATCCATTTGTCCCGTTTCTCTTTAACTTTGCGGAGTTTATTCAAAGATAAACCGGAATTGTTTCTGAATCTGTTCAGTCCACAGCTCCGCAGATCTTTGCCATTTCCGACGAGTTTGAAGTGGTTTCACTTCTTCTTTGAGGGATATTTCGGTAGTTAGCATCTGTGGAGCTGCATTACCGCCCCCTGCTGGAATGAAACTGACCTACACCCAGAATAACGCACATTGCTGTTGTTCAGGTTACAATCGCCTGTTTTTTACTCTTTTATTATTTCTCCTGCTCTTTATTCTGTTGACTTTCTTTAAGTCTAAATCTTTTGAAATATTATCCAAAGTCAAAGACTTCTTCCGCCAAAGTCTTCCCTTTGACTGTGTAGAGGTTTATTCTATTTACCAGAAACAACTAATTCATGAATTGTTCAGTTTAATACACGGAAATTAAAACTTTTAGTACAACGTACAACTTAATGTCCAGAAGCTGTTTAAAATGAGGGATAATAAATACTAAAACTGTTTTATATGAACTGATTTCTTTTTCTTCTTCTGTGGTGATTTTATATTTAAATCAGAGGTTAAAGATGTAGTGGATTTCTTTTTGCTGGAGCAGGTTTAGGTGTGATATGAGCTGTAACTCCAACCTGAGGTAACAATAAGATATTTAAAAGCTGTCTGATCATCTATCAGCAAGCTGTAAAAGCTCTAAGAGACAATTAGTTTCCCTCCATTACAGCCAAAAACTGACACAATCTTTCAAACTATGAACTCTTTCTTTGTCTCAAGCTTCAACTTGTTCTCTTCCAAAATTGACCATATGGTCTAATATCCTCCTTTTCCAGTCACTTTTTTTTAAGGATTTTGAGTTTGTGTCTTCGGCCCAAATCATTGATTTTCTCCCACACGAGGAAAACGAACGATTCCAACCTTAATTTTTATTTTTATTTCCTGTCAGTCAGTCTGAACTCATCATGTTTCCTGTTCAGCTTCATTTAGTCTGTGAACAAACATCATTTCTACACCTCAGACCTGCAGCAGCCCATAAAGTCAGTGAACCTTTTCCCACTTTGTTTCCTTCTGCCAACACTTAAAGCCGTTCTGACTCTGAGGAAACCAGGTGATGCAGAGTTCCAGCTGTTATTTTGTCCCATTCCTCCTTAAACAGGTCTTAAGGTGTGCAGCAGTGCGGGGGGGTGGTTGTTTCTCTGCTGGGGACAGGTCAGGACTGCAGGCAGCCAGTCCAGCACCCGTACCTCTTCTTCCTCAGCCAGGCCTTTGGAATGTGGCAGAATGTGGTTTTCCATGGTCTGCTTGAACAATGCTGGGACGTCCCAGGAAAAGATGTGGCCTTGAAGGCAGCATATGTTGCTGTAAAATCTCAGGGAACTTTTCTGCATTAATGCTGCCGTCACAGAAGTGGAAATGAGCTTTGCCGTTTTAAACACATTTGAGGACAAACCGGAACAATCAGAGAGAGAATAAATTATCCAAAGTAAAATTAAGTGAATGAAAAATTTTAAGATTTAAAAAAAAAAACTGAAATCATAATTTAAAGTAACTGGTTTAAAAATCTAAAAGTAAAAAGAAAGAAAGAAATCATCCTTCTTTTCCAGAGGAGCGTTTGATTAGGCCGTCAGAACCTCCCGAACCTCAAAGGGAGGCGTTAGGTTTGCTTCCCAGGAGCGTGCTGGAAGCTGCGCCTGCGCAGTTGCAGTTTGCTCCCCAGTTTTGGATTAGTTTCGTCATGTGAACAGAAACAAACTGACTTCCGGTGTAGCTGATCTGACTTCTAAATAAGAGCTCAGATTTAATTATTTAGTTCGTTATCTGTTTTAAACATAATTTGCATAGTAGTTTTTTTTTAATTATGATTTACATGAAATAATAATAATTATTTATCATGTTTTCTTTCTGTTTGGTGACAACGTTTTGTTTAAATTTTCTGATATTTTGGCATAAAACGTTTTTCAAATGAATTCAGATGCTTTTTTTGTAAATTCAATCAGTTTTCAAAATCTTTTCTGACTTTGTTTCTTAGACAAAACATTTTTATTATAAACCAAGTTCATTCTTAATGCAAAGGATGGATAGCTTTAATAAACTGAACTACTTTGTTCCAGTTTCTGTGAGTAAAGCAACACAAACACATCTTTTACAAAGTGATGCTTCTTATATTCGCTCTTTTCAATCATTACTAACAAACTTTTACTCATTCATGTTGTTAACTATGATTTTGTGCTTCTTGCACTTTATCCTCAAACATTTAATTTAAAAACTGATTTTCCTTTTATGTTTTCATCTCATTGGGTGAAATTCGTTTGGTTGGCTGATCCGACACCACCAAACACACGTTTAACAGCGTTTAATAGACGTTCGGCGGCCTTCTGGACCCCGCAGACGGTGAATTTTGTCCTTTGTCTATGCATTTATTATAATTATTATGTATTTATATATTGTTATTTATATGTGTACAAACATAGGTGTACAATTTTTGATGCTCTTTTATTTTAACGGCTCTTTTCTTGAGTGGAAAGGAGTAACTTGTGCCCTAACCCTCGAGTCACGCCTGTTATCTTGAAAACCATAGAAGAAGTCATGTGACCACATATTTTTGAAGCGGCATCCATTTCACTCATCCTGGCTTGAGAGGCGAGAACATTTGAGTTCAAAAAGCAATTTTTTGCCCTCAAAAGTAACATTTCTATGATCAAGGTTTTTGATTGCTCAGTTTGAACAATTTTAGACGACTTTGAAAACAGTTCAAACATGTTGTTGTGCTTTAGTAAGCTACAACATGAGTCGATACAGTTAGCATGAGTCGATACAGTTAGCATGAGTCGATACAGTTAGCATGAGTCGAAACAGTTAGCATGAGTCGAAACAGTTAGCATGAGTCGAAACAGTTAGCATGAGTCTATACAATGAGCATGAATCTATACAATGAGCATGAGTCGATACAGTTAGCATGAGTCGATACAGTTAGCATGAGTCGAAACAGTTAGCATGAGTCGAAACAGTTAGCATGAGTCGATAAAGTTAGCATGAGTCGAAACAGTTAGCATGAGTCGAAACAGTTAGCATGAGTCTATACAATGAGCATGAATCTATACAGTTAGCATGAGTCGATACAGTTAGCATGAGTCGATACAGTTAGCATGAGTCGAAACAGTTAGCATGAGTCGAAACAGTTAGCATGAGTCGATACAGTTAGCATGAGTCGAAACAGTTAGCATGAGTCGAAACAGTTAGCATGAGTCGAAACAGTTAGCATGAGTCAGCTCAAAACAGCTGGGGGGGGGGGTTTCCAAAATGATGGGTCTGATATATATATATTACTTTATTGTATTTTATTGTTGGAAATTGTATTCTTACATTTGATCACTAAAAGTATTTTTTTCATGCTGCAGAAAAAGCTTGTTGTTGATTCTCTTTATGTTTCTGCTCTTATTTTGAAGGAATACACCGGAAGTATAAGTTATTCCTGCGCCTTGACGAGTTCAGATCCAAGGAGAGAAAGATCTGCCGCTGACGGAGAGGACAGACTTTACTTCAGTGGGACTCAGTCCAACAAACATCCGCCGTGACTTCGTGTCGGAACCGACGTGAAACAGCCGCGGGAGACATTTTGGATCCGGCAGGTCGCTGCTGTCGGTGGATCATCAGCTGGGACGGGCAGGAATGGCTCGGCCGAAGAAGAAAAGCTCCTCTGGGTGTTTAGCGTGAGGCTCAGAGGGGGGAGAGGGCTGGACGGAACATTACAAACTGCAGAGAAGAGGAAGAAACGGAGGAAGAGGAGGACAGAGCTGACATTTAATAAAACAAAGAAGAAGAAGATGGGCCGGAGAGTGGATCTGCTGGAGGTCTGCGGGCTGCTGCTGCTGCTGCTGCTGCTGCTGCTGAGCGGAAACTGTGACTGCAGAGGTGAGGAAGGTGAGGAGGAGGAGGAGGGGGGAGGCTGCTGGGTCAGAAACACGAACAGAGCCGGTTCGGCTCATTTAATGCTAATAAAATAAAAACAGTTAACTAAGTTAACAGTTAACTAAGCAAAGAAACCAACAGAGTAACTGAAACTTCTCTCTGATCCTGAGCTGTACGAGGCGACTGTGGAGAGAAAAAACTCCCTTTAACAGGAAGAAACCTCCATCAGAACCAGAACCAGGAAGAAACCTCCATCAGAACCAGGAAGAAACCTCCATCAGAACCAGGAAGAAACCTCCATCAGAACCAGAACCAGGAAGAAACCTCCATCAGAACCAGAACCAGGAAGAAACCTCCATCAGAACCAGAACCAGGAAGAAACCTCCATCAGAACCAGAACCAGGAAGAAACCTCCATCAGAACCAGAACCAGGAAGGGTCCATCTGCCTGGACCAGCTGGGGCTGAGAGGACAGGAAAGAGGGGACAACAAGCAGCGTAACACCAGGCCAGAGACACCTGCTGAGAGAGAGAAACACAAGTTAATGACAGCAATGATGTCATCTGTACATGGAGGGAGGAGAGGTGCATCATGGGAGCTCCCCCAGCAGGCTGGGCCTATAGCAGCAGAACATGGAGGGAGGAGAGGTGCATCATGGGAGCTCCCCCAGCAGGCTGGGCCTATAGCAGCAGAACTATGGGATGTTTCAGGCTCACCTGAGCCATCAATTCATTATGTTCTGCTCTGAGATTCAAGCCCTGGTGCTGTCTGTTGGTGCTGTGGCAGCTGTTCATGTTGTTGTTTGTTTGTTTGTTTGTTTGTTTGTGTTTATGGTGAAATGAGCCTGAACAGTAATCAATGCAGCCATTGATCAGCTGTGTTTCCTCCTCTGATTTCCTCTCCGTGGGTCAGGAACTCTGAAATGTCCTTCTTGAGCGCAGTTTTAATCTGTTTCAGTATGAATGAGGTTTACAGATTTAACAGGTCAAATTCCACCTTAAATCTTTGTGCTGTTTGCAGCTAAAACTCACAGAAGAAGAACGACTCACTTTGATTCTGTCAAACACCGAGAGTCCGGTTTGATTTCAGGTTCCTGCTCCATCTTTGTTCCACCTGAGCTCACAGATCTGGGTTCTGACCCAAAGAAGGAGGTCGTGGATACAAGCGGCTGAAATGAGTTTCCTTCAGAGGGGGGCGGGGCTCAGCCTTAGAGAAAGGGGGAGGAGCTTCATAATCCAGGGGAGGGGCTCCACCGTCTGGGGGGAGGAGCTCCACCATATAGGGAGGAGCTCCATCGTCCAGGGGGAGGAGCTCCACCATATGGGGAGGGGCTCTACCATCCGGGGGGGAGGAGCTTCACCATATAGGGAGGAGCTCCACCATATGGGGAGGGGCTCTACCATCTGGGGGGGAGGAGCTCCACCGTCCGGGTGGAGCTCGGAGTCGAGCCGCTGCTCCTCCACATAGGAAGGTCTCAGCTGAGGTGGTTCCTCTGTTAGGATGCCTCCTGGGAGGAGGCCCCGGGTCAGAACCAGAACCAGATTATATATCCCATCTGACCTGGGGGCGCCTCAGGACCCCCCAGAAGGAGCTGGAGGGGGGTGTCTGTTTAACTCGTGGAGCTGTTGGTTCTGACCCGACCTCAGATCAGACTGATGGTTTCAGTCAGACGAACATATTTCCATGTTTGATAAAAGTCTGGTTTTGACCCAGAACCTGTTGGCTTTCAGCCGAACGTTTCAGCTCAGAGGAAGTTGACTCGGACAGAACCTCCCACCCCTCCAGAGTCTGAGCACATTTACAGGAAGCAGCAGCTGGATCAGAACGCCCTGAAGCATGACTCACCCAGTGGAGAACAGAAACTTTCTGCTTTTCCTCCAGCTGGATCCTTCCTGTGTTTAACTTTCACACAGCTGTGAGGCGGGATCCAGCTGGCCTGTTTTAATTCATTTATTCAGAGCTTCGTTTATTCAGAGCTTCATTTATTCAGAGCTTCATTTATTCAGAGCTTCATTTATTCAGAGCTTCTTTCCTTCAGAGCTTCCTTCCTTCCTTCCTTCCTTCAGAGCTTCCTTCCTTCCTTCCTTCCTTCAGAGCTTCTTTCCTTCAGAGCTTCCTTCCTTCCTTCCTTCAGAGCTTCTTTCCTTCAGAGCTTCCTTCCTTCCTTCCTTCCTTCAGAGCTTCCTTCCTTCCTTCCTTCCTTCAGAGCTTCTTTCCTTCAGAGCTTCCTTCCTTCCTTCCTTCAGAGCTTCTTTCCTTCAGAGCTTGCTTCCTTCCTTCCTTCCTTCCTTCAGAGCTTCCTTCAGAGCTTCCTTCAGAGCTTCCTTCCTTCAGAGCTTCCTTCAGAGCTTCCTTCCTTCCTTCCTTCAGAGCTTCCTTCCTTCCTTCCTTCAGAGCTTCCTTCCTTCATTCCTTCCTTCCTTCAGAGCTTCCTTCCTTCCTTCCTTCAGAGCTTCCTCCCTTCAGAGTTTCCTTCCTTCAGAGCTTCCTTCCTTCAGAGCTTCCTTCCTTCCTTCAGAGCTTCCTCCCTTCAGAGTTTCGTTCCTTCCTTCCTTCCTTCCTTCAGAGCTTCCTTCCTTCAGAGTTTCCTTCCTTCAGAGCTTCCTTCCTTCAGAGCTTCCTTCCTTCCTTCAGAGCTTCCTTCCTTCCTTCCTTCAGAGCTTCCTTCCTTCAGAGCTTCTTTCCTTCAGAGCTTCCTTCCTTCCTTCCTTCAGAACTTCCTTCCTTCAGAGCTTCGTCTTCAAACCCACAGGATTCAGGAGTTCTGTGCGTTCTTCTTCTCTTCTTCTCATGAAGTAGAGGTAACGATAGCAGAAGCTGTGCTGCCTTGTTGTTTCAGAGAGACGAGGCTTTCTCCTGCACCTTCCACAGCAGCCTTCCTCCTTCAGTCTGGTTCTGTCTCAGTGAACGAATCAGAGGGTCTCTGGATGTTTTCCACCCACTGCTTCTGGGTTTTGTTCAATAAATAATGAGTCTGTGAGATAACCTGAGGAGGGAGGACATTTCCACGGTTTGTGTCCTTTCTTTTTCACCCATTATGTCTGAGAGTCTCAAAGATTTGCTGAAGACCTGTTGGCTCTAATCTTTGGGGAAGTCTCTGCTTCCCAAACTCTGGACTGAAACCGACAGAAATCTGAGATGTTTGGCTGATGAGGAATCAAACCGCCGACCTTTCAGCAGCTAAACCGGCAGGAATGTGAACACAAAGACGTTACGTAACGGCTGAGCGAGTTCACGGAGGAGCGGCCCGTCGTTATCTGTCGAGCCAAAGTTTAAACCTTTAATGAGCTGAATGTGGGGCTCGAAGTGTCTCTTTCTCCTGAAACAACAGCAGGTCGAGGGCGAGAGGCGGTCATGCGGCTGTTTGGCTGCAGGCGGGATGGCAGGCCGGAGAGGTCGTTAAGCGTCGCCATGGTTACAGATTAACACGCCCACGCACTCGGGTTGGTGACCACGTTGTCTGTTGTGAGCAGATGGAGCCCAACGATGTGCTCTCAGGCGTCATTTGTTGTCTTTTCTCTTTAAACAGTTTTATTCTTTCATGTTTCATTCATCTAAAAGGATTTCTTTATTCACGGGTTTAACGTCCCGGGAGGAGATTAAGGAGCTCTGCAGTTCCTTTAACTTATGACTGAAATAAAAGGATCTGCTCTTCAGGATGAGGGGAAAAACCCATTCAGAACCTGCCTGAGAATATTCACATTTTTAAGTTTCTTGTATTTTTACAATAATCTCTGAGAGTTGTTTTGTAAATTAATGATAAACTGCAAAGAGGAGCTGCCCACAGACAGTTCTGCTGCTTTAAAGGCACCAGTTTGACCCACAAACAGAAAACTGAAGGTTATGAAGGTTTCTGTCATGCAGTAGATCTGAAATACAAACGTTTTATTTAGAAAACTGAACCAAAAGTAGAACCTGAAGCAGCATCACTCAGTAAAAGCTGTTCTGGAGCCAGAGAAAGACAGAAAGTTTATAGAATCTACAGCAACAGCTTCTGGAGCTTCTCCAAGCAGCAGGTTACCTGCTGACAGGTGAGGGTGTCAGGATTGGGTATAAAAGCAGCTTCCACCAAAGGTTCAGCCTCTCCAACAAGGATGGGTCGTGGCTCACCGCTTTGGGCCAAACTCCATCAGAGAATCATCAATAAGTTCAGGAAATATTCCTCAGAGTCAGACTGTAAAGAGCTTTGGTCTTTCAGCATCTACAGAGCAGGATATTGGGAACAGATTCAGGGAGTCTGGGGAAGTCTCAGTGTGGAAAGGCCAAGGACAGAAAGCCCTGCTGGATGAGCTCGGAGCCCTCAGGCAGCACTGCAGGAGAAACCGTCAGGCCACCATGATCCATACAGCCACATGGGCTCAGGAGGAGCTGGGAAAAGCATTTCCACTCAACACAGTCCACGGCTGCATCCAGAAATGTGAGCTGAAGCTGCATCACACCAGGAGGAAGCCATATATCAGCTCTGAGCAGAACCACGGCCCAGTTCTCTGGACTCCAGCTCATCTCAGAGGGACAGAAAGACAGTGGACACGTGTTCTGTGGGCAGATGAGTCCACGTTTCAGCTGCTTCTGGGAAAAACTGCTGAGAAAGAGCATCCAGCTGTTCTCAGCTGCCTGCCTGCAGTCCACATCTGTCTCCTGCTGCAGATGTTGGAGCAACAGCAGCCAGGGACTGCTGAGCAGCTGGAATCTGGGATTCCTGTGAAAAACTCAGTTCCCAAAGCAACTTAAATGTGTTTCTCCTTGTTTTTATCGGCACCTTTTATTTATTTACTGAGATAATCAAGTTTGAGAATTTATTAAACTCAAAAGTAGCAGCCGTGAAGCCGCTGAATTTTCTTCTATCGGTTTGACTGATGATTGTTTTCTCCTGCAGACTCTCAGCAGACCGAGCACCTCTCCTCATACCAGCTGACCGTCCCCCAGCCAATAGGAGGCAGGCTGAGGAGGGACACGGATGGAAGGCCGCCCAATCAGGTACTGAGACGCTACAGCTGTGTGTGTTTGCCTGTTTCTGCAGGTAACACAAAAAGAGTTCTGATCGGGTCAGATTGTTGTGATCGGGAAGCTTTCAGAGTTCTAAACGGGTCAGATTGTTGTGATCGGGTCAGATTGTTGTGATCGGGAAGCTTTCAGAGTTCTAAACGGGTCAGATTGTTGTGATCGGGAAGCTTTCAGAGTTCTAAACGGGTCAGATTGTTGTGATCGGGAAGCTTTCAGAGTTCTAATCGGGTCAGATTGTTGTGATCGGGAAGCTTTCAGAGTTCTAATCGGGTCAGATTGTTGTGATCAGGAAGCTTTCAGAGTTCTAAACGGGTCAGATTGTTGTGATCGGGAAGCTTTCAGAGTTCTAAACGGGTCAGATTGTTGTGATCGGGAAGCTTTCAGAGTTCTAATCGGGTCAGATTGATGTGATCGGGAAGCTTTCAGAGTTCTAAACGGGTCAGATTGTTGTGATCGGGAAGCTTTCAGAGTTCTAAACGGGTCAGATTGTTGTGATCGGGAAGCTTTCAGAGTTCTAACCGGGTCAGATTGTTGTGATCGGGTCAGATTGTTGTGATCGGGAAGCTTTCAGAGTTCTAAACGGGTCAGATTGTTGTGATCGGGAAGCTTTCAGAGTTCTAATCGGGTCAGATTGTTGTGATCGGGAAGCTTTCAGAGTTCTAAACGGGTGAGATTGTTGTGATCGGGAAGCTTTCAGAGTTCTAAACGGGTCAGATTGTTGTGATCGGGAAGCTTTCAGAGTTCTAAACGGGTCAGATTGTTGTGATCGGGAAGCTTTCAGAGTTCTAAACGGGTCAGATTGTTGTGATCGGGTCAGATTGTTGTGATCGGGTCAGATTGTTGTGATCGGGAAGCTTTCAGAGTTCTAAACGGGTCAGATTGTTGTGATCGGGTCAGATTGTTGTGATCGGGTCAGATTGTTGTGATCGGGAAGCTTTCAGAGTTCTAAACGGGTCAGATTGTTGTGATCGGGAAGCTTTCAGAGTTCTAATCGGGTCAGATTGTTGTGATCGGGTCAGATTGTTGTGATCGGGAAGCTTTCAGAGTTCTAACCGGGTCAGATTGTTGTGATCGGGTCAGATTGTTGTGATCGGGAAGCTTTCAGAGTTCTAAACGGGTGAGATTGTTGTGATCGGGAAGCTTTCAGAGTTCTAAACGGGTCAGATTGTTGTGATCGGGAAGCTTTCAGAGTTCTAATCGGGTCAGATTGTTGTGATCGGGTCAGATTGTTGTGATCGGGAAGCTTTCAGAGTTCTAAACGGGTCAGATTGATGTGATCGGGAAGCTTTCAGAGTTCTAAACGGGTCAGATTGTTGTGATCGGGAAGCTTTCAGAGTTCTAAACGGGTCAGATTGTTGTGATCGGGAAGCTTTCAGAGTTCTAACCGGGTCAGATTGTTGTGATCGGGTCAGATTGTTGTGATCGGGAAGCTTTCAGAGTTCTAAACGGGTCAGATTGTTGTGATCAGGAAGCTTTCAGAGTTCTGATCGGGTCAGATTGTTGTGATCGGGAAGCTTTCAGAGTTCTAAACGGGTCAGATTGATGTGATCGGGAAGCTTTCAGAGTTCTAAACGGGTCAGATTGATGTGATCGGGTCAGATTGTTGTGATCGGGAAGCTTTCAGAGTTCTAAACGGGTCAGAAGTTTGTGATCGGGAAGCTTTCAGAGTTCTAAACGGGTCAGATTGTTGTGATCGGGAAGCTTTCAGAGTTCTAAACGGGTCAGATTGTTGTGATCGGGAAGCTTTCAGAGTTCTAAACGGGTCAGATTGTTGTGATCGGGAAGCTTTCAGAGTTCTAAACGGGTCAAATTGATGTGATCGGGACGCTTTCAGAGTTCTAAACGGGTCAGATTGATGTGATCGGGAAGCTTTCAGAGTTCTAATCGGGTCAGATTGATGTGATCGGGAAGCTTTCAGAGTTCTAATCGGGTCAGATTGTTGTGATCGGGAAGCTTTCAGAGTTCTAATCGGGTCAGATTGTTGTGATCGGGAAGCTTTCAGAGTTCTAATCGGGTCAGATTGTTGTGATCGGGAAGCTTTCAGAGTTCTAAACGGGTCAGATTGTTGTGATCGGGAAGCTTTCAGAGTTCTAATCGGGTCAGATTGATGTGATCGGGAAGCTTTCAGAGTTCTAACCGGGTCAGATTGTTGTGATCGGGAAGCTTTCAGAGTTCTAATCGGGTCAGATTGTTGTGATCGGGAAGCTTTCAGAGTTCTAATCGGGTCAGATTGATGTGATCGGGAAGCTTTCAGAGTTCTAAACGGGTCAGATTGATGTGATCGGGAAGCTTTCAGAGTTCTAATCGGGTCAGATTGATGTGATCGGGAAGCTTTCAGAGTTCTAAACGGGTCAGATTGTTGTGATCGGGAAGCTTTCAGAGTTCTAATCGGGTCAGATTGATGTGATCGGGAAGCTTTCAGAGTTCTAATCGGGTCAGATTGATGTGATCGGGAAGCTTTCAGAGTTCTAAACGGGTCAGATTGATGTGATCGGGAAGCTTTCAGAGTTCTAAACGGGTCAGATTGTTGTGATCCGGAAGCTTTCAGAGTTCTAAACGGGTCAGATTGATGTGATTGGGAAGCTTTCAGAGTTCTAAACGGGTCAGATTGTTGTGATCGGGAAGCTTTCAGAGTTCTAAATGGGTCAGATTGATGTGATCGGGAAGCTTTCAGAGTTCTAATCGGGTCAGATTGTTGTGATCCGGAAGCTTTCAGAGTTCTAAATGGGTCAGATTGTTGTGATCCGGAAGCTTTCAGAGTTCTAACCGGGTCAGATTGTTGTGATCCGGAAGCTTTCAGAGTTCTAAATGGGTCAGATTGATGTGATCGGGAAGCTTTCAGAGTTCTGATCGGGTCAGATTGTTGAGATCGGGACGCTTTCAGAGTTCTAAACGGGTCAGATTGATGTGATCGGGAAGCTTTCAGAGTTCTAATCGGGTCAGATTGATGTGATCGGGAAGCTTTCAGAGTTCTAATCGGGTCAGATTGTTGTGATCGGGAAGCTTTCAGAGTTCTAATCGGGTCAGATTGATGTGATCGGGAAGCTTTCAGAGTTCTAAATGGGTCAGATTGATGTGATGGGGAAGCTTTCAGAGTTCTAACCGGGTCAGATTGTTGTGATCGGGAAGCTTTCAGAGTTCTAAACGGGTCAGATTGTTGTGATCGGGAAGCTTTCAGAGTTCTAAACGGGTCAGAAGTTTGTGATCGGGAAGCTTTCAGAGTTCTAAACGGGTCAGAAGTTTGTGATCGGGAAGCTTTCAGAGTTCTAATCGGGTCAGATTGTTGTGATCGGGACGCTTTCAGAGCTCTAACCGGGTCAGATTGTTGTGATCGGGAAGCTTTCAGAGTTCTAATCGGGTCAGATTGATGTGATCGGGAAGCTTTCAGAGTTCTGATCGGGTCAGATTGTTGAGATCGGGAAGCTTTCAGAGTTCTAAACGGGTCAGATTGATGTGATCGGGACGCTTTCAGAGCTCTAACCGGGTCAGATTGATGTGATCGGGAAGCTTTCAGAGTTCTAAACGGGTCAGATTGATGTGATCGGGAAGCTTTCAGAGTTCTAAACGGGTCAGATTGATGTGATCGGGAAGCTTTCAGAGTTCTAATCGGGTCAGATTGTTGTGATCGGGACGCTTTCAGAGCTCTAACCGGGTCAGATTGATGTGATCGGGAAGCTTTCAGAGTTCTAAACGGGTCAGATTGATGTGATCGGGAAGCTTTCAGAGTTCTAATCGGGTCAGATTGTTGTGATGGGGAAGCTTTCAGAGTTCTAAACGGGTCAGATTGTTGTGATGGGGAAGCTTTCAGAGTTCTAATCGGGTCAGATTGTTGTGATCGGGAAGCTTTCAGAGTTCTAAATGGGTCAGATTGATGTGATCGGGAAGCTTTCAGAGTTCTAAACGGGTCAGATTGATGTGATCGGGACGCTTTCAGAGCTCTAACCGGGTCAGATTGATGTGATCGGGAAGCTTTCAGAGTTCTAAACGGGTCAGATTGTTGTGATCGGGAAGCTTTCAGAGTTCTAAACGGGTCAGATTGATGTGATCGGGAAGCTTTCAGAGTTCTAATCGGGTCAGATTGTTGTGATCGGGACGCTTTCAGAGCTCTAACCGGGTCAGATTGATGTGATCGGGAAGCTTTCAGAGTTCTAAACGGGTCAGATTGATGTGATCGGGAAGCTTTCAGAGTTCTAATCGGGTCAGATTGTTGTGATGGGGAAGCTTTCAGAGTTCTAAACGGGTCAGATTGTTGTGATGGGGAAGCTTTCAGAGTTCTAATCGGGTCAGATTGTTGTGATCGGGAAGCTTTCAGAGTTCTAAATGGGTCAGATTGATGTGATCGGGAAGCTTTCAGAGTTCTAAATGGGTCAGATTGATGTGATCGGGAAGCTTTCAGAGTTCTGAACGGGTCAGAAGTTTGTGATCAGGAAGCTTTCAGAGTTCTAAACGGGTCAGATTGTTGTGATCGGGAAGCTTTCAGAGTTCTAAATGGGTCAGATTGATGTGATCGGGAAGCTTTCAGAGTTCTAAATGGGTCAGATTGATGTGATGGGGAAGCTTTCAGAGTTCTAAATGGGTCAGATTGATGTGATCGGGAAGCTTTCAGAGTTCTAATCGGGTCAGATTGTTGTGATCGGGAAGCTTTCAGAGTTCTAATCGGGTCAGATTGTTGTGATCGGGAAGCTTTCAGAGTTCTAACCGGGTCAGATTGTTGTGATCGGGAAGCTTTCAGAGTTCTAAACGGGTCAGATTGTTGTGATCGGGACGCTTTCAGAGCTCTAACCGGGTCAGATTGTTGAGATCGGGAAGCTTTCAGAGTTCTAAACGGGTCAGATTGATGTGATCGGGACGCTTTCAGAGCTCTAACCGGGTCAGATTGATGTGATCGGGAAGCTTTCAGAGTTCTAAACGGGTCAGATTGATGTGATTGGGAAGCTTTCAGAGTTCTAAACGGGTCAGATTGATGTGATCGGGACGCTTTCAGAGCTCTAACCGGGTCAGATTGATGTGATCGGGAAGCTTTCAGAGTTCTAAACGGGTCAGATTGATGTGAACAGAAGAAGTTTTACTTCTTTGATGCCGGAGTTAAGCTTGAGTTCAGGGGCTACAGTTGATTTCAGAACCCTGAGATCGCCTCAGTTTCCTTGGTAACACAGGAGTCTGAACCAGGTCCCCCAAACGGGTCAGAACCGGGCAGGACAGATGGGCCTCTGAGTCCTGCAGAGTTAGAGGAGAGAGGAGCTGGTGCTGGTGATGAGGAAGATGATGAAGGCCTGTGCTGACTCACCTGCAGCACACACACCGCAGCTGTCTGCATGTGTGTGTTAATTACAAACCTGCTGAGAGCTGCAGATCACACGCAGAGGTGGAAAATCTGCCAGGTGAGTCAGGTGACCTTCAGTTCTTGGCTCATTCTTCCTCCCTGCCAGCAGCAGATCAGTCGGTTCCGCCTCAGAAGTCAAACTTTTAGGCATTTTAAATGGATCAGAGCTGCAGATTGGATCGTCCTGCACCTCCAGGTGAAGAGGAGCTGCCGAAGGAGTCCCTGTTGAAGGAGTCCCTGTTGAAGGAGTCCCTACCGAAGGAGTCCCTGCCGAAGGAGTCCCTGCCGAAGGAGTCCCTACCGAAGGAGTCTCTACCGAAGGAGTCTCTACCGAAGGAGTCCCTGCCGAAGGAGTCTCTACCGAAGGAGTCTCTACCGAAGGAGTCCCTGCCGAAGGAGTCCCTGCCGAAGGAGTCCCTACCGAAGGAGTCCCTACCGAAGGAGTCTCTACCGAAGGAGTCTCTACCGAAGGAGTCCCTGCCGAAGGAGTCTCTACCGAAGGAGTCTCTACCGAAGGAGTCCCTGCCGAAGGAGTCCCTGCCGAAGGAGTCCCTACCGAAGGAGTCCCTACCGAAGGAGTCCCTGCCGAAGGAGTCCCTGCCGAAGGAGTCCCTACCGAAGGAGTCCCTGCCGAAGGAGTCCCTGCCGAAGGAGTCCCTACCGAAGGAGTCCCTGCCGAAGGAGTCCCTACCGAAGGAGTCCCTGCCGAAGGAGTCCCTGCCGAAGGAGTCCCTGCCGAAGGAGTCCCTGCCGAAGGAGTCCCTACCGAAGGAGCTGCTGAGGGAGCCTACTGAAGGAGTCCCTGCCGAAGGAGTCCCTGCCGAAGGAGTCCCTACCGAAGGAGTCCCTGCCGAAGGAGTCCCTGCCGAAGGAGTCCCTACCGAAGGAGTCCCTACCGAAGGAGTCCCTGCCGAAGGAGTCCCTGCCGAAGGAGTCCCTACCGAAGGAGTCCCTACCGAAGGAGTCCCTACCGAAGGAGTCCCTGCCGAAGGAGTCCCTGCCGAAGGAGTCCCTGCCGAAGGAGTCCCTGCCGAGGGAGTCCCTACTGAAGGAGTCCCTACTGAAGGAGCTCCTGAAGGAGTCCCTACTGAAGGAGTCCCTACCGAAGGAGCTGCTGAAGGAGTCCCTGCAGAGCTCCAAGTGCACCAAAGGGTTCCAGTTGGAAGCTGCTGATTCCAGCTGCAGAGGGGAGGGAGGGCGGGAAGATTAATGTATTGAATAAATTTAAGCCACTGTGATTGGTTAATGATTATGGATGTCACCTTGTGTCAGTCCAATGAATGAGTTGTGAACTTTAAACTCTGCCGAAGTGGAACTTGTCAGTAAAGGAAAATGTCGGGAAAGAAACCAGAAAGTGGAGCTCAAACACGAAAAACTACACAGTCTGTGCGTAACAGCCTACGTGGATGTTCTTTATTTTTCTACATTTGCTCCCTGTGGCCCTTCAGACCGTTCTGTGCATTAAAGGTGCTGCATTGGGGTCACGCCGGGTCAAATGTCGCGGGAGTCGGCGGCTAAAAAATACACTGCGTGATCGGGATGTATCCTAGCAACAGGATGTTAATAAATGATGTGGAAAGAAGCTCAAAGAAGGTCTTTACAGCACAAAGCAATGAAAGTGTGACATTTGGTTTCTCAGTTGTCCATAAATCTCTTTATTAACAGCCTTTAAAGTGACTGTACAGAGATATGTCGAGCTGTGAAAGTTTCTTTGACATTTAAAGTATGTTTTGTTACAGTCAAAGTTCTGCTGCAGGGATTCCTGAAGCATTATTTTATGTTTTATAAGAATATATCCCCGGTGGCGTGGTTAGAAAGTGGTTATTAGCCCCGGGGCCACGGTGCTTTAATGCTCCCAGGAGCAGGAAGAAGGGATTTTACACAATAAAGAAGCTTTGAAGTTGTCCCAGGCAGCATTTCAGAGACGTGAATCATCGTTTTCTGCTTTTCTTTAATCCAACTGTGCCTGCAGGTGTCTTACATCATCAGGGTGGATGGAGACGATCGCCTCGTTCACCTGGAGAGAAACGAGTGAGTTCTGTGATGTCATCATTTGCACATTCCTGTAAATTTCTTTAAATGAAACACGTAAACTGGATGGTTTCATTCAACTGTTTTACACTTTAGTTCTGATTATTCAGTCTGTATCTCAGATATTATTATAATAATAGAATAATTATAATAATATCTGAGATACAGAGAAACAGAATATATGTTTATTTCTCTGCTAATCTGTAGAGATTAAAGCTTCCTTCCATATCTCACTCACTTGTCTGAACGGCACGATCCAGGACATCCTATCCTTACCAGGCGGTAACGATCAGCTTTTCCATGGTGGGAACGCTCAGTTTGAGGCGGATCGGAGCGTTTTGCTTTAGATGCAGCCGAGGCGGGACTCTGTCTGAGCTCATAGAGACAAAACGGGTCAAATAAACACATTGGGTCCAGTGTTTTCAGATTGTTGTATCTGCGCTCTGCCTGTTTACGTCACCATCTCTGATAGGAAGAAGGAAGGCTGAGGAACACTCATCAGGAGGCCTGAAACTCTTCTTTAGGTCATACAAATATAAAAGTTCCTCCTTTCTGCTGGAGGTCGTTTCTTCTTTTAAATGATCCAGATTTATGAGTCTTATCGATGATCTGCTGGAGAGTTCTGATCGTGTCTCTGTTCGCGGGTTTATTTCTGGGAGTCTGTGGAGAGAAAAAACTCCCTTTTAACAGGAAGAAACCTCCATCAGAACCAGAACCAGGAAGGGTCCATCTGCCTGGACCAGCTGGGGCTGAGAGGACAGGAAAGAGGGGACAACAAGCAGCGTAACACCAGGCCAGAGACACCTGCTGAGAGAGAGAAACACAAGTTAATGACAGCAATGATGTCATCTGTACATGGAGGGAGGAGAGGTGCATCATGGGAGCTCCCCCAGCAGGCTGGGCCTATAGCAGCAGAACTATGGGATGTTTCAGGCTCACCTGAGCCATCCCTAACTATAAGCTTTATCAGAAAGGAAAGTTTCAGCCTGATCTTAAAGGTAGAGAGGGTGTCTGCTTCCTGAAGCCAAACTGGCAGCTGGTTCCACAGAGAGGGGCCTGATAACTGAAGGCTCTGCCTCCCATTCTGCTTTTAGGGGCCTGATAACTGAAGGCTCTGCCTCCCATTCTGCTTTTAGGGGCCTGATAACTGAAGGCTCTGCCTCCCATTCTGCTTTTAGGGGCCTGATAACTGAAGGCTCTGCCTCCCATTCTGCTTTTAGGGGCCTGATAACTGAAGGCTCTGCCTCCCATTCTGCTTTTAGGGGCCTGATAACTGAAGGCTCTGCCTCCCATTCAGCTTTTAGGGGCCTGATAACTGAAGGCTCTGCCTCCCATTCAGCTTTTAGGGGCCTGATAACTGAAGGCTCTGCCTCCCATTCTGCTTTTAGGGGCCTGATAACTGAAGGCTCTGCCTCCCATTCAGCTTTTAGGGGCCTGATAACTGAAGGCTCTGCCTCCCATTCAGCTTTTAGGGGTCTGATAACTGAAGGCTCTGCCTCCCATTCTGCTTTTAGGGGCCTGATAACTGAAGGCTCTGCCTCCCATTCTGCTTTTAGGGGCCTGATAACTGAAGGCTCTGCCTCCCATTCTGCTTTTAGGGGCCTGATAACTGAAGGCTCTGCCTCCCATTCTGCTTTTAGGGGCCTGATAACTGAAGGCTCTGCCTCCCATTCTGCTTTTAGGGGCCTGATAACTGAAGGCTCTGCCTCCCATTCTGCTTTTAGAAACTCTGGGAACCACAAGGAAACCTGCAGCCTGAGAGCAAAGTGCTCTGTTGGGGAAATATCCAACTGTGAGATCTTTAAGATGTGATGGAGCTCGGTCATTAAGAGCTTTATATGTGAGGAGAAGAAGCTTAAATTCTATTCTGAATCTAACAGGGAGCCAATGAAGAGAAGCTACTCGGTTAGCTTCTGTGCAGTGGTGAGATCTGCTCCCAGCCTGCGCTGTGGTCCCTTACCTCGGTTCTTTGTGCATCCAGAGTAAGAGTTTAGTTCTCCAAAAGAAACGCAGAGAGCAGCCTCATTAGCAGGTGAGCCGCTCCTGGATGAAGGCGGCCATCTTGTAGCTTCTCAGTTGCTAATGTTAGCTCATCGTTATCAAAGGTGTTAGTGAAAATCTCCTGCATTAAAAGAGCTGAATTCATGACGTTCTGCTCTGAAATTCAAGCCCTGGTGCTGTCTGTTGGTGCTGTGGCAGCTGTTCATGTGGCTGATGTTGTTTGTTTGTTTGTTTGTTTCTGTTTGTGGTGAAATGAGCCTGAACAGTAATCAATGCAGCCATTGATCAGCTGTGTTTCCTCCTCTGATTTCCTCTCCGTGGGTCAGGAACTCTGAAATGTCCTTCTTGAGCGCAGTTTTAATCTGTTTCAGTATGAATGAGGTTTACAGATTTAACAGGTCAAATTCCACCTTAAATCTTTGTGCTGTTTGCAGCTAAAACTCACAGAAGAAGAACGACTCACTTTGATTCTGTCAAACACCGAGAAAACCCTGAAAAGTTTTTCTTCATCAATAACATCTTTAGCGTTTCTTTGGTGTAAAACACTTGTTTGCTTTGTGTTTAACTAACTGATTTATCCTGGATCAGATGCAGCAAACGGGCCCAAACTATGAAACTACCGCCGCCGTGCTTCAGAGTTGCGTTTAAAGTTCTTATTTCAGTCTGACTTGTTGTTCTGTCTCTTCGTTTTAGATGTTTGGAAACTCTGTGGTTTCAGGTTTTGCCATATTTCCGTGATCTGACTGATTTGATGTTCTCAGGCGGTTTGTTTCCACTTCCTGTCTGCAGACAGATCTGAGCTACTTTCTGCAGCTCTGTGCGTTAAACTCCAACCTAAACTCTAACCTTCCAGTTAGTCATTTCATCTCTTGCGATATGAATGAACCAAATAAAGATAAAGATTTTGTAAGTCTCACATATTTCCTGCTCGCTTAGCGGATCATTTCTCCTACATGTTCTATAACTGGCTCCTCTAAAGCCTTTAGAGCCTCTGATTAAACATCTCCACCAACTTTATACAAACACTCACCCAACTTCAATGACTTCAGTCCAAACTGTGAAGATATTCTGAGCTTTTTGGCTCCTGCAAGAGCAAGAAAACCTGGATCCAGAGCTCAGTTCATCAGAACTCTGGCTGCAGCATTTTGGATCAGCTGGAGGCTTTTCAGAGAATATGTGGGACAGAACAATAATAAGGAATTACAGTAGTTCAGTCCTGAAGGAACAGATGCATGGAGCAGCTTCTCTGCATCACCCTGAGACAGGATGGTCCTGATTTTAATGATATTACGAAGGTGAAAGAAGGCAGAAACCTGTTTTATATGTGAGTCAAAGTCAAATAACTCCAAGGTTCCTCACTGTAGGACCAGAAGCCAAGGAAATACCATCCAGAGTAACTATATAACTAGACAATTTCTCCCTGAAGCGCTCAGGTCCAAAGAGAACAACTTCAGTTTTGTCTGAATTTAAAAGCAGACAGTTCTGAGTCATCCAGGTCTTTATGTCTTTAAGACAGGCTTGTAGTCTGACCAACCTGTAGGTTTCATCTGGTTTCATAGATAAGTACAGCTGAGTATCATCAGCATAACAATGGAACTTTATGCCATGCTGTCTGATAATGTTACCTAATGGAAGCATGTATAAAGTAAAAAGAATCGGTCCAAGCACAGAACCCTGAGGAACTCCATGACTTACTCTGGTGTGTGAGGAAGATTCTTCATTTACAAGAACAAACTGGAATCTATCAGATAAATATGACTTAAACCAGCCTAATGCAGTTCCTTTTAATCCCAAAAACATGTTCAAGTCTCTGTAACAAGGCTCTTTTTTCCTCTTTGGTTCCCCCTGCAGGGACCAAACACCATGTTATAAGAACTAAGCTCCTTGTTTGTACGGCCAGACGCATGAATGTGTTGCAGAGGCCACGCAAAGCAACAATAAAGTCAAACAGTTTGGTGCAGGGCAGGAAACCAAAGAACTGGTGTCAGTTTCAGGCTGATGGGCCTCAAAACAAGTCCGAAGCAGAGAGTTCACAAACTTCTCCAGGGTTAGTGAAGTCATTTCACAGCTTTGTGCTTCTGTTATTTCCTCAGGTACAGAATTGCCGAACAAAGAATAACCATGGAACTTCATGCCATGCTGTCTGATAATGTTACCTAATGGAAGCATGTACAAAGTAAAAAGAATCGGTCCAAGCACAGAACCCTGAGGAACTCCATGACTTGTTTCTGTGTTGGTGATTTTTGACCCTTTACCGACCTGCTGCTGTTTTCAGGCTGCTGCTGCCTGCAGACTTCACCGTGTTCACCTACAGTCGGAACGGATCCCTGGTCTCATCCCGACCACCTGTCCAGGTAAAACACACTCTGAGTTTTACGAGCCTCAAACTTTATGGACTTTTGATTTGAAGATGCTTTCAGGGGCGGGTCTCGACCCATTAACTCCCCTTTATGAGGCATCAGAGGGTTTAAAATCACAGATTTAAAGACATATGAGCTAAAATCCTTCTTTAACTGTTAACTGAACTGATGTTCTAACTGAACGATGAACCCTCGTACCCCTGAAGGTAAACTCAGGACAGATGGGTGGATTGTTTTTACACATTTTAGTCTTTTTAAAACCTTTAAGATGAACAAAACATTCACGATGACTTTGACTCTGGGTTTGGTCGCCTGAATTCTCTGTTCTGGTTCTCTTCTCCGCTGTCAGACAGCTTTGTTTCCTGATCCGTTTTGTCCTGTGGTGGGCCTCAGGGTTCTGTTCTGGGCCCGGTTCTGTTTTTACCACATGGACACATTTCGTTGGACGGTTGCTGATTATTCTGGCTTATTATTCTGGATTGTTCTGGCTCTTCATCTTTGGCTCAGTCAAAGTCAGAGATGAGTCGTGTCTTTGGACCGCTTACAGAAGGTCCAAAATGCTTCCGACTCGCTCCTCTGAGTGGCCTCGTGTGGCCGCTGGTTCCCCATAAAGTTCAGACTTCAGTTTAAGGTCATTTACATGATTAAAATGAATTATATTAACAAGGAGAAATGGACGATGAGCTCAGAAAATTTAAATGACTTTATTTCTTCCTGTTTTTTCTACCTTTTGCTTTGAACCAATCAGGTTTGAGCATGAGCCGCTTCTTCTTTTAGGGAAACTATTTAATCGACTAAACTTTCCACTAAAATCACAACAAATGAGAAACAACGTAAGTAACTGAAGGTCTGAAGTGAAACTGTTTATCAGGTCGTCGTTCGTCTCGGCTGTAAAATGTTGGAAGAAGTCGGTTAACAGAAGAGTGAAACCGTTTGGTTTATTAAAACAAGCTTTTTCCCAGCCAGTGAGGCATGATGGGAGTTCCCTCAGAGTCTGTTTGGTCGATACTTCCTGTCTGCTGACCTGCTGCCCCCCCCCTCCTCTGTGAGTTCATCTGGAATGTGAAGAATAATTAAAGGTGGAGACTCAGCTGTTTTACAGTAATCCTTTCAGGGTGAGCAGAATAGTGTGTGAACCCTGCAGCTGGTGCAGAAACTAAATGTTTGCTCATAAAACAGCTCAGAGTTTTATCTGTCAGGACGTTTAGGAATAAGCAGGTGACAGAACTCAGTCTCCTTTGGTGTTCGGCTCAGTTTCTGACAGATAAACGGCCTCTTCCTGAGGATCTGAAGCTCGTCTGGTGATAAAAGCTCCGAAAAGCAACTTGAAGGAAGGTCATGACCTGCTTTAAAATGGTCCGACTTCCTGGTTCTCGGATGTTGAACAGTTAAAAGTACGAGTTCGGCTTCTGTCCGGGGTCGAGTGTCTCCCCCCGGGACCCTTTTCAGCCCTCGGGCCTCTGGTTTCCCACCAGTGTTTGAGCTGCATGAACATGGAAACTGGAGAGGAGGAAATGACTCTGAGTCATGGGAGAAAAATGATGAGTCGAAGTTCTTCTGAAGCCTTCTTTCCACACACAGACGTAGAGGAAGTGTGTTTCCAGTCAGCTGATTGCTTCCAGGCACTGCAGAGCGCTCTCAATCAGGTCCTCAGACAGAGAGGCGGGGCTCAGAGGGTAAACTGAGCCTTTGTTTGAGTTTGTGTTTAATATCAGAGCTTCACGGCTTCAGGGGGAGCTCCCCCTGCTGGTGTCACCAGGTATCACCTCTCTGTGTTACAGAACCACTGTCACTATCAGGGCTTCGTTCAGGACATGGAGGGCTCCGCGGTGGCAATGAGCATCTGCAACGGTCTCAGGTAAGAAACACACACATTTCAGAGGGACTCAGAGTCCTGATCAATAGTTCTGCAGCTTTCTGGAACCTTTAAAGTGTCCTGATCAACAGTTCTGCAGCTTTCTGAGACCTTTAAAGTGTCCTGATCAATAGTTCTGCAGCTTTCTGAAACCTTTAAAGTGTCCTGATCAACAGTTCTGCAGCTTTCTGGAACCTTTAAAGTGTCCTGATCAATAGTTCTGCAGCTTTCTGAAACCTTTAAAGTGTCCTGATCAACAGTTCTGCAGCTTTCTGAAACCTTTAAAGTGTCCTGATCAACAGTTCTGCAGCTTTCTGAAACCTTTAAAGTGTCCTGATCAACAGTTCTGCAGCTTTCTGAAACCTTTAAAGTGTCCTGATCAACAGTTCTGCAGCTTTCTGGAACCTTTAAAGTGTCCTGATCAATAGTTCTGCAGCTTTCTGAAACCTTTAAAGTGTCCTGATCAATAGTTCTGCAGCTTTCTGAAACCTTTAAAGTGTCCTGATCAATAGTTCTGCAGCTTTCTGAAACCTTTAAAGTGTCCTGATCAACAGTTCTGCAGCTTTCTGAAACCTTTAAAGTGTCCTGATCAACAGTTCTGCAGCTTTCTGAAACCTTTAAAGTGTCCTGATCAACAGTTCTGCAGCTTTCTGAAACCTTTAAAGTGTCCTGATCAACAGTTCTGCAGCTTTCTGAAACCTTTAAAGTGTCCTGATCAACAGTTCTGCAGCTTTCTGAAACCTTTAAAGTGTCCTGATCAACAGTTCTGCAGCTTTCTGTAACCTTTAAAGTGTCCTGATCAACAGTTCTGCAGCTTTCTGAAACCTTTAAAGTGTCCTGATCAACAGTTCTGCAGCTTTCTGAAACCTTTAAAGTGTCCTTGACTTTTGTCAAGGACGTTCCTGTTTATATTCCCATCACAGATGGTCTCTGTGTGTCCGCCCTGCATGAAGCCTCAGTAATTAATGTGATGTGCACACAAACAGGATTAATTAAAGTTTATTTCATCCCTGCTGAATCTCTCACCTGAAGCTGCCCTTTCAAGGGTAATTTTACCCAAATTAATGGAATAATAAAGTCTGACGGATGAGCTGGGACACGTTTCAGTTCAGATTAACTGCCAAAAACATCATGTTGAGTATCTCTGAGGGAGGTTTGGGTCTCCTAAATATCTGAGAGAGTTAAATATCTGAGAGTTAAATATCTGAGAGAATTAAATATCTGAGAGTTAAATATCTGTTTTATTTAAATATCTGTGAGTTAAATATATGTGAGTTAAATATCTGAGAGTTAAATATCCGGGATGTCTCACTCTGACTGAAAAACAGCAGCTCATTTCATCTTTTTCTGTCTTTGTTTTCTCAGAGGAGTGTTACATCTCACTCACGACAGCTATGGGATCGAGCCGTTGGACTCCGATCCCGATCAGCACCTGGTGTACCGCCTACAGGATGTGACATCACAGCCCAGAGGCTGCGGAACGCCTCACGAGCACAGCAACGCCACGGAGCATGCTCAGTACAGGCCGGAGGAAATCCACCACAGACAGCACAGCAGGGTGCGTTTACTACACTTGTTTAGTGATGTCACAGTGACTCACAGCCAGGTTTGAATACCAACCCGATGCCATTTCACAGCTGTTGTCTGAGCTGTGCATGTGCAGGGTTTTTACAGCAGTGCTGTTACACCCCACATCTGCAGGGGGAGCCAAAGAGCTCAGTCGCTTGTTTCTGTGTTCCAGATGAAGCGGGCGGTCCTCCATAAGACTCACTACGTGGAGCTGCTGCTGGTGGTCGACAACGAGAGGGTGAGACGCGCCCCGATGGACGCTCTGACGGGCGCTCTGACGGACGCTCTGACGGGCGCTCTGACGGACGCTCTGACGGACGCTCTGACGGACGCTCTGACGGACGCTCTGACAAACGCTCTGACGGACGGTCTGACGGACGGTCTGACGGGCGCTCTGACGGGCGCTCTGACGGGCGCTCTGACGGACGCTCTGACAAACGCTCTGACGGACGCTCTGACGGACGCTCTGACGGACGCTCTGACGGACGCTCTGACAAACGCTCTGACGGACGCTCTGACGGACGCTCTGACAGACGCTCCGACGGACGCTCTGACGGACGCTCTGACGGGCGCTCTGACGGACGCTCTGACGGACGCTCTGACGGACGCTCTGACAAACGCTCTGACGGACGCTCTGACAGACGCTCTGACGGACGCTCTGACGGACGCTCTGACGGACGCTCTGACGGGCGCTCTGACGGACGCTCTGACGGACGCTCTGACGGGCGCTCTGACGGGCGCTCTGACGGACGCTCTGACGGACGCTCTGACAAACGCTCTGACGGACGCTCTGACGGACGCTCTGACGGGCGCTCTGACGGACGCTCTGACGGACGCTCTGACGGACGCTCTGACGGACGCTCTGACGGGCGCTCTGACGGACGCTCTGACGGGCGCTCTGACGGACGCTCTGACGGGCGCTCTGACGGACGCTCTGACGGACGCTCTGACAAACGCTCTGACGGACGCTCTGACGGACGCTCTGACGGACGCTCTGACGGGCGCTCTGACGGACGCTCTGACGGACGCTCTGACGGACGCTCTGACGGACGCTCTGACGGACGCTCTGACGGACGCTCTGACGGACGCTCTGACGGGCGCTCTGACGGACGCTCTGACGGACGCTCTGACAAACGCTCTGACGGACGCTCTGACAGACGCTCTGACGGGCGCTCTGACAGACGCTCTGACGGACGCTCTGACGGGCGCTCTGACGGACGCTCTGACAAACGCTCTGACGGACGCTCTGACGGACGCTCTGACGGACGCTCTGACGGGCGCTCTGACGGACGCTCTGACAAACGCTCTGACGGACGCTCTGACGGACGCTCTGACAAACGCTCTGACGGACGCTCTGACAAACGCTCTGACGGACGCTCTGACGGACGCTCTGACGGACGCTCTGACGGACGCTCTGACAAACGCTCTGACGGACGCTCTGACGGACGCTCTGACAAACGCTCTGACGGACGCTCTGACGGACGCTCTGACAAACGCTCTGACGGACGCTCTGACGGACGCTCTGACGGACGCTCTGACGGACGCTCTGACAAACGCTCTGACGGACGCTCTGACGGACGCTCTGACGGACGCTCTGACGGGCGCTCTGACGGACGCTCTGACGGACGCTCTGACGGGCGCTCTGACAAACGCTCTGACGGACGCTCTGACGGACGCTCTGACAAACGCTCTGACAAACGCTCTGACGGACGCTCTGACGGACGCTCTGACGGGCGCTCTGACGGACGCTCTGACAAACGCTCTGACGGACGCTCTGACAAACGCTCTGACGGACGCTCTGACGGGCGCTCTGACGGACGCTCTGACAAACGCTCTGACGGACGCTCTGACGGACGCTCTGACAAACGCTCTGACGGGCGCTCTGACGGGCGCTTTGACGGGCGCTCTGACAGACGCTCTGACGGACGCTCTGACGGACGCTCTGACGGGCGCTCTGACAAACGCTCTGACGGACGCTCTGACAAACGCTCTGACGGACGCTCTGACGGACGCTCTGACGGACGCTCTGACAAACGCTCTGACGGACGCTCTGACAAACGCTCTGACGGGCGCTCTGACGGGCGCTCTGACGGGCGCTCTGACGGACGCTCTGACGGACGCTCTGACGGGCGCTCTGACGGACGCTCTGACGGACGCTCTGACAAACGCTCTGACGGACGCTCTGACAGACGCTCTGACGGGCGCTCTGACAGACGCTCTGACGGACGCTCTGACAAACGCTCTGACGGACGCTCTGACGGACGCTCTGACAAACGCTCTGACGGACGCTCTGACAAACGCTCTGACGGGCGCTCTGACGGGCGCTCTGACGGGCGCTCTGACGGACGCTCTGACGGACGCTCTGACGGGCGCTCTGACGGACGCTCTGACGGACGCTCTGACAAACGCTCTGACGGACGCTCCGACGGACGCTCCGACGGGCGCTCTGACGGGCGCTCTGACGGACGCTCTGACGGGCGCTCTGACGGACGCTCTGACAAACGCTCTGACGGACGCTCTGACAAACGCTCTGACGGACGCTCTGACGGGCGCTCTGACGGGCGCTCTGACGGACGCTCTGACAAACGCTCTGACGGACGCTCTGACGGACGCTCTGACGGACGCTCTGACGGACGCTCTGACGGACGCTCTGACGGACGCTCTGACGGACGCTCTGACAAACGCTCTGACGGACGCTCTGACGGACGCTCTGACGGACGCTCTGACGGACGCTCTGACGGACGCTCTGACGGACGCTCTGACGGGCGCTCTGACGGACGCTCTGACGGACGCTCTGACAAACGCTCTGACAAACGCTCTGACGGACGCTCTGACGGGCGCTCTGACGGGCGCTCTGACGGACGCTCTGACAAACGCTCTGACGGACGCTCTGACGGACGCTCTGACGGACGCTCTGACGGACGCTCTGACGGACGCTCTGACGGACGCTCTGACAAACGCTCTGACGGACGCTCTGACGGACGCTCTGACGGACGCTCTGACGGACGCTCTGACGGGCGCTCTGACGGGCGCTCCGACGGACGCTCTGACGGACGCTCTGACGGACGCTCTGACTGTGTTTGTGGTTCCTGCTCAGAGGAAAACTCTGACATCATGTTTCTTTCTGCCTTCAGTATAATTACATGAACAGGAATGAGACCGCAGTGCGGGAGGAGATGGTTCATCTGGCCAACTTCATAGACAGTGTGAGCACACGCACTCACGTGCACGCACTCACGTGCACGCACTCACGTGCACGCACTCACGTGCACGCACACGTGCACACACGTGCACACCACTGTTGATCCTCCGCCCTGAGGGGAAACCGTCTGAAGCTGTTCGGCTGATTTTATCACCCTGGTGTTTGTGCAGATCTACATGCAGCTGAACGTTCGGGTGGTTCTGGTCGGTCTGGAGATCTGGACCCACCAGAACCCGATCAGCACCGACGGAGGAGCGGGAGAAGTGCTGAGTCGCTTCACGCAGTGGAGGGAGAAAGACCTCGTTTCCCGCCGCCGCCATGACTCGGCACAACTCGTCCTGTGAGAACGCAAACAAACGCACTCAGTGGGTTTCAGGCTCAGTGAAGAGATTCAGGTTCATATCAGACTGCTGTATCCAACGGATTTAGTTTGTCTTAGGAACTGAGTCACAAAGAGGATCAGTTCCAGCTCTCAGGGCCTGAACTTCAGAGCAGGGAAATGGAAGCATCTGAGAAATAACTCCTCATGGTTTATTTACTGATTTATTTCTTCCTTTAGCAGCAGCTAACGCTAACAGCTTAGCTAATGAAGATGACATACACCAACTTCTAAGGAGTTATTGCTGTTCCTTTCTGAAAGATGAACATTATTGTTCCCACATTACTTTGTTAACTGAAGCTAACGCTAACAGCTTAGCTAATGAAGATGACGTACACCAACTTCTAAGGAGTTATTGCTGTTCCTTTCTGAAAGATGAACATTATTGTTCCCACATTACTTTGCTAACTGAAGCTAACGCTAATAGCTTACCTAATGAAGATGACGTACACCAACTTCTAAGGAGTTACTGCTGTTCCTTTCTGAAAGATGAACATTATTGTTCCCACATTACTTTGTTAGCTGAAGCTAACGCTAACAGCTAAGCTAATGAAGATGACGTACACCAACTTCTAAGGAGTTACTGCTGCTCCTTCCTGAAAGATGAACATTATTGTTCCCACATTACTTTGTTAGCTGAAGCTTTCTAGCTGAACGGTTCCGTTCTGTAACTCAGACAACCTGCAGCTGTGTTTAAGGTGTGTTTCCAACACAACACCGGTCCTCTCCTCACTCTCGCTGTGTTAACGTTACATTATCGGCATGTTTCTGATAAAGATGGAGGTCTCCAGGTACAATTGTTTAATGAGGTTAATATATCCAAAATGTTTAAACGCAGTAATTAACGGTTCACATGCATTACTACGAGTTTCCAGCTAACTTACAGCTAACTGCTTACTTACAGCTAGCTGCTAACTTACTGCTAACTGCTAGCTTACAGCTAACTGCTGACTTACAGCCAACTGCTAGCTTACAGCTAACTGCTAACTTACAGCTAACTGCTGACTTACAGCTAACTGCTAACTTACAGCTAACTGCTAACTTACAGCTAACTGCTGACTTACAGCTAACTGCTAACTTACAGCTAACTTACAGCTAGCTGCTAACTTACAGCTAACTTACAGCTAGCTGCTAACTTACAGCTAGCTGCTAACTTACAGCTAACTGCTAACTTACAGCTAGCTGCTAACTTACAGCTAGCTGCTAACTTACAGCTAACTGCTAACTTACAGCTAACTTACAGCTAGCTGCTAACTTACAGCTAACTGCTAACTTACAGCTAACTGCTGACTTACAGCTAACTGCTAACTTACAGCTAACTTACAGCTAGCTGCTAACTTACAGCTAGCTGCTAACTTACAGCTAGCTGCTAACTTACAGCTAACTGCTAACTTACAGCTAACTTACAGCTAGCTGCTAACTTACAGCTAACTGCTAACTTACAGCTAACTGCTAGCTTACAGCTAACTGCTAACTTACAGCTAACTGCTGACTTACAGCTAACTGCTAACTTACAACTAGCTGCTAACTTACAGCTAACTGCTAACTTACAGCTAACTGCTGACTTACAGCTAACTGCTAACTTACAGCTAACTGCTAACTTACAGCTAACTGCTAACTTACAGCTAACTGCTGACTTACAGCTAACTTACAGCTAGCTGCTAACTTACAGCTAACTTACAGCTAGCTGCTAACTTACAGCTAGCTGCTAACTTACAGCTAACTGCTAACTTACAGCTAGCTGCTAACTTACAGCTAGCTGCTAACTTACAGCTAACTGCTAACTTACAGCTAACTTACAGCTAGCTGCTAACTTACAGCTAACTGCTAACTTACAGCTAACTGCTAACTTACAGCTAACTGCTGACTTACAGCTAACTGCTAACTTACAGCTAACTTACAGCTAGCTGCTAACTTACAGCTAGCTGCTAACTTACAGCTAACTGCTAACTTACAGCTAACTTACAGCTAGCTGCTAACTTACAGCTAACTGCTAACTTACAGCTAACTGCTAGCTTACAGCTAACTGCTAACTTACAGCTAACTGCTGACTTACAGCTAACTGCTAACTTACAACTAGCTGCTAACTTACAGCTAACTGCTAACTTACAGCTAACTGCTGACTTACAGCTAACTGCTAACTTACAACTAGCTGCTAACTTACAGCTAACTGCTAACTTACAGCTAACTGCTAACTTACAGCTAACTGCTAGCTTACAGCTAACTGCTAACTTCCAATGTTCCTCATTAATGATGCAATGACAGTCATAATGATGATGATGATGATGGGGTCCTTGCAGGAAGAAGAGTTTTGGGGGAACAGCAGGGATGGCGTTCGTGTCCACAGTCTGCTCCAGAAGTCACGGAGGAGGCATCAACGCGGTACGCTGCTCACCTGTTGTACCTGACATATGTAAACAATCATGATAAAAAACAAAGAAGAAGAAGAATCGACTTCATTCCTTTCATGAACTCTTCTTCTTCTCTCAGTTCACCAACAACAACATCCCGTCGTTCGCCTCCATCGTGGCTCATGAGCTCGGGCACAACCTCGGGATGAACCACGACGACGGGCGCTCTTGCACATGCCCCGCCCCCGCCTGCATCATGAACTCCGGCGCCACGTAAGACCCGCCCGTCACACCGTGCACCTGCAGCATGTTGACGCCCACTCATGCGTCCATCCTTTCCTCTGCAGAGGATCCAGAAACTTCAGCAGCTGCAGCGCCGACGACTTTGAGAAGATGATCCTGTCGACGGGAGGGACGTGTCTCCTGAACGTCCCCCGGCCCGATGAGGCCTACAGCGCCCCCTACTGTGGAAACAGGCTGGTGGACGTCGGGGAGGAGTGCGACTGCGGGTCAGAGAAGGTTCGAGCCTGCATTTACTGTAACATGCTGCTTTAAAAACAGGAGGTTCGATACCTCTGAGTCACTGTTATTTAGCTAAAAAGTCTTAAAAAAAGCCAGATTCTCAGCAGGTTCTGCATTAATGTGGATCTTATGTAAGCTGCAGTGGGTTTCCTGCGGGTTTACAGGGGTCCTTAGTTCCTCTTAAACATTTCAGTATCTGAGGGTTTTTATTTTGATCGTGTAACATGTTTAAATGACTTCCTGTGAGTGTCAGAAGGCGTAATGTGATAAATCACCACCAAAGCCTCTTGTTTTGATGTGTTTCTCGTGTATATTTCATCAAACTGAGGCTCTTTGTGCTGTTTAGGAGTGCGAGGAGGACCCGTGCTGTGAGTTTCAGACCTGCAAGCTGAAGTCTGGAGCCCAGTGTGCGTACGGCGAGTGCTGCTACAACTGTCAGGTGAACACAACCCGCTGCTAACTTACAGCTACCTGCTAACTGCTGCGTTACGGGACGAAACTCAGAGGCTCAGAGACACAAAAAGCTGATTTCTGTTGTTTGTGTGTTCAGTACCTGCCAGGAGGAACAGTGTGCCGGTCCAGTACAGACGAGTGTGACCTGGCAGAGTTCTGTAATGGCTCCTCGTCCCTCTGCCAGAGTGACGTCTTCATCCAGGTGAGACCTGGGATATGGTACCTGAAGCACACCTGTCTGTCTGCACTTGAACCTGACGGCTGTCTGTGTTTCAGAACGGGCAGCCGTGCCGGAACCAGCAGGCCTACTGTTATAATGGGAAGTGTCGGCACCACGACAGCCAGTGTCAGACCATATTCGGATCCAGTATGTACCACCACCTGCTCTTATATTCCGAGTCCATTCCTTTAAGCCCCGCCCCCTGAATAAAACGGGCTGAAAGCCCCACATTAACACCAGATAGTTTTATCTGAATTATTCCTGAATTAAAGTGTCTTCATGTTCCAAATGTTCCAGTAAACTGAAGAATGAAATAAAACGCTGTATCAGTGATGCCGTTAGCTCACAGCTAACAGGAAGTGTTTGGTTGTCAGCTCATGCAGCTAACAGGAAGTGTTTGGCCGTTAGCTCGTGCAGCTAACAGGAAGTGTTTGGCCGTTAGCTCGTGCAGCTAACAGGAAGTGTTTGGCCTTTAGCTCGTGCAGCTAACAGGAAGTGTTTGGCCGTTAGCTCATGCAGCTAACAGGAAGTGTTTGGCCGTTAGCTCGTGCAGCTAACAGGAAGTGTTTGGCCTTTAGCTCGTGCAGCTAACAGGAAGTGTTTGGCCGTTAGCTCATGCAGCTAACAGGAAGTGTTTGGCCTTTAGCTCATGCAGCTAACAGGAAGTGTTTGGCCATTAGCTCGTGCAGCTAACAGGAAGTGTTTGGCCGTTAGCTCGTGCAGCTAACAGGAAGTGTTTGGCCGTTAGCTCGTGCAGCTAACAGGAAGTGTTTGGCCATTAGCTCGTGCAGCTAACAGGAACAGTGTTTTTTTATGTGGATAAAATGACAGAAAAACATGAAAAAGATCAGAAGTTGGAACAGCTTTGTTCATTGTTGGGTTCATGAGTTCAGAAAAGGAAAGGAAAGGAAAAAATTAAATAAAAACGGGGAAATGTGTTCAGAATCCAATGTGATGTCATCAGTGATGTCACCACATGTAAATTAGGTGATTGAATTTACTATTTTCATTAACTTTGGGTCCTGAGTGTGACCAGTATTTCCAGTATTTCCAGTTTCATTTTATCTTTAACTGTTTAACTGCAGCGTGTTAAATCTGGATGTTAAATTGTGAAGTTTTCTTTTTAAAAACCTGTGTTTAAACGGTTTAATTTCTCATTCTCCATCTACTTCTGCTCCTTTTCTTCATGATCTCCTCTTCACCCTCTTCAGAGGCGAAGGCAGCTCCTGAAATCTGTTTCAAAGACGTCAACAGTAAAGGAGATCGCTTCGGCAACTGTGGCTATCAGAACTGGGGCTACAAGAAGTGTGAGAGCAGGTAGCTGAATATTTATGCTTTTCTTCAGGTGGTGTGTTCAGACAAAACCGAAGTAAACATTCGCCTGCTGTCGCTCCCGCAGGTTCAGCCGTTTGAGTATTTTAGCAGCATTTTATAACAAGGGACTGGAAGGCATGGGCGGGGCTCTGAAACAAGCTAATAAGTGAGGCGCTAACCTCCATTAAACAGCTCCTAGTGCTGGCCCACCTACAGGCCAACATAATGTTATTAATTATCATTTCTACAGGTAATCTTATGTAGACACAGATCTCAAGAGATACCCGTTTCAAACCTACAATTTACCAAATTTGTTCACATCAGCATAGTCTTCCATACAGTTCATTCAGTGTTTAAAGGTGACATATTACACCCTTTTTAGAGGGATGATTCGGAGGTAATGAATAGAAAAAAGGGAGATAAAGGGAAATAATGCAGGAATAACAGTCCTCCATAGCTCCTCAGGCTGTTTTAGAGGCACCAGTTAGCCTAGCATGCATGTTGTTGGACGTTGGAGGAAGCTGGAGAACCGATACGTGCACGGAGGGAACATGAAGAACCCAGCTTAGAGGCGACGGTGCGAGCATTGATTTAAACTGGTCGACATGAGCAACTGATGAATAAATAAACATTTTTTAGACTTTTTATGATGAAAGAATATTTATTTTGTGACCGTTTTGTCCTGCAGTTGCAGCTCTGTGCCAGCAGGGGGTGCTGCAGCGCTCCCTGAGCACTCTGAGTCCGTTTTTAAATCACATTGATGAGTGTTTGCATCCTCCTGAGTTTAATGATGAGTGGCGGCTGTCTCCATAGAAACGCTCTGTGCGGGAAGCTGCAGTGCTCCAACGTTCAGACGGTGACCGTCTTCGGCATCGAGCCGTCCATCATCAGCACGCCGATCGGCGGCGCCAAATGTTATGGCGTGGACTTCATGCTGGGCTCAGACGTCCCCGACCCGGGAATGGTGAACGAAGGGACCAAGTGTGGCGACAACAAGGTGAGGAGGAGGACAGGTGAGGAGGGGGAGGGACTGATGATGGAGCCTGATTCTTCCTCTGTGGTGTTCAGGTGTGCATGAACTTTGAGTGCCGCAGCGCTGATGTTTTGACCTACGACTGTGACGTGGATAAGAAATGCCACGGACACGGGGTAAGACCCGCCTCCCGCCACCTGTTTCTCAGGTGTGTCACATGACCCCTGACTGAGCCGTCTGTCTCTCCCAGGTGTGCAACAGTAACAGGAACTGCCACTGTAAGGACGGCTGGGCGCCGCCGTTCTGCGAGCTCTCGGGTTACGGAGGCAGCGTGGACAGCGGACCCACCTGGAACGGTACGTCACCTGGCGCCCTCAGAGCCACCTGAGGTGCATCGAGTATCCAGTGTGAGGTTGATGACTCTGCCTGTCGTCCTCAGATAAGGACACGTCTCTCAGGGACGGCCTGCTCGTCTTCTTCTTCCTCGTCCTTCCTCTGCTCGCCCTGGGTGCCTTCGTCTTCCTGCGCAGGAACGAGCTGCTGCGCCGTCTCGGGATGAGCCGCAGGAAGAGGTCGCAAGGATACCAGTGAGTGTGAACACGCCCAAACACGGCGACATGCAACGCAAACGCACCTTCATCACCGCACCTGTGTTGCCCCGCCCCCTCAATAAGTTAATTTGTTCATAACGGAGGAACATCTTATCGAACAATTTAAATCCATTCAGTTTAATTCAATAAAACTTTATTAATCCCTGAAGGTAAATTACATCTTAAATATTATTAAAGATCAGCTGCTGTTACAGATAACAAAATAAAATATAAATCAGCTGAAGTGTAGCAGAGAGGAAGGTAGGAACCTTCAGAGGTCTCCATCAGTGGGTTGGGCTGTTGTTTCTGTAGCTTAGCAACAACTCAGCTGATGATGTCACACACAGCGTCTGCAGGTAACTCAGGTGAACTCTCAGCAGACAACATGGACAGAAACTCACAGCCAGCAGTTCAACATCTGGGCTGCAGAGACGCTCCAGGATTCCACCATCTGTTGTTAACCAGCTCTGTGATCCTCCTCCTTTACTGTTAGCGCTCTGTCTGCAGTCTCTGTCTGCCCGGATAGTCTTAAAGCTGAGCAGAGAGCTGTTAGAGTTGTTCCTGCAGCCAGGTCCAGGATTCCTCCATCTGTTGTTAACCAGCTCTGTGATCCTCCTCCTTTACTGTTAGCGCTCTGTCTGCAGTCTCTGTCTGCCCGGATAGTCTTAAAGCTGAGCAGAGAGCTGTTAGAGTTGTTCCTGCAGCCAGGATTCCACCATCTGTTGTTAACCAGCTCTGTGATCCTCCTCCTTTACTGTTAGCGCTCTGTCTGCAGTCTCTGTCTGCCCGGATAGTCTTAAAGCTGAGCAGAGAGCTGTTAGAGTTGTTCCTGCAGCCAGGTCCAGGATTCCTCCATCTGTTGTTAACCAGCTCTGTGATCCTCCTCCTTTACTGTTAGCGCTCTGTCTGCAGTCTCTGTCTGCCCGGATAGTGTTGGTGGGGGGTTCACTTTCTTTATCTGAATGTCTTCAGGGCTGACGGCGCAGCTTCAGCCAATCCTAGCAGAGAACCGCCTCCTAAAGCACAGCCTCCAGCCGTTGGCCGCGGCATCATCGGTGACGGGGTGAGTACCTCCTGCCTTTGTTTTAGGATGAGTTTTTTTTAAAAAAAGCTCTTTTCTCTCCTGACGCACCAACCAGCAAACTCCATGATTCAGCTGTTTTACTTTAGCTGAAAATGGCTTTTCTGGAATGTTCTGATTTTGCCAACTTTATGTGATCAGTGCAGCTGCCTGAACCAGAAAATTAAGGATTGCTTGCATTACCTCTGAAAAAGGTTCTCATCTTGTTATGGTCCTGAATCTCCAGAACCTGAGTAGTTTCTCACCAAATCAATGACTCGTTCGTTTTCACATGTTTGGCATCAACTGGGAACAAAGTTCTGATTCTGGTGATGATGGAGCTGCTCAAAACATAAGTCTGATGAAACTCTGCAGCTGGAAGATCAATCAACTGTGTCCCCCCCAGTTCAAGAAGGTTCTCCCAGTTCAAGAAGGTTCTCCCAGTTCAAGAAGGTTCTCCCAGTTCCAGAAGGTTCTCCCAGTTCAAGAATGTTCTCCCAGTTCAAGAATGTTCTCCCAGTTCAAGAAGGTTCGCTCAGTTCCAGAAGGTTCGCCCAGTTCCAGAAGGTTCTCCCAGTTCAAGAAGGTTCTCCCAGTTCAAGAAGGTTCTCCCAGTTCCAGAACGTTCTCCCAGTTCCAGAACGTTCTCACAATTCAAGAAGGTTCTCCCAGTTCAAGAAGGTTCTCCCAGTTCCAGAACGTTCTCACAATTCAAGAACGTTCTCCCAGTTCCAGAACGTTCTCACAATTCAAGAACGTTCTCCCAGTTCAAGAACGTTCTCCCAGTTCAAGAACGTTCTCCCAGTTCCAGAACGTTCTCCCAGTTCCAGAACGTTCTCACAGTTCCAAAACGTTCTCACAGTTCCAGAACGTTCTCCCAGTTCCAGAACGTTCTCCCAGTTCCAAAACGTTCTCCCAGTTCCAGAACGTTCTCCCAGTTCCAGAACGTTCTAACAATTCAAGTATACCATTATAATTTAAGAATATTTTCTCCATTAAATGTGTGCTTACAGTAAATCCAGCGGTTTGCAGGTGAGTTCGATAACTCCTGCGGCACCTGAAGGGAACACGGTGCTGTTAAGACAAATGGAAAACAAAGTGTTAAACCTGTGATCCTGCTGATGAAGCTCTCCCAGTTAGCTACACCATAGATTAACTTTAGTCTTTTTATTGATCCCCTAACAAGCTCACAGATTCTTCTTTAGTTGACCTGAGACGCCTCAGAGTGATTTATTGATTAACAGCCTCATCTGAACTAATCAGCTGATTAGTTGATCTGCAGATCAGCTGATCGGGTAACAGATTACTGCCCACCTGTCCTCATTCAATCGGCTCCTCGGGGAATCCAGCAGCTGAACAGCAAACTGATTGATTGGCTGATTAAGTTGAGTGGAGACTGATGAGCTCATCAATAGGTTTGTGTCAGTGTTGAAGCTTTTCAGTTGGAACCATTGAAATGAATTAACAGGCTGTGCTTTCTCCACATGTGAAGCGTCACGCTCAGCTGCTGCCGCCACAGGAGGTAAAGCACCTCCAGCGCCACCTGCTGTCAGCTCTGCTGCTGCCTTTAACTTTCACTCTGCTGCCTTTAACTTCCACTCTGCTGCCTTTAACTTCCACTCTGCTGCCTTTAACTTTCACTCTGCTGCCTTTAACTTTCACTCTGCTGCCTTTAACTTTCACTCTGCTGCCGCCTTTAACTTTCACTCTGCTGCCTTTAACTTTCACTCTGCTGCCGCCTTTAACTTTCACTCTGCTGCTGCCTTTAACTTCCACTCTGCTGCCGCCTTTAACTTTCACTCTGCTGCTGCCTTTAACTTCCACTCTGCCGCCTTTAACTTTCACTCTGCTGCCGCCTTTAACTTTCACTCTGCTGCCGCCTTTAACTTCCACTCTGCTGCCGCCTTTAACTTTCACTCTGCTGCCGCCTTTAACTTCCACTCTGCTGCCGCCTTTAACTTTCACTCTGCTGCCTTTAACTTTCACTCTGCTGCCGCCTTTAACTTCCACTCTGCTGCCGCCTTTAACTTTCACTCTGCTGCCGCCTTTAACTTTCACTCTGCTGCCTTTAACTTCCACTCTGCTGCCGCCTTTAACTTCCACTCTGCTGCCGCCTTTAACTTCCACTCTGCTGCCGCCTTTAACTTTCACTCTGCTGCTGCCTTTAACTTTCACTCTGCTGCCGCCTTTAACTTTCACTCTGCTGCCGCCTTTAACTTTCACTCTGCTGCCGCCTTTAACTTTCACTCTGCTGCCGCCTTTAACTTTCACTCTGCTGCCTTTAACTTCCACTCTGCTGCCGCCTTTAACTTCCACTCTGCTGCCGCCTTTAACTTTCACTCTGCTGCCTTTAACTTCCACTCTGCTGCCGCCTTTAACTTCCACTCTGCTGCCGCCTTTAACTTCCACTCTGCTGCCGCCTTTAACTTTCACTCTGCTGCCGCCTTTAACTTTCACTCTGCTGCCGCCTTTAACTTTCACTCTGCTGCCGCCTTTAACTTTCACTCTGCTGCCTTTAACTTTCACTCTGCTGCCTTTAACTTCCACTCTGCTGCCGCCTTTAACTTCCACTCTGCTGCCGCCTTTAACTTTCACTCTGCTGCCTTTAACTTCCACTCTGCTGCCGCCTTTAACTTCCACTCTGCTGCCGCCTTTAACTTCCACTCTGCTGCCGCCTTTAACTTCCACTCTGCTGCCGCCTTTAACTTTCACTATGCTGCCGCCTTTAACTTTCACTCTGCTGCCTTTAACTTTCACTCTGCTGCCGCCTTTAACTTCCACTCTGCTGCCGCCTTTAACTTTCACTCTGCTGCCGCCTTTAACTTTCACTCTGCTGCCTTTAACTTTCACTCTGCTGCCGCCTTTAACTTCCACTCTGCTGCCGCCTTTAACTTTCACTCTGCTGCCGCCTTTAACTTTCACTCTGCTGCCGCCTTTAACTTTCACTCTGCTGCCGCCTTTAACTTTCACTATGCTGCCGCCTTTAACTTTCACTCTGCCGCCTTTAACTTCCACTCTGCTGCCGCCTTTAACTTCCACTCTGCTGCCGCCTTTAACTTCCACTCTGCTGCCGCCTTTAACTTTCACTCTGCTGCCGCCTTTAACTTTCACTCTGCTGCCGCCTTTAACTTCCACTCTGCTGCCGCCTTTAACTTTCACTCTGCTGCCGCCTTTAACTTTCACTCTGCTGCCGCCTTTAACTTCCACTCTGCCGCCTTTAACTTCCACTCTGCTGCCGCCTTTAACTTTCACTCTGCTGCCGCCTTTAACTTTCACTCTGCTGCCGCCTTTAACTTTCACTCTGCTGCCGCCTTTAACTTTCACTCTGCTGCCGCCTTTAACTTTCACTCTGCTGCCGCCTTTAACTTTCACTCTGCTGCCTTTAACTTTCACTCTGCTGCCGCCTTTAACTTTCACTCTGCTGCCGCCTTTAACTTTCACTCTGCTGCCTTTAACTTTCACTCTGCCGCCTTTAACTTTCACTCTGCTGCCTTTAACTTTCACTCTGCCGCCTTTAACTTCCACTCTGCTGCCGCCTTTAACTTCCACTCTGCTGCCGCCTTTAACTTCCACTCTGCTGCCGCCTTTAACTTTCACTCTGCTGCCGCCTTTAACTTTCACTCTGCTGCCGCCTTTAACTTTCACTCTGCTGCCGCCTTTAACTTCCACTCTGCTGCCGCCTTTAACTTTCACTCTGCCGCCTTTAACTTTCACTCTGCCGCCTTTAACTTCCACTCTGCTGCCGCCTTTAACTTCCACTCTGCTGCTGCCTTTAACTTCCACTCTGCTGCTGCCTTTAACTTTCACTCTGCTGCTGCCTTTAACTTTCACTCTGCCGCCTTTAACTTCCACTCTGCTGCCGCCTTTAACTTTCACTCTGCTGCTGCCTTTAACTTTCACTCTGCCGCCTTTAACTTTCACTCTGCCGCCTTTAACTTCCACTCTGCTGCCGCCTTTAACTTCCACTCTGCTGCCGCCTTTAACTTTCACTCTGCTGCTGCCTTTAACTTTCACTCTGCCGCCTTTAACTTTCACTCTGCTGCCGCCTTTAACTTTCACTCTGCTGCCGCCTTTAACTTCCACTCTGCCGCCTTTAACTTCCACTCTGCTGCCTTTAACTTTCACTCTGCTGCCGCCTTTAACTTTCACTCTGCTGCCGCCTTTAACTTTCACTCTGCTGCCGCCTTTAACTTTCACTCTGCTGCCGCCTTTAACTTTCACTCTGCTGCCGCCTTTAACTTTCACTCTGCTGCCGCCTTTAACTTTCACTCTGCTGCCTTTAACTTCCACTCTGCTGCTGCCTTTAACTTCCACTCTGCTGCTGCCTTTAACTTTCACTCTGCTGCTGCCTTTAACTTTCACTCTGCCGCCTTTAACTTCCACTCTGCCGCTGCCTTTAACTTTCACTCTGCTGCTGCCTTTAACTTTCACTCTGCCGCTGCCTTTAACTTCCACTCTGCTGCCTTTAACTTTCACTCTGCTGCCTTTAACTTTCACTCTGCTGCCTTTAACTTTCACTCGGCTGCTTTCTCAATCACAAACACTTGTGTCGTCCCACGATGGTGGAATGACCTACCGAGCGCTACCAGAACAGGGGCGTCCCTGTCTATCTTCAAGAAGCTCCTGAAAACCCAGCTCTTCAGAGAGCATCTCCTATCCCAGCACTTACCTTGTACTTCCCTCCCCCCTCTATCTCTGCACTTTATCTTTCTGCACTTCCTTCTATGCCTGCACCCTATCTCTACTCTGTCCCCTCTGACAGAGTCGGACTCCTGGGTTCCTTCTATGGAGCTTATTGTTAGCTTATTGTTAGCTTATTGTTAGCTTTTTATATAGCTGTTATATCTTCATTTGTAAGTCGCTTTGGATAAAAGCGTCTGATACATACATAAATATGAACATAAATGGAATGAATGAATGGATAAATGAATGGATGGATGGGTGAATGGGATGAATAGATGGATAAATGATTTTACTGAACAGCTGAAATGAGTGAATAAAACCGAAGCCGCTTCAATCGGACCCATTTAACTTCCTGTGTTTTCAGGTGGTGGAGACCAGCAGGACGGCCCCCTCCTTCGCTGCCAGGCCTCCTCCTCCTCCTCTGTAAGAATATCAACTTTAAAAACCGCTTACTTTACTTTACTGAACTTTCACTGGAGAACAAACGCTTTTTGTCTTCTTCAGAAAACCGAAACCTTCTGCTGCGTCACAGCCTCTGGTGCCTCAAAGACCCGCCCCTCCTCCACCTGTTTAACCAGCTCCACCTGGACGACACCCTCCTCCTCGTTCTTCTGCCTCTCAGTGGAACTGGACTCAGAGGATAACAGGAACACAGCAGAAGTGAACTGAAGCAGCTGCTCTGCTTTCTGTCTCCAAAGGTTTAGTCTGAAGACTGAACTGAACTCTCAGGTGATCTCACCTGTAACCAAACCAGCCAATCAGATCAGAGAAATCAGTTATCATTAACCCGCCCGTCACTTACTTAAAACTTCGTGTTAGCTGTTTAGCTAACAAACGTTTTTACAAACTCTGAGCAGAGCAAACATGAGCAAATATAATAATAATAAATCTGAAAAGAAGCTAAGGAAAGAAAAGGGTCGAATCTGCTCGTGTTCTGCTTTACTTTAGAGGAAATTTGCTTTTTTAAGCTCTGAATACGAGTCTTTTCAGCAGCTTTAGGTTCATCCCGTCTGAAACAAGCCGCTCCTGTCTCTTTAAGAGCCCCCCCTCCCTGAAAGGCCACTGTCTTCTGATTGGCTAACTTCTGGAAGCCAGATAAACATGGGGCTGAGTATCGTTTATTCTCTGGAGACATGATCAGAACTGAGCTAAACGAGCATCGTGATTTCTTTCTTAGATTTTCCTACAGAAACGTATGAGGTCTGAGGAGGTGTTGATTGCCAATATTTTTAGGTACTTATTAGACTTACAGGGACCATAAACCGAAAACTCAAAAACATCCGTCTTTGTGATCAAAGTCTTATTTCATCAACTGAAAACTATGAAAAATTGTATATAGTATAATTGTATTTTTTTGTACCTCACAAAGGCACAATTCGTACTGTTAACTCCAAATTTTCCTGTTTTTCACAAGCTGTTCAGGCTTCCAAACGCTGACCAATCAGAGGACAGAGGGCTTTTTTTGGGGGGGGGGGGTCTTAGAGAGACAGCAGCCTCTGTTTCAGACTAAATGAACTAAGGAGTTGCATTAAAGACCAGTTTGAGACTAATCAGAATATTTTGAAGTTAATCTTGTGGTTTCCCAGAATGGAAATATGCAGCTGACTCCTGATTGGTTGATCCAACTTCCTGTTTGAAACAGAGAGGAACGGGGAGTAGTGATAGGCTGAACTGTAACAAGCGTAAAGGCAGCATAGCCTCGTTCTGATTGGCTGGTTAACTCTCACAGGGGGCGGAGTTTGCACCCGGTCACTTCTTTCTTTCTGTCCCTGAATAAAAGGGCCGTCTGGTTGCACCCCCGCTCTGCTCTGCACTGTCATAGGAATGTAACGCACCCAGCAGCTGTGTGGGGTGCGTTTGGTGCGCCCCACCCGGCTCTCCAGCTTTCCCAGAACTGTAGAATCCAGTATGCAACAGCACCGAAGTGCAGGGCTTCTCCGGGTTTAGGTTTCTGTACTCAGACGTCAGCCGCTCCGTCTCATGGAAACGCTCTGGGATCGGGTCGGACTCTCAGCGGGTCTCATGGAGACGCTCTGGAATCGGGTCGGACTCTCAGCAGGTCTCATGGAGACGCTCTGGGATCGGGTCGGACTCTCAGGGGGTCGGACGCTCTGGGATCGGGTCGGACTCTCAGCGGGTCGGACTCTCAGCAGGTCTCATGGAGACGCTCTGGGATCGGGTCGGACTCTCAGCGGGTCTCATGGAGACGCTCTGGAATCGGGTCGGACTCTCAGCAGGTCTCATGGAGACGCTCTGGGATCGGGTCGGACTCTCAGGGGGTCGGACGCTCTGGGATCGGGTCGGACTCTCAGCGGGTCGGACTCTCAGCAGGTCTCATGGAGACGCTCTGGGATCGGGTCGGACTCTCAGCGGGTCTCATGGAAACGCTCTGGGATCGGGTCGGACTCTCAGCGGGTCTCATGGAGACGCTCTGGAATCGGGTCGGACTCTCAGCGGGTCTCATGGAGACGCTCTGGGATCGGGTCGGACTCTCAGCAGGTCTCATGGAGACACTCTGGGATCGGGTCGGACTCTCAGGGGGTCGGACGCTCTGGGATCGGGTCGGACTCTCAGCAGGTCTCATGGAGACGCTCTGGGATCGGGTCGGACTCTCAGCAGGTCTCATGGAGACGCTCTGGGATCGGGTCGGACTCTCAGCAGGTCTCATGGAGACGCTCTGGGATCGGGTCGGACTCTCAGCGGGTCTCATGGAAACGCTCTGGGATCGGGTCGGACTCTCAGCGGGTCGGACTCTCAGCGGGTCGGACTCTCAGCGGGTCTCAGGGAGACGCTCTGGGATCGGGTCGGACTCTCAGCGGGTCGGACGCTCTGGGATCGGGTCGGACTCTCAGCGGGTCTCATGGAGACGCTCTGGGATCGGGTCGGACTCTCAGCGGGTCTCATGGAGACGTTCTGCTCTGGGATCGGGTCGGACTCTCAGCGGGTCGGACGCTCTGGGATCGGGTCGGACTCTCAGCGGGTCTCATGGAGACGCTCTGGGATCGGGTCGGACTCTCAGCAGGTCGGACTCTCAGCGGGTCTCATTCAAACCAGGGATTTTTACTTCAGCAGGAACCCAAAGAGCTGCACTGCGATGAAGCGGGATCTGCACTGTGTTCCTCCTGCTTTACCTTCTTTTATTCGCTCTTTGGGGTGTTTCTTCGCACAGAAGCATGAGGAATCTTCTCTGAGGGATAACTTTGTGCCATTGTTTGTGCCAATGAATCCGTGTTTGGTCCTGAATGATGTTCCTGTGGAGCCGACTGACTCGGACTGACTCAGACTGGGTCAGACTGACTCGGACTGGGTCAGACTGACTCGGACTGACTCGGGCTGACTCGGGCTGACCCGGGCTGACTCGGACTGGGTCAGACTGACTCGGACTGACTCGGACTGGGTCAGACTGACTCGGACTGACTCGGGCTGACTCGGACTGACTCGGGCTGACCCGGGCTGACTCGGACTGGGTCAGACTGACTCGGACTGACTCGTACTGACTCGGACTGGGTCAGACTGACTCGGGCTGACTCGGGCTGACCCGGACTGACTCGGACTGACTCGGACTGGGTCAGACTGACTCGGGCTGACTCGGACTGACTCGGGCTGACTCGGACTGACTCGGACTGGGTCAGACTGACTCGGGCTGACTCGGACTGACTCGGGCTGACTCGGACTGACTCGGGCTGACTCGGGCTGACCCGGACTGACCCGGGCTGACTCGGACTGACCCGGACTGACCCGGACTGACTCGGACTGGCTCGGACTGACTCGGGCTGACTCGGACAGACTCGGACTGACCCGGACTGACCCGGACTGACCCGGACTGACCCGGACTGACTCGGACTGGGTCGGGCTGACTCGGACTGACTCGGGCTGACTCGGACTGACTCGGGCTGACTCGGGCTGACCCGGACTGACCCGGGCTGACTCGGACTGACCCGGACTGACCCGGACTGACTCGGACTGGCTCGGACTGACTCGGGCTGACTCGGACTGACTCGGACAGACTCGGACTGACCCGGACTGACTCGGACTGGGTCAGACTGACTCGGACTGGCTCGGGCTGACTCGGACTGACTCGGGCTGACTCGGACTGACTCGGGCTGACTCGGACTGACTCGGACTGACTCGGGCTGACCCGGGCTGGCTCGGACTGACTCGGACAGACTCGGACTGACTCGGACAGGGTCAGACTGACTCGGACTGGGTCAGACTGACCCGGACTGACTCGGACTGACTCGGGCTGACTCGGACTGACTCGGGCTGGGTCAGACTGACTCGGACTGACTCGGGCTGACTCGGACTGACTCGGGCTGGGTCAGACTGACTCGGACTGACTCGGACTGACCCGGACTGACTCGGACTGACTCGGGCTGACTCGGACTGACTCGGGCTGGGTCAGACTGACTCGGACTGACTCGGGCTGACTCGGACTGACTCGGACTGACCCGGACTGACCCGGACTGACTCGGACTGACTCGGGCTGACTCGGACAGACTCGGACTGACCCGGACTGACTCGGACTGACTCGGACTGACCCGGACTGACTCGGAGATGTGAGCTGCAGATCTCACGCTGGGACTCAAACCAACACGAGCCAAAGCGCCACACCTGGATTCATCCACCACTGAAAATAGTCCCTGTTGTTTTAAAGTCAAAATAACCAGATTTTAATACTTTATTTCCATCCTCTTTTCAGCCTAAAACTAATTATTTTTATAGCTTTAGTCTGCAGTCACTAAAATTCCCCTCGCTGATATAAAAGTAACACTGGAGAAGTTTGTGAACCCTAACTTCTGACTTATTTGGAGGAACCTTGTTTTATAAATGGCTCGGAAAGTTTGTGAACCTTAAAACGATGTGCTTCTGACTCTTTTTGATGTAAATTGACGTTTGTTTTCCACTTTTCTGAGCCTGAACACCTGAAATGGGTTCACCTGAGGCCGGATTCACCTCATTTTAACACCTGGACCAGAGAATTTATTATGTCCTGATACATAAAACCTTACAACTGAATACTTTAAGGCTTTTTACATTGATTTTAATGGTTCCGACTGTAGATCTTTAGTGGGCTGAAGCTGAGAAAGAGGAAAAGCTCTGACTCACAGTGTTGGTTTGAGTCCAAACGAGAGATTTGTTGTAAAAAAGCTGGTACAAAAGCCCAGACTGGTCCTTAAATGTGTTTCTGAACCGAACATCTGGATCTTTCTGTGGTAGTTAAGGACCCCAGAACCCTAGAGATGGGATTTAAAGCCCTGACTTTAGTCTTCAGGCAGAGAGAGTCCCCTGAAGCCAATGGTGGAGAATAACTAAGTACATTAAACTACTTTATTATTTTCTGTTGATTAATATTTACTCAAACGTGGCAGTGTAATGAACAGAATAAGATATTAAGCAGAGTTTAAAGTATATGGGTGTTATGGGCCGACGATCAGGACTGCCCTCAGTTTTCGGTTGAGCACATTTAGATGAAAGTATTTCAGAGACTGAACCTGCTGGTTTAAAGTGGCTGCAGCGGCCTGAGAGGTCAAACTCAGGGCAAAAGAACCTGTGTAAAACGTATTGGGTGGATTTTCAATACCAATAAATGATTTTTAATAGGAAGTTTCTGCCGATGTAATTGTGTGTCTGTACTGATCTGGAAGGTTTCACCTGTTTTTGTTTGAACTGTTTTGTGCCGTTTCAAACATTCGATGATGTTACTCTGACCTGTGGGAGCTGAGCACACGAAGCTTCTGCTGTGACGCACACACTTTCAGGTTGTTATGGCAACCGTAAAGATGCAGAGCCCAAACTTATGCTGCGTTCAGGTGCTGCTTGGTGTAAAAAAAATAAAACCTGAAAGTAAAAAATGTGGGTGTCTCCTCAGCTTCACACAATAATTTAATAAAGTTTATTCAAACTGATTGTGTTTGTTTGCAGAATCAATAAAGGTACACAGAATTAATATCTCACAGGCTCGTTGTTCTCTGAATTTTAAGATCTGAGCAGGATTTTAAACTTTCAGTGTCTTTGATCTTCTCTTTTTTACAGGTTTTTGTGTCCTGTTGTTCCTTAAATATTAAATGTTTGGGCTGGTGCAGGTGAGGGCGGGGCCTGGGCGTTACTGAATTATGTGGATTAAGTCATCCATCCATCTTCTGTACCCGCTTAATCCGTTGGTTGGGTAGCGGGGGGGCTGGAGCCTATCCCAGCAGTCACTGGGCGAGAGGCGGGGTCACCCTGGACAGGTCGCCATCACAGGGCCACACAGAGACAAACAACCACTCACACTCACTCCTGAGGACAGTTTAGAGACGCCAGTTAACCTGACAGCATGTTTCTGGATGGTGGGAGGAAGCTGGAGAACCGGGACAGAACCCACGCATATAACATGCAGCCTCCACACAGACAGAACCAGCTGGGAGTTGAACCTGGACCTCTGCTGTGAGGCGACAGTGCTGCTCATTATGATTTGCTCTGAGTATATGTAATTTTGATGAACAATATTTAAAATTTCATCATTAAATATAAACGTTTACGTCATAGTCATTTGTAATTCAGTATTTCCTAACAGATAATTTTAACTGAAGGTTCAGGAGGAATATATTATGATATAAATATAATTATTATATTTTTATTTTTTTATTTTGTTCTATTGCAAATTAGCTACAGAAAGCTTTCTATTATACGCTTGACTTTATTGTAGATGCTGATTAATTAATAAATACTAATAAAAAAGTATTAATTTGTTAATTATTCATGTAAATGTCGTGTAAACAATATAAATTAATACAAAAATGTAAACATTAATGGGACAATATCTATGATTCTGCTGTCTGCAACTGTTTTACTGTAGACTGAGAAAAATTTACATTATTGTTAACTATTATTGTTTTTACTACTACTACTATTATTATTAATAATAATAATAATAATAACAACAAATAGCTTGAAAAAAAGTTTATTCCTGAAACCCCGCCCCGCTTTCTGTACGTCATGACGTCAGGGCTGGCCTGGGCTCCACGCTCCGCTCCCCCAGAGCTGTCATCATTTTACCGGGAGAGGCGAAGGGCAACTGGGATACCGGCCGAGAGTGGAGCCGCTGGGACGCTTCTGGAGGTCAGTAACCGGGTCTGTTAGACCGACATGAAGCCCGACTGTGTTCGAGTTGACGGTGTGTTGACAGAGGTTCGGTTTTTGGATTAATTTAAAGTTACGTCCGGAGGAATGTGACAAACACAAAACCTGCTAGCATGCTATGCTAGCCTCGTGCGAGCTAACAGCCTGTTCAAACTGACGTTATGAGAGCGAGGTCACCTGTAGTTGACCTGTTGGTCCTCTGCTGGGGCAAATGTTCACCCTAACTCTGGGGTTTGCTACCAAACAGCCAGATACCTTAATGCAGTTAGCAACGGTTTGACTACCAGTCGAACGTACAGTTATTATAAGCAATACCAAGAAGCTAGTCGGCTAATTACATAACCTGATGCGTTAGCCCTCCAGCTAATCATATTGCCGGTTAATATTGAAGAACAAGGCGTCTAGTTAAACCTCGCACGCTTGTTTTTACCATTTAACATTGCCGCGGGGGATCATTTTACAGTGTTTTGGTAAACCAGGCAGTAATTTTCGGGAACTCATGACTCGTGAAAGGACAAACTGAAAAACAGGCCTGTTGGCCAATAGGAGAGCTTGAAATCCTATTTCCGGGCGGGATGTCTTCAAGGCAGCCAATCAGGAGGGTCGGTGGGCAGGTGATGGGCGGGTCCGGGCTGGGCTCAGGGGAAGGAGAATGGAGGCAGCAGACAGGGAGTGGAGCCCCAACAAGGTCAAAACACCGAGAGAAACTCCGGCTGAGGGGAGACACGGACCGGAAGCTCCCCCGAGCTAACGCCCCGGGAAGAACCGGGTCACATTTGTGGTGTTGGGACCGAACTGTTGTGAAGGGTTTCTGAACTCGTGGAGGCTGTTTCTCACACAGCAGAGCGTGAAAAACAGCTGTTCCCTTAAAACACAGTCCTGTTCCGTAAAGTCTCACCCAGCAGGGGTACAAAATGAAGCCCAAACACTGCTTAAACTCCTGCTACGGTTCTGATGGGCTTACCTTTCACATGCTGCACCGGGAGTGTAACTGTAGGGGGAAACTAAGTAAGCTATTAAATAAAGTACATTTAAAAAAGTACATGTAGTCCAGAAGAGATCACTGATGCTTATTAGATGCTTATGAACCAATCAGTGGACGGTTAACTTGACCTTCCAGCAGGATTGAGCCGTTTAATTGGAAATCAGGAGTTTGGTTGCAGTGAAACTGCCACAATAAGGCGTTTTTACATTAGCAGCCACATTATTCCGTGCTGACTCCGGTCTAATCCTGACTCAGATGAGACTGTCCACAGGCGTAAAGTGCAGCTGTCTGTAACCGGCTGCTCACATGTGCACAAGCTGCCTTTTGTGTGCTGCTTTGTGTCGACAACAGCAGAAAACATCATAACTCAGGAGTGTTTGTCTGCCCTGTCACACACAGAGGGTTTAAACCACGGCCTTCTCTAATGGCAGATACAGCTGTGCTGTTACAGGCTCTGTGTTTCCAGTGAGCAGGTAAACACTGAGGTGTCAGCTTGGAGTGACTCAGTCCCTGTTCAGGGGCCCGATGGAGGCTCTGAACTGTTCAGAATAGTTAGTTCTGGGTATTTGTGAGACAACTCTGGAGATCAGATTGAGTTTCAAATGAAAGCCGTGGGGATATCCGATATGTGCTGCACAGACTGGTGCTGCACAGTTACTGTTACTGGTCAGCAGGTGTCCGTTACACCTGTTTCATGGTAGAAATGAGTCGATGGACTGTTAGTTTTCCACGTTTTCCCTTCATATCACCAGCGGATGAGTCTGATACGCCAGCAGGGATGCACAGATAAAAAGCTCCAACCATCAGGTGTTAAAGGACTGGATTCAGAAAAAGAACAAAAAAGTTTAATAGCTGTTGGAGCAAAAAAATAATTAACAGCTGGGATGCGCTGCAGATTAAATGGAAAACTCATTCTTTCTTTATTTTAAAGCTCTGGGAAGGTTCTTCAGGTGATTAAAACTCATTCTTTCTTTATTTTAAAGCTCTGGGAATGTTCTTCAGGTGATTAAAACTCATTCTTTCTTTATTTTAAAGCTCTGGAAATGTTCTTCAGGTGATTAAAACTCATTCTTTCTTTATTTTAAAGCTCTGGAAATGTTCTTCAGGTGATTAAAACTCATTCTTTCTTTATTTTAAAGCTCTGGGAAGGTTCTTCAGGTGATTAAAACTCATTATTTCTTTATTTTAAAGCTCTGGGAATGTTCTTCAGGTGATTAAAACTCATTCTTTCTTTATTTTAAAGCTCTGGGAATGTTCTTCAGGTGATTAAAACTCATTCTTTCTTTATTTTAAAGCTCTGGGAATGTTCTTCAGGTGATTAAAACTCACTATTTCTTTATTTTAAAGCTCTGGGAAAGTTCTTCAGGTGATTAAAACTCATTATTTCTTTATTTTAAAGCTCTGGGAAGGTTCTTCAGGTGATTAAAACTCATTATTTCTTTATTTTAAAGCTCTGGGAATGTTCTTCAGGTGATTAAAACTCATTATTTCTTTATTTTAAAGCTCTGGGAATGTTCTTCACCTGTTTTTCTTTATTTTAAACGGGCAGCTCAGAACTTGGGTAAGAGAGAAACGTGACTCACTGGTTTTTCGTGTTTTATTGTTCTTGGTCACGTAGTTTTAACTGCTTTATAAATGAAGCTGACACAGTCTGGGAAAGAAGGTTTTCTTTGATGATAAATGTCACCTGAACCTGACGAGCTTCATGATCAGGAAGGTTTTGAGCTGATTCTGACTTCCTGTCAGATCTGAAAGAAATAGGCAGCACTTCTTTTGGTTTAACGCCGTGTTTCTCTTCCTCTCTCAGTGGACGTTTGATTCAGCCCTTCCTGTCCTGGGACCGACCCGGGTGGAGCTTACTTTCCTACCATTGCTGAGAGGTTGAGGACGTCCGGCCCGTCGGACTGACCGCCGCTGTGCGTGTGATACTTTAAGGACTGCTCATGCATCGTTTACGGACTTGTGCGGCGCGGTTGCGTCCGCTTACCGCCTCGCAGGCGGCTCAGACTGTCGGCCAGCAGCGGCCAATCACAGTTGCCTCCTCAGGCGGCACAAGGACGTTTCAGCCAATCAGGTGCTACTCTGCACCTGTGGCCTCGGAGCCGTTTCTGAATGGGACGAGCTCGAACTATGTGGAGGAGATGTACTACGCCTGGTTGGAGAACCCCAAGAGTGTTCACAAGGTAAGAAGGTGGAGCTCCCAGCAGGTGTGGGGGGCGGAGCCAAGGTGCAACATCATTACATAATGTCTGGGACAGATTAATCCTCCAGCCCCCCCCTCCTAATGTCTGGGACAGAGTCCCATCTCTCTCTGAGCCCCCCCTCTGCTCCTCAGACTGATTAAAGTCACATTCAGACTTTAAGGTAAAGTCATTTTCCTCCATCTCAGCTCCATCAGGTGGACATTAAACCCTTTTTATCCACAGTCCTCAGCTCCATCAGGTGTGTTCCAGGTGTGTGTGTGGTTCCTCAGGTGTGTTCCAGGTGTGTGTGTGGTTCCTCAGGTGTGTTCCAGGTGTGTGTGTGGTTCCTCAGGTGTGTTCCAGGTGTGTTCCAGGTGTGTGTGTGTGGTTCCTCGGGTGTGTTCCAGGTGTATGTGGTTCCTCAGGTGTGTGTGTGGTTCCTCAGGTGTGTTCCAGGTGTGTGTGTGGTTCCTCAGGTGTGTTCCAGGTGTGTGTGTGTGGTTCCTCAGGTGTGTGTGTGGTTCCTCAGGTGTGTTCCAGGTGTGTGTGGTTCCTCAGGTGTGTGTGTGGTTCCTCGGGTGTGTATCAGGTGTGTGTGTGGTTCCTCAGGTGTATTTCAGGTGTGTGTGTGGTTCCTCAGGTGTATTTCAGGTGTGTGTGGTTCCTCAGGTGTGTGTGTGTGGTTCCTCAGGTGTGTTCCAGGTGTGTGTGGTTCCTCGGGTGTGTTCCAGGTGTGTGTGGTTCCTCAGGTGTGTGTGTGGTTCCTCGGGTGTGTTTCAGGTGTGTGTGTGGTTCCTCAGGTGTATTTCAGGTGTGTGTGTGGTTCCGCAGGTGTGTTTCAGGTGTGTGTGTGGTTCCTCAGGTGTGTTCCAGGTTTGTGTGGTTCCTCAGGTGTGTTCCAGGTGTGTGTGTGGTTCCTCAGGTGTGTTCCAGGTGTGTGTGTGTGGTTCCTCAGGTGTGTGTGTGGTTCCTCAGGTGTGTTTCAGGTGTGTGTGTGGTTCCTCAGGTGTGTTCCAGGTTTGTGTGGTTCCTCAGGTGTGTTCCAGGTGTGTGTGTGGTTCCTCAGGTGTGTTCCAGGTGTGTGTGTGTGGTTCCTCAGGTGTGTGTGTGGTTCCTCAGGTGTGTTTCAGGTGTGTTCCAGGTGTGTGTGTGGTTCCTCAGGTGTGTTCCAGGTTTTTGTGTGGTTCTTCAGGTGTGTTCCAGGTGTGTGTGTGGTTCCTGAGGTGTGTTTCAGGTGTGTTCCAGGTGTGTGTGTGGTTCCTGAGGTGTGTTTCAGGTGTGTTCCAGGTGTGTGTGTGGTTCCTGAGGTGTGTTTCAGGTGTGTTCCAGGTGTGTGTGTGGTTCCTCAGGTGTGTTCCAGGTTTTTGTGTGGTTCTTCAGGTGTGTTCCAGGTGTGTGTGTGGTTCCTGAGGTGTGTTTCAGGTGTGTTCCAGGTGTGTGTGTGGTTCCTGAGGTGTGTTTCAGGTGTGTTCCAGGTGTGTGTGTGGTTCCTGAGGTGTGTTTCAGGTGTGTTCCAGGTGTGTGTGTGGTTCCTCAGGTGTGTTTCAGGTGTGTGTGTGGTTCCTCAGGTGTGTTTCAGGTGTGTGTGTGGTTCCTCAGGTGTGTTTCAGGTGTGTTCCAGGTGTGTGTGTGTGATTCCTCAGGTGTGTTCCAGGTTTTTGTGTGGTTCTTCGGGTGTTCCAGGTGTGTGTGTGGTTCCTCAGGTGTGTGTGTGGTTCCTCAGGTGTGTGTGTGGTTCCTCAGGTGTGTGGTTCCTCAAGTGTTTTCCAGGTGTGTGGTTCCCCAGGTGTGTGTGCTGTTCCTCGGGTGTGTTCCAGGTGTGTGTGTGGTTCCTCAGGTGTGTTCCAGGTGTGTGTGTGGTTCCTCAGGTGTGTTTCAGGTGTGTGTGTGTGTGGTTCCTCAGGTGTGTTTCAGGTGTGTTCCAGGTGTGTGTGTGTGTGGTTCCTCAGGTGTGTGTACTGTTCCTCAGGTGTGTTTCAGGTGTGTTCCAGGTGTGTGTGTGGTTCCTCAGGTGTGTTTCAGGTGTGTTCCAGGTGTGTGTGTGGTTCCTCAGGTGTGTTTCAGGTGTGTTCCAGGTGTGTGTGTGGTTCCTGAGGTGTGTTTCAGGTGTGTGTGTGGTTCCTCAGGTGTGTTTCAGGTGTGTGTGTGTGGTTCCTCAGGTGTGTTCCAGGTTTTTGTGTGGTTCTTCGGGTGTTCCAGGTGTGTGTGTGGTTCCTCAAGTGTGTTTCAGGTGTGTGTGTGGTTCCTCAGGTGTGTGTGTGGTTCCTCAGGTGTGTGGTTCCCCAGGTGTGTGTGCTGTTCCTCGGGTGTGTTCCAGGTGTGTGTGTGGTTCCTCAGCTGTGTTCCACGTGTGTGTGTGGTTCCTCAGGTGTGTTTCAGGTGTGTGTGTGTGTGGTTCCTCAGGTGTGTTTCAGGTGTGTTCCAGGTGTGTGTGTGTGTGGTTCCTCAGGTGTGTTTCAGGTGTGTTTCAGGTGGTTCCTCAGGTGTGTGTGTGTGTGGTTCCTCAGGTGTGTGTGCTGTTCCTCAGGTGTGTTTCAGGTGTGTTCCAGGTGTGTGTGTGGTTCCTCAGGTGTGTTCCAGGTGTGTGTGTGGTTCCTCAGGTGTGTGGTTCCTCAAGTGTTTTCCAGGTGTGTGGTTCCCCAGGTGTGTGTGCTGTTCCTCGGGTGTGTTCCAGGTGTGTGTGTGGTTCCTCAGCTGTGTTCCACGTGTGTGTGTGGTTCCTCAGGTGTGTTTCAGGTGTGTGTGTGGTTCCTCAGCTGTGTTCCACGTGTGTGTGTGGTTCCTCAGGTGTGTTTCAGGTGTGTGTGTGTGTGGTTCCTCAGGTGTGTTTCAGGTGTGTTCCAGGTGTGTGTGTGTGTGGTTCCTCAGGTGTGTTTCAGGTGTGTTTCAGGTGGTTCCTCAGGTGTGTTCCAGGTGTGTGTGTGTGTGGTTCCTCAGGTGTGTGTGCTGTTCCTCAGGTGTGTTTCAGGTGTGTTCCAGGTGTGTGTGTGGTTCCTCAGGTGTGTTCCAGGTGTGTGTGTGGTTCCTCAGGTGTGTTCCAGGTGTGTGTGTGTGGTTCCTCAGGTGTGTGTGTGGTTCCTCAGGTGTGTTTCAGGTGGTTCCTCAGGTGTGTTTCAGGTGTGTTCCAGGTGTATGTGTGGTTCCTCAGGTGTGTGTGTGGTTCCTCAGGTGTGTTTCAGGTGGTTCCTCAGGTGTGTTTCAGGTGTGTTCCAGGTGTGTGTGTGGTTCCTCAGGTGTGTGTGCTGTTCCTCAGGTGTGTTTCAGGTGTGTTCCAGGTGTGTGTGTGGTTCCTCAAGTGTGTTTCGGGTGTATTCCAGGTGTGTGTGTGGTTCTTCAGGTGTATTCCAGGTGTGTGTGTGGTTCCTCAGGTGTGTTTCAGGTGGTTCCTCAGGTGTGTTTCAGGTGTGTTCCAGGTGTGTGTGTGGTTCCTCAGGTGTGTGTGCTGTTCCTCAGGTGTGTTTCAGGTGTGTTCCAGGTGTGTGTGTGGTTCCTCAAGTGTGTTTCGGGTGTATTCCAGGTGTGTGTGTGGTTCTTCAGGTGTATTCCAGGTGTGTGTGTGGTTCCTCAGGTGTGTGTGTGGTTCCTCAAGTGTTTTCCAGGTGTGTGGTTCCCCAGGTGTGTGTGCTGTTCCTCGGGTGTGTTCCAGGTGTGTGTGTGGTTCCTCAGCTGTGTTCCACGTGTGTGTGTGGTTCCTCAGGTGTGTTTCAGGTGTGTGTGTGTGTGGTTCCTCAGGTGTGTTTCAGGTGTGTTCCAGGTGTGTGTGTGTGTGGTTCCTCAGGTGTGTTTCAGGTGTGTTTCAGGTGGTTCCTCAGGTGTGTTCCAGGTGTGTGTGTGTGTGGTTCCTCAGGTGTGTGTGCTGTTCCTCAGGTGTGTTTCAGGTGTGTTCCAGGTGTGTGTGTGGTTCCTCAGGTGTGTTCCAGGTGTGTGTGTGGTTCCTCAGGTGTGTTCCAGGTGTGTGTGTGTGGTTCCTCAGGTGTGTGTGTGGTTCCTCAGGTGTGTGTGTGGTTCCTCAGGTGTGTTTCAGGTGGTTCCTCAGGTGTGTTTCAGGTGTGTTCCAGGTGTATGTGTGGTTCCTCAGGTGTGTTTCAGGTGGTTCCTCAGGTGTGTTTCAGGTGGTTCCTCAGGTGTGTTTCAGGTGTGTTTCAGGTGTGTGTGCTGTTCCTCAGGTGTGTTTCAGGTGTGTTCCAGGTGTGTGTGTGGTTCCTCAAGTGTGTTTCGGGTGTATTCCAGGTGTGTGTTTGGACCTGAGCTTTTCTTCTTCTTCTTCAGCCACGCTGACGCTCGCTCAGCTTTCCCACCTCAGCATGCTGCAGTTTTTCAGCCTGTTTTCAGGATAAAAGCATTGATTTCTGTCTTCTTATGTGACTCATAAACCAGCTGCTGCCTTTAACAGGAGGGTTTAAACTGCGGGTTTATTTTACCGCTCGCTCTGACTTCAGCTGTGTGCTTTCGTCTCAGAGTGGCAGGTTTCCTCCTCAGTGGCCTTTACGCTCTGCCAGCAGCTGTATCTGAGCTTCACGCCTGTGATTTTTAACCACTCAGGGTTCATGTTCTGAACAAACACGACTCTCCACCCGTCAGCAGCAGCTTCAGCAGCTTCTGGACCGAACAGTCGCTGTCAGGTCGTCTGGATTTGGGTTTAAAACGTTCCTCCACTCTTTAAGTTTGGCATCGTTCCCTAAAGAGAGCCAATAAAACGAATTAAAGTGAAGAAAAAGCAGCGCGACCACAAAGAAAAGAGACTTGGACATAAAAGTGAAACTCTGAGAATACTTTCAAATGATTTCATATAAACAGGCTGAAGGCATTTAAATATTCCCATGTATGGAATTATTATGTTATCTCGTGATAAGGAATGAACTGTTAGCTTAGCTTAGCAGCCTCTCGTCTGCTGGCCGGCAGCCTGTAGACGACCTGAGGTGAAAGTTATCGGCCGGCTGCAGCTGTCACAGACGCCTGAACACATCATCTCTGGGTGTCTGTGACAGCTGCAGCCAATAAATAAGAACAAATAAGAAATAATAAATGGAAGCCGTTCATCGCAGCTCATCGGTTCAAATCAACACATCATCAATGAATCCGTTATCACCAGAAAACGGAGAAATAAGTTGTTTTCACGAGATAAAATGAAGTAAAAACTCCACGGCCGGCTTCTGTATGGAAGACTAAAACTGCCTAAAACTTAAATAAGTTTATGTGATGAGAAATGCTGCTAAAAACAGAAGCTTTTTAATTAAATTAAATTAAATTCAGAGCATCTCAGAGAAGAAGCAGGAATAAAGTAAAGTTTCTTTGTGTTTAAATGATTCAAACCTGTAGAAAACAGCCGGTTCTGGTTGATGTTGGACTGATTCTTCCGGGTTTTTGGTCCTTTTTAAGCTCATATTTACCGTCTTATTCCATTTTATCGGTGGCTTTTGTGTGTTTTACTGTCTCTCATTGGGCTTTTTGGACCGTGAAGTTGTGCCTGGGTGTGCGAGAGTTCTTTGGGCCGACGGCCCGTCTGTATTAGTTACGTTCAGAACCGCCTCCGGAGGCCTGAACACAGCTGATCTGAGGCGTAAAGGACAGTCGGCTAAGAATAGCTCCCACAGGCCGGGTCACATGACAGACCTGAGAGCGAAGGCCAGCGCACTCGCCTTAAACCAGAACCAGAACATTAACCCGGGTCGGGATTAGATTCAGCCGGATTAATGTTGGCACTCGGTCCTAAAACTGAAAGTTAAAATGTTTCCAGAGGCTCGGATGTGCAGCCTGAGCCACAGTGAGGATTAAAACTAAAAGTGTCTGAGATAATCTACAAACACCAGCATGACCCACTTTGTTGGGCAACAGAACCTGCAGCAGAACCTGCAGCAGATTCACTCATCAGTCTGAGAAGAACCTGTTGAGATCTGCCACGGTCGATCACTTCAGATGTGACGATCAAAGAATAAAACCTGAAATATACCGACACAAATATGTGTAAATGGCTGAAAAAGTTCATTAAATGATGAGTTCATGTATAAATGGGGAGAAAATACATTATGAATGAATGTTTATGATGGAATCTAAAAGAAATAAATAACAAACCAACTGAAATTAGAACAAAAATGTATTTAAAGTCACGTTCAGTAAGATTATTTTAGCATAAATTAGTTTTCCTGCATTAGACCCGATCTGAACCCATTTATTTAGCCTTTTGTACGTATTTCAGACTGTGGCGGTGCTCCCTGCCGGCGCCACAGCGAGCGTGTGCAGGTCGCTGAGGTGTCGGGTTACGTGTCCTCTGGTTGTGTAACCGGCGGCCTGACCTCTTATTAGCAGAGCGAGCTGCAGAACGCAGCTTTCACATTTCATTCAGAGGATCTGACGTGCACACTCACCTGGAAGGTTTCACACTGTTAATGCAGCCCCTCTGGCTTAATCGCCCTTAATCGGGTAATCTGCAGGTTGGTTAAAAGTCTTAAAGCTGCCTGATGAGATGTTTAAAGACTGAAAACCAGAGTCTTCCTTCACCGCTCACAGATAATCCCACTCATACAGATCAGATGTTTAATCCTTCTGCAGATAAAACCAAGAACAACCCTCCTGTGTCCTCCAGGAGGTCGTCACAGCGCCGTCTCACCTGCTGTCATCTCACCTGCTGTCATGTGACCTGCTGTCATGTGACCCCTTTAAACACCTTTAACAGGTGCTTTTAAGACAGAAAACTTCTCATTTTAACAACCAGGTTTCAAATGTCTGCAGCTTCAAAACAGTCGGAGATAAAGTGAAATACTGAGTGTGACCCAATGTCTAAGAAGGTGGTAAATTGAATCACCTAATTTGCATGTGGTGACATCACTGATGACATCACTGTGGCGACGCCTTGGATTTCCTTTTGTGAATCCATGTACAGAACTATGAAGCTGTGGCTCCTGTGATGATAACTTTGGATCATCGTGAGGGTGTGAGCGTGGAAAATGAATCGGGAAGTGTCTATATTAGCTAAGCTGTTAGCGTTAGCTGTTAGCGTTAGCTGCTGCTAAAGGAAGAAATAAATCAGTAAATAAACCATGAGGAGTTATTTCATTAGCTAAGCTGTTAGCGTTAGCTGCTGCTAAAGGAAGAAATAAATCCGTAAATAAACCATGAGGAGTTATTTCATTAGCTAAGCTGTTAGCGTTAGCTGCTGCTAAAGGAAGAAATAAATCAGTAAATAAACCATGAGGAGTTATTTCATTAGCTAAGCTGTTAGCGTTAGCTGCTGCTAAAGGGAGAAATAAATCAGTAAATAAACCATGAGGAGTTATTTCTCAGATGCTTCCATTTCCCTGCTCTGAAGTTCAGGCTCTGAGAGTTGGAACTGATCCTCTTTGTGGCTCAGTTCCTTCAGTCCAGCGTTGAACTGAGCAGAGGGTTTGGTGCTGATGTAAAGTTGTGTGTCGTCGGCATAGCAACCGAGACCATGGGAGCAAATGATTCGTCCAAGAGGCAGCATGTATATGGTGAAGAGAAGGGGGCCCAACACCGAACCCTGCGGAACGCCATGGCTGATGGTAGCTGTGGTGGAGCGGGAGTCGTTGGGTGAGATGTATTGTTGTCGGTTTGATAGATAGGAGTGGAACCAGAGAAGTGCTGTGCCAGATAGTCCAGTGAACTCAGAGAGACGCTTCAGGAGGATGGAGTGAGAGACTGTGTCAAAAGCTGCTGAGAGGTCCAGGAGGATGAGGATGGTAATGTGGCCGTTGTCTGCAGCAGTAAGGAGGTCGTTGGTGATTTTGACAAAAGCTGAGAGTCTCAGTGCTGTGGTGAAGCCAGACTGTAACGGTTCAAAGAGCTCATGGTGGAACATATGCTGCTGGAGTGGAGCCGCCAAGATCTTACTTAGGAAAGGAAGGTTGCAGATGGGGTGATAGTTGTTTGGAAAATCAGAACGGCTCGTTAAATGAGGAACTTTCACACAAAGGGGAACTAAATGAATACCAGGGTTGTGTTTCTGGGGAGTTTTACACCTGCTGGTGGCTTCAGACGCCCTGATATCTGCTCCCAGGAGCAGGAAGAAGGAGTTTTACATGAAATGGAAGCTTTAAAGTTTAGAAGAGCCACAAACATCCTCATCTTTCCTGTCTAATCTTACCTCCCTCCTCTTCCTCTCCTCCAGTCCTGGGACGTGTTTTTCCGAAATGCCAACGCCGGAGCTCCTCCCGGCGCCGCCTACCAGTCTCCTCTGGGTCTGTCTGCGGCGTCGGGCCTCGCCGGCCCTCAGCTGTCATCGCTGGTCGGAGCTCAACCCAACGTGGAGAAGCTGGTGGAGGATCACCTGGCTGTGCAGTCGCTCATCAGGGCCTATCAGGTACAAACGCCACCAAAACTCTTCATGTGCTGCAGAGGGATGATAAAAGCTTAGCTTCAGGCTTCCATCCCCTGATCCTCATCTGCAGAACATCTGTCCAGGTCTTCTAAATGATGGAGAACCTCAGTGAGGTTGAATAGAAGTGCGATCTGAGACCTTCTGTTGACATAATTGAACTGTTTTTGGTCTCCTTTATGTGGATGAACTCATTCTGAAACAGTCTAATGAAGGTTCCTTAAAAGCAACACCAGATAAGATGCAGTATTTAAGGTGTGAGTGTAACACCGCTGTCTGTGTGAACCCTGCACATGCACAGCCGTGCACGGGTTTGTTCTCCTGTTGCAGAGCGTATAACAGCACAGTCATTAAAGGCTGAATGGAGACAGAACCGGTCCAACAGAACCTTTACAGCTTCATTTTAAACTGCATCTGAGCCTAAATTTAATTTAAACCTATAAGTTAAACCATCCATAAGTTCTCCTGATGTAAAGGTCTGAAACTTCCTAAAAACCACCTGAAAAGATGCGTCTTTATGTAATAAACGATGTTTTTATGATTTGATTCCAGATTGCGTCACTGACCTTCTGCAGACTGTGTCAGACACTAAAGGGCTTTATTAAAGGGTCATTCTGGTTTATTTCAGCACACTGAAACTGTTGCTTCTCTCTCTGAAGCTTTACAACAGAGGTGAACGCTTTATGTGGCTGAAGTAAAGCAGAATATCCTTTAAAACTTTAGATCATATATGTTAAAGTCCGGTCCTCGGGGGCCGCTGTCCTGCAGGTTTTAGATGTTTCCCTGCTTCAACTCACCTGATTCAGATTAAATGGATCCCTTCTAAAGATTGTTAAGTTCTGCAGCAGCTGCTAATGATGCATTGATCTGATTCAGGTGAAGCAGGAAACACCTAAAACCTGCCGGACAGCGGCCCTCCAGGACCGGAGTTTGACCTCCCTGCTTTAGATGCACCCTGAGCAGCAGGGATGGGTCTCGGCCGGCTCCAGAGGGCCCAGAGGGCCGCTGTGCTGAGTGTTGTGATAACTCTGTGCTGGGTGTGCGTTTAGGTGATGGGACATCACAATGCCCATCTGGATCCTCTGGGAATCAGCTGTGTGAATTTTGATGATGCTCCGGTCAATACCGGCTTCCAGGACGTCGGTGAGGACACCAGAACTGAACCAACACACAAACACGATGTTAATGTTGCTTCTCCCTCCCACCCACCCACCCACCCTCCTCCTCTCTTCTTCTTCTTCTTCTCTCCTTCCTTTTTATGTCAAATCTCTGCCTTTCCTCTGGTCTTCCTCTCTTCTTGGACTAAATCCCATTTCAATCCATCCCTCCACTTTGCTTCTCACCTGCTCGGCTTTTCACCTCCTCCTCCCTCTCCTTCATTTCCCTCTGTCCTCCTCACCCCTCCATCCCCTCCTCCTATCCCCTGGTGGGCTCTGTACTGTTGTCCCCTCCCCTGTAGATACGAGGGCACCATGTGGCCCAGTTGGACCCCCTCGGCATCATGGACGCTGATCTGGACTCGTGTGTCCCCACCGATATTATCACCTCCTCCGACAAGCTGGGTGAGGAGCTCCACCCCTCAGAAAACTGCCTCCGCCTCTTTTTCCTCCCCCCACTCTGCCTGGCAGTCCAACTGCTTCTGAAAGTCAGCAGCTGAGAAGTTTGTTTTTCTGTGAAAGGTTGAGGACTTTCTTTATCTACAGCCCCCCCCCCCCCCTCCCCATAAAGTCTGGGACAGAGTCCCATCTCTCTCTGAGCCCCCCCTCTGCTCCTCAGACTGATTAAAGTCTGAATGTGACTTTAATCAGTCTCCAAACCTTACGGGGGCTGGATGTGTTGAGTGGATTAAATTAAATCTTCTCAAACGTTCTCATATACGATCAAAGTTTCTGCATTTTTTTTTCTAATTAAGACTTTCCTGCTCGTCTAAACTCTCGTATATGAAGAATGTTTCTGAAACCTTCTTGTGTTGAGAAATTAACCCATTCGTAGTTCATAGGAACATCCAGATAATCGTCTCAGAAACGCTTTTTGTGTCCCCAAATGTTTGTGAAAGCTAGAACCGTCCCTTAAAGTGTAGCTGAAGCCTTCTCACTGCGTCTCCATGAGATGCTCGGGTAGATTTGGCCTGTTCTAGAGCTTAGATTCCTTTTTTGACCAAAGAGGTTCTGGCGCTGGTTCCCAAGTGAATGACGATTGTTTGAATGTGTCCAAATGCAGGAAACTGTAGCTACAAAACAACCTTCTTTTCACCGACTCGGCAAGACTTGGAAAAGCAGTGAATCGTAGAAATAAAACCGTCCCATCTCCGCATGACCCTGTGGGAAAGTGCCACATCGATGAAAGTCTGCATTCGTATAGATTAGCAGTCAGAGGACTCGCCTGGTTCATTTAACCCAGACTTTAGAAATAAAGAAATCTCTTAAGTTCCTCTTTGAGAATCACCTTCTCAAATCTGCTGTGTCTGACCCTGCTGGAGGCATATCTTCTATAGTTTGAACAACAGTCCTTTAAACACGTTTTTAATAGTACTGGATGCTCAGCCAACTTGATTATCCTGCAGGAGTTTACTCACTCTGAGAGTTTCTGGATCTTTGTCTTAGACTTTAAGAAATTACGGTTCCTGGAACTTCTGATGTCTGATCTGTCTTAATCAGGATCAGCTTTATTGGTTCTTTGTTCAAGCATAAAACAGTAAACATGTTTATATTAGAGCTGTCAGTCGATTAAAATATTTAATCGCGATTAATCTATAGATTGTCCGTAGTTAACTCGTGATTAATCTCAAACTTTTAAACTTCTAAACTTTTAAATGCGCCTTAAATAGATCTTTTTTACTACTCTGGCAGCAGACAAATATCCGGGTATCTTGCTAACCACTGATATTAAAGACTGGACGTACTCCGGTGATGACTCGGTTCACAGTAACGGCAGATATCTTTGGACCCGTCGAGAGAAACTTCTGGCAGGTTTTTAAGATGAACTTGCCATTCAAAAAGACCATTTTCTTTATCCAATTTAGCCATTTTGCATCCATAACATTAGGCTAATATCACTTCCTGATTTGTCAAACTACGGATTTATAGATCGTGCCCCATGTTCCTTTTGGAGGAATTTCCATTAAATTGTTATTAACCTGTTAATTTTGACAGCCCTGATTTATAAATATGTACAAAATAATGAAGAGAAAGTAAATTAAAAGTGAGCCGAATGCAGCATTAACTGTTTTTACATCAAACAGTGTATATGACAGAGGAGTGGATGATATCCACATAATTCTGACCTGTTATTGATAGAAATATTCCTCAGATATAGCACATCAGGAGCTGGTTGTACCTGCTGTACCCGTTGGCCACTAACTGCTCGTCTGTCTGCTGTCAGAAATAAAAAGCTGTGATTCAGACTCTGACCCCAGAACTGTGGTCCTAGTTTAACAGATTCAGACAGATTATTGAGCCCAGACTCTCTGGTACGTATGTTAAGTTTGTCGTGAGCCAGCTTTCCCAGGAATTAGTCCCGTCCCGCTGTAGAGAAGGTGACTTTGTGTAGAATGGCTTCCTGTTTGGGGAAACCCTCGCTGTTGTGGTGACGCTTCTGTATCGAGGACTGTTTGACCTCAGCATGGTGTTACCTGCATCTCTCTCTCTCCGGCACCGAAATCAGAACCTTTCTGAACCAGACGTTTGTGGACAAATGAAACGGTGCTGGAGACGAAGAGATGGCGAGACGCCGGCTGCTAGCTGTAGACGGTGGTGTTGTACGGTGGGTTAAACAGGGCGGAGGTCTCTAATGCTGTCTGGGTGTCTCTCCCCTTCACTGCCCCCTGCTGGTGACCGTCCAGACGTGGCCTTGTTCAAGGAGAGGCTGAGATTCCTAACGGTAGGAGGTACGAGAAGCAGCCCTGCTGTGTTTAGTTTAGTGCCGTAGTGTTCAGGTAACCTCTGCCGGAGCTCCGGACGCACATCCTGCCGACTGCAGGCTCAGAGCCGGTCCAGAAGATGGCGGTTTCTCGCCCGGAGCTTCGGTAGAAGTCGCCGTGCTGTAGAGGGAGGATGAAGTGGAATATTTCATCAATGTTTTTACAGAAGATCAGTTTCATCTCCACAAAACTAGTTTTAGTTGAGATTTAAAATCAGATTTTTGTGTGAAAAGTTTAATTTTGTTGGAACAGTTTCAGGATGTTTTCTTGTTTTCTGCAACAGGTTGATCTTAAAGTGTCGGTCACATTGTTTGTTGGGCGGAACCAATTCATCGAGTTCCTCGTTTAACTCCCACCAACGAGTTCTGCTCAGCGGTCGCCTTGTTTCACTTCGACAGTTTGTCGCACAACGTGCTGCGTTTGCAGCAGCTTGATTTTATGGAGAAAACAACGAGGAGCAAAATCAGAGAAAAAGACATTTCAAAGAAGAGAAAAGAAAAAATACTGGACAGTGTGTCCATTGTAAAAGCCAGTTAGCTTAGCATGATAGCACAACGTCAATGCTACAGCATCTCAGCAGAAAGCAGCCAGTTCACACATCGAGTCCACTGAGCGGAACAAACACAAGGGAACATTTCATGTTAGCATTTTAATGGAAATCAGTCGGCTTGTTAGCTGAGAAGGAAGCTAACAGAAAACAGAAGAAAGCTAGCAGAGAACAGAGGGAAACTAGCAGAGAATAGAAGGAAGCTAGCAGAGAACAAAAGGAAGCTAGCAGAGAACAGAAGGAAGCTAGCAAAGAACAGAAGGGAGCTAGCAGAGAACAGAAGGAAGCTAGCAGAGAACAGAAGGAAGCTAGCAAAGAACAGAAGGAAGCTAGCAGAGAACAGAAGGAAGCTAGCAGAGACCAGAAGGAAGCTAGCAGAGACCAGAAGGAAGCTAGCAGAGACCAGAAGGAAGCTAGCAGAGAACAGAAGGAAGCTAGCAAAGAACAGAAGGAAGCTAGCAGAGAACAGAAGGAAGCTAGCAGAGAATAGAAGGAAGCTAGCAGAGAACAAAAGGAAGCTAGCAGAGAACAGAAGGAAGCTAGCAAAGAACAGAAGGAAGCTAGCAGAGAACAGAAGGAAGCTAGCAGAGAACAGAAGGAAGCTAGCAAAGAACAGAAGGAAGCTAGCAGAGAACAGAAGGAAGCTAGCAGAGACCAGAAGGAAGCTAGCAGAGAACAGAAGGAAGCTAGCAGAGAACAGAAGGAAGCTAGCAGGGAGCAGAAGGAAACTAGCAGAGAGCAGAAGGAAACTAGCAGAGAGCAGAAGGAAACTAGCAGAGAACAGAAGGAAGCTAGCAGAGAACAGAAGGAAGCTAGCAGAGACCAGAAGGAAGCTAGCAGAGAACAGAAGGAAGCTAGCAGAGAACAGAAGGAAGCTAGCAGGGAGCAGAAGGAAACTAGCAGAGAGCAGAAGGAAACTAGCAGAGAGCAGAAGGAAACTAGCAGAGAGCAGAAGGAAGCTAGCAGAGAACAGAAGGAAGCTAGTGGAGAACGGAAGGACGCTAGCGGAAGCACACCATCATATGGTCCTTAATGTGCTTCTGCCCATCAGAGAGTTTCAGCCTGTAAGCCAGTGGTTCCCAAAGTGGGGGAACAGTTGCAGGGGCCACGCAGGTGGCACTGCTAGCATAACATGGACAAGTTTCTGATAGGGCTCCCATGTAAACGCGAAGCAGAGGATAAAGCATTGCCAAATGTGCTGCCAAAGCAATTTCCTTCCATGACAAAGAAAGGAAGATATGATGACTCGTATCTCGCCTTTGGTTTTAACTGTAGACCGCAGTGGGTTGTCTTAAAGCGCTAGCTTGTGACAGCTTAAAGCAGAACAAGTTAAGATGCCACTTGGAGACAAAACATCCAGAACACAAAGACAAACAGGTTGAGTTTGAGCAAAAATGTTCTTGTGTACCAAAGGGGGCCCAGCAGAGAAAGTTTGGGAACCACTGCTGGAAGCTTTTAATGTGAACTAATATTCTGAGTCCCATCAAAGTCCAACCAGAGTAAAATCAGCTCATTTTATCAGACGTGTTGCATCTGTAACATCAGAGGCTGCTGGTTAACTGCTGTTATTCTGAGTCACTGTCTGATAACAGACAATAAAACAGGAAATAAGAGGCTTTATTAGGATTTCAGCTGCATTAAAACAGCAGGAGAGAAGCTAACAGATGCTAACACAGCTGGATGTTAGCCACAGAGCCAACAGCTGCTGTTCTATGATCCTGTTACCAATATCAGGAGGATGGATGGATTCTGTTCATGTCAGCCAGAAATAACTGAGGCTAAAGGCTGGTTCATGATGTAATAGTTTTAAATAGTTCTTATTGTGAAAATATTTTTTATCTGATTAATCAGCTGAAGGATCGTTAGCTGCAGCTAACGAGCCTGAACCTGGTTCTGATGCCAGTTAAGTAAGACCTGGACTGCGTTCACATGTTCATGGTTTCCTCGTGTGTCTTACACCTGTTCTGAGCTCCCAGAGTTCAACACTGCGGGAGAAGCTAAATGGAGCCGACCACGAGAGGCAAATCCTGAGGTTCTTTACGGTCTGATTCGCTTGAAAGTCGGTCAAAAAGTGAGCATTTGTTTATCTGGAAGGATTTAAAACCTCTCTGAGCCTCACGAAACCTTTTAAGGTTGTTGCCACAGAACTCAAAAGAAGGAGCTTATTCTGCTGCAGCTTCCAGTGGTTTTTGGATTGTTTAACGCAGACTTCAGTCTGAGCTCTGCTCTGGTTTCAGAATCAGGCAGCACATCGTTCTTCTTCTACTGTTCTTCTTCTTCTACTGTTCCCATCCCCTCGGCTCCAGGCGGTTCACAGCAGCTTTTTGGTGTCATCACGGCCGTATTTCCCCCAGAACGGCCCTCATTTTTGGGATGCCCCCAGAGAGAAAACCCCCCTCTGCCTCCTGCCTCCATCTGCCGCCCTCCTCCATAACATCTCCCATAACTGCCCATAACAGAGTCTGACGCCCCGCAGTAACTTATTAAGCTCCTCGCCGCCGCTGGCAGTAACTCAGCGCTGCTCATTCTGTGCTCAAGAGATGCTCTTTAATTTCCTCTGATTCAGATTTGAATCCATCCTCTCACACCAGTTCTGACAAACACACGAAGAAGAAATGAGTTTTAACGGTTTGAATGATTTATTTATTCTATTTCACAGCTTTCAGAGAGCATGTCTGAAGGCTTTAAACGCCCTAAAAGTTGATATTCGGTTGATTTAAGAGAGAAATGACATCCTAAACATGTGAATAGATAACACACGTGTCACAGGTTAGTTTTAAGGCTCATGTTGCTCATTATTATTAATAATAACTCGGCAGTATCCGGCTCCTAAAATATCTCCAGTGTAAAAGATTCAGATCAGTGTTTCAGTCACTCAGCAGGTTCTGGGCTGAAGAAACTAAACTTTCATGCTGCTGCTTGACTTTAAACAGGCTTCATGGTCGAATTAAAGACTTTAGTTCACATTAAGGCAGTTTTATCTGCAGTTTTATCTGCAGTTTTATCTGCCTTAAGGCAGTTTTATCTGCAGTTTTATCTGCCTTAAGGCAGTTTTATCTGCAGTTTTATTTGCATTAAGGCAGTTTTATCTGCAGTTTTATTTGCATTAAGGCAGTTTTATCTGCAGTTTTATTTGCATTAAGGCAGTTTTATCTGCAGTTTTATTTGCATTAAGGCAGTTTTATCTGCAGTTTTATTTGCATTAAGGCAGTTTTATCTGCAGTTTTATTTGCATTAAGGCAGTTTTATTTGCCTTAATGACTCATCGTTTCAAAGAGAGAGCCTTCAGAGTTTCAGTTTGGCTCTGAAACGTCTCTCTGACATAAACTTCTGGTTTAAACCGGTTCACGTCCAGTTTGATGCGTCAGCAGCTCCTCGGCTCTGATCAGCAGCGTGTTTCTGCCCCCCCCCCTCTGCCTACATGATTCATCGATGCTTATTTCCTGTTTCCACTCACACATGATTCATGTTTCATTACTGTGTCCGTCCGTCTTTTCTTTGTCCTGCGACCTTTCCTCACCTCCTTCCCTGTTTTGCTTCTTCCTCCTTGTCCACCCCTCCTCCTGTGCTGCGGTGCATCATGGGACTTGTAGGCTTCTACGGCCTGGATGAGTCGGACCTGGACAAGGTGTTCCGGCTGCCGACGACCACCTTCATCGGAGGGGCTGAGAGCGTGCTGCCGCTGAAGGAGATCATCCGCCGCCTGGAGGTAAACGACAGACCAGTTTGTGTTTTAACAGTTTCATAGTCATTAGTTTTATTATTTTCAAGCTAATCGGGTGTCATCAGGCCTTAAAACTTCATTTAATTTCAGTTTTTGTCCCCATCTGGAAAACAAATGTAAGAAAATCTGTGAAAAACACGTCAGAGAAACGGTTTAAAAGTTTCCTGCAGGAGATCCTGAAATATCTGTGAGACTAAACCTGAAAAGGACAGTGGGAGAAGCAAAAATGTCCAGGTCCCTGACTGCAGGGAGGGTCGACTGTCGATGCTGGAGACTGAAGGTCGAGGCCAGACTGAGGCTGCAGTTTGGCTTCCACTGGGAATGTTTTTCACATCAGGGGGCTGGTGGAGGACTTCTTCTTCTTCTTCCCCTTCTTCTTCTTCTTCCCTTTCTCCTTCTTTTTCTTCTTCTTCTTGCTTTGTTCAGGGGTTTGAAGCTTCTATCTCCATCTTTGTTCACAGCCCTAAAGAAGCTAATTTTATGGTGTTTTATTTAGCTTTCGAAGCAGAGACTGAAAACTCAAATCAATCATCAATAAATCTGGAAACGAACCCATTGATCAGCCAGCTGAGCTCTTTCTGTTTCCTGTTCTTGTGTCTCAGAGGCTGACGAGTTTTAGCTTTCTGACGGACCAAAGTCCAACTGTTCTGATCTCGAGTTAAACGTGTGTGTGTGTCTGTGTGTGTGTGTGTGTGTGTGTGTGTGTGTGCGTACGTGCACGTGTGTGTGTTTACGTGCACGTGTGTGTGTCTCAGATGGCGTACTGTCAGCACATCGGTGTGGAGTTCATGTTCATCAACGACCTGGAGCAGTGTCAGTGGATCAGGCAGAAGTTTGAGACTCCCGGGGTGATGCAGTTCACTCTGGAGGAGAAGAGGACGCTGCTGGCCCGCATGGTGCGCTCCACCAGGTACGCCCCACCTGTCGGACGCCGCCTCGGGTCCAAGCGGCGCCGGCGCTCGCTAATCTGAGCGTGTTTGTGTTCAGGTTTGAGGAGTTCCTGCAGAAGAAGTGGTCTGCAGAGAAGCGCTTCGGCCTGGAGGGCTGCGAGTCTCTGATCCCGGCTCTGAAAACCATGATCGATAAGTCGTCCGAGAACGGCGTGGAGAACGTCATCATGGGCATGCCTCACAGGTAACGCTGCCTCACGGGTAACGCTGCCTCACGGGTAACGCTGCCTCACGAGTAACGCTGCCTCACAGGTGGTAACGCTGCCTCACAGGTAACGCTGCCTCACAGGTAACGCTGCCTCACGGGTAACGCTGCCTCACGGGTAACGCTGCCTCACAGGTGGTAACGCTGCCTCACGGGTAACGCTGCCTCACGGGTAACGCTGCCTCACAGGTGGTAACGCTGCCTCACGGGTAACGCTGCCTCACAGGTAACGCTGCCTCACGGGTAACGCTGCCTCACAGGTAACGCTGCCTCACGGGTAACGCTGCCTCACAGGTAACGCTGCCTCACGGGTAACGCTGCCTCACGGGTAACGCTGCCTCACGGGTAACGCTGCCTCACAGGTGGTAACGCTGCCTCACGGGTAACGCTGCCTCACGGGTAACGCTGCCTCACAGGTGGTAACGCTGCCTCACAGGTAACGCTGCCTCACGGGTAACGCTGCCTCACGGGTAACGCTGCCTCACAGGTGGTAACGCTGCCTCACGGGTAACGCTGCCTCACGGGTAACGCTGCCTCACAGGTGGTAACGCTGCCTCACGGGTAACGCTGCCTCACGGGTAACGCTGCCTCACAGGTGGTAACGCTGCCTCACAGGTAACGCTGCCTCACGGGTAACGCTGCCTCACGGGTAACGCTGCCTCACGGGTAACGCTGCCTCACAGGTAACGCTGCCTCACAGGTGGTAACGCTGCCTCACGGGTAACGCTGCCTCACAGGTAACGCTGCCTCACGGGTAACGCTGCCTCACAGGTAACGCTGCCTCACAGGTAACGCTGCCTCACGGGTAACGCTGCCTCACGGGTAACGCTGCCTCACGGGTAACGCTGCCTCACAGGTAACGCTGCCTCACAGGTAACGCTGCCTCACAGGTGGTAACGCTGCCTCACGGGTAACGCTGCCTCACAGGTAACGCTGCCTCACGGGTAACGCTGCCTCACGGGTAACGCTGCCTCACAGGTAACGCTGCCTCACAGGTAACGCTGCCTCACGGGTAACGCTGCCTCACAGGTAACGCTGCCTCACGAGTAACGCTGCCTCACGGGTAACGCTGCCTCACAGGTAACGCTGCCTCACGGGTAACGCTGCCTCACGGGTAACGCTGCCTCACAGGTAACGCTGCCTCACGGGTAACGCTGCCTCACAGGTAACGCTGCCTCACGGGTAACGCTGCCTCACAGGTAACGCTGCCTCACGAGTAACGCTGCCTCACGGGTAACGCTGCCTCACGGGTGACGCTGCCTCACAGGTAACGCTGCCTCACGGGTAACGCTGCCTCACAGGTAACGCTGCCTCACAGGTAACGCTGCCTCACAGGTGGTAACGCTGCCTCACAGGTAACGCTGCCTCACAGGTAACGCTGCCTCACGGGTAACGCTGCCTCACAGGTAACGCTGCCTCACAGGTAACGCTGCCTCACAGGTGGTAACGCTGCCTCACAGGTAACGCTGCCTCACAGGTAACGCTGCCTCACGGGTAACGCTGCCTCACAGGTAACGCTGCCTCACGGGTAACGCTGCCTCACAGGTAACGCTGCCTCACAGGTAACGCTGCCTCACGGGTAACGCTGCCTCACAGGTAACGCTGCCTCACAGGTGGTAACGCTGCCTCACAGGTAACGCTGCCTCACAGGTAACGCTGCCTCACAGGTGGTAACGCTGCCTCACGGGTAACGCTGCCTCACAGGTAACGCTGCCTCACGGGTAACGCTGCCTCACAGGTAACGCTGCCTCACGGGTGACGCTGCCTCACGGGTAACGCTGCCTCTCGGGTAACGCTGCCTCACGGGTAACGCTGCCTCACAGGTAACGCTGCCTCACAGGTAACGCTGCCTCACAGGTAACGCTGCCTCACAGGTAACGCTGCCTCTCGGGTAACGCTGCCTCACGGGTAACGCTGCCTCACAGGTAACGCTGCCTCACAGGTAACGCTGCCTCACGGGTAACGCTGCCTCACAGGTAACGCTGCCTCACAGGTGGTAACGCTGCCTCACAGGTAACGCTGCCTCACAGGTAACGCTGCCTCACAGGTAACGCTGCCTCACGGGTAACGCTGCCTCACAGGTAACGCTGCCTCACGGGTAACGCTGCCTCACGGGTAACGCTGCCTCACGGGTAACGCTGCCTCACGGGTAACGCTGCCTCACGGGTAACGCTGCCTCTCGGGTAACGCTGCCTCACGGGTGACGCTGCCTCACGGGTAACGCTGCCTCACGGGTAACGCTGCCTCACAGGTGGTCACGTTTATCCCAGGTACGATGGACTCAAAGTGAAAAATAAATGATAAATAAACAGATCGATAAGAAGACTTCAGTCCTCCGTATTAAACCTTTATTCATCAGGAACAAACTCATTATTTGTAACCACAAACAAGCAAATAAATAAATGAAAAGAAAGAATTTTGATATTTCTTTTGTCTCCTAGCTTTGATATTTCTTTGTGGTGTTGCTGTTTGGTAAAAACTGAGCGAACTGAAGGTTTAACGGGAAACTTTCTGCTTTTCAGGGGTCGACTGAACGTTTTGGCCAATGTGATCCGTAAAGAGCTGGAACAGATCTTCTGCCAGTTCGACTCCAAGCTGGAAGCTGCTGATGAGGTACTTCAACCTCCCCAGGAAATATCCACGTCCCACGATGTTTATCATGACATTTTCTGCTGATTTTAGTGGAGAAAATGTCCTTTTTTTATGTTTGCATCTTCAGTTTTAGCCTTTTAACAAAACTTTATCTTAATTTCAGTTAAACTTGGTGCAAACAATCCCCTCCAGACACACTTTGGAACCAATAAACCCAACCGTGACAGATTTAGTCCATGTAAAATGTTGCTTTCAGGGTTCCTGCTGCTGCTGCGTTTCATTTACCTCAGCAGCCTGATCAGGGCTGAACCGATTCATCGAATCGATGGAATAATCAATGACCTGAATGATCGTTCGCTGCCGTTTTTTTGCTTCATTCTTTCTGTCCGTCTGATATGTTGATGTCTCATCAGAAATACCAGTTTCCCCTTTATAATATGTACTCATATATACTAATATATACCGATTTATACTAATTTATAACGATTTATGCTAATATATAACGATTTAGACTAATTTATAACGATTTTTGCATATATATACCAATTTATGCTGATCTATACTGATATATACACTAATATATAATGATTCATACTAATATATAACGATATATGCTAATAGATACTGATACGCATATACCAATATATACACTAATATATAATTATTAATACTAATATATACCGATTTAGACTAATTTATACTAATATATACCGATTTATACTAATATAAAGTCAGCATAGACGTGTTTAAACTTCCATAGTTTGTTATCTATATATATTTATGCTAATATATATATGTGTATATATATATATATTAGCATAAATCGTTATATATCAGTATATATACCGTTTTATATATATATAACGACACATATACTGATATATACTGATATAAAGTCAGCATAGACGTGTTTAAACTTCCACAGTTTGTTACTGTTCACCTTTATTTAAAAAGCTCCAAATCACAACAAATGTTATCTCACTTCAAAGAAAGCCAGTTACAATCATAATATAAAAAATTAAATTGATTTAAATCCAAATCGGTCCAGTTTACACAAAGTTAATTTAACAGGAAACCATTGAAACTTTACTTTGATTCGGTCTCCTGTCGAACCAACAGTTAACTCTGATACTTCTGGTTGAAATACAGTTATATAAAGAATAAACATACTTAATCCATCCTTTACATGGTTTTTCTAGACAAAAATGCCAAATATTAAGTTATTATTATGAAATATGAGTAATTATTCGGTTCCAAGTTATTTTCTGTTGAGTTTAACTGAAATATTCCAGCAGCTGTGAGACGGACTCTGGCTCTCCTCCTCAGGGCTCCGGGGACGTGAAGTACCACCTGGGGATGTACCATCGCCGCATCAACCGTGTGACGGACAGGAACATCACCCTGTCTCTGGTGGCCAACCCGTCTCACCTGGAGGCCGTGGACCCGGTGGTTCAGGGGAAGACCAAAGCTGAGCAGTTCTACTGCGGCGACAACGACGGGAACAGAGTGAGTCCAGGAAGTATCCACGTCCCTCACCGAAGTTAATGTCAGATCAGGGCTGAAGTCAAAGGTTTCTTCAGTTTTAAAAGTGTTCCTGAAATCCACTGTTTTTACAGAGAATCTGTCAGTTAAAGCTGCTTTTTAGGTTTTATTCGTTTATTTTTATTGTTAAAATGAAATAACGAAACCAAACATGAGGAAAATAATCCTAACAAATAACTTCACATGTTCTAAAGGGAGCAGGAAGACTTATTTAATCCCAACCCTTCTGGTTTAGTCAGGAATAACAACAACTTTGACTTCCTGTTACATCATAAATCCAGGTGATGTCCATCCTGCTCCACGGAGACGCAGCCTTCGCAGGTCAGGGGATCGTCTACGAGACGTTCCACCTGTCTGACCTGCCGTCCTACACCACGCACGGCACCATCCACGTGGTCGTCAACAACCAGGTAACGCAGACAGCGGCAGGCGGGGCCCGGCTTCCAACGAAAGGGTCGGGTGTGAAACTTCCTGTTTCTGTGCGCAGATCGGCTTCACCACAGATCCCCGCATGGCGCGCTCCTCTCCGTACCCCACCGACGTCGCCCGAGTCGTCAACGCTCCCATCTTCCACGTCAACGCCGACGACCCCGAAGCCGTCATCTACGTCTGCAAGGTGGCCGCCGAGTGGAGAGCCACGTTCCACAAGGACGTGGTGGTCGACCTGGTGAGACTAAATGTTTGATTTGACCTCTTTCATTAAACTTTCTGAGCAGGTGAATCTGAGAATAAAACCAGTTTCCAGGAGAAGTTTTCTAAACTGTCGTTAGTTAGTTTGAACCTTTTATTTAACAGGTTTAACAGCACCCTTATCACACGGCCTCAGGCCCTAATAACACGACCTCGGGCCCTTATCACACGGCCTCGGGCCCTAATAACACGGCCTCAGGCCCTTATCACACGGCCTCAGGCCCTTATCACACGGCCTCGGGCCCTTATCACACGGCCTCTGGCTCTTATCACACGGCCTCAGGCCCTAATAACACGACCTCGGGCCCTTATCACACGGCCTCAGGCCCTTATCACACGGCCTCAGGCCCTTATCACACGGCCTCAGGCCCTTATCACACGGCCTCTGGCTCTTATCACACGGCCACAGGCCCTTATCACACGGCCTCAGGCCCTTATCACACGGCCTCAGGCCCTTATCACACGGCCTCTGGCTCTTATCACACGGCCTCAGGCCCTAATAACACGACCTCGGGCCCTTATCACACGGCCTCAGGCCCTTATCACACGGCCACAGGCCCTTATCACACGGCCTCGGGCCCTTATCACACGACCTCGGGCCCTTATCACACGACCTCGGGCCCTTATCACACTGCCTCAGGCCCTTATCACACTGCCTCAGGCCCTTATCACACGGCCTCAGGCCCTAATAACACGACCTCGGGCCCTTATCACACGGCCTCAGGCCCTTATCACACGGCCACAGGCCCTTATCACACGGCCTCGGGCCCTTATCACACGACCTCGGGCCCTTATCACACGACCTCGGGCCCTTATCACACGGCCTCGGGCCCTTATCACACGGCCTCAGGCCCTTATCACACGGCCTCTGGCCCTTATCACACGGCCTCAGGCCCTTATCGCACGGCCTCTGGCCCTTATCACACGGCCTCAGGCCCTTAACACACGGCCTCTGGCCCTTATCGCACGGCCTCAGGCCCTTATCGCACGGCCTCGGGCCCTTATCACACGGCCTCTGGCCCTTATCACACGGCCTCAGGCCCTTAACACACGGCCTCTGGCCCTTATCGCACGGCCTCAGGCCCTTATCGCACGGCCTCAGGCCCTTAACACACGGCCTCTGGCCCTTATCGCACGGCCTCAGGCCCTTATCGCACGGCCTCGGGCCCTTATCACACGGCCTCTGGCCCTTATCACACGGCCTCAGGCCCTTAACACACGGCCTCTGGCCCTTATCGCACGGCCTCAGGCCCTTATCGCACGGCCTCTGGCCCTTATCACACGGCCTCAGGCCCTTAACACACGGCCTCTGGCCCTTATCGCACGGCCTCAGGCCCTTAACACACGGCCTCAGGCCCTTATCACACGGCCTCTGGCCCTTATCACACGGCCTCAGGCCCTTATCACACGGCCTCGGGCCCTTATCGCACGGCCTCAGGCCCTTATCGCACGGCCTCTGGCCCTTATCACACGGCCTCGGGCCCTTAACACACGGCCTCAGGCCCTTATCACACGGCCTCTGGCCCTTATCACACGGCCTCAGGCCCTTATCACACGGCCTTAAAGAGGGAGCAGATCTATCAATAAAGGCCCCAGAACTGACCCCCGTGGGACACCGTAGGAAAGAATCATAATCATCTGTATGTGTTGAATAAAGGTTCAAACTCATCAAGTCTTGTTACATTTAGGGAAGTTGAACTTTCCTGGAAACTGAAGTTGAGTTTTTAGGTGTAAATATAAATGTACACTTTGCTCAATCTGTTCAAAGACAGTTTTTTTGTTTCTAAAATCTGTTCTGAGATCACTTGAAAATGTTTTCTTCACATATTAAATCGATTTCGATCCAGCAGAGCTGCTTGAGGTTGTTAGCTCCACAGATCAGAGGTTCTGCTGGTGTAACTGCAGAACTAACAGTGAACCTTCACCTGTGTGCAGGTGTCTTACCGCCGGATGGGTCACAACGAGATGGATGAGCCGATGTTCACTCAGCCTCTGATGTACAAACAGATCAAGAAGCAGAAGCCGGTTCTGCAGAAATATGCTGAGAAGCTGATCGCAGAGGGAGCTGTGAGCAGGCAGGAGTACGAGGTAAAACCCTGTTAGCGAAGCCGGTATAACCACAGAAGAAGAAAGACCTGGAGAGAACGAGTCCTGAAACACCTGGAAGTGTGTCAGATGGAAGGAAGATGAGACGAAACGTTGAATAAACCCATGAAAGCAGAAGGCCCTAAAGATGTAAAGGCCTCAGATAACATCTCATGAGTGTGTTCCTGTCCGCAGGAGGAGATCGCAAAGTACGATAAGATCTGCGAGGAGGCGCACGCTCGCTCCAAAGACGAGAAGATCCTCCACATCAAGCACTGGCTGGACTCCCCGTGGCCCGGTGAGAAGGCGTCTGTTTGGGTTTGATAGAAGGAGCCTGAGTCCACTTCTGTTCTCACACGTTTCTGGCTGCTGTTCAGGTTTTTTCACTCTGGACGGACAGCCGAAGTCGATGAGCTGCCCGTCCACCGGCCTGACCGAGGAGAACCTGAACCACATCGGACAGATGGCGTCCTCGGTCCCCGTGGAGGACTTCACCATCCACGGAGGTCAGAGCCCCGCCTCCGTTGGATCCAGCCTTAAGCTGGAGCTCGGGGAATAAATGGGGAGAAGTGACGCCGTGTTTTGTTGAACCAGGTCTGAGTCGGATCCTGAAGGGCCGAGCGGAGATGGTCCGGAACCGGATGGTGGACTGGGCTCTGGGAGAGTACATGGCCTTCGGATCGCTGCTGAAGGAGGGAATCCACGTCAGACTGTCGGGACAGGATGTGGAGAGGGGAACGTTCAGGTAAACTGGGTTTATCGCCTGATCCAGAAGGGGTTCCCACCAGCTTCAGGATGTCCTCTTAGGTCTAACCGGGGTTCACACCAAAAGCATCGTGAGCGGCCAGATCTGGGTTCAAATCCCCTGCATGAAAGGTATTACCTCCAGTAGGGGTCCTTAGGCAAGACCCCCTTACCCTACCTGCCTACCTGTAAGTCGCTTTGGATAAAAGCGTCTGCTAAATGCATAAAGATAAGCTGGCGTTTTGAGCTTCAAGAGTTGAAAGGCTCAACTTTATGCAAATGAGCAGTGACGCCACGCAACGACAGCCAATTAGGGCCGATCTGGATTCCGAAGGTGGAAAAAAGGCGAAAAAAAGTGGGGGAAAAGCGGAAAAAGGCAGAGCACAAACACAAAGAAACACAAAGAAGGCCCAGAGTAGGATCCATGGTGAAAGAGGGAACCGATGTATGGATGGATTATTATATATATCTGCTAGTTGCTATACATATAAGCCCCGCCCCTTTGGCGGCAGAAGAAGTAGAAGCGGCGGGCCGCTCACGACGCTTTTGGTGTGAGCCCCGGTTAGTTTTACATCGTGTGATCGGACTTTAGCCTCACGCCCAAACTGTCGGTGAAACGTTTAGAAACTGAAGCTGCGTCACATTCAACGAGCTAAATGTTTCCACCCTCTGCCGTTGTGTCACAGCCACCGGCACCACGTCCTCCACGACCAGAACGTGGACAAGAGGACCTGCATCCCCATGAACCACATGTCTCCGGACCAGGCGCCGTACACCGTGTGCAACAGCTCGCTGTCCGAGTACGGCGTCCTCGGTCAGTCCGCCGCTTCCCCCGCAGGTGTTTCCGGGCCGCCGCAGGTGACACGTTCAGCTGATTTCCGTCTCTGTCTCTTCAGGCTTCGAGCTGGGCTTCGCCATGGCGAGCCCCAACGCTCTGATCCTGTGGGAGGCGCAGTTCGGCGACTTCCACAACACGGCGCAGTGCATCATCGACCAGTTCATCTGCCCCGGCCAGGCCAAGTGGGTCAGACAGAACGGCATCGTGCTGCTGCTGCCGCACGGCATGGAGGGCATGGTGCGCGCACACACACACACACATGCACGTACACGTGCACGCTCACAAACACACACGCACACACACACCAGGGTTCCCACGGGGTCTTAAAAAGTCTTAAAAGCATTGAATTTGGAAATAATACCTTAAAAAGACTTGAAAACGTCTTGAATTTTTATATATGCAAGTTGTTAATGTGCCTGAAGCAGCTAACGTTAGCCAGCTAGCTGTTAATGTGCCTGAAGCAGCTAACGTTAGCCAGATAGCTGTTAATGTGCCTGAAGCAGCTAACGTTAGCCAGATAGCTGTTAATGTGCCTGAAGCAGCTAACGTTAGGCAGCGAGCTGTTAATGTGCCTGAAGCAGCTAACGTTAGCCAGCGAGCTGTTAATGTGCCTGAAACAGCTAACGTTAGCCAGCTAGCTGTTAATGTGCCTGAAACAGCTAACGTTAGCCAGCGAGCTGTTAATGTGCCTGAAGCAGCTAACGTTAAACAGCGAGCTGTTAATGTGCCTGAAGCAGCTAACGTTTGCCAGCGAGCTGTTAATGTGCCTGAAACAGCTAACATTAGCCAGCTAGCTGTTAATGTGCCTGAAGCAGCTAACGTTAGCCAGCTAGCTGTTAATGTGCCTGAAGCAGCTAACATTAGCTAGCGAGCTGTTAATGTGCCTGAAGCAGCTAACGTTAGCCAGCTAGCTGTTAATGTGCCTGAAGCAGCTAACATTAGCTAGCGAGCTGTTAATGTGCCTGAAGCAGCTAACGTTAGCCAGCTAGCTGTTAATGTGCCTGAAGCAGCTAACATTAGCTAGCGAGCTGTTAATGTGCCTGAAGCAGCTAACGTTAGCCAGCGAGCTGTTAATGTGCCTGAAGCAGCTAACGTTAGCCAGCGAGCTGTTAATGTGCCTGAAGCAGCTAACATTAGCTAGCGAGCTGTTAATGTGCCTGAAGCAGCTAACGTTAGCCAGCTAGCTGTTAATGTGCCTGAAGCAGCTAACATTAGCTAGCGAGCTGTTAATGTGCCTGAAGCAGCTAACATTAGCTAGCAAGCTGTTAATGTGCCTGAAGCAGCTAACGTTAGCCAGCTAGCTGTTAATGTGCCTGAAGCAGCTAACATTAGCTAGCGAGCTGCTAATGTGCCTGAAGCAGCTAACGTTAGCCAGCGAGCTGTTAATGTGCCTGAAGCAGCTAACGTTAGCCAGCTAGCTGCTAATGTGCCTGAAGCAGCTAACATTAGCCAGCGAGCTGTTATTGTGCCTGAAGCAGCTAACATTAGCCAGCTAGCTGCTAATGTGCCTGAAGCAGCTAACATTAGCCAGCTAGCTGCTAATGTGCCTGAAGCAGCTAATATTAGCCAGCGAGCTGTTATTGTGCCTGAAGCAGCTAACATTAGCCAGCTAGCTGCTAGCACTACAGCTCCCCCAGCTACGACCGTAACCAGAGTGGATCTGCGCTCAGTTTTTGGGCCCAGACCAACAATGAAAGTTTGAACTGATCTGTTAGTCAAACTTTTGTCCTGCTGAAACTTTTTTTTGTCCACATTTTAAATAAATGAACAAATTAAAAAAATAATTTTTTGATGGTAAGTTTTTATATAAATGGTCTTAAAAAGACTTGCAGAACCCTGTAGGAACCCTGCACACACAGACACAGTCTTTGCTTTCAGCTTCTATTTGTTTGATCCTCTAACTGTTGTCTGATCCGATCTTCAGGGTCCAGAACATTCTTCTGCTCGCCCGGAGAGGTTCCTGCAGATGTGCAACGACGACCCAGATGTTATGCCTGTAAGCCACACACACACAGTAACAGCCATGGCAACAGGGCGGGGGTGCGTTCTGACCCTGTTTGTGTCTCTCAGAACATCACCGAGGACTTTGGGGTCCATCAGCTCTACGACTGCAACTGGATCGTTGTGAACTGTTCGAATCCTGCAAACTACTTCCACGTTATGAGGAGGCAGATCCTGCTGCCGTTCAGGAAGCCGGTAAGACACGCACAGGACTGTCCAATCCTCTCTAAACCAGTCAGACGCTGCTTTCCGGGCGCTACGACTGAGTTCTGAACTGTTCTGTGAACCAGAACTGGAACAGAAAGCATGATTCTGACCCAACATGGCCGACCGACCGTTTCTATTCCTCTGACTTCCTGTTTGTGTTGCAGCTGATCGTCTTCACCCCCAAGTCTCTGCTGCGCCTCCCGGAGGCCAGATCCAGCTTCGATGAGATGCTGCCCGGTAAGAGCATGGCGGCCGTTTGGTCTGTCCGGTGTGTGGAGGCGGGGCTTCTCCGTCTGACGCTCCTCTCTCTGCAGGAACTCACTTCCAGAGGTTGATCCCAGACGGCGGGCCGGCGGCCGAGCAGCCGCAGGAGGTGAAGCGCGTGATCTTCTGCACCGGAAAGGTTTACTACGAGCTGGTCAAAGAGAGGAAGAACAGAGGCCTGGAGGGAACCGTGGCCATCTCTCGCATCGAGCAGGTACGCCCACCTGCAGTCATGTGACTGCGTTCTGCACATGCTCAGTGCGGCTCTGGCAGGCAGCGTTTCACCCTGCCACACATGGGCAGTTTGTGATGATTCATGGTCGGTTAGAAGAGAATTATGGCGCTCCCCGCCTTCCGTAACGATAACGGCGTTCCTCTCTCCCCGCAGCTCTCCCCGTTCCCCTTCGACCAGGTGAAGGCGGAGACTGAGCGCTTCTGCAACGCCGACCTGGTCTGGTGTCAGGAGGAGCACAAGAACCAGGGTTACTACGACTACGTGAAGCCTCGCATGAGGACCACCACCAACAGATCCAAGCCCGTCTGGTGAGCCTCCTCCCCGGCATCCTCAGGTGTGGCCCGTGCTCAGGCTGACCTCTGACCCCTGACCCCTCCCTCTCTGTGTCTCAGGTACGCCGGCAGAGGACCGGCTGCAGCTCCTGCGACAGGAAACAAGAACACTCACCTGATGGAGCTGCGGCGCTTCCTGGACACCGCCTTCGATCTGGATGCGTTCAAAGATGAGCAGTAAACCCTGCAGCAGCTGGAACAGACGCTCACCTGGACACACACACACACACACACACACACACACACACACACACACACACACACACCTGGAGAGCTGGACCACTGGTCTCCTGACTCCCTCATCTTTCAAACCGGCCATGTTTTTCAGATGTTTCCCCTCCTGGAGACTCGCTGACACCATAGCAACATCAGCTGATTTCAGCTGAGTTTTAAATTTAAAACACAGAGAATCAGAACCAGTAGTTCAGCAGCTCCAGGCTCAACTTCACAGCCGACTGTCCTCAGCACGTTGCTCCATGTCAGGACTCAAAAGATTTACTCATTGAAAGCTGAAAGAATCGTCGTCGTGAAGGAAAAAGTTTGTAAAATCTGTTCTCCAGAAACGCTGAAACAGCTGCTTAGTCGAACCTTAAATTAGCACAAATTTGAATGAAGTCTGGTGCAAAGAAAATGATCCGAGCAGCAGAAGCATGTTTGTGGCAACATGAGGAGGTTTGTGGTGGAGTCGAGCCTGAAACTGATCAGTGATGACACGCACACGCTTTCATCCGTCCACACGCACACGCACACACACACGCACACACACATGCACACACACATGCACACGCACACTCAAGCCGACACTCCGGAGAAAATTATTACAAACAGAGTGACGCCTCCCGTTTCTTTAACTCCTCTTTAGTCTACCTTCATCATCACCATCGTCACTCCCTGACACTCAGACATAGGATCAGTTCTTCTTCTTCTTCTTCTTCTTCTTCTTCTTTGCTCCCAAATGTCCTGAAAAGCTGCAGAAAGCGTTTTATTTCAGCTTTTAAAAACCGCTCGTTAGCATTTTTAGCGCTCCCCATTGAAAAGCGATGGGAGCTCAGCTAGCAGGAGCATCAGTCAAAGATGGCAGGTGGAGGTGTTTCTTTTCTTTTCGTTGGTTATTTTTTGCCTTTGAAGGCGCGTTCGCTCGCTGAGAAAAGTCGATAATTAGCAACAACTAGCACTGCGATTTTATTGTCTTTTTATTTTGTTTTCATGGGTACATGGGTAATAAATCAGGACAGTTCTGCACCGTTTGGCATCCCTGAACGACCACACGCACTGCTGATGAATCATTTTAACCCCTCGGCTCCCTGCCCCCCCCCCGGCGAGCGTTCATCTCGTGCCAAAATGCGTCGCAGCGTCTCACCTTTTTAATTTTCTTTCGTTTCTTTGGGGTGTCGCAGCTGAACTGCGGACAGAAATTCAAAGAAACGACGGCAGAGGAGGAAGTTCTGGGCTTCTGTGAGACAAAGAAAATCATTTATTTATTTTCATATTAGCGGATTGAAGTCTTCATTACTTTGCTTCATTCAATAAATAAAATCTGTATGTACTGAAGAGCTGCTGCCTCCGTCTCTTCCCTGTGTCCCGATTCACTCGATTCATTCAGATTCCCTGACTTTAATCCTCCTGCAGGTGGGAATATTTCACTCATGATGTTATTAACTGATTAAAGTCGATCAGTGGACAGAAAGTTAGTTTTATTTAAAAGAAACTTTATTTCTTTGAACCCAAAATTATTTAAAACTTCAGTTTAAATGTAATTAGATTGAAAATAAACAGAAGAATTAAAAGATTTACAAACTGATATTAGCACAATATTCTTTTTTTTCTATCTTAAATGATTTACATTTTAAATGTTAATTATTGTATTTATTTGGTTTATTTTCCCTCTTTTTTAGCTGCTTGAACTAAAACAGGAACCAAACCTTTTTTATTCTTTTGTAATTTACATGAAAGATGAATCTGTAAATTATTATCAACCAATATTCAGCTTGTTGGCTAAAAGGGAAAAAACTGATGGCAGAAGCTGATGTTTATCTGTTATTTCATCGATTTTTGACCTGAAACAGACGGAATTAACCTGCAGTTTCACCAAATCTCCAGCAGGTGGCAAAGTGACGAAGTTTTAACGATCAGAAGCTGAAAAGTGATCAATTAAAATTACTTTTTTCACGAGGCACCTTTTCAAAGCAGATTGATAAGGAAAAGATCACAAATTGGGATATAGAAGGCAGAATGATTTAAATAAAAGTAAAATATTAAAAACTATCAAAAAAGATTTAAAAATTTTAAATGTTCTGCCAGAAACTCGGGTCGGCAGAAATAAACTCTGCGAAACTAAATAAAATATACGTGTAAATGAGTTAAAATACCAAGTTTTAGACATTAAAACCTCATTAAAGGAGACAGAACTGGTCCAACAGAACATTTACAGCCCAACATTTCTGCCTCTAATAGATAAAAAACTTCATTTAACTAAAACATTTTCTATTTTTTCTGAATTTACGCTTAAACTTTTAACATTATTTGAAATGTTTTATATATTATATCATGAAATTATTAAATTATATTTCCTTATTATATATTTTCTGTGGCATGTTTGACATTCCATACAGAAAGCAGCTAAAAAGTCATTAAACAAATTAAGATTAAAAGGTAAATTAAGTCAGAAAATGGGGGAAATAGATTAAAAATATGACATTAGTGGAAAGAAATGAAGAAATGTGAAAAATTAAATATTTCTTCATTTATTTTAATGTAAATATCAGTTTTTAATTTCCTCATTTAGAATATTAACTTCTGCAGTTTAGTTCTAATCTGACAGATTTCAGTTGTATTAAATCATCTTTAAACGGGTGTTTGAGTCTGATCCAGATGTTCACAGCTGGTTTTTTACATCACATAAACCCCTGAAATGTTCAGTTTCACACATCTGAGAAACGGCAGTTCTGATCAAATAAATCTGGAGTTTGATCAATAAAATGTAACAGGATGAAGAATCTCTGCCACCTGCAGGTCAAACTAACCTCTTCTGATGAGCCGACCAGCAGGAGAACCTATGAAACACACCTTTTGTTACATATTTTGCCCTTTTTTAATAATGTTCTGAGTTTTTTGGGGGGTGTTTCAGTCACCCAGAATATTTATCTGTTAAATAGAAGTTTTGTGTAGCATCTCTTATGCGTTTTCTTGTTTTCCTACTTTATGAAACAGCTTGTTGAACATCGTCCCAGAGCGCCGGCTCCATATTTACTGTCAGAGGTTTCATGTTTCTGATAAAGATGGAGGTCTCCAGGTACAACTGTTTAATGAGGTTAATAAATCCAAAATGTTTAAACGCAGTAATTAACGGTTCACATGCATTACTACGAGTTACTCTATGCACATCTCCAGCTTGGTCCATCACTGTTGATGAGAAAGCATCGTTTGCTAGCATCTGCTGCTAACTCACAGCTAACTGCTAACTCACAGCTAACTGCTAACTCACAGTTAACTGCTAACTTACAGTTAACTGCTAACTCACAGCTAACTGCTAACTCACAGTTAACTGCTAACTTACAGCTAACTGCTAACTTACAGCTAACTGCTAACTTACAACTAACTGCTAACTTACAGCTAACTGCTAACCTGTTTCCCTCTGGGATCAATAGAGTAACTATCTAACTACCTGCTGACCTCACAGGAGTGAAAACAGATAAAGAAACAAACCAACAGGTGTTTAGACCAAAGTCTGTCTCAATAAGACCTCAGAAAATGGTTTTAAATTTAAAAAACAACTCAGAAATGGACACATTTAACACTTTAGATCTCATTAGTTTATGTATTCTGAGATATATTTTGTGGTAAGGCTGTAAGGATGTGAACGTATGAAATAAAAGTTAATAAAGGTTCTGACATTGCAGTCACAGGTTCCCGTTCCACCAGAACTTGGTTTGAAGCAGCATCCAACTGGTTTAGATGTTTTGGAGCTACTTGGTGTTAATCCTGAGATAATCACTCACTGATTAGTTTCCTCAGGCTGCACAGATCAATAGAGCTGCGTGTCACTGGCATACAGGTGGAGATGTATCCCAGGTTTCTGCATGATGTTGCCCAAAGGAAACATTAAGTGGACAGAAATGGGCCCAGTTCAGAACCCTGTGGAACCCCAGAACTGACTCTGGTTTCATTTACATGTACAAACCCATAGAACTGACTTAAATCAGGTTTAGACTTTTCTGTATTATTCCTAAAACAAAATTAAAGTATGAATTTGCGTTATTTATATCTGCTTAAATATTCAGTTCATTTTAAAATCTCTCAGGACTTTCTCAACGTGTCAGATTTCCAGTGAAGGTGTCTGAGCAGTGATGCAGTGGAAACACACTGACGTCGCTGTGTTGAACTCCTCTCTGTAGTTAACCCCCTTTGTTCCGGTTTATCCTGACTGATTCAATGTGAACCCTCCCGGACCTGCGGCGGATGGTGTCTCCTCTTCAGGCCGGAGCAGCAGACGCATAGACCGACCCGGCTGGGCGTGAATTTCGGCCTCAGAACAGGATTTTTATTGGGGTATTTTCTGGATCTTTGCGGCGTCTCTGGACCAAGGTTGTGGGACCGTGATCGCACCGCGTGCGCTCGGTTTCTTGATGCCGCGGAGGCCCCGAGGAGCTCAGACTGCGGAGCCCCGGAGCAGGGCTCGGACACCGGGGAAGTAGAGGAGGTAGGTCGGCTGTGGAACAACGACACCACTCCGCCTGTGTGTGTGAGAGAGAGCTCTGATAATCTTTATGTCTTCATCAGCGGATGTTTGTCGCTACTGAAAGCACACCTGGGCTTCTCGGTGACGATTTAATTGTGGCGAACATCAGGTGTTTTGTGTTTGAGAAAGAAGCTAGCTGCTGCTAGCCTCATAGCATTCTATTGTCACCGCTAGCCAGGCTAACGTGCTAGCTGCGGAGGAGCTTTGTAGGTCTGCTGGGATTTTAGCCTTGGTCTTCAGATTAAACACATCAGAGGTTTGTTGTGTCTCCTTTCGGTCGATTGAACGGCGCCGTTTCGTGGATAATTCCCTGCTGTTTTGACTCTGTTGACTCTTATTGTCTCGTTAGCATGCTAATGCTAGCCAGCGATGCTACAGCCGCTGTGAGCGTTGAGCTGCCTGTTAGCGGGTTAGCTGTTAGCATTAGCTTCCCCCGCAGGTTGCAACACCAAAAGGACTCAAAATGTCTCCTGTGACTGGCGTCCTTCCGTCAAACGGAGACGGGTGGAGGGAAGCAGGACCGACACCACCCGGGCGAAAATGGCTTTTAGCCATTATTAACCGTAATGTTAGCAGGTGCGTGCGTGTACGGCGTGCACGCGTCTGCTGGGTCGGCAGTTTGGAGCTGAAACCAGTTTGAACCTTTATTTCCACGGTTTTTACTTGATGGGTTTCAACATGTTCCCGCCTCAGTTCTTCAGGGTAAAATACTTATGTAGTTTTACATATTTTGTCCAGTTGTTAACAGCACACCTGATTGTTGATATTAAACAGCTGTTGACTGGAAACATTTGAAATGACAGCAGAAATAAGCAGAAGAAGATGAGCTCTGTGGAGCAGCCCTGATCCAGCCAAAGGAGAAGCTGCTCCATCACCTGTACAACCCTCACCTGTGCCCACGGGGTCTGGGTGGAGGCCCAAAGAGAGGAGAAGATAACGGTTGGATGTTTCCTGTCTGTCAAACTGTGTTTTCTTTGCTGTTTTTCATAGATGCAGCTAAAGAAATGGGAACAAATGATGTGTCTTTGTGACAAAGTGCCTAAAGATCCAGTTTAAAATGGCTTCTTTGCTAAGTTGTCTGTTCTGTGTCGACACAACACTGGTTCATCCCTTGAGTTAGGAGCCTTTTTCCTGCCTGAAGGGTTCAAAGGTCAGAGTTAAGTGGCTGAACAAAGAAAAAACACTGAAAATGTTCAGGAACAAGGACTGAAGAGGAGGGAAAAAGCAGAAAATGTCCAAAGAAAAACTGTGAAAGAGCTTCAGAAAGCTGCAGAACTATTGATCAGGACACTTTAAAGGTTTCAGAAAGCTGCAGAACTATTGATCAGGACACTTTAAAGACTCCGGATCAGGACTGGAAGTCTTAGTTGGTCTGTTGTGTGAAGTTAAAAAGGAGGGAAGAGGAGTTGTTTCCAGAGGAAACTCTTTACAGTGAAGGTGAATCAGGATGCTGTGGTTGGGTTTTCAGGATGTAGACGGTGTCACATCCAGCTGAGTGTGAAGCAGCTCCTCCAGATCCGAGCCGTGGTTCTGAACCTCCGGGTCGGGCTGAGTCTCAGTACCTCTGGACCTTAGAGAGGAACATCGTGTCTGTTTCTGACTGATTTATATCAGGAGATGAAGCAGAATAAATGTTCTGATTCGGATCAGTTTCTGCTGATGCTTCATTAAACTCGGGTTATTCCCCCCCCATCAGAACACTTTGCAGAGAAACGGGTCCAGTTAAAGTCCAGCTCAGGCCCCGGTTCTGATTCTACGGGAGGAGAACCGAGTGATTCAGAGGCAGGAAGTGATCAGACACGTTCAGCCTTTTCCAGCTGGTATTGATCGTAACTGCAGGTTTTCCTCGGTGGATCAGAACCTTTGGTCTGAACCGGTCTGAGACTCAGTGAAACTGACAGCAGGTACAGCAGGTGGTGACATGACTCAGGTGTCTGAACCGGTCTGAGACTTTCCTGGTTCTAGACCAGAACACTGGACTAATATGGTCGTATTTCCTGGTTCTAGACCTGAGATCTGGACTAATATGGTCGTATTTCCTGGTTCTAGACCTGAGATCTGGACTAATATGGTCGTATTTCCTGGTTCTAGACCAGAACACTGGACTAATATGGTCGTATTTCCTGGTTCTAGACCTGAGATCTGGACTAATATGGTCGTATTTCCTGGTTCTAGACCTGAGATCTGGACTAATATGGTCGTATTTCCTGGTTCTAGACCTGAGATCTGGACTAATATGGTCGTATTTCCTGGTTCTAGACCTGAGATCTGGACTAATATGGTCGTATTTCCTGGTTCTAGACCAGAACACTGGACTAATAAGGTCGTATTTCCTGGTTCTAGACCTGAGATCTGGACTAATATGGTCGTATTTCCTGGTTCTAGACCTGAGATCTGGACTAATATGGTCATATTTCCTGGTTCTAGACCTGAGATCTGGACTAATATGGTCGTATTTCCTGGTTCTAGACCTGAGATCTGGACTAATATGGTCGTATTTCCTGGTTCTAGACCTGAGATCTGGACTAATATGGTCGTATTTCCTGGTTCTAGACCAGAACACTGGACTAATATGGTCGTATTTCCTGGTTCTAGACCTGAGATCTGGACTAATATGGTCGTATTTCCTGGTTCTAGACCTGAGCACCGGACTAATATGGTCGTATTTCCTGGTTCTAGACCAGAACACTGGACTAATATGGTCGTATTTCCTGGTTCTGGATGTCCTGCAGCTGTCTTACGGCCCGTTTAGAGCCCAGAGAGCAGCCGTTACAGTCCAACCTGCTGGAGACAAACGCATGGATTAGTCTGGTTTAGACACTATTCCTTTGATGTTTTTTAGATGGTAAAAAGCTGCTGATGTTACTGATTTAATGTGGCTGTTAAAGTTCAGGTCTTAGATTTCTAACTTGATTATTAGGTTTTAGAGAGAGAGTCTCAGAGTGACTGAAAACACTTTCCCTTTGTTTCTGTGTGCCACAGACAATGATTCCAGTTTTGTCTGAGTTTAGCCGGAGAAAATAGTTCTGCCTCCACACTGATCTGTTCGATGCAGCGACCCAATGTATCTACAGGCCCGTGTTCTCCTGCTGTCAGTGACACGTAGATCTGAGTGTCATCTGCATAGCTGTGGTACATATCATAGCTGCGTATTAGCTGGCCTAATGGGAGCATGTACAGATTGAACTGTAGGGGTCCCAGGATAGACCCCTGGGGAACCCCACAGGTCAAAGCTATTTGGTCTGAGACAGTTACCAATTTCAACAAAATACTTCCTGTCCTTGGAATAGGACTGGAACCAGTTTAAAGCACTTCCAGAGATTCCCACCCAGTCCTCTAACCTCTGTAATAAGATCTCATGGAAACTGAGTCACAGGCAGCGCTCAGGTCCAGCAGAACTGAGACTGCATTATCTGTTCAGGTGGATATCGTTTCTCACCTTGATCAGAGTGTCTCAGTGCTGTGGGGGGGGGCTGACTGGAAAGCATCAGAAGCTTTGTTAAACAGGAGAAAGTCAGAAAGCTGTTGGTATACTACTTTTTCTAGGATTTTGCCTAAGAATGGCAGGTTTAATACGGACCAGTAGCTGTTCAGTGCTGTGGCATCAGGGCTGCTTTTCTTTAGACTGTTTCAGCTCCAGGTGGGAAATGTTCAGCTCGGGTTTGTGCAGTTTGTTGGTGAATCTGAACCTTTAAATGCTGCTTTCAGTTGGTTTAATGTGAGTTTTTCATGTTTAATGACCTCAGTTTGGGTCAAAGGTTGTTAAAAGATGAGAAACTGGTTCCAGATCAGCTGTAACTCTTCTTTATGACCTCTGTTTAGAGCAGTTTGGTTTCACCCAGAATCCCTCCAGCAGTCCGGGTGGAGCTCCCATGATCCCTCAGTAACTCTGGGTGCTTTAATAAAGGAAAAGAAGGTCGTTTTCCTGGAAATATTCACAGAAATGAGGTCTGGATCAGGACTGTTGGACCCTAATGTGGAGTTCTGGTCAGACGGGCTCGGCTGTGACTCGGGTTTCTGTCATGTGGGCGTGTTTAACGACTCACTGACTTCCAGGAACCAGTTCGTCACCTCCGGTTTAAGCTGGTTTCCTCCCTTTGAGGGTTTGTCCTGGGACCGGTTTGTCCTGGGACCGGTTCCCTGCCGAAGGCTGCAGGTGGTTTGTTGTTTTCATGAAGGCGATCTGTTCAGCTGGTGACCTTTAGGTGACCAATCGGAGGTCGATAATCATAATAATTACCATTAAATGTGCATCATAGCATGTACATGTAGCCACAATCCACAGTTCAGTTTCAGTTAAACTGGCCACAGGAAACTCAGCGGGTTAGGAGCAGGTTAAACTAGTTTAGGTGGTTTGTCTCAGACTCAGAGCGGGTGTGGTGGCAGCAGCTCGTTGCTGAGTCAGTAAAATTTATTTCACACGTCATAAACAACAGAAAACCTGAAGATAAACCAAAGCTCAGCTTCTGTTATCCATTTTCTACGCCTGCTTCATCCAGGTTCTGGTGCTTGGGGGGTGGAGTCTGTCCCGGCTGAGCGGCCTTCATTGATTCATCAGTTTACAGAAATGTGTTACATGTGCTTCTTCTCCTCTGAATGTTTGCTGCCATCATTTTGTTTCCTTCAGATTAATTCTAGCTCACCTGGGAACTGTAGTTTTATTCGCTATAAAGGTGCAAGGCATTGTGGGTAATGTGTTTTTTAGTGATCCCACAGAAGATAAAGGTGCCTGCTTCACTAACATGTCAACATTTTGGTTGGTGGCTCATTTCTTACTGGCAGCAGGGGCTGATGGGAAATGTAGTCTAACTGCTGATTAACTCAGGAACCGTCTGTCTGTTAGGAGTCTGTGTGATTGGACCCGGTTCTGTCGACCATGAACCCTCTGAACCAGATGAAGGCTGGACTGGCCAACAACCCTCACAGGTACACGCACAGGTACACGTGCGCACGCACACACACACACACACAACAACCACAGAGACACTGATTATTATCGTTGTTATGTGCCGATTGTATCAGACCGACGGTTTCAGGGAAATTCTTCCTTAAAGCGAAAAGAAAAAACAGTGTCAAGGTTACAAAGTTCCTGCCGTGTTTTCCCAGTTAGGCTCCAACTAATAATATATTTACAGTCAGACTCTCATCGGCTGTGTTGGAGCTATTCAGGTGAACAAACCTAACGCACCTCTCCAGGTGCGCGCACCTAACGCACCTCTCCAGGTGCTCGGACCTAACGCACCTCTCCAGGTGAACGCACCTGACGCACCTCTCCAGGTGCACCCACCTAACGCACCTCTCCAGGTGCACACACCTGACGCACCTCTCCAGGTGAACGCACCTGACGCACCTCTCCAGGTGAACGCACCTGACGCACCTCTCCAGGTGAACCCACCTAACGCACCTCTCCAGGTGAACACACCTGACGCACCTCTCCAGGTGAACGCACCTGACGCACCTCTCCAGGTGAACGCACCTGACGCACCTCTCCAGGTGAACCCACCTAACGCACCTCTCCAGGTGAACCCACCTAACGCACCTCTCCAGGTGCACACACCTAACGCACCTCTCCAGGTGAACGCACCTGACGCACCTCTCCAGGTGAACACACCTAACGCACCTCTCCAGGTGAACGCACCTAACGCACCTCTCCAGGTGAACGCACCTAACGCACCTCTCCAGGTGCACGAACCTAACGCACCTCTCCAGGTGAACACACCTAACGCACCTCTCCAGGTGAACGCACCTCTCCAGGTTGATTGTTTGGATCTGAACATAATAAAACTATATTTTACTGTAAGTTGTTTTTGTTTGAGTCTGAAGTGATGATGATGATGATGATGATGATGATGATGATGATGATGATGATGACGGTTTGTCTGCAGTGACGGTTCGTACCCCTACGACCCCTCCAGCTGGCAGCAGCCCACCAATCAGCCGACAGGGTCCCTGTCTGTGGTCACCACGGTTTGGGGCGTGACCAATCCCTCGGCCAGCCAGGTGTGACATCACCACACAGGACACGTGAAAACGATCTGGCGCTTTCCTTTCTCTTTGTAACCTTTGAGGTGTTTTTCTGCCGCTCAGGGCCTGGGTGGGGGGGTGATGGGGCCCGGGGCCAACCCAGGTGGGGGCCCCATGATGCAGGGTCCCGGCGGACCGGGGATGGCGGGCGGGCCCGGAGGCTACATGGGCCAGTCGGGCTACGGCGAGCCCAGCAAAGGCTACATGAACCAGGGCATGTACGGCCGGACGAGCGGGGGCTACGGCGGAGGCCCGGGGGGCTACACAGGAAGGTGGGTGTGGGTAACCAGCGTTCCACGCAGTTTAACCCGTTAAAAAGCGCCGAAGCGTTGGTCTGAAGCTGTTGGAAACATTTTTATCTCTGATATTTAAGAGTATTTTCCTAAAATTACATTAATTTCTGCTCGGAAAACCAGCTGAAATGTTGACCTTTGACCTTTGACCTCCGCCTGTCTCCAGTTACCCGTCGAACCCCGGAGGCTCCAGAGGCTCCACTGACTTCACTCAGGCCGCAGCCGCCGCCGCCGTTGCTGCTGCCGCTGCCACGGCAACCGCCACCGCCACGGCAACCGTAGCCGCCATCCAGGAGAAGCAAAACCAGGAGATGAACTACGGACAGGTGAGCAGCGGACGGCGCCCCCTGCTGGAGGAGTAGCTTTAGTCGCCTCATTTACATGTGATGACATCACTGATGACATCAGTGATGACATCACTGATGACGTCACTGATGACATCACTGATGACGTCACTGATGACATCACTGATGACATTTAGAGCATGAAGACACCTTGATTCATGGGTCTGTTACCTGCTGGTAGAGACTGCCTGTTTTCTGCAGGGGGCGGGGCTTATTTCACAGCTTTACGATGTGGTCACATGATCGCCGTGATGTCACTGACCCACGACTGGACCGTTAATGTTGACTGTTGTGTCTCAGATGGGGGGTCCAGCCTACAGCAACCAGTTCATGGCCCATTCGGGCCCCCGCGGCCCCTCTGGGATGGCTCCTGGAGGCATGGGCCCTGGTCCCGGCCCCACCAGGGGCCCACCCTCGATGGGCCCCATGTACGCAGCAGGCGGCGTCCCCCAGAGGGTCCCCCAGCATCCAAACTACGGCCCGGGACCCCAGCAGGGGCACCTGAGGCCCCAGCAGGGCCTGAAACGGCCCTACAGCTCAGAGGTGAGGCCCCACATCAGCCCAGATGTTTGCGTCACTCGGGTGCCGCTCGCCACACGCTTAGTTTCTCCGTCCTTCTCAGTCCTTCCAGGGAATGTCTCAGCAGTACGGCGTCCCCGTCGGTTCCGGCGTCATGCCCGGCCACGGAGGAGGCGGCGGCGCCATGCCGGGCTCGGGGGGAGGCGGCCACGCCGGGCCCGGCCCGTACGGCGGCCCCAACATGCAGTACCACCCAGGTAGGACGCCGGTTTCAAAGCGTGTTTGGGGGGGAAACGTGGGTCACATGACCCGTGACACGCTGTCAGAACACGTGACGTTAGTTTGAGTTCAGGAACAACAGAAATGATCAGAACTGGGGCCAAAATACCTTTTCCATCCCAAACATTAACGACTGATGGCATCGTGGACGCCGTCGCTGCAGTTCCTCTCACGGCCACTAGGGGGCGATTCTGCCTCAATGAAATCTGCAAAGTGACTTTTTCACTGATGGAAAAAATGTTTTGATTGTTTTTGCTGTGAAATAATTTCCTTTTTGGGGTAAATGAAGTAAATCAATGAAGAAACGTGCTTTTAGCCACGTTTTAGCGTCCCGCCGGTCAGATTTTAAGGAGGCTGACACAGATCTGATGCACCAGGAGACGTTTGAGTCGTTCGGCCACATCACAGCGAGTCCAAAGTTTACAGTTTGATTTGAAAACCAACTAAGAAACATCAGATAATCCGGATTTGTGAGGCCCTGATGAGGCACTGATGAGGCACATTCTGCCATTTTTTCCCAAGTTGACCCAGTTTCCAGACTTTGTGTCCAGCTTCCAGCAGCAATGAACCCAACCTGAGCTCAGACTAACTCACCAGGCTGGAAAATCCATCACAGCAGAACTTTCCTCCTCTGAGCTTCTCCTAAAATCTGCTGCTTTGTTTTTCTGGTTTGTGTTGCGTTCGCTGACAGATTAAAAATCCGAATTTCCTGCTTTTAATTAGAGAAAACAACTGAAGTAGCTGTGAATCATTTTTCTTTTTGTTGATAACGAAGCAAAAGCTAAAACCAAAAGAGTTTAAATTTCCCAATTCTGGGTTCTTTAAATTTTATTCATTATTTATCTAATTATTCTTTAAAAAAGTAAATAAATGGAACTTCTTTTAGAAGCTTTACTATATATTTATATGTATATCACACTATTTGTTCTGTTTTTAAATCTCACTTTTTATTTTATTTCCAACCAGGTCCTGGTGGACCAGGCCCCGCCCCCCTGCGCTCTGGCTCCTCCCCCTCCTATCAGAGCCATAAGATGCCCCTCCCACAGTACTCCCCCTCCGGCCCCCCCAACGCTCAGTACTACAAGGTGAATAAAAGACTAATTAAAGTGTTAAATGAATGATTTTATAAATTGATACGATATTATTGATTGTAGCCGTAGATCAATGAGATTAATTAACTGTAACTTTTCTCAGCAGGACCAGTTTAATGGTCAGGGTGGAGGTTTGAACTCTTTGCCAACAGGGGGCGCTGGTGGTGTCTACAACTCCTTCAACCAGCCGTCGGGTGTAAGATGAACTTCATTTAATTAACTTTTATTAACTTTAATTAACTTTTGTTAACTTTAATTAACTTTAAAAAGTTAATAAAGACGTCAGTTTAACAGAAATATTATGAATTTAACACCAGAAACGAGCTTCAGTCACATTTCTGCCTTTTTTTCTGGGGACTCTTCTGGATTCGTTTGGATTTTCTTAGTCTTGTAAAGAAATGTTTGAGCATGTTTCTTTACTTCCTTATGAGGACATTTTACTTGCTTTATGAGGCCTTTTTTTTTCAGCTTTATCAGGACATTTCTTTCGGTTTTATGAGGCCATTTTACCTGATTCATGAGGCCATTTTACCTGATTCATGAGGCCATTTTACCTGATTCATGAGGCCATTTTACCTGATTTATGAGGACATTTTTATCTCCTTTATGAGGACATTTTATTTGCTTTATGAGGCCTTTTTTCAGCTTTATCAGGACATTTCTTTCGGTTTTATGAGGCCATTTTACCTGATTTATGAGGACGTTTTACCTGATTTATGAGGACATTTTACCTGATTTATGAGGACATTTTACCTGATTTATGAGGCCATTTTACCTGATTTATGAGGACATTTTACCTGATTTATGAGGCCATTTCTTTCTGTCTTGTTTCGACATTTCTACATAATAGAAATCTTCCTATATTTTAAATCCATTTATCTGTTCATATGATGGCAGAAATTTAACACCGAGGCATCTTTACTTTCTTAGCCTGGACGGGGGTTGCCGGGTTATCCATCATCCCCGGTGCCTGGAAACCCGACCCCTCCCATCACCCCCAGCAGCTCCATGGCGCCGCCCTACATGTCGCCCGGCAACGACGTGAAGCCGATGCCTTCTTCCTTCCTGCCGGACATCAAGCCCAACATGGCCAGTCTGGCCCCTCCCCCGCCCTCAGGTACACTCAGACACTCTCAGGTGAAGGTCAGCAGGAGGGAAAATGTTCCTCGTGGGTCCTGACGACTTCCTGTCCACAGGTAACCCGAGCGACGACCTGCGGCTGACGTTCCCGGTGAGAGACGGCGTGGTCCTGGAGCCCTTCAGATTAGAGCACAACCTGGCGGTCAGCAACCACGCCTTCCAGCTGAAGGAGTCGGTCTACAAAACGCTCATAATGAGGTGAGAACACGCCGAACTGAGCCGAGTTTTCACCAAAACTCTCCGATCGCATCATTTTATCTGTCATGACCATAGTTTTAACCCTGAAACAGTTTAAATTTAATCTGAAATAGTTTATTTCTGTATTAGTTTTATTAAAGATAATTTATTACTCACATGAGTTGGAAAATTACTGTTTTTATTCAAATATTTTAGGACTGAAACTGCCAGACTTAGAAATATATAAATGATAAATGCGGTTAAAATTAGATGAAAATAAATGTGTTTTTCAGATTTCTGCTTTAATTTCAAACTAATTTCACTTAATCTTGTTGCTTTTATTTATTTTTCCACAGTTTTAAGTTTTCTTTGTTATTTTAATTGAATATATTTAATTTCTTTGTTTTTATTTGTTTGATTACTTTCCTTTATTGATCTATTAACTTCTGTTATTTCCAGGTTTAAATTTCTTTATGCATTTCTGCTTCATTATGCAAATTAGGAGGCGGAGTTTCAGTTGAATAACAAATTAAATTTAATTAAAAAAAGCCACATTAACACATATTTAACATTATCATCTTATAAACTCATTTATTTAACCCTTTTCCATACGTTTGGATTATGGCAGTTTCGGTGCTCCATAGCTCAGGTTCTTTAAAAGCTTCCTGTTTTCTGTAAATGAGCCACTGGATATAATTTTATGTTCTGTTTTACGCTGCATTTGTTGACTTTACTTTCAGTTTATTTTTACATTTCCGGCCTCAGAATGAGATTAAAATGCATGAAGAGCAGAGCTTTAATGTCGGTTTCTGTCTGCAGACCCGACCTGGAGCTTCAGTTCAAGTGTTACCACCACGAGGATCGACAGATGAACACCAACTGGCCCGCCTCCGTCCAGGTCTGAGCTCCTCCTCCTTGTTGTTGTTTACAGATCGATCAGCTGATTGATTGGAGGCTGTTCTGATATATATATTTCACTCTAAGGTTGTAAATATCGTCTGTTCCTCAGCAGGTGTCTAATGCTGAAGTCGCCTTTACTCTCTGCATCATGTGATCCGCCTTCAGGACTTTTACTTTGAAATTCCCCCGATCAATAACTCGTCTGATCAATAACTCGTATCTGAACAGAACTCAAAGTGCTGCATTTTGATATGAATCAATCAGTCAGTTTGATCTGTTTTTGCCTGATCAATAACGCCTTTAGAAATGAAGCAAAGCGAGGTGCCTGAAGGTGTCTGACGTTAAGCTCCGCCCCTCCTGCAGGTGAGCGTGAACGCGACTCCTCTCACCATCGAGCGCGGCGACAACAAAACCTCCCACAAACCTCTGTACCTGAAGCAGGTCTGTCAGCCGGGGAGGAACACGATCCAGATCACCGTCACCGCCTGCTGCTGCGTAAGAACAGACACACACACACACATGCACGAACACGTGCACGAACACGTGCACACACACATATGTACACACACACATGCACACACACACACACACACACACGTGCACGAACACGTGCACACACATGCACACGAACACGTGCACGAACACGTGCACACACACATATGTACACACACACATGCACACACACGAACACGTGCACGAACACGTGCACACACTCGTTCATGGAAAACTTCTGTAAGACGAGGTTTAAGAAACAAGATAATCGCACTAAATAAGGACACATTTAGGAAGAAAACATCTACAGAACCATCAGATGGTGGAGCTCCTCCCCCCAGATGGTGGAGCTCCTCCCCCCAGATGGTGGAGCTCCTCCCCCCAGATGGTGGAGCTCCTCCCCCCAGATGGTGGAGCTCCTCCCCTCTGATGGTGGAGCTCCTCCCCCCAGATGGTGGAGCTCCTCCCCTCTGATGATGGTGGAGCTCCTCCCCTCTGATGGTGGAGCTCCTCCCCTCTGATGGTGGAGCTCCTCCCCTCTGATGATGGTGGAGCTCCTCCCCTCTGATGATGGTGGAGCTCCTCCCCTCTGATGATGGTGGAGCTCCTCCCCCTCTGATGGTGGAGCTCCTCCCCCTCAGATGGTGGTGGAGCTCCTCCCCTCTGATGGTGGAGCTCCTCCCCCTCAGATGGTGGTGGAGCTCCTCCCCTCTGATGGTGGAGCTCCTCCCCCTCAGATGGTGGTGGAGCTCCTCCCCTCTGATGATGGTGGAGCTCCTCCCCCTCTGATGGTGGAGCTCCTCCCCCCAGATGGTGGAGCTCCTCCCCCTCTGATGGTGGTGGAGCTCCTCCCCTCTGATGGTGGAGCTCCTCCCCTCTGATGGTGGAGCTCCTCCCCCTCTGATGGTGGAGCTCCTCCCCTCTGATGATGGTGGAGCTCCTCCCCTCTGATGATGGTGGAGCTCCTCCCCTCTGATGATGGTGGAGCTCCTCCCCTCTGATGATGGTGGAGCTCCTCCCCTCTGATGGTGGAGCTCCTCCCCTCTGATGGTGGAGCTCCTCCCCCTCTGATGGTGGAGCTCCTCCCCCCAGATGGTGGAGCTCCTCCCCCTCTGATGGTGGTGGAGCTCCTCCCCTCTGATGGTGGAGCTCCTCCCCTCTGATGGTGGAGCTCCTCCCCCTCTGATGGTGGAGCTCCTCCCCTCTGATGATGGTGGAGCTCCTCCCCTCTGATGATGGTGGAGCTCCTCCCCTCTGATGATGGTGGAGCTCCTCCCCTCTGATGATGGTGGAGCTCCTCCCCTCTGATGATGGTGGAGCTCCTCCCCTCTGATGATGGTGGAGCTCCTCCCCTCTGATGATGGTGGAGCTCCTCCCCTCTGATGATGGTGGAGCTCCTCCCCTCTGATGGTGGAGCTCCTCCCCTCTGATGGTGGAGCTCCTCCCCCTCTGATGGTGGAGCTCCTCCCCCTCTGATGGTGGAGCTCCTCCCCCTCTGATGGTGGAGCTCCTCCCCCTCAGATGGTGGAGCTCCTCCCCCTATCTCTCATGAGTTTCTCAGGAAACTCATTTCAGCCGCTTGCATTCTTTGGGTCACTCATCCCGATCCGGAGGTTCAGAACCTCAGATCTGGCAGAGCTGACTTTGATCCCGGCTGCTTCACTCTCACTCTGGACCTAACAAACAAAGCTGCTGTTCCCAGTCAGGATGAAGCTCCTCCTCCTCACTAACCCACCTGTCTGTCCTCAGTCTCACCTGTTCGTGCTGCAGCTGGTCCACCGCCCATCGGTCCGCTCGGTGCTGCAGGGTCTGATGAAGAAGAGGCTGCTGCCTGCAGAGCACTGCGTCACCAAGAGTGAGTTCCTCAAGGGGATGGTGACCTAAAGAGTCGCTAAGCTCCTCCCCCTCACTCTGAAAACAAACCAGGATGTGAAATGTTCCTCAGGTTTGTTCTCACTTCCTGTTGAACAGGAAGCTCTAAACCTCAGACTCTTCTTCTCTTGTCTCAGTAAAGAGGAACTTCAGCAGCGGGTCCATCCCCGGGACCCCCGGGTTGAACGGAGAGGACGGCGTGGAGCAGACGGCCATCAGGGTCTCCTTAAAATGTCCAATCACCTTTCGGCGCATCCAGCTGCCCGCCAGAGGCCACGACTGCAGACACATACAGGTGAGTCGGGCAGCCAATCACAGCAGGCTCCCAGCGTTCTGCTCCTCCCACAACAACGTCTGTGTTTGTGTCCACAGTGTTTCGATTTGGAGTCGTACCTGCAGCTCAACTGCGAGAGGGGAACATGGAGGTGTCCTGTGTGCAAGTAGGTCACATGACACACGAAACGCCTTCTTTCAGGCTAACGCAGCTCCAACAGGTCCTTTAAGGTGGAGGAAACGCAGCGGCTGAACCCCTGAAAGGCTTCAGGACGCTAGCAGAGGACAGAAGGAAGCTAGCTGAGGACAGAAGGAAGCTAGCAGAGAGCAGAAGGAAGCTAGCAGATGACAGAAGGAAGCTAGCAGATGACAGAAGGAAGCTAGCAGATGACAGAAGGAAGCTGGCAGATGACAGAAGGAAGCTAGCAGAGAACAGAAGGAAGCTAGCAGATGACAGAAGGAAGCTAGCAGATGACAGAAGGAAGCTAGCAGAGAACAGAAGGAAGCTAGCAGAGAACAGAAGGAAGCTAGCAGGGAACAGAAGGAAGCTAGCAGAGAACAGAAGGAAGCTAGCAGAGAACAGAAGGAAGCTAGCAGATGACAGAAGGAAGCTAGCAGAGAACAGAAGGAAGCTAGCAGATGACAGAAGGAAGCTAGCAGATGACAGAAGGAAGCTAGCAGATGACAGAAGGATGCTAGCAGCGAACGGAAGGAAGCTGGCAGATGACGGAAGGAAGCTGGCAGATGACAGAAGGAAGCTGGCAGATGACAGAAGGAAGCTGGCAGATGACAGAAGGAAGTTAGCAGAGAACAGAAGGAAGTTAGCAGAGAACAGACGGAAGCTAGGAGAGAACAGGAGGGAGCTAGCAGAGAACAGAAGGAAGCTAGCAGAGAACAGAAGGAAGCTAGCAGAGAACAGAAGGAGGCTAGCAGAGAGCAGAAGGAAGCTAGCAGAGAACGGAAGGAAGCTAGCAGAGAACAGAAGGAAGCTAGCAGAGAACAGAAGGAAACTAGCAGAGAACGGAACGAAACTTACAGAGAACAGAAGGACTCTGCCCATCTGAGCAGCTTCAGCTGTTAATGTGAACTAATATTCTGAGTCCCATCAAAGTCCAACCAGAGTAAAATCAGCTAATTTTATCAGACGTGTTGCATCTGTAACATCAGAGGCTGCTGGTTAACTGCTGTTATTCTGAGTTACTGTCTGACAATAAAACAGGAAATAAGAGGCTTTGTTAGGATTTCAGCTGCATTAAAACAGCATGAGAGAAGCTAACAGAAGCTAACACAGCTGGATGTTAGCCACAGAGCTAACAGCTACTGTTCTATGGTTCTGTTACCAATATCAGGAGGAGGGATGGATTCTGTTCATATCAGCCAGAAATAACTGAGGCTGAACCTGGTTCATGATATTTTTATTGTGAAAATGTTTCTGATCAGATTAATCGATGGAATAATCAATGACCTGAATGATCGTTAGCTGCAGCCTTCGTAGCATCAGGAGACACTTTGGTTCTGAACAAAAAGCTTCAGTCCAGTCAGAAATTAATGAGTTTAAAGGACAGAGTGGAACCAGAACCAGAGTAGTCTGGACCGAGCCTGCTGTGTGAGATCAGAACCAGAGTAGTCTGGACCGAGCCTGCTGTGTGAGATCAGAACCAGAGTAGTCTGGACCGAGCCTGCTGTGTGAGATCAGAACCAGAGCAGTCTGGACCGAGCCTGCTGTGTGAGATCAGAACCAGAGCAGTCTGGACCGAGCCTGCTGTGTGAGATCAGAACCAGAGCAGTCTGGACCGAGCCTGCTGTGTGAGATCAGAACCAGAGCAGTCTGGACCGAGCCTGCTGTGTGAGATCAGAACCAGAGTAGTCTGGACCGAGCCTGCTGTGTGAGATCAGAACCAGAGTAGTCTGGACCGAGCCTGCTGTGTGAGAACAGAACCAGAGTAGTCTGGACCGAGCCTGCTGTGTGAGATCAGAACCAGAGTAGTCTGGACCGAGCCTGCTGTGTTAGATCAGAACCAGACGGTGTGTACTGTGTGTTTGCAGTAAAACGGCGCTGCTGGAGGGACTGGAAGTGGACCAGTACATGCTGGGAATCCTCATCTACGTCCAAAAGTAAGAAACTTCATTTCTTCTTCTTCTGTTGTCGGGTAAAACGCGTTTTCTGCTCCTCGGCTTCAGAACTTTAGAGTTTGACAGTTCTTAACGAGACTTCTTCGACCGTCACATGTTCAGCTGTTTTATGCCGAAGTTTCACAGCCTCAGAAGTTTGTACGGCAGCCCAGGAGGGTCAAAGTAGCGTTTGAGCTTCTTTAAACGAGCAGAAAAGCTCAGTTTGGGTTCATCGTTCTCTTCTCGCTCAGCTCGGAGTACGAGGAGATCACCATCGACCCGGTCTGCAGCTGGAAGCCGGTTCCTGTGAAGCCCGACATCCACGTGAAGGAGGAGCCGGACGGTCCGGTTCTGAAGCGCTGCAGGACGCTGAGCCCGAGTCACATGGTGCTGCCCAGCGTCATGGAGATGATTGCATCGCTCGGCCCCGCCCCCTCCTCCTCCTCGCCGATGCCCTACTCCTCCCTGTCAGCAGGGGGCAGCGCCAACACGCCCGACTTCCCCGGATCAGGTGGGTCACGTGACCTGTGAGAAAAGTCGATTTATTCTTATAAAAAACGTTTTATTTTCCGTTTCTAATCACAAGAAAATTAATAATTAATAATCAATGAATATCTGTTATTTTCAGCTGTTATCATTTAAATCTTGATTTCCTTTATCAATTAAATAATTTTTTATTTGTCTTTAACTCTGATAAAAATATTTTTTACTATTTAATTTAATTAATTATTAGTAATAAAATGTTTTTAAACATTTTTTATTTATTTATTTAGTTTAAATGAAGCAGCAAAATAAGCTCATTGATAATTTATTATTAATAATAAAATACAGAATTCAATTAAAACTTAAAAACTTCCATAAAAAATGAGAAATGAAAGAATAAAAATACTAAAACTGTAGAATTTAATTTTATTGACAGTAATTTTTATAAAACTAATATTGTTTGAGCCATTTTTATAATTATTTTAAGTGAATTTGGTGAAATTCATTATATACCAAAGAGCAGAAATATTCGGTTTGATGGACGCTCTTTAAGCCCCGCCCCCCTGAATTAAATGTTCCAGTAAACTCATGAAGTTTTATGTACCTGTGAACATGTTCCACTCTTTTATCCATCCCTGGACGGGTCCATCTGGTTCTGTTCTGTTCTGTCCGTCTGGTTCCGGCCGCCCAGCAGGGGGCGCCACAGCCTCTGACCTTTGATGGTGAATCTCTCTCCAGGAGGAGGTCCAACCGATCGGACGTATTGATCACTGATCTGTCTCCTCTTTCAGCTCCTTCCTTTCCCGCTCCCTCGGCCTCCTTCTCGGACTTCGGTGGTCCCGGGACTCCCGGCGTTGGCGGGGACTTCTCCTCCCCCGGTCCTCCCCCTCTGTCCTACCAGCCCGAGCTCTCCAGCGCCCTCCTCACCCCCGATAAGCCCCACCCTCACCAGCTGGCTGCACAGGTACAGCGACGCGTCATCATCGGCAGTTCAGACTCGAGTCTTCATCAGCTCGCTAACCGACTCTTTCCTCCCTCCTTTCTCTCAGATGCCCGGCCGTCTGGACTCAACTTCCCATGGTGCACCTCTCTCTCAGCAGCAGTCGCAGGGTCTCCATGGCAGCCAGATGATGCAGCGTAACCAGAATCCCCGCCTCCAAGGAGACGGCTCCTTTGCTATGGGGGGGTCTGCAGATGTTCCAGAACCTTCTCTGGATGTGAGTAAAAACCAGGCCCAAAGTCCAGTGTGGGTTATCAGCAGGTTACATGTGATGAAGATGATGAGATGATTTAAGCCCCGCCCCCTGAATAAAGCAGGCTGAAAGTCCCTCATTAACATCAGATAACATGGTTGAGCTCCTCCCCCGCAGATGGTGGAGCTCCTCCCCCTTAGATGGTGGAGCTCCTCCCCCTCAGATGATGAGGGGGAGGAGCCTAAGTTTGATCTGAATTATCCCTGAATTAAAGTGTCTTCATGTTCAAAATGTTCAAGTGAACTGAAGAATTAAATAAAACGCTGTATCAGTGACGCCGTTAGCTCACAGCTAACAGGAAGTGTTTGGCCGTTAGCTCACAGCTAACAGGAAGTGTTTAGCCGTTAGCTCACAGCTAACAGGAAGTGTTTGGCCGTTAGCTCACAGCTAACAGGAAGTGTTTAGCCGTTAGCTCACAGCTAACAGGAAGTGTTTGGCCGTTAGCTCACAGCTAACAGGAAGTGTTTGGCCGTCAGCTCACAGCAGGAAGTGGAAATATGTTCAGAACCCAATGTGATGTCATCAGTGATGTCAGCGCATATAAATTAGGTGATTAAATTCATCTTCATAAACTTTGGGTCAGACTCAGTATTTTTCTCTTGAACCATTTTAATTAACCATTTGGAACCTGGTTAAAGTTTTCTTCCTCTTTCAGACGGGCTGTGAAACTGTTCTGTTAACCCGGTTCTGTTAACCCGGTTCTGATAACCCGGTTCTGTTAACCCGGTTCTGTTAACCCGGTTCTGTTATCCCGGTTCTGTTATCCCGGTTCTGTTAACCCGGTTCTGATAAACCGGTTCTGATAACCCAGTTCTGTTAACCCGGTTCTGTTATCCCGGTTCTGTTAACCCGGTTCTGATAAACTGGTTCTGATAACCCGGTTCTGTTATCCCGGTTCTGTTATCCCGGTTCTGTTAACCCGGTTCTGATAACCCGGTTCTGTTATCCCGGTTCTGTTAACCCGGTTCTGTTATCCCGGTTCTGATAACCCGGTTCTGATAACCAGGTTCTGTTATCCCGGTTCTGTTATCCCGGTTCTGATAACCCGGTTCTGATAACCAGGTTCTGTTATCCCGGTTCTGTTATCCCGGTTCTGATAACCCGGTTCTGTTAACCCGGTTCTGTTAACCCGGTTCTGATCCGTCTCTGCAGCTGCTCCCGGAGCTGACCAACCCGGACGAGCTGCTGTCGTACCTCGGCCCTCCGGACCACCCGAGCAACGCCAACGACGACCTGCTGTCCCTGTTTGAGAACAACTGAGCGGAGCGGGCAGACGCACCGCTGTGACACACAAACTGTTTCTCCGCTCGTCCGCCAACACCACGGCCGCTTCAACATGGCCGCCGCCCGCACAGGACGGAGCGGAGAGCAACTTTTAAATAGAAAATCCTCTTTGTGTGACTATGAACTCGATGGTAACTTTATTTTATTGATTTTTATCCTCTGAGTCTGTATTTTGACGCCCTTCATTCCCTGTCGGAGCGACGACGACGCCGCCGCCGCCGCTGCTGATGGCGGCGACCGCGGCTCCTTAAAGCCGGAGCGCCTCTGCTCCAGATGATTTTAGTGTACTGTACGAGGAGCTGAAGTTTTAAAGGAGCCGTAACATGAGACGTGACTTCCACTCAGCCACAGAGACGGAGCCCTCCGGTTCCTCCGAGTCCAAAACATGCCGATTAGAACCGTGTGGAACAGCTACTGCCATCTGGTGGTCAAAATGGAGATGGCGACCATCTCACAGTCCGTCCACCCACCATTTTCCACCAAACTGCACCTTTACGGGAGGTTAAATCCTCGTCTGAGTTTGTTCCTGAATGTCATGTGACCCAAACTCCAGGTGTGGTCACATGGTTTCTGCACATGTGGCTCAGTGGAACTCGCATCTGGATCTTTCTCAGATTTGAAGTTGTGCACGAGACACGAGGTTCCATCTTCGCCCTCCTCATCGTCATGATTCTGTATGTTGTGAAGTGACTGTCGAGTCCAGACTGTGGTGTCCTCATGTCCCCGAGGCCCGGTGGCTTCTGGGTAAAATAAGTGTTCACGGTGACTCTGTATGATTCAGTAACGATGACAATAACCTGAAAAATAAGAGCGATAACCTTTGTAATTTAATAAATGCACACGGGAAGACACACACACCGAGTCTGTGGTGATTTTACAGGTTCAGCCCAGATCAGTGGACAATGGAGCCAATCAGAACCAATCAGAACCATGTTCTCTGGAACTAACGGGTCATTAGAGCTGAATGGAAGAAGATCCACGAACATTTGGGAGAAACAGTCCTTAAACTTTAATTAACACACACACCGAGTCTGTGGTGATTTCATCACGTTTGTGAGATTTTAGCCCAGATCAGTTCATATTCAGCTGGTAAAATCATGAGATTCTTTGTTCCATCCAGAAAAGACACCAGGGAAGATCGAACGATGGTCAGAACCAATCAGAACCATGTTCTCTGGAACTAACGGGTCATTAGAGCTGAATGGAAGAAGATCCGAGAAACGGTCCTTAAACTTTAATTACCATGGGTTACGTCACTGGAAATGACTTAATATACAGTCAGCAGCTAGCAGGGAAGCTATCCAGAGAAAACGGTTATTTCTAATAACAGTTCAGCTAAAAAGTAGAAAGAATATAAATGCATCCACCAGGAAGGAAAACCAGCTGAAACTCATGGAAACAGACAACCAAAAGCAGGGAAATGGAAGCATCTGAGAAATAACTCCTCATGGTTTATTCACTGATTTATTTCTTCCTTTAGCAGCAGCTAACGCTAACAGCTTAGCTAATGAAATAACTCCTCATGGTTTATTTACTGATTTATTTCTTCCTTTAGCAGCAGCTAACGCTAACAGCTTAGCTAATGAAGATGACGTACACCAACTTCTAAGGAGTTACTGCTGTTCCTTTCTGAAAGATGAACATTATTGTTCCCACATTACTTTGTTAGCTGAAGCTAACGCTAACAGCTTAGCTAATGAAGATGACGTACACCAACTTCTAAGGAGTTACTGCTGCTCCTTTCTGAAAGATGAACATTATTGTTCCCACATTACTTTGTTAGCTGAAGCTAACGCTAACAGCTTAGCTAATGAAGATGATGAACACCAACTTCTAAGGAGTTCCTGCTGTTCCTTTCTGAAAGATGAACATTATTGTTCCCACATTACTTTGTTAGCTGAAGCTAACGCTAACAGCTTAGCTAATGAAGATGATGAACACCAACTCCTAAGGAGTTACTGCTGTTCCTTTCTGAAAGATGAACATTATTGTTCCCACATTACTTTGTTAGCTGAAGCTTTCTAGCTGAACGGTTCCGTTCTGTAACTCAGACAACCTGCAGCTGTGTTTAAGGTGTGTTTCCAACACAACACCAGTCCTCTCCTCACTCTCACTGTGCTAACGTTACATTATCGGCATGTTTCTGATAAAGATGGAGGTCTCCAGGTACAACTGTTTAATGAGGTTAATATATCCAAAATGTTTAAACGCAGTAATTAACGGTTCACATGCATTACTACGAGTTACGCTGTGCACATCTCCGGCTTGGTCCATCACTGTTGGTGAGAAAGCATTGTTTGCTAGCATCTGCTGCTAACTTCCAGCTAACCGCTAACTAACTCTCCCCCTTGAAAAACAAACTTTTTACAAGGAGGTTTGCTGCTCTGATCAATTTGATCAAACCAGAGATTGACAAAGGGAGACTCAGAGATCTTCCAGTCATGATAAGTTTGCACCTCAGCATGTTTACTGTCCAGATCCACGAAGAACGTCAGGGTTCTTTAAGCCAAATAAGCCTGTGAGAGGACAGAATTATATCCCTCTGCATATGTTCAGTTTGGATCTTCCTGATAACATCGAAGTCCCTTAGACTGAATAATTTGATGGTGTCCAGTAGATTCTGTTCTGAATCTTATCATAAATTAATCTGGTTTTAAAGTCTCAGGACATCTTTTTGACATTTCCCCAGATTTCTCAGTAAATGTTGTTGCCAGGTTGGATTCCCTCAGAGGACAGAGACTTATCAGAGTTATCAGAGCTGTGCAGAAGCGTTGAGTCGTGTTCTGGCCCAAATAACTTCAGACCCTGTGTTAGGCAGTGTGGGGGGGTCTAAATGTCTGGATGAGAAAATGTCTGATTTGTAACATTTTTGTAAACTTTCTGGACTCATGAGCCATAAAAAAACAGCCTTTAGTTTCAGCTCCTCTGTGTTTTCTGCCATCTTAAATTCTTTGAAGGCTTTGCTAATAAAACCAGTTTTCTTCATCAGTTTGTTTCCAACTTTCTTCTTCAGCAGCTGACAGATCTGCTCTGCAGGATCTGTTTTTCAGTTTCCACCTCAAATCAGATCCAGACTGAGCTGAGGGGGGATCCTGAAGGATCCTCTGAGAGTTAGACGGACCAGTCCAACTGTAACCAGGTGTTTGGGACATTTAAAGGTGTGAACCATCCAAACGCTTGTTGTGAAGCTGCCGCCTCTCTGAGCACCAACCACCGATCCTCAAAGGTCATTAAAGGTCACTGATCAATACCCCCAACAGGAACCTGTCCTGCTTCATCCTGCAGCAGGTAAAGGTCTCTGTGCACCTTTAACTGCTCCAGAACTTTCTGTAATAACAGAGAAAATCCACAAGAAATGACAAGTACATTTTAATCAACTTTTTAAAACGTTTTCCTCCGCGCATCCTAAAGAAGCGGGTAATTTCCGCCATTTTTAACGGTAACATGGCGGCGGGTCACAGTTTAACTCGCACGTGAAGGTGGAGTTTGAGCACCGAACACGCAGCCCGGACGTGAACTGCTCCTGCTAACTTTCCTCTTTCTGTGGAGTATCAGACGACCGCGCCCTGATTGCGTGATCGCGCGCCCATGTTTAACCCCACAATCAGGTGCGCGCGCTCACTGCAGAACTTTACGTCCGGCCACCGCGTGCGCTTCACGCATTGGACGGCTTGGCTGTCTGTAATCTTTGGCGCGCGCTGCTCACTCTTAAAATAGTTTGAATTATCTGCAAAGTACACTATAAGGGGCGATGTTTATGTAACAAAGCCGGATATGTAACACCGCCCAACCGCCGGTTGGTGCTACGCTATAAATCAAACACACCACAATGTAAACGGCAGCGTCTGCTCTTCTGACCAATGATTGGCCCGAGCAGCTGTCAATCAAACACTCTTGCGTTACTTATTGGCTGGCTGTGTTTCCACGCCCCCACTGGCGTGTTATATAAAAAAAATCCTCTCGCCTCCATCTTTTTCGGTTTCCTGTGGCCTAAAGTGTTCCCTCGCCGGAAATCTCTACAGTCCTCCCGCTCCACCTTAGCCTGCTGAAATGGCCGGACCAAGAGTCTTCTTCGACATCGCCAAGGATGGCACCCCTATGGGTCGGATTGTGATGGAGGTAAGTTGGCAGCTGTGGTGCCGCGTGAAGCCGGGTGTAGCCGCTGTCAGGGCGGCTGGTTCGTGTTCGTCTCGGCCGTTGGTCGGCTCTGCTCCGCGGTGTGTGCGCGCCACCCTGCTCGGGTCGGTGAGCCGTATCTGCAGATGTTAAGGACACCCTAAAACCTGATTTATTGTTGAATGACTCTATACGATGGTTAGCTTGGCATTGATTAGCCGAGCTGTCACGAATAGCGTGTGCACGTGTTTGTAGCGCTGTCGGCGCGTGCAACCGGAATTAGAAGAACACTTTACTGTTGACTTCATTTGTTCACGAGCACCGTGTTCGTGCTTATTTCCGTTTAGTTGCTCTCCACCGTGGTGACGGGCACCAGCTAACGGCTGGTTAGCCCCCGCGGGTTCCCGCAGACAGTAGCCGCCCCTGGCAGCCGTCACGCGGAGGATCCTGCCGTCGTCACGAGGCGCGCTGTTGGTGGCTAATACTCGCAGCTAATGCTAAGCTCCGTGCCCGCGCGGTTCTTTGTTGCAGCGTCGCGCGGCCCTCACGCGAGCCCAGGAAATCTAAAATGGAAGGTGTTTGGCACGCGGGCTGCTTTCCAGCTTACAAGTGGTAAAATGCTTTTTAAGCCTCGGTGTGGTTGGAAACGTCAGTAAACGTGTAGCATTTAGCTTCTGAAGCTAACGGTGCCGGTTAGCTCACGGCCGGGAGCAGTTCTGGAAAGTTCCACGGTGCTGGCGCTGTCTGGGAGGGGGAGGGGAGCTGTCTGCACGGTTAAAATGCGGATGTGTCCGAGGTGGAGGGGACACTCGGAGCTCTTTGTGCCCACATCAGGAGAAACGGCGCAGGGACGGCGGACAGGGAGCCCGGTGTTGTGTTTTTATCCGGTTATAGGCGCTTAAAGCCGGGCTGATTAACGCACCGACTGCGGGTCCAGCCATTTTGTGCAGCAGCTGTGCACCATTATGGGCGTTCCCGATGGATGAGCTCCCTGCCAACTCAGACCTGCTGGGGAAACGTTTCACAACCTGAGACCTCGGAGCAGCTGGAGCTTCTGCTATAAGTCCACAGCTGCTGCGCCTCAGCCTTCTGCTACTGCTGCACTCTTTATTTATATCTCAGCTTTATGGCAGATTCTGCCTTTACAGAAGCAGGAAGTGTGCCTATGTTGGAATAATGCACATTAAAGACCGTAAAACGTGACTTTAACGTGTGAAAAGGCTCAAACAGAATGTCAACAAAGAGTTGGACTTTGAAAATCCAGTGAAAATCTCCAGTCTGAGGCTCACAGAAACCTATAAACTGGTTTCTGTGAGCCTCAGACTGGAGAAATTAATGCTTATCAGGTTTAAACGTGTGATTTAGAATCTGCACCTCCAGATGTTGTGTTCTGCTCTTTGGGAAGTCGTCTGAATGCGATCAGACTTTCTGAGGTCACAGCACGCTCTGATGGTCTCGTGCAGCAGCCCTCGCTGCAGCAGGGCGCCGTTGGCTCGCTGTCCGTTTGGAGGTCTGCAGACGTCACCCCTCCCTCTGCTGGCTGCAGCGTCACTGCTGAGCAGACCATGCAGATGCTGTGGTGCAATGCTGCATTCCTGTCTGAACCTCGCTGTCACAGCACCAACCGCACCGTCACCTGATCCTGCACCGTCACCTAATCCTGCCGGGGAACGTTTCGCAGCCCGACACCTCGGAGCAGCTGGAGCTTCTGCTATGTGTCCACAGCTGCTGGGGAGTCACCTCAGCCTTCTGCTGATGCTTTTTATCAGCTTTATGGCAGATTCTGCCTTTACAGAAGCAGGAAGTGTTGGAATAAAGCACATTAGAGGTAACTTTAACATGTGAAAAGGCTCCAACAGAAAGATCTAACATGTGAAAAAGCTCCAACAGAAAGATCTAACATGTGAAAAGGCTCCAACAGAAAGATCTAACATGTGAAAAAGCTCCAACAGAAAGATCTAACATGTGAAAAAGCTCCAACAGAAAGATCTAACATGTGAAAAAGCTCCAACAGAAAGATCTAACATGTGAAAAGGCTCCAACAGAAAGATCTAACATGTGAAAAAGCTCCAACAGAAAGATTTAACGTGTGAAAAGGCTCCAACAGAAAGATCTAACATGTGAAAAGGCTCCAACAGAAAGATCTAACATGTGAAAAGGCTCCAACAGAAAGATCTAACATGTGAATAAGCTCCAACAGAAAGATCTAACGTGTGAAAAAGCATCAGAACGTTGAACGGCTGCAGTCTGGTTTAATCTGCAGCATCTTTAAAGTGTTTAACTCCTCACTCTGTGGCTTTGTTCAGGGCAAAGTGCAGAGTCCGATGAGGCGCTTTCACAACCCGTCGCCATGTTTGCGTCGCTGTTCTGACTTCAGTTTCTCCGCAGCTCCGCGCCGACGTGGTGCCGAAGACCTCGGAGAACTTCCGCGCCCTCTGCACTGGCGAGAAGGGCTTCGGCTACAAGGGCTCCACCTTCCACCGCATCATCCCGGGCTTCATGTGCCAGGTGGGTTCTGGTTCTGAACATGCACCGTTGGCTTTGGTTCTGTTGGCTCCAGCTGAGGCAGAACCGGCACTTTAACCATGTTCTGACCTCGCAGGGCGGGGACTTCACCAACCACAACGGAACCGGGGGGAAGTCCATCTACGGCAACAAGTTCGCTGACGAGAACTTCAACCTGACACACACCGAACCCGGCATCCTGTCCATGGCCAACGCCGGGCCAAACACCAACGGGTCGCAGTTCTTCATCTGCACAGAGAAAACGGCGTGGTACGGTTTGACAGCGCGGCGCCTTAATGTGGCTCAGCTCAGAATAAGCCCCTCCCACTGCGATGACCTCGTTACTTTGGTCATTCAGAACTTTTTCTAACGGGACACGATATTAAAGTTTAATTTTATTACTCGAACTTTCAGTGAAATGAATCCTTAACTATTATAATTAATAATTATTGCCTTAGTTCCTTAAATTAGCCTGAAACGCCTGAAAAGTATTTTTGGATTATTTTGGGTTTAGTTTGAAAAGATGAAGTCGTTAAAAGTGACTTTAAAATGAATTTGGAGCAGATTTTTAAAGTGTTAATGAGAGAAAAGGCTGGAGTATTTACTTTGCCTTCGTCTCACTTTAACCCCGAGATGTTTTCTGTGTTCTGACCAAAGTGGCTGAACCGCCTGTTGGGAGGCGCAGAAACGCTCTTTGGACAGTTTCTGGGTTTAAAATGTGTGAAACGTTGAGTTGAAGCTCCTGAACTGACTCGTTTCTGCCCCCCCCCCCCCCGCAGGCTGGATGGGAAACACGTGGTGTTCGGCAAAGTGGTCGAAGGGATGGACGTGGTGAAGAAGATGGAGATCCTGGGAAGCACATCAGGAAGGACCTCGGGCAAAGTCACCATTGCAGACTGCGGGCAGCTCTGAGCACCCGCACGCCGCCCCGCTTCTCCCGTAGCCACGCCCTCTTAGGCTCCGCCCCTCCACCACTCAACATTCCTATTGATGGAGATTAAGCCGACCCCCCCCCCCCCCAGTTTTTTTTTTTTATCATTCTGTTGAAACCATGTTGCTGCATCTGTGACTTCGCCTTTTGAAAGTTTCTTTTGCATTAACGTTTTTCCACAAGTCCTGACGGTTTGTTTTTGGTTTTTTCTTTCTTTCTTTTTTTTTTTTGTTAAATCCAAAAAATGAACAAGAGAATAAAAGATGCCTTGACAATGAGAATGTTTTCTGTTTTTTCTGCCGAGTGTTTAATGTTGAAACTTTCACTGGTTAAAATGTTTAAATTTATTGAAATTAAAGTGTTTTCAAGCTACAAAGTTTCAGTATTTCAAACATGAAGTCTAAATTAAAGTTGATGCTGCCCCCTGCTGGCGGCCCGGGGCGCCGCAGGTGTTCTGCCCCCTGCTGGCGGCCCGGGGCGCCGCAGGTGTTCTCTGACTTGTGGAGAAATTTTTTTTTTAGTTTTCTCAAACTGCATATAAAAAAAAAAAATCTTCCACTTTTGATCAGACTCGTTAGTTTCTCCACAAGAAGGATGAAAAAAGATGTTAAATATTGCACAATGATAATGAATTTAGATTTACTTTGATAAACAGAGCTGGTAAAAACTGTCAGGAAAATACAGTAATGAAATAAATAACTGCTGCTCAGTAACAGCATGAGACCAACGATGAGTTCTGTCCATGAATCTAAATACTAACGGGGCCATAATCACATTTTCTACAATAAGTTTAACTGGTTTTAATCATCAGTTGAAGCTTAAACCCCAGAGAAAAGAAGCACATTATGAGCAGGAAGCTGTTTATATTTAAGAAATTTAAAGAGGACATTTTGACTGCTTTTGTACAAAAAACACTTGAATTCAAATTGATTTTAAGCATCACTCAATAAGTTTGTGAACCTTAAAACATCCTCTGAATCTTCAGAGATTCAAACCAAAACATATTTTGTTAAATGTTTTACTTAATTTTATCTAAATTTCACCTGAACATCATCAATATAAACACTTCCTGTTAGCTGCATGAGCTAACGGCGTCGCACTTAGCTGCATGGGCTAACGGCGTCGCTCTTAGCTGCATGAGCTAACGGCGTCGCACTTAGCTGCATGGGCTAACGGCGTCGCTCTTAGCTGCATGGGCTAACGGCGTCGCACTTAGCTGCATGAGCTAACGGCGTCGCACTTAGCTGCATGAGCTAACGGCGTCGCACTTAGCTGCATGAGCTAACGGCGTCGCTCTTTGCTGCATGAGCTAACGGCGTCGCTCTTTGCTGCATGAGCTAACGGCGTCGCACTTAGCTGCATGAGCTAACGGCGTCGCTCTTAGCTGCATGAGCTAACGGCGTCGCTCTTTGCTGCATGAGCTAACGGCGTCGCACTTAGCTGCATGAGCTAACGGCGTCGCTCTTAGCTGCATGAGCTAACGGCGTCGCTCTTAGCTGCATGAGCTAACGGCGTCGCTCTTAGCTGCATGAGCTAACGGCGTCGCTCTTAGCTGCATGAGCTAACGGCGTCACTGATACGGCGTTTTATATCGATTTACTGGATCATTTTGAACATGAAGACACTTTGATTCAGTTAGAAGTTCATTTAAACCTTTATTTAACAAATACAAAGAAACAATCTTCAGTCTTCACTGAAGAACAAAACTTATTTCTATTCAGAAAACAGAAACAAAAGTAGAATCTGATGCAGCAACACAATAAAAGTTCTAGCCTCATGTTTAGTTCCATCGACTTCCTTTTAAAGCAACGCTTCAGAAGTTTGTGAACCTTAAAACTACGTGCATCTGACTTGTTTTGAAGGAAACTGACTTTCGTAAAGCACCTGAAACTGCCCCAGAGTCCCCGGCAGGCTGAGCGGCACGTTTACTTTACACTTGTTTGATATTTCTCTGGGTTCTGACGGCGTCTTCGCAGTACGCAGTACATCCCATAATGCATTGCGCCAAAGCATACTTGATGCAGAAAAATGGTGCAACAAATTTAAGTAATACTTATATTTTATACACTTTAATCCTGATTGACGATAATACTTAACGTGATATTTTAACCATGATTCTTAGACTTAATTAGTAGTTATAATAACTAATTAATAACAACCTCAGATTCATATGAGATGCCCAAATATTGCTCCTCCTGATGTCATTCTTCCTTCGCCTCCTTGTTAACTTTGGAAGAAGTTGCCTTTAGGTGTTATTATCTTTTTGAGTTATTTCTGCTGTGTTTCTGTCTGTTTTATATTTTGCTTATTTGTGTTTCCCGCTCCAGGCGGGACGTTACTGCACAGCAGGTTTGTTGTCTTTAGCTCGTAGCTGACATTAATTGTTTAAAGGCTATGTGCTGGCGATGAGTGCCTAATATCACCGGGTGTTTTTCAGGTCCTGGTGTTACATCTCGGAACTGTAGGGGGAGCCAAAGAGCAGCTAAATGACCAGAGTCTGGAGGTTACTTTAATTTCTTGTGTTGCAGTTACACTATCCGGCCTGTGGGGGGTGCTGCCGCTCCGTCAGCTGCTCTGCTTCTGTGACCTCACACATCCAACCTGGACCATGAAACTAAGACTGAACATTTGAGTTAAACCGACGCCACAAAGTTCTCGGAGTCCTTCAGCAGCTCCTCTCCGCCGTCATCCTCTTCCTCCCGGAGTGCCTCGTCTTCCTCTGGCCCTGCCGGGGCCGGGGCAGACACACCCCCTGCCGCTTGCTTTTGCCCGGCTCGGCGGCGGTGCAGGACAGCCCGGCGTCGCAGTCGCAGCGGCCCAGGTTCCTCCTCAGCTTGGTGGGGCCTCGCAGCAGACAGGCCTCGCCTTCCCCCGGGATCCTCTGGCACCGCTTGCCGGTCAGATACCGGGCGCAGCAGAGGCCGGCGGCGCAGTCGCCGGAGCGAACGCAGCTCGACATCTCGGGAGCTGGAGCACAAACACACGGGCGTCATGGTGAGGCCTGCTGCCGCAGTGCATGCTGGGACTTCAGTCACTCACCTCTGGTCCTGTTGAGGCCGTCGGTCTGTCTGTCGGTCTGTCTGCCCTCATGTCTGTCGGAGGTCGTCCTCCTCTGAGCTCGGTTACTGCAGCCTCCTCTCTGAGGGACAAGAACAGATCCAGTTAAAATATTCTGTTTCTAATCTTTCTATAAGAAACGCAGTCGTTACAGCGAGAATAACAAAGATCTACAGGTCTGTAAAACTCCTGATCAGCCTCATTTCTTTATTTATTCCCCTAAAAACAGGAAGCAGCTGCAGAGATTCACTGAAACATGTTCAAACATGAACATAAACCCAGAATCTGAGGCAGAAACAGAGTTTTTCTCAGTTCTCAGCAGCTTTAAAGTGAATCTCTGGTCTGAGCTCCTTTATTCTCCAACACAGCCTGAACCCTCTGAGACCAGCTTTCTGTCATTTCTTTAAGGAGTCTTCAGGAATAGTTCTCCAGGCTTCTTGAAGGACATCCCAAAGCTCTTCTTTGGATGTGGGCTGCCTTTTGTTCCGTTCTCTGTCAGATGATCCCACACTGCTTCAATAATGTTGAGGTCCGGGCTCTGGGGAGGATTCATCCCTCCATAAGACCTGTTGCCACTGATTTTCAGTCCACTTCTTGTGTCATTTGGCACAGCTCAGCCTTTTCTCCCTGTTTCCCTTCCTTAAGAACGGCTTCTTGACAGCCACCCTTCCATGGAGACCATTTCTGATGAGGCTTGGGCCAACAGTAGATGGATCAGCTGAAGGTCCAGATGCATCTCTCAGGTCCTGTCAGGTCACAGCTGGATTTTTTCCTCTTTCTTAAGGACATCACTTTCAGATCCTGTTCATCTGCTGGAGATAGTTTTTTAGGCCTGACACTTCTTCTTCTGTCCTCCACTTGTCCAGTTTCCTCACCAAGTTTCCTCGTTTGTCCTCATTTCTCCAGGTGCATGCTGGGAGATCAGATTGGACGTTCGTTCTGCACATGCTCAGAACATCTTAAAGACGACTCTAACCTGTTTTCTTCTAGAAAAACACTTATTTTGGTGGTTTGTATAAACTTATTTAGTTTGATCTGTTTTATGTTTGTCTGCACAGTTAAAAACAATTTATATTAAAAACTATTGTTTAAAAAAGATCCTTCTTTTGTCCTAATGAGCAGGTTTGTCTTAGTTTGAGTTCTAAACTGATTTAAGAGGCGTTTTTACATTATTTATGCTTAATTAGATCAGTAAAAATTACTCTTTTTTATCTATTTTCAATACATTGTTGTTATAGAGTCATTAAACTTCCTTTTTTATCAGATTTTCACCACACAAACATCACAAAAAGCAGATATCACTGTAAAATATTCTATTGGTGTCCATTTATTTAAACTTTGGCTGAAACAGGAGGTAACAAACTTTGAAAATGTAATATTTTTTAAAGATAATATGAATGTTTTACTGCTTTTCCTGGTATGATTCATTTAGTTTACAGATGATTTTCTGCCAAACTTTTAGATAAAAACAGATTATGATGAACATTAATGAAATAATCAGACCGTAGATCATCTTGAAATATTATCACGTTGTTAAAAGTATTTCCTGTGCTTCTGAATAAGTCTTTAAATGATTTTAACAGAAACTTTGACAGGTTTTAACTCACATTAACGTTACATTTCATGTTTGGAGCTCTGCTCAGTGAGCTTTATGAGTTAATATTGTTCAGCTCCGGCTCTTACCGGCAGCTCGGAGCTCTGCTGCGTCGCCTCCTTGGAGGATCGGATGGTGTTTGAGTCCAGAGCCAGACCGCAGACCAGAGACACACACAGGAAGCTGCGCCACATCCTCCGACCGATCGATCCGCCGCAAACCCAAGTTTCTGCTGGTTGTCTGAATTAAAATCTAAATGCTCGTTGTGGGAAGAACTTTGTTAAATCCTTAAATGTTCAGGCAGCTCCTCTCCTGTGATGGCAGGGAACCTGCAGCCGGTTGATGCTGAGCACAGACCTGCGTCTCCTGGATGCTGCCTTCAGGTGCTTTTAAAGCCCTCCTCGCCTCTGATCGTCCTCTCTGCCTCAGAAGTTTTGAAGCTGCGTTTGAAGCTCGACCGCATCAGTCGGCAGAGACAGCGCCGCCTTCCCTTCCTTCCTGGAAGCCCCGCGGCCTCAGGTGAGGCGGGACGTTTGATACGTGACACCGCAGAGCCCACAGAGATTAAAACGCACCTGGAGACAGGTAGAGCTGTCTGAGGAGCTGCAGCGCAGCGTGTTTGAAGGTGTGGTTTTACTTCATGTGGTTTCAAAGGTCAGGATAAAGACTCATTAGAGCCAGGCTGCGTCTCTCAGGCGGGCGGATGTGTGAGTTTACAGGTGATTAAAGCGGCTTTAACAGGTGATGACAGCAGAACAGATTTAACAGGTTAATCTCAGCTCAGAACTTCCAATAAACCGATTTCTGCCAGGAAGAGAAGAAAGAAACAAGAGAAAAACCTTCACCAGTCAAATAATAACTAATATCAAATAATATGTGACACAAAAAGTCAAAACTGGGAACTGAACTGAGAATAAATTGTGATTTTGTTTAAGATGGGAGTGGAATCCTCTTCAGGAAATACTATAAACACCAAATCATCTTAGAACAAAGCAAAGATTCAGTCCAGTTCCTGCAGTCTGAGAGCAAAGGGCTCTGGAAAATATGAGTTCATTAAGTTATGATGGTCATTAAGAGCTTAAAGTTATATTCTGAACTGAGCAGCTAACATGTCTGTTTGTGTTATTTCTGTGGCTCTCAGCCCTGTTTGAACAGCAGCTGCTAACAGATATAATGAAGCTAATGAAGCTGCTCCTCCAGTCAGAGCAGAATCCAGCTCTGTATACAGATACAGACAGTTACTCTATCCAGAGGGGAAGAGGTTAGCAGCTAGCTGTAAGTTAGCAGGTAGCTGTAAGTTAGCAGGTAGCTGTAAGTTAGGAATTAGCTGTAAGTTAGGAATTAGCTGTAAGTTAGCAGTTAGCTGTAAGTTAGGAATTAGCTGTAAGTTAGGAATTAGCTGTAAGTTAGCAGTTAGCTGTAAGTTAGGAATTAGCTGTAGGTTAGGAATTAGCTGTAAGTTAGCAGTTAGCTGTAAGTTAGGAATTAGCTGTAAGTTAGGAATTAGCTGTAAGTTAGCAGTTAGCTGTAAGTTAGGAATTAGCTGTAAGTTAGCAGTTAGCTGTAAGTTAGGAATTAGCTGTAAGTTAGGAATTAGCTGTAAGTTAGGAATTAGCTGTAAGTTAGGAATTAGCTGTAAGTTAGCAGTTAGCTGTAAGTTAACAGTTAGCTGTAAGTTAGGAATTAGCTGTAAGTTAGGAATTAGCTGTAAGTTAGCAGTTAGCTGTAAGTTAGGAATTAGCTGTAAGTTAGCAGTTAGCTGTAAGTTAGGAATTAGCTGTAGGTTAGGAATTAGCTGTAAGTTAGCAGTTAGCTGTAAGTTAGGAATTAGCTGTAAGTTAGGAATTAGCTGTAAGTTAGCAGTTAGCTGTAAGTTAGGAATTAGCTGTAAGTTAGGAATTAGCTGTAAGTTAGCAGTTAGCTGTAAGTTAGGAATTAGCTGTAAGTTAGGAATTAGCTGTAAGTTAGCAGTTAGCTGTAAGTTAGCAGGTGGCTGTAAGCTAACAGTTAGCTGTAAGTTAGGAATTAGCTGTAAGTTAGCAGTTAGCTGTAAGTTAGGAATTAGCTGTAAGTTAGGAATTAGCTGTAAGTTAGCAGTTAGCTGTAAGTTAGGAATTAGCTGTAAGTTAACAGTTAGCTGTAAGTTAGCAGTTAGCTGTAAGTTAGGAATTAGCTGTAAGTTAGGAATTAGCTGTAAGTTAGCAGTTAGCTGTAAGTTAGGAATTAGCTGTAAGTTAGGAATTAGCTGTAAGTTAGCAGTTAGCTGTAAGTTAGGAATTAGCTGTAAGTTAACAGTTAGCTGTAAGTTAGCAGTTAGCTGTAAGTTAGGAATTAGCTGTAAGTTAGCAGTTAGCTGTAAGTTAGCAGGTGGCTGTAAGCTAGCAGTTAGCTGTAAGTTAGCTGTAAGTTAGCAGTTAGCTGTAAGTTAGCAGGTGGCTGTAAGCTAGCAGTTAGCTGTAAGTTAGGAATTAGTTTTAAGTTAGGAATTAGCTGTAAGTTAGCAGTTAGCTGTAAGTTAGCAGGTGGCTGTAAGTTAGCAGTTAGCTGTAAGTTAGCAGTTTGCTGTAAGTTAGCAGTTTGCTGTAAGTTAGCGGTTAGCTGTAAGTTAGCAGCAGATACTAGCAAACGATGCTTTCTCATCAGCAGTATTGGACCAAGCCGGAGATGTGCACAGCGTAACTCGTAGTAATGCATGTGAACCGTTAATTACTGCGTTTAAACATTTTGGATATATTAACCTCATTAAACAGTTGTACCTGGAGACCTCCATCTTTATCAGAAACATGCCGATAATGTAACGTTAGCACAGAGAGAGTGAGGAGAGGGCCGGTGTTGATAACAGATAGAGACTTTCTGTAAAACAGAGAAAGGTTGACCCAAAGTTTATGTAGGAAGCAAATTGACACACCTAATTAGCATATTATGACGTCATGGGGCGGCGGCCATCTTGGATGATAGAATTTTTATGAAATTTTCAAGTTTCAATGATGAACTGCAGCCTATGAATGTCTGTGCTGTATTCAATATATATATATATAACATATATATAATATATTCAATGTGCTATACAATGCAAAATGTTCAAAGAGTAAACCAACACCGTAAATTATTTCTAATTAATGGCTGAAAAAATGCACACGAGCGATAACCTTTGCCTGCAGAGGTCAACAGAGGCCTATGCCTGTCCATCCAGGTGACACTGTTTGTGGTTTTTTATGGTGTGATACCTTTCATTGCATGGTACCACACTAAGACCCCCCCCCCCACACTGCCTTCACCTGCATTGTGTCTGACGGCAGCCTTTAGCCGATCGATTAGATCGATTAGGTTCGATCAGAACATACGACACAGTCTGGGTGTCATCAGCCTGATACAGAAAGAGACGTTCTGTGAGTCTCTGGCATTTCTCCCGATGACTTCTTCCTCCCTTTAAGGCTCTCGTTCCCGGAGTAACCTTCCAGTAAACCAGTTTCCACGTCCTGCACAAAGACCTTCAGAGACTAGTGAGGAGCCGGAGTACAGCTTCAGTAAATTATGTGAACAGTTATAATACTTATGCTAAGAATAGCATTTTAAAATTCTGTTTATACCACTTTGTTGATCTGTGGGGAAGGAGGCAGGTCTTCACTCTTTGATTCTAGAGTTGCAGTGAGCTGCTCCTCCTTCTGTTCGGTCCAACTGAACCGTACGTTTTTCTGCCTCGTCGCCATGGTTACCCTCAGCTTCCCCTGCTTCCTGTTTGGAAATGACAACGGCGCACGTGTTGGTTGAAAACGCATAAAACAAGACTAAAGACTTAGGATGATGTTAAACATGTTTGATTTAGACGTGAGAAATACCGCCTTAAAACAGCCCGGACTGAATTTTACGACCACCTTAAACCAACCGATGGGATCGCAGGAGAACGCCATTCAACCCTGTTAAACCCGGTGAAGTTTTACAGACTTACAAAAGGTTCTTTCCTTCTTTCTTTGAGTTACAACCTTTAATTTAAAGGAAGTTTATGCAAAAATAATTCCAAAAATAGCTTAAATTGCTAAAGTGAAATTAAGAAAAACTTATAAAATAACAATAAACAATAAGGAAACTCAGAGTGGTGTAGTAGAACTTTTTACAGCTGCTGGTCTCAGAGTTTGTCTTTAGGAACCATTTATGAACTGGATTTTTGTCCATTCCTGCCAGTAAAACCGCTCCAGCTCCTTTAAGGCGGATGAGTTGGATGGTGTACAGTAACATTTAAGTAATATTTAAGTAATATTTAAGTAATATTTAAGCCAAGCCACAGATTCTCTGTTGGATTGAGGTCTGATGAAAACATTTAAACTCTGTGCTACACTTTTAATTCAGTTCAGTTGAATCCACACCAGCTGAATCAGTCTCTTAGTCTTTCAGAGGTTTAATGGGTTTGGATCCAGCCCTAAAATGCTCATGTTTGTGTCTTATATCGTCAGACTGGCCTGTAATGCAGCTGCAGGACCCTCTCAGCCCCTGGGATGCCGGGCTCCTGGTGCCCTGGAGCCTCCCTGACATTATCTCCAGCCTTTGCATCAGTGACCTGAAACCAGCCGCTGCCTGGAAGGAAGGGAGGACGCCTGCTACCAGAGGTGGAAGAATCGGAAAAAGATCAGCAGTGACGTGAGAGCAGCAGCCGGGGCATCAAACACGACCTTTAGTGTGCGTTACTGCTCTGTTTCTTCATCACATGTGCTTGTATGTATGTGGAGTGTCTGCAACACGTGAAGCAAACTCTAGAAACACCTTATGCTGTGGTGTAAACAGCTGCTGGGTGTGTGCAGATGTGTGTGTGTGATAAGGTCTGCAGCCTGCAGGTCGTTCCAGGGTTTCAATAAAAGAACAGATGCTCACAATTACTGAAACACACACACACACATCTGCTCATCTGTCTTTGTGAGGATGCACCCTGACATGAGAATTCACAGGCTTTACATTTAGAAACATCTCACACCGACTCTGACTCCAACCAAAGTCTGATTTGAGCCTTGAAGCAAAATCCAAACCATCGAATCGCAATCAATGTCCCCACTTTGCACAATGTCCTCACAAGGCCTGAAACGCCCTACGTTTTGGTCCCCAGAAGTATACGTAAGCAAACACCCGCAGGTCAGTGTGTATATGAGTGTGTGTGTGCAGGTTGTCTGTTTTTATCATGATCAGAGTAAAAAGGAGGAATCATCCTTCTCTCCTCCCCTCAGGTCGCACATAAAGTCGGCCGCTGAACACAGAAGAAGAAGAAGAAGAAGAGCATCACTCCTTCAGGTAGGACCCACCTGTCGCTTTTTACCTTCAGTTTTATTCTGCATGATGTTATTTTTTACATTAAAGTTTAGTTTCAGCTGAATTTTTGTTGTTTTCTGCTCATGTTTGATTTGAATTTTGTTTAATCATCAATAATTTCAACATAAATATTTAGTTTTATTGATTTAATCTTATTCATTCAGACTAAAATGTTCAGTTAAAGGTTTTAAATGCATTTTATTCATCTTATTTATTCAATATAAAATGTGTTTATTTGTGTTTTATTTGATTAAATTTTATTTTTAGCTACTTTTTCTATATTTTTATTTTATATTTTTATTCTTATTAATCTTTTTACTTATTGATTAATTATATTTTTGATCAATTATTAACTTTAATTCTTTTTGACTAGATTATTTTGTTTTTTCTTGGTTTTAAATATATTTATTTTTTATTTTCTCGAAGTTTGAGATTTATTTTCAGCTACTTTTGCTTTAGTTTTTCATTATTTTCATCATCATGTTTCTTATTTAGTTGTTTTTAGTGTAATTTGGGGGTATTTTTATTTATTTTTTATTTGTTTGGTGCCGTTTAGATTCTTTATTTTATTTATTTATTGAAAAATAAAGTTTTTTTTAGATTAAATAAATTTTCATCCATTTATGAAATGATCTTTGGTATTTTCACATTATTTTTACTCAGTATATAAATGTATGTTTTTGACAAACCTGGATGTGTATTGATCATGTATTGATTGATTGCTCCAGTAGCAGCATAGATTTCATGGGTAAAAACTGATTTAATCGATTAAAAGTTCTGTTGCAGATGATGTGTTTTCAGGTTCTTTCCGAAGTGAAATTAAATTTCAGATCAGTTTTTCCATCAAACGAAGACAGAGGAGGGAGAAGGTGGAGCTGAACAAACGAGATGGAGATAAGAGAATGAAAGGAGTGTGTGAGACGTAATCGTGTTAGTGAGGCAGGAAAAAGCATCTAAAACAATCAGCAGGCAGACAGCTGACGTTCGCACTGACGTGAATAAACCTCTGATCCAATGTTTCGCTTTAACTGAAACCAAGATAATCATCTCTGTCGAGAAGATGTAAAGAAAAATAAAAATGCTGGAAGTTGAGACTTTTTTCTTATTTTGAGAACAAACGAAGGACAGAAAACCTGTTCAGGGCTGATTCTGCGTCTCGCCTGGAGGCAGCTGGGATGGGCTCCAGCCCCCGAGCAACTCTGAGTCGAATTAAACGGGAACAGAAAATGGACGGACGATAATTACGAATAAACATTTGGTGCCACCATCTGGTCCGTGAATCTGCACCGAGACAAAAAGGATTTTAACCCTTTAATCTCAGAGCTTCAGGACAGAAAACTTCAACAGGCTGCAGGTTAAAAACAGCCACAGACAGAGTGGAACTTTAACCGGGTAAAATCCTGATTTACATGTGGTGACATCACTGATGACATCACTGATGACATCACTGGTGACATCAGGTTGGATTCTGAACACATGCAGGTTGTCACTGTATAATTTTTTCAGCTATTCGACTAATTTGAATAAAGTATTTTTCTATTTCTATACATCATTGGAGTTGGGGGGGGGGGCTCTTTGAGCTCTTTGAGCTTTCCTGCTGACACAGTTATGCTGTTTTTTCTAAACATTATGATGTCACAGAGAAGTTCTGATTATTTGAACCCTTTTAGAGATATAAGAGAAAGTTTTTTATGGGCATAGACTGTAAACAACAGACTAAGAAGCACATCCTGTTAGTAACGTAGATTAAAAAGTACCTGAATGTGAAATACTGCTGACGACCACCAGGTCCAGAACATCTTTGGCTCCAACGGACTCCCATTTAGAAACCAGAATTTTCCCATGAAACATCCAGTGAGAACAGTTTGTGTCATCAGGACTGATTCCTTTTGTGTGCTTCTGGTCCTTCTTAAGATGGTTAATGAAAAGATTTTAGAACCTGAATGTTTTTGTCCAGGCATCTCCAGCTCCAGCCTGTTGTCCAAATATAGTCACTTCTGGTTCTGAAAAGGAGAAAGATGGTGATGGGTGAATGCTGAACTCAACCCTGAAACGGCTGACAAACCAGTGGAAGATATATTCTCTAAAAAGCATCTTTTTGTCTTCACACATTAACTTGAGCGTTAAATTCATGTTGGCTGGCATGAAACCAACGGCTGGATGAAGGTATCTCAAATGGTTTAATGCTGTTGGACTAACTTTTGTCAGTCAGGACTTGAACATGGATCCAGGAGGATGTTTTATGCAGTTTTTTGTTATTATTTGTCCACTTTTGCCTGATTTAGTGGCAGAACCTCATCAGCCCTTTGACCTTGTTGCTCCTCACATTCTGCTTGATTTGGGACTGTTTGGCCTTTACTGTGGACAGCTGTCTTTTCTTGGGACTTCTCTTTGTAAATGTCTCTTTTGGGTCTTGTTGGCCTTTTGGAATCCATTGATAATGATGTGGGATCCTAAGTTGCTGCATGCTAAGTTTATTCTCATACCTTTAATTTAAAGTTATGTCCTTAAAGTGTTCAGCAGCTTTTTTTACAGATTGTTGGACCTGGTGGGGCTTTGGTGGCTCACAGATGTCAGGATTTAACTGAAGAATTAATCAAATTTTGTTTCTCATGTTGGAAATATTGATGATAAATGTAGAATATGAGCAGCTTTTCACTTCAGGCACCAAAGCTCCACCTTAAAAACAGCAATAGTCTGGTGTCCCAGACTGATATGGGGAGTCTGATAATGATAATAACGGCCTGTTCTTCTGTTTTATTAAAGATCAGATGTGATATGAAGGAGATGAACAGCTTCCTGCTGATGCCACAGTTTTTAAAAACAGAAATAAAGAAGCCAGAAGGCATCATACAGATGTAGGCTTTACTGAATAAATAAATATATATTTAGCAAAACCCCTCCCCTAATATCTTTTCTAACATATTACTGAGACTGAATGCTAGGCGAGGTTAGCCCTGCTAGCATAAAAATGGACATGAACAGAGCTAGCATGACTGTGTCTGTCCAAAGTCTCATAAATCTTCCTCCAGACATCTTTAAAAATACAGGATTAACAGCCGTCAAAGTTCTCATTTAAGTTTAAATCCCTGAGTTCAGACACATTTTTCTGTTTTGGTTTTGTTTTCCAGGTGTAAACTCTGTAATTCCTCTGAGAAAACCTACAAAACTACTTTTAATTTTGGACCCAGATAATGGTGTTTGATATGGTGCACGACAGATCAAATGAATACATTTAAAAATGAAAATCTGACTTCTTTGGGGCATTAAGACTTACTGGTGTTTCCTTTCAACTCTCCGGCCATAATAACTATTTAGGATTTATTCTGCTGTGGAAGGTGTTCATCTTTACTTACAGTTTGATGTGAGACTTGTTGATGTTTACTCGGTCATTGACTTGGAACGCTTTAGATTGTCGGGCTTCACCTCGTGATGTTTGGACTTTTCTTTGGACTTGACTTTGTACATGTTGATCTTTACCTGATCCATGAATTAGGATCTTTGAGTTAACACCGGTTAGTTTAAACTGTGGATGTATTGGACGTGTCGTGGGACTTCATCGTTATTACTGACTCGTCTTGGGCTTTGTTTGTCTCATGGCTCACAGTGTGGTCTTTACTCAGGACTTCTCCTTTACTTGAATTGGACCTTCCTGTGAACTTGGGTCGGGACTTATTCGATTCGATTCGATTCGATTCTATTCTATTCTATTCTATTCGATTCGATTCGACCCGACTCGACTCGAAATATGAAATTGAGGAGTTTTGTTGCAATACCACAAGTGACCTCTGGGAAAAATAAAAAAAGGCTGAAAGTGGTGGTAGTGGTATGATTATAAGGTATTACCTCCAGTCCTTAGGCCAGACCCCCCCACCCTACCTGTAAATCCATCCATCCATTTTCTATACCGTCAATCCATCGTTTTTTGGGTAACGGGTGGAGCGTATCCCAGCAGTTACCTGTAAGTCCGGTGGACATGTTGATCTTTACTTGGTTACTTGACTTTACAAGCATCAAGCATTCAAAACTCCCATTTCATGGCAATTGGGAGGTTTAACTAAGTAGAAAAAGAGGATGTTTGTTACATTTTCCTCTTAATTGATTGGTTCTGGCTTTGTTTGTTGTTTTGTGTTTGTTGTGTTTGTTGTGCACAGTAGCTCTGCGGGGCACCCTCAAATTTCATTGTACCAGCCCGTACAATGACAATAAAGACTATTCTATTCTATTCTATTCGACTCTATTCGATTCGATTCGATTCGACTCGACTCGACTCGAAATATGAAATTGAGGAGTTTTGTTGCAATACCACAAGTGACCTCTGGGAAAAATAAAAAAGGCTGAAAGTGGTGGTAGTGGTATGATTATAAGGTATTACCTCCAGTCCTTAGGCCAGACCCCCCCACCCTACCTGTAAATCCATCCATCCATTTTCTATACCGTCAATCCATCGTTTTTTGGGTAACGGGTGGAGCGTATCCCAGCAGTTACCTGTAAGTCCGGTGGACATGTTGATCTTTACTTGGTTACTTGACTTTACAAGCATTCAAAACTCCCATTTCTTGGCAATTGGGAGGTTTAACTAAGTAGAAAAAGAGGATGTTTGTTACATTTGCCTTTAATTGATTGGTTCTGGCTTTGTTTGTTGTTTTGTGTTTGTTGTGTTTGTTGTGCACAGTAGCTCTGCGGGAGCACCCTCAAATTTCATTGTACCAGCCCGTACAATGACAATAAAGACTATTCTATTCTATTCGACTCGACTCGATTCGACTCGATTCGACTCGACTCGAAATATGAAATTGAGGAGTTTTGTTGCAATACCACAAGTGACCTCTGGGAAAAATAAAAAAGGCTGAAAGTGGTGGTAGTAGTATGATTATAAGGTATTACCTCCAGTTCTTAGGCCAGACCCCCCCACCCTACCTGTAAATCCATCCATCCATTTTCTATACCGTCAATCCATCGTTTTTTGGGTAACGGGTGGAGCGTATCCCAGCAGTTACCTGTAAGTCCGGTGGACATGTTGATCTTTACTTGGTTACTTGACTTTACAAGCATCAAACATTCAAAACTCCCATTTCTTGGCAATTGGGAGGTTTAACTAAGTAGAAAAAGAGGATGTTTGTTACATTTGCCTTTAATTGATTGGTTTTGGCTTTGTTTGTTGTTTTTGTTGTGCACAGTAGCTCAATCTAACCCTCAAATTTTGTTGTACCCCCGTACAATGACAATAAAGTCTATTCTACTCTACTCTATTCTATTCTATTCTATTCTATTCTATTCTATTCTATTCTATTCTTTTCTATTCTATTCGACTCAACTCGAAATATGAAATTGAGGAGTTTTGTTGCAATACCACAAGTGACCTCTGGGAAAAATAAAAAAGGCTGAAAGTGGTGGTAGTGGTATGATTATAAGGTATTACCTCCAGTCCTTAGGCCAGACCCCCCCACCCTACCTGTAAATCCATCCATCCATTTTCTATACCGTCAATCCATCGTTTTTTGGGTAACGGGTGGAGCGTATCCCAGCAGTTACCTGTAAGTCCGGTGGACATGTTGATCTTTACTTGGTTACTTGACTTTACAAGCATTCAAAACTCCCATTTCTTGGCAATTGGGAGGTTTAACTAAGTAGAAAAAGAGGATGTTTGTTACATTTTCCTCTTAATTGATTGGTTTTGGCTTTGTTTGTTGTTTTTGTTGTGCACAGTAGCTCAATCTAACCCTCAAATTTTGTTGTACCCCCATACAATGACAATAAAAACTATTCTATTCTATTCTATTCTATTCTATTCTATTCTATTCTATTCTATTCTATTCTACTCTACTCTACTCTACTCTATTCTATTCTATTCTATTCTACTCTACTCTACGCTACGCTACGCTACGCTACGCTACTTTACTCGATTCGATTCGATTCGATTCGATTCGATTCGACTCGACTCGACTCGACTCGACTCGACTCGAAATATGAAATTGAGGAGTTTTGTTGCAATACCACAAGTGACCTCTGGGAAAAATAAAAAAGGCTGAAAGTGGTGGTAGTGGTATGATTATAAGGTATTACCTCCAGTCCTTAGGCCAGACCCCCCCACCCTACCTGTAAATCCATCCATCCATTTTCTATACCGTCAATCCATCGTTTTTTGGGTAACGGGTGGAGCGTATCCCAGCAGTTACCTGTAAGTCCGGTGGACATGTTGATCTTTACTTGGTTACTTGACTTTACAAGCATTCAAAACTCCCATTTCTTGGCAATTGGGAGGTTTAACTAAGTAGAAAAAGAGGATGTTTGTTACATTTTCCTCTTAATTGATTGGTTTTGGCTTTGTTTGTTGTTTTTGTTGTGCACAGTAGCTCAATCTAACCCTCAAATTTTGTTGTACCCCCATACAATGACAATAAAAACTATTCTATTCTATTCTATTCTATTCTATTCTATTCTATTCTACTCTACTCTACTCTACTCTACTCTACTCTACTCTATTCTATTCTACTCTACTCTACTCTACGCTACGCTACGCTACGCTACGCTACTTTACTCGATTCGATTCGATTCGATTCGATTCGATTCGATTCGACTCGACTCGACTCGACTCGACTCGACTCGACTCGAAATATGAAATTGAGGAGTTTTGTTGCAATACCACAAGTGACCTCTGGGAAAAATAAAAAAGGCTGAAAGTGGTGGTAGTGGTATGATTATAAGGTATTACCTCCAGTCCTTAGGCCAGACCCCCCCACCCTACCTGTAAATCCATCCATCCATTTTCTATACCGTCAATCCATCGTTTTTTGGGTAACGGGTGGAGCGTATCCCAGCAGTTACCTGTAAGTCCGGTGGACATGTTGATCTTTACTTGGTTACTTGACTTTACAAGCATTCAAAACTCCCATTTCTTGGCAATTGGGAGGTTTAACTAAGTAGAAAAAGAGGATGTTTGTTACATTTTCCTCTTAATTGATTGGTTTTGGCTTTGTTTGTTGTTTTTGTTGTGCACAGTAGCTCAATCTAACCCTCAAATTTTGTTGTACCCCCATACAATGACAATAAAAACTATTCTATTCTATTCTATTCTATTCTATTCTATTCTATTCTACTCTACTCTACTCTACTCTACTCTACTCTACTCTACTCTATTCTATTCTACTCTACTCTACGCTACGCTACGCTACGCTACGCTACTTTACTCGATTCGATTCGATTCGATTCGATTCGATTCGACTCGACTCGACTCGACTCGACTCGACTCGAAATATGAAATTGAGGAGTTTTGTTGCAATACCACAAGTGACCTCTGGGAAAAATAAAAAAGGCTGAAAGTGGTGGTAGTGGTATGATTATAAGGTATTACCTCCAGTCCTTAGGCCAGACCCCCCCACCCTACCTGTAAATCCATCCATCCATTTTCTATACCGTCAATCCATCGTTTTTTGGGTAACGGGTGGAGCGTATCCCAGCAGTTACCTGTAAGTCCGGTGGACATGTTGATCTTTACTTGGTTACTTGACTTTACAAGCATTCAAAACTCCCATTTCTTGGCAATTGGGAGGTTTAACTAAGTAGAAAAAGAGGATGTTTGTTACATTTTCCTCTTAATTGATTGGTTTTGGCTTTGTTTGTTGTTTTTGTTGTGCACAGTAGCTCAATCTAACCCTCAAATTTTGTTGTACCCCCGTACAATGACAATAAAGACTATTCTATTCTACTCTACTCTACGCTACTCTACTTTACTCTACTCTACTCTATTCTATTCTATTCTATTCTACTCTACGCTACGCTACGCTACTCTACTTTACTCTATTCTATTCTATTCGATTCGATTCGACTCGACTCGACTCGAAATATGAAATTGAGGAGTTTTGTTGCAATACCACAAGTGACCTCTGGGAAAAATAAAAAAGGCTGAAAGTGGTGGTAGTGGTATGATTATAAGGTATTACCTCCAGTCCTTAGGCCAGACCCCCCCACCCTACCTGTAAATCCATCCATCCATTTTCTATACCGTCAATCCATCGTTTTTTGGGTAACGGGTGGAGCGTATCCCAGCAGTTACCTGTAAGTCCGGTGGACATGTTGATCTTTACTTGGTTACTTGACTTTACAAGCATTCAAAACTCCCATTTCTTGGCAATTGGGAGGTTTAACTAAGTAGAAAAAGAGGATGTTTGTTACATTTTCCTCTTAATTGATTGGTTTTGGCTTTGTTTGTTGTTTTTGTTGTGCACAGTAGCTCAATCTAACCCTCAAATTTTGTTGTACCCCCGTACAATGACAATAAAGTCTATTCTACTCTACTCTACTCTATTCTATTCTATTCTATTCTATTCTATTCTATTCGACTCAACTCGAAATATGAAATTGAGGAGTTTTGTTGCAATACCACAAGTGACCTCTGGGAAAAATAAAAAAAGGCTGAAAGTGGTGGTAGTAGTATGATTATAAGGTATTACCTCCAGTCCTTAGGTCAGACCCCCCCACCCTACCTGTAAATCCATCCATCCATTTTCTATACCGTCAATCCATCGTTTTTTGGGTAACGGGTGGAGCGTATCCCAGCAGTTACCTGTAAGTCCGGTGGACATGTTGATCTTTACTTGGTTACTTGACTTTACAAGCATCAAGCATTCAAAACTCCCATTTCATGGCAATTGGGAGGTTTAACTAAGTAGAAAAAGAGGATGTTTGTTACATTTGCCTTTAATTGATTGGTTCTGGCTTTGTTTGTTGTTTTGTGTTTGTTGTGTTTGTTGTGCACAGTAGCTCTGCGGGAGCACCCTCAAATTTCATTGTACCAGCCCGTACAATGACAATAAAGACTATTCTATTCTATTCTATTCTATTCGACTCTATTCGATTCGATTCGATTCGACTCGACTCGAAATATGAAATTGAGGAGTTTTGTTGCAATACCACAAGTGACCTCTGGGAAAAATAAAAAAGGCTGAAAGTGGTGGTAGTGGTATGATTATAAGGTATTACCTCCAGTCCTTAGGCCAGACCCCCCCACCCTACCTGTAAATCCATCCATCCATTTTCTATACCGTCAATCCATCGTTTTTTGGGTAACGGGTGGAGCGTATCCCAGCAGTTACCTGTAAGTCCGGTGGACATGTTGATCTTTACTTGGTTACTTGACTTTACAAGCATTCAAAACTCCCATTTCTTGGCAATTGGGAGGTTTAACTAAGTAGAAAAAGAGGATGTTTGTTACATTTTCCTCTTAATTGATTGGTTTTGGCTTTGTTTGTTGTTTTTGTTGTGCACAGTAGCTCAATCTAACCCTCAAATTTTGTTGTACCCCCATACAATGACAATAAAAACTATTCTATTCTATTCTATTCTATTCTATTCTATTCTATTCTATTCTACTCTACTCTACTCTACTCTACTCTACTCTACTCTATTCTATTCTACTCTACTCTACGCTACGCTACGCTACGCTACTTTACTCGATTCGATTCGATTCGATTCGATTCGACTCGACTCGACTCGACTCGAAATATGAAATTGAGGAGTTTTGTTGCAATACCACAAGTGACCTCTGGGAAAAATAAAAAAGGCTGAAAGTGGTGGTAGTGGTATGATTATAAGGTATTACCTCCAGTCCTTAGGCCAGACCCCCCCACCCTACCTGTAAATCCATCCATCCATTTTCTATACCGTCAATCCATCGTTTTTTGGGTAACGGGTGGAGCGTATCCCAGCAGTTACCTGTAAGTCCGGTGGACATGTTGATCTTTACTTGGTTACTTGACTTTACAAGCATTCAAAACTCCCATTTCTTGGCAATTGGGAGGTTTAACTAAGTAGAAAAAGAGGATGTTTGTTACATTTTCCTCTTAATTGATTGGTTTTGGCTTTGTTTGTTGTTTTTGTTGTGCACAGTAGCTCAATCTAACCCTCAAATTTTGTTGTACCCCCGTACAATGACAATAAAGACTATTCTATTCTACTCTACTCTACGCTACTCTACTTTACTCTACTTTACTCTATTCTATTCTATTCGATTCGATTCGACTCGACTCGACTCGAAATATGAAATTGAGGAGTTTTGTTGCAATACCACAAGTGACCTCTGGGAAAAATAAAAAAGGCTGAAAGTGGTGGTAGTAGTATGATTATAAGGTATTACCTCCAGTCCTTAGGCCAGACCCCCCCACCCTACCTGTAAATCCATCCATCCATTTTCTATACCGTCAATCCATCGTTTTTTGGGTAACGGGTGGAGCGTATCCCAGCAGTTACCTGTAAGTCCGGTGGACATGTTGATCTTTACTTGGTTACTTGACTTTACAAGCATCAAGCATTCAAAACTCCCATTTCTTGGCAATTGGGAGGTTTAACTAAGTAGAAAAAGAGGATGTTTGTTACATTTTCCTCTTAATTGATTGGTTTTGGCTTTGTTTGTTGTTTTTGTTGTGCACAGTAGCTCAATCTAACCCTCAAATTTTGTTGTACCCCCGTACAATGACAATAAAGACTATTCTATTCTATTCTACTCTACTCTACGCTACTCTACTCTACTCTACTCTACGCTACTCTACTCTATTCTATTCTATTCTATTCTATTCTATTCTATTCTATTCTATTCTATTCTATTCTACTTTACTCTATTTTATTCTATTCTATTAGCTTAAAATGGAAAATATATGAAATTGAGGAGTTTTGTTGCAATACCACAAGTGACCTCTGGGAAAAATAAAAAAAGGCTGAAAGTGGTGGTAGTGGTATGATTATAAGGTATTACCTCCAGTCCTTAGGCCAGACCCCCCCACCCTACCTGTAAATCCATACATCCATTTTCTATACCGTCAATCCATCGTTTTTTGGGTAACGGGTGGAGCGTATCCCAGCAGTTACCTGTAAGTCCGGTGGACATGTTGATCTTTACTTGGTTACTTGACTTTACAAGCATTCAAAACTCCCATTTCTTGGCAATTGGGAGGTTTAACTAAGTAGAAAAAGAGGATGTTTGTTACATTTGCCTTTAATTGATTGGTTCTGGCTTTGTTTGTTGTTTTGTGTTTGTTGTGTTTGTTGTGCACAGTAGCTCTGCGGGAGCACCCTCAAATTTCATTGTACCAGCCCGTACAATGACAATAAAGACTATTCTATTCTATTCGACTCGACTCGACTCGACTCGACTCGATTCTATTCTATTCTATTCTATTCTATTCTATTCTATTCTATTCTATTCTATTCTATTCTATTCTATTCGACTCGACTCGACTCGACTCGACTCGACTCGACTCGAAATATGAAATTGAGGAGTTTTGTTGCAATACCACAAGTGACCTCTGGGAAAAATAAAAAAAGGCTGAAAGTGGTGGTAGTAGTATGATTATAAGGTATTACCTCCAGTTCTTAGGCCAGACCCCCCCACCCTACCTGTAAATCCATCCATTCATTTTCTATACCGTCAATCCATCGTTTTTTGGGTAACGGGTGGAGCGTATCCCAGCAGTTACCTGTAAGTCCGGTGGACATGTTGATCTTTACTTGGTTACTTGACTTTACAAGCATCAAGCATTCAAAACTCCCATTTCTTGGCAATTGTGAGGTTTAACTAAGTAGAAAAAGAGGATGTTTGTTACATTTTCCTCTTAATTGATTGGTTTTGGCTTTGTTTGATGTTTTTGTTGTGCACAGTAGCTCAATCTAACCCTCAAATTTTGTTGTACCCCCGTACAATGACAATAAAGTCTATTCTATTCTATTCTATTCTATTCTATTCTATTCTATTCTACTCTACTCTACTCTACTCTACTCTATTCTAATAGCTTAAAATGGAAATGGAAATGGAAAACTCCCATTTCTTGGCAATTGGGAGGTTTAACTAAGTAGAAAAAGAGGATGTTTGTTACATTTGCCTTTAATTTATTGGTTCTGGCTTTGTTTGTTGTTTTGTGTTTGTTGTGTTTGTTGTGCACAGTAGCTCTGCTTCGATTCGATTCGATTCGATTTGATTCGATTCGACTCGACTCGACTCGAAATATGAAATTGAGGAGTTTTGTTGCAATACCACAAGTGACCTCTGGGAAAAATAAAAAAGGCTGAAAGTGGCGATAGAGGTAAGATGGCCACCTTTCATGTGGGAGACCTGGGTTCAGGACCCCTGCATGAAAGGTATTACTTCCAGTAGGGGTCCTTAGGCCAGACCCCCCCACCCTGCCTGTAAGTGGCTTTGGATAAAAGCGTCGGCTAAATGCATAAACAAAAGGAAAAACTAACAGACAAAGACCATAAGCCAGACGTAAGGCGGCGGTTTTGGTCAAACTGTCACACAAACGGATGTATTTCTGCTCTTCGAGGTGACGGCTGCCTGTGTTTCCGCAGGCATGGCGTGGCTCCATCAGAGCCGAGGTTCTCCCAGACTGGTCCTGGTGGTGGTTTGTGTCGCTCTGCTGCTCGACAACATGTTGCTCACTGTGGTTGGTGAGTAAACTCTATGCTAACTGCTATCTTACAGCCCCGGACCACCACCAAGTGGAAGCCTTTTCACTTTACTCACCTTTATTTCCAAGCAGCTTAGGGATGAACACGGAGTCATAACAGCTTCTTCTTCAGGAGGCTCAGCTGCTGCCGACAGATCTGTGACGCAGCTAAAAGTCTCGAGGTCGGTCCTGTCCTCCATTGTTAGGCTCAGCTGCCTGCAGATGCTGCAGAGGTCAACTCGACCTCCACTGACCCCATGCCCTCCCTGCCCCCCCGATCGATCCCTGCCCCCCCACCTGAACCATAACCTCAGTCTAACCCTGATCCTGAAGCCAGGTCTTGACCCTAAAACTCAATCTGTACCCGTGGGGACAACATTCCTGTCCACACCTGCACAGGAAGTCCCTTTAAACTGGTGTGCAGTCAGATTTTAGCGCCCATCGTGCACAAAAACGTGCACGAACACACGTTCCACCTCCTGAACTTGAACTTTAAAGCTGCCTCTCTGGGTTCAGAGTTGTCTCTTTCTGTCTTTCTCTTCTTCTCTGCTCTTTTATCCCGTTTATGCTGTTGCACCATTTTTGGAACAGCAAGGTTTTTGAACCTTTACTGACTTTATTTTCTGGATTTGTTGTTGCCTTTCAGCCTTAAACCCGAGGATCGCATGTTTTTTCTTGTCATTCATCATCAAACTAAGTTTTAAACAGAAATAATTAAAGGTTACACCGATAACTCGTGAGATTCTGTGATTTTAGCTGTTGAGACTCCATAAAATGTTCCTTTTGGCAGATCTTACCGGGGGGTCACACCAAAAGCGTTGTGAGCGGCTGTGGTCGCTCACAACCCGCCGCTTGTACTTCTTCTGCCGCCGGAAGCGGCCAAAGGGGTGGGGCTTATATGTATAGCAACTAGCAGATATATATAATAATCCATCCATACATCGGTTCCCTCTGGGCAGCCTTCGTTGTTTCTTTGTGTTTCTTTATGTTTGCGCTCTGCCGTTTTCTGCCGTTTTCCGCTTTTTTCTGCCTTTTTTTCGCCTTTTTTTCATCTTTTTTTTGCCTTTTGAATCCAGATCGGCCCTAATTGGCTGTCGTCGCGTCACATCACTGCTCATTTGCATAAAGTTGAGCCTTTCTCAACTCTTGAAGCTCATGAAGCTCACAACGCGCCGCTCTTCGACGCCAGCTTACATTGAAAATGAACGGCCGCTCACGGTGTGACCCCCGGTTAGATCAGACTTCAGGCCTAAACAACAGAAAACAGAGATCTAAATCTATCAGTCGGTCTTCTTCCCTCAGTTCCAATCATCCCAACGTTCCTCTACGCCATCGAGCATCCCAGTTCAGAGCCACAGACGGCCCAGCCCTCGCTGCCCAGCCTCAGCGCATCACAGCCGGACTCTGTGCCGTCCCAGCCCCCCCCCCTCCAACCTCCAGACCTCCAGCTGGTCCCGGCTGCCTCGACCCAGGCACCGTGCAGCGGTCCTGGGTTCAGCCTTCCAGCGGCTCCCCCGGCCGCCTCCACCCTCCCTCCCTTCTCTGCTGTCGCTGTTTGACAACACCACCTTCAGACTGCAGGAGACCCAGGCTGGAGAGCCCACCAGCACCGGCCCCACCAGCACCGGCCCGACCGGCACCGGTCCCACCAGCACCGGCCCGACCAGCACCGGCCCGACCGGCCCGACCACAGACCTGCAGGCCAACGGGACCGCCAACGCCACGGTAGGTGGAGCACGACCTCATAACCAAGAGTCATCATCAGTCTTCATCACTGTTTCATAGTTTATCCTCTGTCCTTCTTTCCTACACTTGTATCCTTTCCTTCTCTCCTTCTTTCCTACACTTGTATCCTTTCCTTCTCTCCTCCTTTCATCTAATTGCATTAATTTTCTCTCCACTTCATATGTACTTTTCTTGTTTTTTTCTTGTTTCTTCTTTCCTTTCCTTCTCTTTCCTTTCCTTCTCTTTCCTTTACTTTTCCTCTAACCTTTCCTTTCCTTCTCTTCTCTTCTCTTCTCTTCTCTTCTCTTCTCTTCTCTTTCCTTTCCTTGTTACCTTTCCTTTCCTTTCCTTCTCTTTCCTTTCCTTTCCTTTCCTTTCCTTTCCTTTCCTTTCCTTTCCTTTCCTTTCCTTCTCTTTCCTTTCCTTGTTACCTTTCCTTTCCTTCTTTCCTTTCCTTTCCTTCTCTTCTCTTCTCTTCTCTTCTCTTCTCTTTCCTTTCCTTGTTACCTTTCCTTTCCTTCTTTCCTTTCCTTTCCTTCTCTTCTCTTCTCTTCTCTTCTCTTTCCTTTCCTTGTTACCTTTCCTTCTTTCCTTTCCTTTCCTTTCCTTTCCTTCTCTTTCCTTTTCCTCTAACCTTTCCTTTCCTTTCCTTCTCTTTCCTTTCCTTCTTTCCTTTCCTTTCAGCAGGAGTCCTCCTGCCTTCAGGACAGTCTGTTTCTCGAGGAGGAAAATGTTCGAGTTGGTTTGCTTTTTGCCTCTAAAGCTCTCATCCAGCTGCTTGTGAACCCGTTTGTCGGCCCGCTCACTAACAGGTTTCATCTTCAATCATTTCTCCTGAGATGCAGCTAAAGTCCTGCACAGATATGAGTTTTACTGGTTATAAAGTCATTAACTGATGTCTCCATCCTGATTTAACTCTAATAAAAGTGTGTGTTTCTGTAGGATCGGATATCACATCCCCATGTTTACCGGCTTCATCATCATGTTCGTGTCCACCATCAGTGAGTAGTTTCACACCCGGCTGCTGGCAGCAGGATGTTTCCTCTGAGTTTAGCTGACTTTGCTTTCCTGTCAGTGTTTGCCTTCTCAGGGACCTACGCTCTGCTGTTCTTTGCTCGGTCGCTGCAGGGAATCGGCTCGTCCTTCTCTTCTGTGGCAGGTGGGAACAACAAACACTGTTTAAACCTTTAATCATCAGGGCAGCGACTTCTCCCACGGGAATGGGAAAAGATTTCAGAACTGAAAAAATAAACAAAAACAGGACTTTTTTTGTTCTAAATCTAAGGTCAGAAAAGAATATTTCAACTCTTTGAAGTGTGCAGATAAATCAATTCATCTTTTATGTTTGAATTCTTTCTTATCGAACCAAAAGTCTTTGCATTCCTCTGATGATGATGATATTTCCTCAGAGCCTCTGACCCGAGGGATTCCTCAGGGATCTATACTTGGACCATTTTAATTAATTTTTTATGCTACTTTCTGTTTTACCTCTGATATTTAATTCTGTCAAGTTTTTAAAATATTTATTACCAAATCACAACAGTATCATCTCAAGTCAGTTCAAAGATGTAACTTCTTACATTAAACCGTTTTCATACCGATGTCACAGTAAAAAAGGTTCTGGCTTATTAGCCGATGATAAAAAATAATTAGCTAAAATCTTAGCTTGCTAATTGAAATTTAATAAAAACATGTTAAGTCTGTTATTCAGTCCAGTTCATTTCCGCTGCAGATACATATAATAATATATTTCCAGCAGTTAGAAAGCGTCATTCGTTTATTTGGCAAATCGAATCAAGTCAAACCAAACCGATCCGAAATTAACTGAATTTAACCAAATCAAATCAAATGTATGGAAATCATTTCATGGTTCCCACAGGGACCTTTTTACTGGTCCAAAACGTGATGTGAGACAGTAAATGTGTGTAAAAACCTGGGTTTAACCGGTTTATATTTATTTATTTATTTATTTATTTATTTATTTATTTATTTATTTATTTATTTATTTATTTATTTATTTATTTATTTATTTATTTATTTATTTATTTATTTATAATAATGGAACAATGATTCTATCTGTCCTTAAAACATTTAACGATAACAGAATAAGAAGAAAACTATTTTAAAAAGCAATATTTAATATAAAACATACAATCTAAAGGGCCAACTTGTGTTCTTATTTCGTAGCGTGGGAATAAATGAAAGCTTGAGGCTGTTGGTTTTACGCTTACAGGCTTCCTGAAAGTAACCAGTCAAAGTCAGAGAACAGGATGTTCTCTTGATTAAACTTCTTTAACTCTCTTTATCCCTGTCTGAGCCAACACTCTGTTATCCATTTAGAGTTAAAAGATCTTGTGTTGATTCACTGGCTTCTAGTCAGATTTAGGATTCAGTTCAAAATCCTTCCTCTCATTCATAAAGCCCCGAACAATCAGGCTCCCGAATACATCCGTGAACCTTTAAATCCTCAGAGTCCCAACAGACTCCTCAAGTCTTCTGATGGAGGCCTGCTGGTTGTTCTTCATGATCAACTCAGAACCGAGCCGGAGATGTGCACAGTGTAACTCGTAGTAATGCATGTGAACCGTTTAAACATTTTGGATATATTAACCTGATTAAACAGTTGTACCTGGAGACCTCCATCTTTATCAGAAACATGCTGATAATGTAACGCTAACACACGGCGTTCAGTGTAGTGACTCCAGACGCCCTGATATATGCTCCCAGGAGCAGGAAGAAGGAGTTTTACACAATATGTTACCTTAAAATGAGATGAAAGACCCATCATCTCTTTTCAAACTGTGTTTGTGTCCAATTTGCAGAATTTTGATTCACTTTGTTTGTTACTTTAAAAGGAGCATTTACATTTTGTATTCTTTTTTACCCTTTTTTATGAAAACCGCTGTGTATTCCAGGTTATTACTGCTTAATTACTTAAAACAAGCATTTATTGTCACGTCATATACTTACGTGTGTGTGTGTGTCTCTGTGTGTGTGTGTGTGTGTGTGTGTGTGTGTGTGTCTGTCTGTGTGTGTGTGTCTGTGTGTGTGTGTGTGTGTGTGTGTGTGTCTGTCTGTGTGTGTGTGTCTGTGTGTGTGTGTGTGTGTGTGTGTGTGTGTGTGTGTGTGTCTCTCTGTGTGTGTCTGTGTGTGTGTGTGTGTGTGTGTGTGTCTGTCTGTGTGTGTGTGTCTGTGTGTGTGTGTGTGTCTGTGTGTGTGTCTGTCTGTGTGTGTGTGTCTGTGTGTGTGTGTGTGTGTGTGTGTGTCTCTCTGTGTGTGTCTGTGTGTGTGTGTGTGTGTGTGTGTGTCTCTGTGTGTGTCTGTGTGTGTGTGTGTGTGTGTGTGTGTGTGTGTGTGTCTCTGTGTGTGTGTCTCTCTGTGTGTGTCTGTGTGTGTGTCTCTCTGTGTGTGTGTGTGTGTGTGTGTGTGTGTGTGTGTGTGTGTGTGTGTCTCTCTGTGTGTGTCTGTGTGTGTGTCTCTCTGTGTGTGTGTGTGTGTGTGTGTCTAGGTCTGGGTATGTTGGCCAGTGTGTACACTGATGACGAGGAGAGAGGCATCGCGATGGGGGCCGCACTTGGTGGACTGGCAATGGGGGTCCTGAGTGAGACATAAACACTTCTGTTTGTACCTGTATCTGTGAGATATAGATAGATATATCCCTCATTCAGCTCCCCATTCTACACCTCTGAACATAAATGATCGAACAGCTCTTCAAAGGCCTTTGAACGACAAAATGTCCCCACAAGGTTCAAAACAGGCCCTCGCTAACATAGAAGTAAATGCGCACAAACACACACTTGCAACTGGAAATTATATTTAATAATATTTTTGTTGGTATTTCCTGGAAAATTAGAGTTTTTTTTTCTTTTTTCAATTTAAAACTTTGATAGAGCCTGATGGTGACACTTGATTTGACCAATCAGTAGAGAGGGTGGAGGGGAGGAGAGGTGCATCATGGGAGCTCCCCCAGCAGGCTGGGCCTATAGCAGCAGAACTATGGGATGTTTCAGGCTCACCTGAGCCATCCCTAACTATAAGCTTTATCAGAAAGGAAAGTTTCAGCCTGATCTTAAAGGTAGAGAGGGTGTCTGCTTCCTGAAGCCAAACTGGCAGCTGGTTCCACAGAGAGGGGCCTGATAACTGAAGGCTCTGCCTCCCATTCTGCTTTTAGGGGCCTGATAACTGAAGGCTCTGCCTCCCATTCTGCTTTTAGGGGCCTGATAACTGAAGGCTCTGCCTCCCATTCTGCTTTTAGGGGCCTGATAACTGAAGGCTCTGCCTCCCATTCTGCTTTTAGGGGCCTGATAACTGAAGGCTCTGCCTCCCATTCTGCTTTTAGGGGCCTGATAACTGAAGGCTCTGCCTCCCATTCTGCTTTTAGGGGCCTGATAACTGAAGGCTCTGCCTCCCATTCTGCTTTTAGGGGCCTGATAACTGAAGGCTCTGCCTCCCATTCTGCTTTTAGGGGCCTGATAACTGAAGGCTCTGCCTCCCATTCTGCTTTTAGGGGCCTGATAACTGAAGGCTCTGCCTCCCATTCTGCTTTTAGGGGCCTGATAACTGAAGGCTCTGCCTCCCGTTCTGCTTTTAGGGGCCTGATAACTGAAGGCTCTGCCTCCCGTTCTGCTTTTAGGGGCCTGATAACTGAAGGCTCTGCCTCCCATTCTGCTTTTAGGGGCCTGATAACTGAAGGCTCTGCCTCCCATTCTGCTTTTAGAAACTCTGGGAACCACAAGGAAACCTGCAGCCTGAGAGCAAAGTGCTCTGTTGGGGAAATATCCAACTGTGAGATCTTTAAGATGTGATGGAGCTCGGTCATTAAGAGCTTTATATGTGAGGAGAAGAATCTTAAATTCTATTCTGAATCTAACAGGGAGCCAATGAAGAGAAGCTAAAACTGGAGAAACATGATCTCTGCTGTTAGATCTCATCAGAACTCTGGCTGCAGGGTTTTGGATCAGCTGGAGGTTTTGGTTGTCTCAGTTTCTGTAACTCCGCCCACATCTCATTAGATTTATCGATACGTTTTCTTAGTGTTTCTCTTGTCAATTGATTAAACACATCCCTGTAATCTGTTCTCATGGTCTCCTATGATCTGTGCATGTTTCAGTTGGAGCTCCGTTCGGCAGCGTGATGTATGAGTTTGTTGGGAAGAGCGCCCCCTTCCTGATCCTGGCCTTTCTGGCGATGTTTGATGGAGGTAGGAAGTGTTGCTTCCCCCGGCAGCTGGAGCTACCTGTAATCTGAACTAACTCACAGAATTCACTCTGTTTATGTGTTGCAGCGTTGCAGCTCTGCATCCTGCAGCCCTCAAAGATTTCTCCAGGGGTGAGTCTGTTGACCACAGTCACGTCCCGACGTTTGTTTCAGGTTTTTGTGCATAAAAAAGTCTGTAAATGTTCGAAAAACTTCACACCAAGTGCAGTTTAGAAGCTCCTAAAACGCTTTTAATGCCGAGTTGTTTTATAAAGAAGACAGAGTGTGACCCAAAGTTTATGAAGGTAGTTAATTTAATCACCTGATTTACATGTGGTGACATCACTGTTGACATCACATTGGATTCTAAACACATTTTTATTTTATTATTTCCTTTTCTGAGTTCATGAACAAAGTTGCTCCCACTTCTGATCTTTTTCATGTTTTTCTGTCATTTTATCCACATAAAAACAACAGAAAATGTCTTTAATCAGATCCTGATTCTTCAGTGTTTGAATGTCAGAGAACTGGTGTTCATATCTGTTAGTTTCATCTGTTCTCAGAGTCCAGAAATCATCAGTTAGGAGGAGGGTCTCTAAATTTCCATATAAAAACTTCCTGTTAGCTGCATGAGCTAATGGCCAAACACTTCCTGTTAGCTGCGTGAGCTAACGGCCGAACACTTCCTGTTAGCTGCATGAGCTAACGGCCAAACACTTCCGGTTAGCTGCGTGAGCTAACGGCCGAACACTTCCTGTTAGCTGCGTGAGCTAACGGTCAAACACTTCCTGTTAGCTGTGAGCTAACGGCCAAACACTTCCTGTTAGCTGCATGAGCTAACGGCCAAACACTTCCTGTTAGCTGCGTGAGCTAACGGCCAAACACTTCCTGTTAGCTGTGAGCTAACAGCCAAACACTTCCTGTTAGCTGTGAGCTAACAGCTTCACTGATACGGCGTTTTATTTCATTCATCAGTTTACTGATATTTATGTCACCGTATTGTCATTTTTCTGTTAAAAGTAACCTTTTTATTTTCAACAGGTTGCCATATTACCATAATTATAATACACTATTAGCCAATATTTAAGCCTTGTTGTCATCTTTAAAGTTGTTTCTGCTCTTGATTTCAGGTCCTTTGTTAGCCTGTAACTTCAGTTCCAGTCTGTTCTTACCATGATGTTTTTACAGGGCTATTACCTAGTTATTCCTTCTTTATTACAGCATGTTACCATCTTATTTCCATTTTGTAATGTAACATGCTAACTTTTCACAACTATAGATACAATTTTGGGAAATTAGTTGATATTTTTTTCCTGTACACCTCTGACGTCCAGCTCGGTTTTATTCAGAGGATTAGTGATGGAGTGCAGCTGATGGCAGGGCAGAAGAAACTGAGGCAAAGAAAACACAGAACATGACACTAAATTAAATGCTAATTATCTGTCAGTCCAATCAGGACCGGACCAGATGACCCAGCTGGGTTTGAATCCTCCTGCATGGAAACACTCAGCTGCTCTGTTCAGGCTGCAAACTTCCATCTTTCAGTAAAAACAGCGTTTATTAATCCAGCTGAACTCCCCGTAAAGCTGCTCTCATTCACATGTTTTTCTGTTTCTTTTGTTAGAAACTGGGACTAAAATCAGCCCATTAAGACTTTGTGTTAAAGCGTTTCCAGCCTGTCGCTCTGCTCTGATAAAATCCTGATTCATAACCACACTTAAAATCAGCTTTCTGGGAACCTAAAGACAGATTTGTTGGAATGAAATGTCCAAGTTGAGCTCTGTCTGTGTTTCAGAGTGTTGAGGGGACGCCGTTACTGACTCTGCTGAAGGATCCATACATCCTCATCAGTGCAGGTAACAACCTTCCACTCACCTATTTGACTGTAAATATAACTTTTAGACACCTGTTTGAGTCCAGATCACATGTTGCTGCCTGCTGTCTGTCTGTAGGCTCTCTGTGCTTTGCTAACATGGGCGTAGCCATCCTGGAGCCGACTCTGCCCATCTGGATGATGCAGACTATGTGCTCTCCAAAATGGCAACTTGGTATGATTTTCTGTGTCACCCCCAGCCCACATCTCTGCTTTTTAGATGCCTGAGGGCTGCTTTCTGTCCTGATCAAAGGGATGTTACATGTTTACACCTCTGAAGCAACCAGACCTTACGAATAAAAACACAGAAAGAGAGAAAAAAGGTCATGAATCTGGTGAACAGCAACATTTCTGTTGATGGTACCGCTCAGCAGAACTTTACCTGCACACGTAACGCCTCGCTAACGCCACATATCGCCTCGCTAACGCCACGTAACGCCATGTAACGCCTCGCTAACGCCACGTAGCGCCACGTATCGCCACGTAACGCCTCGCTAACGCCACGTAACGCCATGTAACGCCTCGCTAACGCCACGTAGCGCCACGTATCGCCACGTATCGCCTCGCTAACGCCTCGCTAATGCCTCGCTAACGCCTCGCTAACGCCTCGCTAATGCCTCGCTAACGCCTCGCTAACGCCACGTATCGCCTCGCTAACACCACGTAACGCCACGTAACGCCTCGCTAACGCCACGTATCGCCTCGCTAACACCACGTAACGCCTCGCTAACGCCTCACTAACGCCACGTAACGCCTCGCTAACGCCACGTAACGCCTCGCTAACGCCACGTAACGCCTCACTAACTCCACGTAACGCCTCGCTAACGCCACGTAACACCTCGCTAACGCCACGTAACGCCTCGCTAACGCCTCGCTAACGCCACGTAACGCCTCGCTAACGCCACGTAACGCCTCGCTAACGCCACGTAACGCCTCGCTAACGCCACGTAACGCCTCTCTAACTCCACGTAACGCCTCGCTAACGCCTCGCTAACGCCTCGCTAACGCCTCGCTAACGCCTCGCTAACGCCTCGCTAACGCCACGTAACGCCTCGCTAACGCCACGTAACGCCTCGCTAACGCCACGTAACGCCTCGCTAACGCCACGTAACGCCTCGCTAACGCCTCACTAACGCCACGTAACGCCTCGCTAACGCCACGTAACGCCTCGCTAACGCCACGTAATGCCTCGCTAACGCCACGTAACGCCTCGCTAACGCCACGTAACGCCACGTAACGCCACGTAACGCCACGTAACGCCACGTAACGCCACGTAACGCCTCGTAACGCCACGCTAAGAAAACTTTAGGAAAAACGAGAAAAAGATGTTTAACAGACCAACTCCTCTGAGTCTAAAGTCTCAGACTCCAGATCTCACAGGGTCACCGTTTGTAAGAGCACAGCCGGATTATTTCCCATCATGCACCTGGTGTACATCCAGCGATGAGCAGCTTTTAGCCACAGCTGCTTTTTTAACTGCAGATGAAACATCGCAGAGATGCAGTGAGCTGCTCCTCCTTCCGTTCGGCCCAACAGAACCGTACGTTTTTCTGCCTCGTCGCCATGGTTACCGTCAGCCACACAGCTTCCTGTTTGGAAGTGACAACAGCGCACGTGTTGGTTGAAAACACAGAACGAATCACTGAACGACTTCATTTAGCATAAAACAAGACTAAAGACTTCTGATGATGTTAAACAGGTTCGATTTCGATGTGAGAAATACTGCCTTAAAACAGTTTTCTGACCACCTTAAACCAGAGATCACAGAAGATTCTTCCTGATTAACTCTGAAAACTGTCGAGACCTTTAAAGGAGTTCATATAGTGACTAATTAACTGTTAAAGTTGTTTATTTATATATTTTGTATTTGAATTTTAGAATAAAAGTTGCAGATATTTTCCTTTTAGTCATTTTAACTTAATTTATTCAACAGTTCCACAGTAATTAATTTCATGTGAATCACTTGAAGTGAGGATCTCAGATCAGGCTGTTTTAGTCTCTGAGGGAGACTCACTGATCTGATGCTCAGTTGATTTAAAAATCTGTTTCAGCTAATAAAATTGTCTTTTTATTAATTTGATTTATTCAATTATTATTCCCTGAAGGCCAAGTTAACATCTTGAGATGATTCAGTTAACTTTGAGGTCCCTGTCATGTACACTCTGACACAAACACTTAGATAAATAAAATGCTAAATAACTGACGGTGTTTTTTACCTTTAGCTACTGTTAGCTTAAAGTCTGATGACCCAAATGTTACCTTCATGCTCTGGTTCTGCTTCTAAACGATCCGATTCATAACCTTACTCTTTGTTGTCATCATACATGATGAAAGAATGCTGACGATGACACT